>NC_138051.1:55987621-56587621 GCF_964194185.1 Rhinolophus hipposideros | reverse complement strand
AGAAATCCAGGCCTGGCTGGCTCCAAATCTATTGCTTTCTGCCCTTCTCTGCCAGGTCTCTTTGTGCCCAGGGTTGTATGCAACACCTGACAGTGACTCTTATCCAGGACCAGGCATCATTCAAAGCCCCCTGCCCATATCCTCCTCTGCCTGCTTCAGCTCCCAAGCGGAGTCTGTCTTCTTCCCTTCTGCCTTCCTCCTCTTTTCTCCTGGCCCACCACACCTCTCCTTCCCCTTCTCCTGGGTTCTTGGCCTACCCACCCACCCCAAAAGCTCACCTTGACTTGGTTCATGCACTCACAAACTTAGAGCTGGAAGGTGGCCTGTCCCACACCCTCCAAAGGACACGGGCTGGGGCACCTTCCCACTGCAGGGCCCCTTCCAGCAGCTCAGTGCTTTCCCCGGGAGCCCAAGCCCTGCTTTAGCCTGCTTCCTTCTTTCCCCTCTTCCCGGTCTTTCCCCAGGTGGCTGCCTCCCCAGCCTCCCTTCTCAGCTGGACTAATCCCCCTGTGGTCCTCACATGACTGAGACGCCCTCTCCAGGGTTCAAAAGGGGAGGGTCAGTTATCCTTTACAGATCATGTTGCCTCCTCGGGACCAGGCACTCACTCCTCAGGCATGTGAGCCCCAGCGGCCGGCCCTACTCTCGTGTCAGTGGCAGGCTGGACTGGGGGCTGGGGGACAGCGCGAGGAGGAAGGCCTAGCCTCATCTTCCTCTAGGCAGAAAGAGGCCATAGTGCTCAGCTGGTCCAGTGGCCTCATTTCACAGATGAGCAAAAACTGTGGCCCAGGAAAAAGGAGGCCAGGCCAGGGTCTTACTGGGGTCCCTGCTAACCTCAGGTGGGGACCTGATCTCAGGGGGCGGAGGGTCTCTTCCAGGAGGAGATTCAGCTCCTAGTTAAACGGGGGTGTCCTTAAGCTTCCCAGGGTCTTTCTAGCTTGGCTCTACCATTAACCCCTTGTGTGCCTTCGGACAAGCCCTCTTCCCTCTTTGGGCCTCAGTTTCCTTGTGTAAAACAGGTGGATTGGGTAGATGATCTCTGGGACCCCTTCCAGATCAGGCATCCCGCGCCTCCCATCAGCCCAGCCCTATCCCCCCAGGACTCTGTTTACAGGCACTTGCCCTGGCCCAGGCCTGTCTCCTAGCTCACCAAGATTGCTCCAACGGCCTCTGCTCCATCTGTGGCCTTCACTCTCTTCCACCCTGATAAGCCACCCCACACATTGCCCAGGTAACCTCCAGAGGCTTGTGAACCTCTCATAGCCCCCCAGGCCTCCTTCAGAATGATTCACCTCATCACCTGGCATTCAGCACATCCGGCCTCCTGTCTTGGACCCTGTTTCCTCATCTTGTCAACCCCTCTCTCAGGGCTGTGGTGTGGATATAGTGAACATATGAAAGGAGCCTGGGAAAGGCTGGATAGCCTAACAGGACTCCTGGCTTCTCTGTGCTGCAAAGGCTGCCACCCCACCCCTACTCTCTTTCATCCAAACTGGCGAGGTCCTCCCCAACCGTTGAGACAGGCCCCCTCCTTGGCCACATCAGAGGTGACTTTGCCCACATGGAGCTCCCACAGGGCTGGACCCCACTTACCAGCCTGCATTTGCAGCTCCCATCATCCTGTGGGGAATGTATAACTAGGGTCTCCTAGAAAACTATTTGGTAGGACACTTGCGGAGGGCACAGCTGGGTCTGTAGGCTCGGGCCCACGCTCCCTTTCATCCCAGGACTGTTTCTGACCCAGATTATCTTTGACCCTCAGAGACATCCACACGGCCAACTTCCAGAAAGCTCATAGCTGGGCATCGGGGCAGATTCTAAGGGGGTTGTAGACCTCTCTTGCCCTGTTCCAATGACTGACCAAATGGACTCTCAGAAACCCTCCCCAAAGGCCCAGGAGAGGGTAGCTGGCAGGAAATACAAGTTATCAGAAGAGACTGCTTGGTGACTGAAGCCAGAGGTGATGTACTTTCACCCTTAGCTTAATTTTAACTCAGAATCACTGGTTCCCTTTCTCGCAGTCAGTTTCATACCATATTTAAAGTCAATACAGTGAAAATCAATAAATGTGAAAAGAAGAAGGAGGAGGAGGAGAAGAAAGAGACTGCTAAGGGGAGAGAAAACAACCTAGAAGCTTGGAGACCTTCCACCCTGGGGTCTAAACACTGCTTCAGCCACTTATTATTTGTAGGGTCTTGGGGAGATTACCTAATGTCTCCAAGCCTCAGTTTCCTCATCAGTAAAGTGGGGAACACTAAAACCTGTCTCACCCTATGACAAGAGAAGTAGATGATGCATGTAAAGTGCTTAGCTCATGGCCGGGCTTCTCATAAATGCTCCAAAAGTGATTGCTATAATCCTTATTGAAGACAGGTGGATCACGGGCCCCAGCTGAGGAGGGGCGGGCTCTCGGGAAGGCATAGGCCGCTTAGCTAGAGGTAGGCAGGTGGTAAGTAGCTAGAACAAATCACAAAGTCCTCGGCTTGGTGCTTTGGAGTCTACATACATTATCTCATTTAAACCTCAATCTCTTCCTCTATCAAAAATGGGGGTGTGGAACAGATACTTTCTAAGGCCTTTCCAGTTCAATGAGTAATTATAGAAGGTTTTCAGTTTACAAAGTGTTTTACAATCTTTAATTCTGTGAGTGTTCTGATAGTTGCAGTGGTCATACAACTAGATCTGGGACTAGAGCCGGGGGAGGGCTCTATCTTTCCCCAGAGCCTGGTGGCAGACAGCTTGGAGAGGGGAGGGTGAGACCTGAAGCCCCACCAAGGGCCTGGTGGGGGGGGTCATGGCCCAGGGAAGGACGTCATGACCCTGGACGTCATGGAAGCTTGGCTCTGGCTGCTGCCCAGCGTCCGGTTCTGTTGAGCTGTGCCGAGGCCCAGAGGTCTGGGTCTGGAACTCATCAGCCCCACCTGTCAGCCCTCTCCTGGCCAGCTCGCAGAGCCTTTGGTTATCACAAAGGAGAGTGTGGCCAAGAGTGAGCTGAGTGTGGCCGCAGTCCAGGGGCCCAGTATCCCTTCCCTGCTGGGCACCTTAGGGCAGGGAGTGATGTTCCCATCAGCCAAGCACCCCCCAATTTGACTGCGCTGTTATATGACAGGCACCGTGAAATATGCAAAGACCTCATTCATTCATAAATATTTATTGGACACCTACAGTGTGCCTGGCCCTGAGCTGGCTCCAGGGAATCAGACAAAAATTCCTCCCTACACTCAAATAAAAGAAGCTGTAAAGGAAAGCAGAAGTGTAATGGGAAATAAAAGAGACCAATTCACTTTACACAAGGGAATCAGAGAAGGCCTTTGAGCTGAGAGAGGGAAGTACAGCTAGAAAGAGCATTGAGACGGAGGGAAGGGCCCATGCAAGGCCCTGAGACAGGAAAACGTGCAGTGTTTGGAGAGCCACGGGACCAGTGTGAGGTAGGTATGTAGCAAGCTCGCCCTCAACTAGTGCCAGCTGAACAAATTCACAAACAATCATAAAGACTCCTGCTTCCAGCCAAGATGGAGTAACAGGGACTGGATTTATATTCCCACCTAAAACAACTAAAATACCCAACAAAACATATGAAACAATGGTTCTCAAGACATTGGATCCAGACAATGAAAAATAGTGACTCCCGAGAGTCAGAAAACAAATGAGGTGTGCTCTAAGAATGTTCCGTCTTACTGTCTGAAGAGTTTCCAGACCAGAGCCGAGTGAGAAAGGCAGGTGGAGTCTGGCAGTCTCCCTGCAGTAGAAAGATGAAGCCAGGAGCCCAGAACTGAGAAGGCGAGAGCAGCACACAGAGAACTCTGGAGCTCTACAGAGAGTATCTCTTCAGTAATTCAGCCTGGTGCTTGCACGTAAAGAAACTATCAGAAAGCAGGGTAAGAACAACCCAAAAGGATTAGAGAGAACAATCCTGGGAGCTCACACAGGGCTTCCACAAGCCAGAGTGAAAGCCTGACAATTAATGGGGCATTGAGTAGACCACTCAAAAGAGTTTTTGGCTTAGAAGTGAGTTAAAAACTCAATGCTGCTCTGGCCCTAGCTAACAAAAGCAAGACCTGAAAGGAGTGAACTATTTCCAAATACCTTTTGCACCCCAGAACAAAGCTTTATAAGAATACAAAAATATCTAGCACCCAACAAAATAAAATTCACAATATCGGGCAACCAATAAAAATGAGCATGTATACAAAGAAAGGAACATATGACACATGACAGAAAGAAAAACCAATTAATTGAAACCTAACCAGAAATTACACAGATGACAGAATTAGGAGACACAAGTTTAAAACACTTATTATAATTCTATTTCATATGTGCAAGGAGATAAAGAAAAGACTGACCCTGTTAAGTAGAGATATAGAAGATATTTTTTTAAAGACCCAAACTGAAATTCTAGAGATGAACACTAATGTCAGAGGAAAAAAAATACACTGCATGGACTAATGAAACATTCGCACAGAAGATTAATGAACTTGTAGACACAGTAACAGAAACTAACCAAAATAAAACACAAAGAGAAAAAAACCTCAAAAAATAATAACGTGGCATCAGTGAACTATAACACAACTTTAAGTGACCTAACATATATGTATATATGTATGTATGTGTGTGTGTGTATAAAATTAGAGTTCTCAAGGAAGGGAAGAGGACAGAAAACATATTTTAAGAAAAAAAAACTGAAAAATTTCCAAATTTGATGAAAACTAGAAATCCACAGATGTAAGATACTTAATAAACCCCAAGCACAATAAACATAAAGAAACTATACCAAGCTCTCCGATCTTCCCCATATGACAGACAGCCACCTCTGCTTGTGCAGGGCCAGGTACATCTGAGACACAATGGTGAAGGATGGAGTAAACAGATTTGGCCATAGTGTGAGCCTGTTCACCCGGGCTACTTTTAAGCCAGAAGACCTTAAAAGTAGCCTGGGTGAACAGGCTCCCACTATGGCTGGCCCCTCTGGGAAACTGTGGTGTGGTGGCCATGGGGTTGCTCAGAACATCATCTCTGCTTCTACTGGTGCTGCCAAGGCTGTGGGCAAGGTCATCACTGAGCTGAATGGGAAGCTCACTGGCATGGCCTTCCATGTCCCTACCCCCTAATGTGTCGGTCATGGAGCTGACCTGCCATTTGGAGAAAGCTTCCAAATATGATGACACCAAGAAGCTGGTGAAGCAGGCATCAGCGGGCCCCCTAAAAGGCATCCTCGGCTACCCTGAGAACTAGGTTGTCTCCTGTGACTTTAATAGTGACACCCACTCTTCCACCTTCGATGCTAAGGCTTACATTGCCCTCCCCGATCACTTTATCAAGCTTCTTTCTTGGCATGACAATGAGTTTGATTACAGCAACAGGGTGACGGACCTTATAGTCTCTAAGTGGCATCCAAGGAGTAAGAGTTCTCTGGATCACCAGCCCCACTGAGCATGAGAGAAAAAGAGAGGCCCTTAGCTGCTGGGGAGTCCTTGTCCCAACTCAATCTCCCAATACACTGAGAATCTCTCATCCTTGACACAATTTCCATCGCAGAGACCATGAAGAAGGGGAGGGGTTTGGCATGTACCATCAATAAAGTACACTGTACCCAACAAGAAAAAGAAAAAAAGAAAAAAGAAACTATACCAAGGCATATCATAAATTGCTTTTAAAAGGTGATAAAGAGAAAGACTTAAAAGCAGCCAGAGGAAAAAGACATATTACACACAAACAAAAATAAGGATAGCAGATTTTTGTTGTCAGAAATAATGCAAGTGAGAAATAGAGCCACATCTTTAAAATACAGAAAGAAAAAGTCAATATCAGCCTAAAATGTTTTATCCAGGAAAAATATATTTCAAAAATGAAAGTGAGACAACATGGGATAAAATTAGAAATTAATGACAAAAGGAAGTTTGGAAAATTCACAGATATGTGGAAATTAAACGACAACTCTGAAATAACCAATGGTCCAAGGAAGACATAACAAGAGAAGTTAGAATATAAATAAATGAAATAAATTAAAATAGAAACACAACATACAAAACTTATGGAATGCAGCTTAGAGTAGTGCTAAAAGGGAAATTTATAGCTGTAAATGCCTATATTATAAAAGAAGATCTCAAATCAATAACTTAAACTTTCACCTTAACACACAGGAAAAGGAAGAGCAAACTAACTCTAAAGAAAGCAGATGTAAGGAAATAAGGAAGATTACAGTGTAAATTAATGAAATAGAGACCAGAAAAATAGAGAAAATCAATAAACCAAAAACTGCTTTTTTTTTAAAATCAACAATATTGACAAACCTTTAGTTATATTGACCAAGAAAAAAAGAAGATTCGAATTACTAGGATCGGAAATGAAAGAGGGAACATTACTACTAAACTTACACAAATAAAAAGAAGTATAAAGGACTACTATAAACAACTGTATGCCAATAAATTAAATAACTCAGACAAAATGGACAAATTCCTAGAAAGAAACAAACTATTGAAACTGACTCATGAAGAAATAGGCAATCCCTATAGACCTATGACAAGTAAAGAGATTGAAATATTAAAAAAAAGTATCCATTGGCTCAGATGGCTTCACTGATGAATTCTACCAAACATTTAAAGAAGAATTAATACCAATTCTTCACAAACTCTACAAACAGAAAAGGAGGGAATACTTTCTCATCCTATCAGGTCAGAATTACCTTGATTCTAAAACCAAAGACATCATAGGACAACTTCAGGCCAATAGGTCAACAAAATACTAGCAAACTGCATCTAGCAACATATAAAAAAAAATACACCATGACCAAGTGGGATTTATCCTAGGAATGCAAGGTTGGTTAAATATCCAAAAAAACAATTAATGTAATATACCTTAGAATAGAATTAAAAACAACAACAAAAAGTACATGATTATCTCAATAGATGAAAAAAAGCATTTGACAAAATCCAACTCATTTATAATAAAACAAAACAAATTAGGAATAGAAGATACTTTTCTCAACCTGATAAAGGGCATTTAAATAAAATCCACAGCTAACATCATACTTAATAATAAAAGACTTGACACTATCCCCCTAAGATCAGGAACAAGACAAGGATGTCTGCTTTCACTATTTCTAGTCAGCATTGTACTAGAGATTCCAGTTAGGGCACTTAGGCAAAAAATAAAAATAAAAGGGATTGAGGTTGGAAAGGAAGAAATAAAACTATATTTGCAGGTGACAGAATTTTGTATACAGAAAGTTCCAAGGAATCCATAAAAAAAAATACTGTTAGAGCTAATAAACAAGTTCAGCAAGGTTGTAGAATAAAAGATTAATATATATAAATCAATTGTATTTTTATACACAAATCAACAATCTGAAAATAAAATTAAGAAAACAATTTCATTCATAATAACATAAAAAAGAATAAAATATTTAGAAGTAGATTAACAAGAGAAGTGAAAAACATACCCAAAAAACATTGTTGAATAAAATCAAAGAAGATCTAAATAAATGGAGAAACATCCTATCTTCATGGCTCAGGAGATTTAATAGTGTTAGCAATTAAATCTGTGTCAAATACTTCCCATTTACTCCCCAAATACTCAATAGTGTCAAATACTCCCCATTTGATCTACAGATTCAACACAATCCTTATCAGAATTCCAGTTACCATCTTTGTAGAAATTGACAAGCTGATGCTAAAATTCACATGGAATTTCAAGGAACCCAGAATAGCCAAAACAATCTTGAAAAAGAACAAAGTTGGAGGATCCACACTTCCTGAGTTTAAAAATTACCACAAACAACCAACAGTAATTAAAACAGAATGGTACTAGCATAAGGATAGACATTTAGATCAATAGAAAAGAATTAAAAGTCAGAAATAAACCCGTGTCTATGGTCAATTGATTTCCAACAAAAATTCAAAGACCATTCAATTGTGAAAGAATAGTCTTTTCTACAAAAAGTGCTGGGACAACTGGATATTCACATACGAAAAAAAAAAAAATGAAGTTGGACTTTTACCTCATATCATATGCAAAAAGTAACTCAAAATACATCAAATACTTAAATGTAAGAACTAAAATTATAAAACTCTTAGAAGAAAACATAGGAATAAATCTCAAATTAGGCAACAGATTCTTAGACAGGACACTAAAGGCAAAAGAAAAAGATAAAATGGACTTTAACAAAATTTAAAACTTTTGTGCTTCAAAGGACGCTCAAGAAAGGGAAAAGACAGCTCATAGATTGGGAGAAAATGTTTGCAAATTATATATCTGATAAGGGACTTGTGTATAGAATATATAAAGAACACTTAAAACCCAATGATAAAAAAAAAATAAATAAACCAATTAAAAATTGGGCAAAGGACTTGAATGGACATTTCTCCAAAGAAGACAAATGGCCAATAAGCACACGAAAAGATGCTTGACATCATTTGTAAAAAACGTTATGCCAACAAATTTGACAAATGAGATGAAATGGACACATTCCTTAATAAAAGACACAAAGTATGAAAGCTAACTCAAGAAGAAATAACCTAAATAGCAACAATATCTATTAAAGAAAGTGAATTCATTTGTAAGAAGAATAATCTTTTCAACAAATGATGCTGGAATAATTGGATATTCATACACACACAAAAGAAATTTGACTGATAGCCCATATCAATAATATCAATTCAAAATAGATGATAGACCTAAAGATAAAACTTAAAACTATAGCCACGCATTAGAATTCTTAAAACCATGACTATGAAGCAACTAGAATTTTCATACATTGCTGGTGGGAGTGCAAAACAGTACAATCAACTTTGGAAACACTGGCAGTTTTTTAAGAAGTTAAACATAGTATCCACCTATCATTATGATCAAACCGCTCCTCTCCTAGGTATTTCTCCAAAAGAAATAGCAGAAGCCTATGTATGTCCATAGCAGTTTTCTTGGTAATAGCCAAAACTTGGAAACAACCCAAATGTCCATCAACAGGTGAATGGAGTTGTACATCCATGTAACTGATTACTACTCAGCCACAAAAATGGAATGCTCTATTAAGATGTCCAACATGGATGAACCTCAAAAAAATTATGCTGACTGAAAGACCACAAAAGAGTACACAGTGTATGATTCCACTTATACACAATTATAGAAAATGCAAACTAATCTATAGTGGCTAAAAGCAGTTCAGTAGTTGCCGGGAGTGTCAGGGAGCAGCTGAAGGGATTAAGAAGGGGCAGGAGGAAACTGGGATGATGGATCTGTTCCTGTTCGTTATCTTGAATGTGACGATGGTTTCACAAACATACACCTACGAGTGCGTATATCAAAGCTTATCAAATTGCACACTTTATAACGTGTGTGCCAATTATACCTGAAATAATCTGTTTAAAACATGACTAGAAGGAAGTATATGTGATGTGGTGTCTCTGCTCTTAACTCACGACGTGACCTCAGGCATGCTGGTCTTTGTAAGACTTACTTTCTTTTTCTGTAAAGTTCAGGAAGTATTACAACCCACAAGTACTAGCTTAAGCCCAAAAGGGAATTTACTGGACGGAAGCTTCCACATGTGATGGAGCCCAGGAAGGCTTCTCTATCACTTGTCTTTGCTTCTCTGATCACAGCTTTCCCTGTCTCACCACTTACAGAAAAGGAAAGCTACCAGCTTCTGAGTTTTGCGTATTACACGTTTAACTAGTCAGAGAGATGCTGAATTGACTCCTTGTCAATTCCAGGCCCAAGTGTAAATTCTCAGAGATTTCTCAATCTACTTGGGTGAAGGATTCCACTGTGCATCGCGGTACCATGGTCAGGGGGCAGAGCGACAGAGGATGAACCTAGCTGGTTTTGCATCCTACAGACAGAGGACAGGACAAGTGCAAGGAAAGTGCTCGGTGGACAGACCACAAAAAGGGTGTCAGGAGATACTGATCAGAATTCAAGAGACCTGTCCTGTCCTGATAATCGTGCCTCTTGATGGGGGCAGCAGGTGTATACATAAGGTTCAGATGAGCAGCAGGAGATCAGTGGGGAAAGAATTCAATTCCATTTGTGCAGTCTGGAAAGGCTTCATGGAAGAGGTGCCACTGGCATCAGGTCTGTGAGAAAAGTTACGTCCTGCATTTGTGCTGCCTTTCAAGTTACTAAGTGCTTTCATATCTTCTCTTTGGAGTCTAGACCCATCCTCTCCACCTCCCCGTGGGGTTAGCATTATTATACAGTCCTTTGCACAGATGGGGAAACTGCCTAGTAGAGACATTTGAGTGACTTGCCCAAGTTTACATCAAGTTTACATCTTGGCAGAGCAAGATGCAAAACCACTGTTTTGACTCCAGAGCCCTGACTTGTTCCCTGCCCAAAGCTGACTCTACATGGGGCCAGGGATGAGAGTGGTCGGTGAGTGTATGGCAGGGATTGAAAAGGGACGGAAGCTCAGGTAACATCTCTGAGCTCCTCTGCACGGTGTCCTCCAGAAGATGCCCCCCACACTAGCCTGGCTCCAGATTCCCAGAGACCACCTTTGAGCTGTGCTTCAGACTCTCAGACCAGAGTTTCCACTCCAGACCTCTCTCCTGACCTCCAGTCCAGCAGCTCCAACAGCTTGTGGAATCTCAGGCTCAAAATGTGAACTCATTGAGTCCTGCAGAATGTCAAAGAAACCTCATGACCCATCCTAACCACCTGAGGATAACGATACTAGTAATCAAAGCCACCTATGTGGCCGCTACCATATACACGTACAGGCCTTGTGCTGTATGTTACACACAGTACTGCATTTCATCTTTACACCCACTGTGCGGCAGGTACCATTACCATCCCCATTTTACAACTGGGGAAACTGAGGCTCAGACAGTATATGTATTGACCCAGGTTACATAGCTGATAAGTGGTGGCTCCACGTCCATCCGATGACAAATGAACTATAATCATCCTACAAAATTGTTTCTTCCTCTCAACCTGCTCCCAAAGCCCCAGGTCTGAGACTCTGCCATTTCTCTTGGTTTCAGTATCTCAGGACAACCAGCAATTCTTAAAGAGCTGGAGGCTTGGGCAGGGCGGCAGGCAGCCGGCCCCCACTGAGGCAGTAGGAGGGAAAGGGGCACCTGACTGCTTCATCTACCAACCATCCATTGATTTAATGTTGCTTTTAATCCCGACTTCTTTAAGAGTTCAATTTAATTGCCAGGTTGCGTGCTCTGGAGATTAAAAGCAAGGAGCTTGAGGTCAGACACCAGGATTCAAGTCCAGTCCTGGCTTCCCTGCTTTCCTGCTCTGTAACCTTGTGGCAGCTTTTAAACCTCTCTGAGCAGCTGCTTCTCCATCTAGAAAAGAGTTAACAATCCCAACCTCTTGGGTTAAAATGTTGTGAGGGGAGATGGTTTCCAATAGAGACAGACAAGACTCAGGCTGCCTTCAGCGTGGTCATACCTACCCCACCACGCTTCCTCCATCCATCCCTCTAACTGAGGCTAGGTTACTCCAAAACATTTAGAAAATATACTCAGCTTTGTCAGATGGTTACATCTTTTAGATGCCTTACGTTTATTTGTCTGGAATGTTCTTCCAGGAAGTCGTCCTATGAGCCTCAGTGAGCCTCCCCTGCCCATAGCAGCTAAACCAATCTCCTTACCCCCACCGCCCCTTCTTTCTGAGCCTTTCACATGCTAATGTACACCGTGGCCCTCCCAGAGGACTGTGGGGGTGGAAGGGGGACAATGGGACTTCCCAAACTTACTTCCTAAAGCACCTACCAACATCTCCCCTGAGAAAACAGCCACTGCCGGCTCGTCATTCACCTTGGGCAGTCTTTTGCCTAATCTCTTAGCTCCAGCCTCCCATTTCCAACCACCCGAGACAGATTTCCTACCAAATCTGGCCTTTTCTCTGTCCTTCCCTGGCGCCTCCCACCGACCCCAGGATTCACTATCCCTCCCTAATCCCCTCCTACAAAGCTCTTGGGGGGAGTGGGGGGCTCAGTGCTTGCCCCTCTCTCCACGTCCTTATGACCCTTGGTCCAGCTCCCACCAGGGCCCAAACATGGACCCAATTCTTGTCTGTTCACCTGACACTCCAGCCAAACCAGGCTCTATACACCCTGAGTTTTTCCATACCCATGTCCTTCCCTCTGCCTGGAATGCTCCCAGCTACCCATCTTCAGGGTCCAGCCCCCCAGGAGCCTTCCCAGCTGGCCTGGGCCTCTCATTCCCCTTGGGCATACTTCAGTATGCTTGCGGCTGCTTCATCATTGGTGGGCTCCAATGTAGTCTTTGGTATACAGTAGTTGCTCATAAATATCTATAGTTGGAAAGAATGAGTCTAATCCAACTCCTTTGTTTTACACTGGAGGCACAGAGTTGAAGAAATGGCTTGACCCACCAGCTCCGCCAGGAAACAGGGCTGAGGGAGTCTCCCGCAGGGCTCCTCCCCGAGCTAGCCTTTTTCTGCCATTTACTTTGGGAAGGAAGTCCTCCAGGGACCAAGTGGGCCACGTTTCCCTGAGAAGACAACTGTCTAGAGCTCATAATACAGACTCCAGCAGAGAGGCTGAGTGGAGGCCTCTTGTCAGCCAGCCCCTAGACTGCTGTGCAAGTCTGCCATCCATTCCAGAAGCTCACAATTCCTCCTCTGTCTCTCAGAGCCTTCCCGCTGGCATTCCACGATTCCTAGCACCACCACATGGTCCCTGTCTGAGGCAGAAGGGGCCTTAGGGATTATTCATCGACAGGGACCTCAAAGGTCTGTAACCTCCAAGCTGTGTGCACAACTCTGTGTATCTATAGGTTTCCAGAGCCAGCATCCAGAGATACCACCTGAGTCTCAATGGGGGTCCAAGACCCAAATGAGATACAGAAAAATTATCTGTCCAGCCTCTTATTATAATTTGTTAATACATGTAAGGTTCTTAAGACTGTACCTGGCACATTTTAAATACTCTCTAAGGCATGGGTTGGCCCACAGCCTGGTTTTGTAAATAAAGTTTTATTGGCACACAGCCATGCCCATGTTTTTGTATTATGTATGGCTGCTTTCCCACGATAGCTACAAGGAGAGAGTGGAGTAATTGCAACACAGATGCTGCCATTATGATGATTATACAGACGAACAGCAAGCCCCAAGCCACCCAGCAAGTAATCCCTGGACTTGAATCTATGCCTATCTGCTGCTTTTCTTCTCTCACCTTCACCACACAGTGCTCATTCTTTCATTCAGCAAGGGTTCAGGGACCCCTGCTATGTCCTCCAGATTGAGCTATTAGGGGCAGAGGAAGGGTAGGGAGAAGCTGACCTTATGGCTTTACAGAATGACCTCACTCTGCCTCTCAGACCCATGATTAGCCCTCTGTACCATTGCCACTTCATTTGCTCTAATCACATTGGCCGCCTCCTCCTCCTCCTCCTTCTTTAAATTTTTTATATTAGTTTCAGGTGACACTGGCCTTCTTCTTGTCTGTCAAACACGTACATTTTCTTCCTACCTCAGGACCTTTACATATGCTGGTTTAACTGGCTCTTTCCCATCATTCAGGTCCCAGCTCGGATATCACCACCAAATTAAAACTTCGGGGGCCAAGTCACTTTTATGCTTACATGGCACGTGTAAGTGAAATATTCTGTTTACTTGTTTTGTGTTGGTCTCCCTGAACACAACGTAAGGTTTCTGTCTCATTCACTGCTGGAGCCCAGTGCCTAACAGTGGGCTTTCGTGTTACTCAGTAACTATATTAAATGAGTGAAATGACTCCTGGACAAAGTGTCAGGTAATGTGGCTTCTCTTCCTGGCTCTGTAAATCCACTCACTGAGCCACAGTTCCCTTCTCTGAGCCTCGGTTGCCTCCTGTACAAGGTGGAATGTGAGGGTTGGATGAGTAGTAGCCTGTGCCTTTTGGTTTGAACATTCTATAACTTCAAAGCAGTGGCAGGGGCCTGCCACGGATAGGTTTGGTGGAAATACACTATATTTGACCGTGAGCCTCAGCCCCAGCTCAGGCCCGGGGGACAGATGGCAAACTACTGAGGCCTCATCCCTCAGAAGGAAGAGGTGGGGGAATAGAAGGAACGGAGACCCAGAATTAGGCAGGCAAGGAAGGCTCTGGGAGTTGCAGACCCAAGGCCAGGGAGGAAGAGTCCAGAAAAGGGAGGCAGACAGGAAGAGGGGGCAAACCCTCCTCAGAGGCGTGGAACTGGGGTCGTAGGGCGGGCTTCTTTCACTTTTTAGCTTCTGAGTTGTTTGAAATTTGTATAACAAGTATGCATTCGTTTTGCAACTGGAAAAATTAAAATGCACATGCCCTTTGACCCCGCAATTCCATTTCTAGGAATTTCCTCACAGAGGCTTGTGTGAAATGACCCATGTCAAGGCTATGTACAGCTGCCTTGTTTAAAATAGCCAAAGGCTGGAAACAATCTAAATGCCCATCAAAAGGGGACAGGCTAGATAAACCAGGGCACATCCACAAAATGGAACAGTAGAGAGATGTTAAAAAGAGCGCAGCCAGTCTGTTATGTGCTAACGTAGAACAATCTCCAAGATCTCTGTCAGGTAAAAGAAACAAGGTACAAAACAATGCAGATAGGATGCTGCCTCTGACATGGAAAACTATACATACAAGTGTTTATAAATGCTCAGAACAGCTCCAGAACTTGTACTAGTTGCGAGGGGTGGGGTTGGGGGCGACTTACTGTTCAATATTTTTATAAAATTGAGTTAAAATTCACGTAACATGAATCATTTTAACCATTTTAAAGTGTATGATTAGTACACTCAGTGTTGTTCGAGCATCACCTCGATGCAGCCCCAACATTTGCATCACACCGAAGAAAAACACCCCCATATCCATTAGCCATCATTCCCCGTCGCCCCTCGCCTGACTCCTGGCCATCACTAATCTGCTTTGTCTCTAGCGATTTGCTGATTCTGGATGTTTCACATAATTGGAACCATACAATATGTGACCTTTGTGGATAGCTTTCTTCCCTTAGCGTGTTTTGGAGGTTCATCCACATGGATCCTCGTCATGGATTTTTTATATTCCATTGTATGTATGTACCATATGTTGTTTATCCATTCATCAGCTGATGGACATCTTGGTTGCCTCTACCTTTTGGCGATTGTGAATAGCACTGCCATGAACACTCCTGTACGGGTTTTTATTTAAATATCTGTTTTTAATTCTTTGGGGTATATACCTAGGAGTAGACTTGTTGGGTCATCTGGTAATTCTAGTCAACGTTTTTAAGAATCGAAAACAGTTTTTAACATTCTTTTGTCCTTTGTGAATTGTATACCGGGAGCACCATGAACAAACATTAGCTCTTTTAAAAACAAAAAAGAAAAACATGAAGGTGTACTTCATGGAAAAAAAACACCAAAGCATAGTGTGTAAATACAAGGGATTATTGGTAGGTGAGAAATTAGCAAATATTTATCTAGATGATTCCTGGAAGAAAACTGCATTTTGGACTTAGACCTCAATTCGAATTCGATTCCTTCGTTCCATTCTAGTTTCAGGAGTGAGGTACAGGGAGTGGGGTATAGGTTCAAATCCCCATCCTATCAGTTAGAGCTGTGCACCACTGTACAGGTTACTTAACCTTGCTGCACCTCAAATGTAAAATACAGAACAATGATCTACCTGGCCAGCTATGAGAGTGGGGACTCGTCACGCGTAGCTCTGTGCCTGGCACACAGCCGGCAGGACGAGGGAGCCACCTCTGCGCTCCTTGGATCATTGTGTTCTGCAGCTTTTTTCACATCAGCTTCTCTGGTTCTCCACATGCTCAAGGAACTGTAGGAGGCCTGGCCCTACTGAGCAGAGTTCCCCTCCCACAATATTTCACCACCCTTAGTGCCAGACAGTCCAGAAGAGGGGCCAGCCAGGGTGTGAGGGGACAGGAACCAGGGTCAGGTACTGGGACAGGGGCCTGGGTCTGCCAAGGACCATCCTAAGACAGGGAGCATGGGTTTGCTCTATGAAGCTATAGAACCCAGGGCCGTATATCTGCAAGAGTTGGGTGAAGGAACAGGCAGAGAGTTGGGTTTAACTGAAGGTACGACTTAAATTTTTAATTGACAGGACATAATGCCAAGCACTCTGTCAAGCACTGTTGTGTGATCCCACAAAACTGTCCCCATTTCACAGAGGAGGAAACCGAGGCACAGCATCCTTAGTCACTTCGCACAAAGTTACAAAAACAAATATAAAGTGCAGCAAGGTTTGAACCCAGGCCTGTCTCAGTCTAGAACCTGGAAGAAGTGGAGGAGAAGCAGTGGAATGAGCAGTTTGGGGTGGGTAAAGTGAGCTGCTTGTCTCCAAGTTCAGGCAGAGGCTGGATCATTTTTTGGTGGAGATTCAAGTGTCTGATGTAGGCACCTGGATTTAGGTCCTAGGGTTCTAGTTACTGGGGTACAAGGAGATTCCCAAGGTCTGTCTCCAAAGATCTGGATGTATTTGTTTTCAGATGGGCCCCAGGAATCTGTCTTTTTCAAAAGGCAATTCTGGTCTGCAGCCAAGTGTGAGGCCCACTGGCTTGGATGACCTCTAGGGCCCCTTTTAATACAGATTTTATCATCTGCAATGCCCACCTTGGAGGAACCATTCCTTTGGGTTAGGCACTGACCTCTCTCCCTACTTCCTCCTTAAATCCGTAAGGCCTAAGAGAGAATGAGCACATCTGCTCCCTTCCCCTTATGGGCAAGAGGTTTTCTGGAAGGCAAAAAAGACTGTAAAGATGGAAGGTACAGGCGCCTCATTGCCACCTTCAGTGGTGAAGGTAGAGCCAGCTCATCTTCCCTCCTTACCCTGCCCCACCCTACTCTACGCAGAGCTCTAATCCCCAAAAGACTGTCACTTGTCCCACTGGACCCTGGTCAAGTACAACTATTCTTACTTTCAGTCCCCAGGTCTTGGAAATTCTGCCCAGTGGGGCCAGCTTCCCCAACACGCCAGGCAATTCTGCAGTTTGTCTGGCCTGGGGTGGGGGGACCTCTCCCAGGCTCTGGGAGGACCAGCAACTCAGACAGGGAAGCAGGCCAGAGAGCCATTCTCAGTGACCTTTGGTTTCCTGGGAAGGACCCAAACCAGTAAAAGTTTAGCAAGTGCCATTTAATCGTTGTCAGAACTTAAAACTTTTTTTTTTTAAACACACAGATTTTCTGGGGGATACAAGATCATTAAGGGCTCCATATGAAAAGACCTTTGATTCGGTTTACTTTTTCTTAGAAAGAAAATTTCCAAGCTACCTGTCTTTGCAATTCAATAGAAAGTGTGAAATGAACTCAGCACCTTGCTGCGCAATCTCAGGTGAATTGAGTTCAGCCGCTGAAGCGCCACATCTGCAAAGGCTGCTGGCCCAGTGTTTGGGGTGGCACTGGTGGTGGGCAGCGGCTCTGGCTGCTGACAGGAGGTATCAATTGGGAGCCCTGGGTGCAGGCCAGGAACCTTTGATCTGCCCAGACACCCTTTTTGGGTTTCTGATTGTTGTTTTTAATCGCTTCCCTTTCACATTCCTGGGATCCCATTCTCTCCCCCACCTTGGGAAAGGGAAGAAGCATTCATTGACATGTTAGTATAGCAATACTTTTCTCAGGGATTTTTCCATGGTAATCTAAGCCTTTTATTCATTCAATATTCATCACTGAACCCCCTGTACTAGGACCTGCCTGGGCTGGGCCAGGAATTCAAAAATGAAAAAAAGACATCATCCCTGTCCTCGGGGTTCTCCCCTAATTTTCAGCCATGTGGGAACAGAAGAAATAACATTATGCTGGAGGAGGAGGGGAAACATTGCCTCTTGGGAAGATTGGATTTGAAATTAAGTTCTTGGTTCTACTTTTTTGCTGATTTTATAATCACCCCTCCTGTGGTCCTAGAACTTTGAGGCCTTCATAGAACTTCCAGAGCCAGGATCTCATTTAACACTCAAGAAAGACTGGCTCACCACTCATGAGAACCTGAAGGGCATATCTAGTTTGACAAGGAGAAAAACAGAGCCTTAGAGAGATTAAACTGCCTCTGGTCACACAAGTTGCCATGGTCATCTAAACTCAAACCTAGGTCTCCTGGCACAGCTTGTTTGGAAATCCTGTTGGCTTTGGATTTGAATCTGGGGTCTAGGTGACTATGTAGCCCAGAGTAAAGAAGGGGAAGGGGAGGAGAGAGCTCAGGATGTTTGGGCTGAAATGACCCAGTCTCTGATCTTGACCTGCACCATTGATCTTCAGACTAGCAGTAGGGTCAAGGGCAATAACCACAACCACCAGTGCTTTCCACGAGCTCTCACTTATCTTCCCTAACACATCCTTGAAGTTGTGCACTAGTATCCCCATTTCACAGGGGCACTCACTGATACTCAGCTGGTAGGTCCCCCAAGGTCACAGAATTAGAATCCCATCACAAGGCCATTTCCCAACCTGCCTGCCATCCACTAATAGCTAGGTGACTTCCTCTAATACTTCTCGGCCTCAGTTTTGATAACTAGGGAAAGCAGGGACAATGGGAAGACTCTGTGAGGCTACATATTAATTGCCTGGGCAGGAAGGAGTAGGTACTTTATAAATGCTAGCACCCTGCCCCCTTCCCTTCCTGAGTGAGACCTCTCGCATCCAAGTGCAGCTTAAACCTGTAAGTGCCAAGAAAATACACCTCAGCTACACCCCAGCCTTTGGGCCTCAAGGTCACTCTCTCTACCTGCCTACTTACTGCCCAGGCTCTCGTGATGGTGGGGGAGCTGGAGTTAGAATGGGAGGCCTACCCTAGAGTCCAGGCACACACTTAGGATGCTGGGTGGGTCCCAGAGCAGCGTTTCTCAGGAGGCTGACTCTTTTTCCTCCCTTAAGAATGAAACACTAGGGGCAGGTGGTTAGCTCTGTTGGTGTAGAGCATGATGCTTGCAACACCACGGTTGCTGGTTCGATCCCCACATGGGCCAGTGTGAGTTGCGCCCTCCACAACCAGATTGAAATAACTACTTGACTTGGAGCTGATGGGTCCTGGAAAAACACACTTAAAATAAATAAAAGTTAAAAAACAAAAAAAAAGAATGAAACACCAAAGGGTAATGTATATACCATAAATCAAAGAATAAGGGCCACAGGCCCCAGATAACCCAGAGGCCCCAGAAATGGCCTGGTATCATTTCAGCAAAGGTCTATTGAACACCTACTACTGCAAATGCCCATCACTCATCAAGTTCTCTGCTGGAGGCCTGGGGCTGCAGAGATTGAGGGGTGAGGCTGTATTCACTTAGCAGGGGTTGTGGATACTTCATGGAGTCTGAGATTTTCCCATCTGGTAGGTGAGACTGCAAGAAAAGGTATTCCCGGGCTCAAGAGGACACAGAGAAGGCACTCTGAGAGCATCTGGGAAGGGGAGTGGGTGCAGGAAGATCGGGAACCTGGCGAAAGGGGACAGTTCCAGGCAAATGGAACAGAACCGTGAGAAGCTCAGAGGTGATGCGAAGCCTGGCACTGGGGGCAGAGCAGGCACCGGAGAGATTGCTAGAAGCTGGGCTCCTAGGTCTCAGTTAGGGGTCTGAGTTCAAAGTTCTCACCCTCCAGCGAGTCTGCCAGAGTTGTATACTCCGGACTCCTCTATCCAGGCCCACATCCATCAACCCCCAAGGTGGTGGCATCACTGGGTACTCACACCAGGCTGGGTGGGAGCTTCCCATTTATACAATCTCCACGTCCCTGTGGCGTCAGAAATTCTTCCACTTCAGGAGCTGAGGAGGCTACAAGGAGGAATAAGACAGTTGCTGCCTCCAATGTGCTTAAGGGCTGGTCACACATATAGGAAGATTTCTGAGGCACTAAAAATTCTTGTATAAGGTGTTTCTTATGAATGCAAAAAAGAATAAAACTGGAAATAATGCAAATGTCTAATAACAAGAGATAAGTTAAATAAATTATGGCACATCTAATGGGGGTTAAGCAATCATTAAAAAAAATTTGTCTAAAGAATTTAAAAAGAAATGTTCAGGATAAATTTAAGGAAAAAAGGAGTATTGAAATTGTATGTTCAGCATAGATTGCAATTTTGTTTTTTAAAATAGGCACAAAAAGACTAGAATGAACTATTAATAACCTCATGCCCTAAATGGCAGATTGTTTTCTAAACTGTTTTATAGCTTGCAACTATTCAACAATGTGCATGGATTGCTATTATCATCAGAAAAGTAATAAATATTATTTAAAGATAATCAGCTTCATGTCATGGAAAACTACAGTGATGGGGGTCAACTGTGGACCCTGCATCATTTGTCACATGGGCCTCTTTGGGCCTCAGTTTCCTCCTCTATAAAGTGGAGACCTAAAGGGTAAGATGAGACTCCCTTACTCTTTGAAACTTCTAGAGGATACCCGAGTTTAGAAAACTGGTCAGGCTCCTCCTACTGGAAAAAATGGGGCCATAGAATTTGAGGGGAGGATTGGAATTGATAAGGCAGGAAATAAAGAGGGGAAAGAACAAAAAGGGAGGGAGAGCAGGAAGAATAGAGCTGGGCCAAAGGCGGTAGTTTGCCTGGTGGGAAGATCTAGGGAAGGGGGTGAGGAAGACAATGCCAGATGGGCTAAGACCTGTGAAGAATGAATGGTGGGGATATCTGCCGGGTCACAAAGTTGGCTCCATCTGGAGGTGCCAGAGGCTGCAAGTATCTAAGAACTTTGGGTGAAGTGAAACACCTCTCATGGAATGGCAGTGGCAGCTTCCTATAGGAGGCAATTGCCCTCATACTAGGGCCTGAACCAAATGCTGGCAATGGGGGTGGTGGGAAACCAGGGTGCTACTGGCCTTGTCACCAGCACACAGTAGGTGCTCAACAATAATTTACTGAATGAAAGATTATGTCGTTGGGAAAGATTTCGCCTATTTGTAGGCCTCAATTTACTCATCTGTGAAATGGAAGGTTAGAAAGATTATAATTTGTTGGGGAGACTAAGTCAGGAATATTGCATACTCAGTACTCCTTTAAGGTAATGCTAGCCCTATTTAGCAAGCAGGCCAGCACACTGAGGCTCTGAAGGATGGAGTCACTGGTCCAAGGACTCTGATTCTAACAGGTTTGACTGTAAATCCAACTTCTCCCGTTCCACTGACGCTGCGCGTCGCTTCCAATCTTAAAACCCAGGTGCAGCGACCTGGTTTGGTGGAGAAAGTCAGGACACTAGATACAGGGAGGCACATCATACCCGGCGACGCCCGATCCCGACCAGGGTTCCGCCGGTCTCCCCGAGTCCCAACGGAACTTCTGGCCTCGGGTGGTAGCTCGAGTTCGGAGGCAGCGGCGCGGAGGAGGTGCCCGGTTCTGGGGCAGCTCCACCCGGTTTGTGGTTGCTGTGCTTCAAGCTCAACCCGAGGCGGGCGTGGGTTTTCCAAAGTCAAAGGGAAACCCATCCGGGAGCCGAGCCCTGGAGACGCGCAGAGGGGAGTCACTACCACCCCGCCGGAGCTGCGAGGCTGTTCTCCCCTCCCCCCGCCATCGGGTAGGACCTGGAGGGGAAAAGGTGTGTGTGTGGGGGGAGGGGAGCACATTTAAGCCGAAAAAAGAGAGGACCCAAAAATTGGGGTTGGGGAGGAGGGAGCGAATGGAACCTTCTAGGTCACTTGAGGTACCCCCTCCCGGGGCTAATAACCATTTGGGTCCCAAAGGTTCGTTTCCCCGCCCTGAGTCCTGTTCAGTGACTGGTAGCGGGTAGGGAGTTTTTGATCTAAGTCCCACCCTCTGGGCTGGAAGCCTGAGGCCAGAGAGGGAAGTGATTTCCTCAAGGTCACGCAGCAAAGCGGCGGCCAGCCGGGGCCACAGCCCAGGTGTCCGCACCCATCCCCCGCCCCCACCATCTTCTCCAGAACCCGGCCCCCAGCAGTCCTGAGCTCCGGGGAGGGAGGAGAGCGTGGACCAGCTCTGGGCGGCTGGACGTGGGAGTGACATGAGTGGGCCGACCCTATAACCTCAGATCAGGGTACAAGGGGAGCCTGCTTCCTGAAGCCGACGACCCAGTAGCCCCTCGCGTGGGGCTGCCGAGGCGAGGCTGTGGAGCTGCGCGGGGTGCCGGGCACCCAGCTCCACTTCCCGCGGGCTGGGACAGCGCGGGAGTGCGCGCGGCCCCTTTAAGAAAGTTCGGTGGGCGAGTTCAACAAAGTTTAAAAACTTGTCTTGGAGAAAAGCAAAGGGGAAAGAGAAGAGAGGGAGAGAAACGACAAGGGAGAGAGGGGAAAAGCCCCGCCGGGGGCTGACGCGCAGTGGCCGGGGCCGGGCGAGCCCGCAGTGGGCGGCGGGGATTGGCTGCGCGTTCCCCCGGAGACCGCGAGGAGGGCGGGGGGCTGGCTCGGCCCCAGCTGCGGCCGGTTCCGGCCCCCGCCCCCCGCCGCCGCCCGGCGCCCGCCCCCTCCCCCGGCGCCCGCCCCCCGCCGCCGCCGCCGCGGGCGCACTCGGCGGTCGCAGTGAAAAGGCGGAGGCGGCGGCCGCTCGGGCTCGGCTCCGGTTCCCAGTGCCCCCCCCGCCGCACCCCCTCCCCGCCTCCCGCACCCTCCAAACTTGATGTGACCCCAGCCCGACGCGGCGGCCGCCCCTCTCACCGCCCCGCGCGCCCCCACCGCTCCCCCGCCCCGCACCCCCGGGCGCACCGCTCACCGCGCCCCTTCCACCTCCTCGCCGGGGCCGGCGCCGCGCTCGCCCGACGCGCTCCCGTCCCCTCGCCACCCTCACCCCACCCCCCGCACCATGAGCAACCTGAAGCCGGACGACGAGCACGCCACCAGCACCGGCACGGGCTCGGGCTCCGGCGGCGCCCCGGAGGAGGAGGTGAGCCTGCGGCCGCGGGACTTTCGGGTGGAGTGCACGCGGGGATGGGCGGGGGAGAGGGCGCACGGGGCCGGTCTGGCCGTCGCTCCCGGCGCCTTCCCGCCGCTGCCCTTCGGCCAGGAGGAGCAGCCAGTGTCCAGCAGGCGTGGGCGTGCGGCCTGGACTGCCCCGCCAGGCGGGCATTGTCTCCCCGCCCTCCCGGGCTTGGGGCGGGCCGCGCGCGGGCCGCGGTGCGTGCGTCCCGTGGTGGACGAGCGGCGCGGCGGCCGCCCCACGCTTGCTGCCCGCGCGTCCCTCGCTGTCCGCTCTCCGCTGTCCGCCCGGCTCGCTGCCGTCTTCCCAGGCGCTCCTCCCGCGTGGCCGGGACTCCCGCCACCGCTAGAATGAACTGAGCGGGATTAGCCCCGCGAGCGGGCGGCACCTTCAGTCTCCTGCCCTCTCCACCCTGACCCTCCCCGTGACCTTGGAGGCCCGGGCCGGCAGCCCGGCACCGTGGTTCACTGGAGTTGTATTCATGGGAGGTGGACGGGCTTCTCTCTCAGCCTCTTTGGCAAAGAGGTCAACCCGCAATTTATGAGTTGGGAAGGAGATGCCTAAAGGCACTTCCCGGTTCTCATCCCTTCGGTTTTGTCCTGGTAGCGCAGCCAGGACCCCAAAGCCAGCCTGGGTGGGATTCTGCAAGGAGAGACGACATTATCGTCTACCGGCCATGTGCTAAGAGGTGGGAGTTATGAGGCGGCTTCGTGGAATCACCAGCAGCTGGGTGGTTAATGGGATGGCGAGATCGGGGAGGATGTGTGGGGTGAGGTGGTAGATATGGCTATTCGTGAATGGAGACCAGGAACTGGGCCGGCAGAGACAAACTGCTGTGGAAAGGGGGCAGGGTTCGAAGTTCCCTGGAAGGGCCTCCAGCCTGTGCTGTGTCACTCCGGGGCCAAGAGACTCTTCCTGCCCCGCCCTGGCATCCTCTTGCCCAGGAAACCAGGGGCCAGTTATCCACCCTGAGCTCCCTTCCCCTTGGTCTGGGGGAGAAACCACAGAGCCCCTGGTGGGGACTGGTGTTGCTACCTCCCTCCGTTCCAGTGGCAGTGCTGCCGGCCCTTCCGCCGTGCTATAGGTTTGGTGCAGAATGGTGGCAACTGCCCACTGCTGGGCTGGGCTCCTCACTGTGGGAGGGATCGTGGGAGGGTCACACTGCCAGCTCCCACGCTTAGCAATTCAGAGGCCTGCTGCAAGCCCTGGTCCACCAATGACATGACATCTTGAGAATCTACGTCTAGATCCCGCTTTCTCGGTGGGGAGGAAGGGAGGAATCTACAACTAACTCTTCACTCTGAATGGTGGCAAGGGAGGGAGGGCCTGACATCTGTCCACTAGTGTGATGTGGGCTCTAGTGTGGTGAGGTTGTTTTGTTCCTGAAGGTCTTGTCCTCCTGGGACCTTGATGCCCACAGGTCCTTCTTTGGGGACCTCGACGCCATCCTGACTCTACCTGGTGGTTTAGAATCTTCTCCTGAGAGTTGGGGGAGGGTGTGTGGGATCTCTGCCAGCCTGTGGGCTGAAAGTGGGAGGGAAGCTGTCTCCTGTGAAGCTGGCCCGGCACCCTGAAGGCCACTTCTGCTAGAGGGTTGACTTAAGCAGGGACCCCACACTGCCCAGGAGGCTGGGCAAACCCTCATACCCACCACTTGGAAGAGGGAAGGGTGAACCATGTGGCCAGGCTAAAGTCTTGGAGAGAGCATTTCAGGTATTGGTCACTGTTTTCTAAGTGCCTTTTCTGGGACAGTGGGCAACATCCTCAAGAAGTGGGGTCCCAGCTACTCCTTGGGGTGGAGGTGGTCAATGCACAGTAGTGGTTCAGGGAGTCAGTGCAGCTGGTGCTGGTGAAGGGCTCATGTGTGAAGGTCTTAAAACTGAGGGCTGGGGATACCCTGGAGCCCAGTGTCTGCTCCTGTCTGGTAAGTGTAGGGATTGGCCCCCTCCCTGGTTAGCCTTCTGCACAGTGGGCCAAGAGCTCTCTTCTTGGAGTTCCATCTTGGATTGGTGGTTTGAGCTGGAATTGGACTCCTTTAGCTTAGGTGTACCCTAGGTGGTTAGTTCTGCGATCCCTAAGAACCACTCTTGAGGGAATTGCATTAGCACTAGTAGTTTTCTCTCATGGCTGACCTAGGTTGGCTCTTCCCAGTTAACTATTGGAGATTAACTAAAGCAACCCTAGAAAACCAAGGAACCCTACTTGTCTACCTTAAGCCCTCAATTCCTAAAGGTGTTAGGTTACTGGAGAAAAGGGTGTGTTTTCATAGTTCCAGGAGGAGGTTTCTTTCAGTGGAGCTGCTCGTCTTTGTGTAGCCTTGACTCTTGCTGCTTGCCCATGCTACCCATAGGGGCTTCATCCATATCATAAGCATTAGGTTCCTTTTCTGGACTAGGGTCGGGGATATAGGTGAAAGATCACAGTCTGGGAGGTGAGAAGGACTTGCCAGGAAATGATGGTATGTTACATGCAATGATAGATAAAATAAGGGGATATCACCAAGTGATGTGTGGTACCACTGAGAAGTTAGAGGTCAGGCCTTCCTTAGATATGGCTGCATAGGAGCGTGTCAGACCTGTGCGGGTGGGAAAGGCATTCCCAGAAGAGGGAATAGCATGTATGAAAGTGGGAGTTCTTGGTGGAACCACATGGCTCGTTTGGGTGACTACCAGGAGTTTGCTATGTTGCAGCAGTATTGGCCACATTATAAAGAGCCTGAGATCATGCAGACTTGGGGGGAAATGGGTATTGTTCTGCCACTGGGGAAGATGTATTAGAAGCTTTGATACCCTTTGGAAGCTAAGGAGGGCAGTGAGGAATTAAGGGGAGGGTCTGCAGAGGAAAAGCTACCTGTCCATTTCAATCTAGAGGATATACGCTACCCCAGGTGGGGCACAGCAGGTGCCCGAGCTCCAGAAGGTGAGGTAGTGTAGCACATGAACCCTACTCAGGGCAGGCCTGCCTCCCATGATGCTCAGCCCCAGCCCCAAGCATGTCCTGTCTTAGTGATTCTGGGGGGATGGCTAGATAGTTACACTGTGTCTGGAGAGGAGTATGTATAGTTTGAAAACATTCTATTTTGAAAATGGAGACTCTACTGTCATGACACAAGGTAAAACTAAATTATAGTCATTATTTATTGGAGACCCCCTGGGGGGAGGGTGTTATTTGGAATCTTGGGGTGGGGGTGTTTGAGTTTCTAAGAGTTAAAGAAGTTTTATGTCACCCTAATGGTTAACTATAGAACGGCAGGGATTAATGGCAGCTAAAGGGGTGACAGCTTGACCTGAGGGTGTTAGTTCCTTGCTGCCCTCCCACCCCCATCTTTGCTTGTCCGTTGCATTCACTACACCTGGGCCAAGGTGGCTCCTGGCAGGCCTGGGATCCCTGGGTCCATCGTGTGACCTCTAGGGATCTCTTGAGGAACCAGCCAGGTCTCTGGCCCCTGATAGGAAGGGTCAGAGTTAGTACTCTAGATGAGTGTAAAGGAATTATGGGTGCTAGCGTGCAGCTTGGGTACCTCCCCCTTTTCTTTTCTCTGTCATAAAAAGCATTTGACAGAATCTGGGATTTTTTTGGTGTTCTGTCCACAGGTTATTTTTGGTGTACAGGAAGGGAAGTATCTGTGTTTCTGGGCTTTTACGTGGAAATGGCCCAGGCAGGTGGATGCAGGTGGATTCTGGTAGGTGAGGTTCCTCTCCCTCCTGGCTGTTGTGGCTGTGTCCCCTCTGCTCGAATAACCGGTGGCAGGGGTTATCTTCATAATAAGCCCGTGCATGCTATTTGTGCCAGGCGTCGTTCTGAAGCACTTTACCCTTTGGCCTCCTGTAACTCTCACAGTAGCACTGTGAACTTATCACACTGTTTCATACGTGAGGAGCAGACACAGAGGTTAGATCACTTTTCATGCAGCAAGTGGGTAAGTTGGGATTTGAACCCAGAGTTTACTGTTCACCACACTATACCTGCTATTCAGTTTTAGATTAGGGTTCTTGGTGAGACTTGGGGGCAGGGGGAGAAAAAGGCCTGCAACTCAAGTTTTTGAGGCCTGAGCTTTCGGTGATGCCAAGGTCCCAATAGAAGCCCAGACACTGGCCCCAGGCTGTTTCCCTTTGGGTTGGTGGCACCCCAAGACTGGGTGAGGGGAGCTGTCAGCCCCTGGAGGAGGAGCATTTTATCACGGATGTTGTTTAGAATTGCCATCTTGTGGTGATATTAAAAACCAGTCCAAATCAGTTTTATTAGTTTTCAGTTCTCTACAGGCAGTATGCCCCCTTGTTGGCTGTATGGGGCTGACTGTCTTCACACACTCCTTGGTACTGTGCTGCTTTGGGCATCTTAACTAAAGTAATGCTGCTTGCTCTAAAGTGACTGCCTGTCATTTTGGGTGGCCATTCTCTTGGGTCTCTTCATCTCCTTCCTTGCACACGGGCAGCCTGGCTGGTTCGCCCAAGTAAGAACCAGCTTCTAAATCTCATTCAGCATTTGGACATTCTGACTTCTCATCCCCGTTTCCAGTGGGGGGCTGACCACTGCTGCTAGAAGCGAGGCATGAACTGGCGAGATGCTGAGCCTTTGCTCTCATGCTTTCCACCCATTTATCCCACGGGGCCTCCAGATAGTCCTGAGAGGTGGGGGAAAGGAGGGCTGAGCTCCTGGTCCCAGGCCACCCACCTCTTGAATGAGTGTTAGAGTTCCTCTGCCATCCCCTGACCATGGGTACCTCGGAAGGGTCCTTATGCCCCTGGCAATGCTGTGAGGTGGTGGGGCAGAGCCCATCACTATCCTTCAGCAACCATGCTGCTGTGAGGTGGGAACTGCACCCAACTCATGAAGGTTCGTGTCCAGAGCCCGTATACTGCCTGCCCAGGGACCAGCACAGCCTCCCTGCTTTCAGATTCCTTCTCCTCCGTCCTTGGATGGGAAAAATAAGGATGCCTCTGAGATGTGCCAACGCTAGACAGGTGCCAGTATCATTGGGCCCTCCCTTCCTGAAGAGTCCTCTGACGGATCCATCTGTGCTGGGGACCTCTGGAGTAGAGCAGAGGGTGGGCACAGTGGGAGGCTCTGCCTAGACCCATCTGCCCTTGCCTGTAGGCACTTACAGCTGACTGAGCAGAAGCCCTCGGCTGTCACACGTCTTCGAGGCCACCTGTATAGTTCTGAACAGGACTTGGACTCCCAGGGAGAAAGGGCAGGGCCTGACCTAGACCAGGCCATGGGATAAGTCTGCAGTACCCAGCTCCTCTTGGGAAGGGCCAACCTCCCCTTCCCAAGTAGGTCTTGGGCTTTTACTGGGGGATAGAGGCTGGGGCAGGAGAAATTACTGGAGTAGGACCTGAGACCACTTTTGAGAACTGTTGTCGCTGTGAAGGCTGTGAAGAACTTCCACCCAGACCGGTCCCTGTTCTTGATGTACAGTTGTGGCCACATCCAGGCACAGCCTACGATGGAGGGATTTTAATGTATTTGTGACAGAGGAGCTCCAGACCAGAACGCAGGTTCTGGAAGCAGCCTCCATCCCTGAACAGAGACCCTCTCCCAACAGGAGCTTTCCGTTAGGAAACATGGCTTGGCAGGTGTCATCTGCCTCAGTCAGGTGGGGAGCAGGAGAGCTGGGCTCAGTGCTGTGTCTGCCAGTGCAGTGTGTTCACGCGGACGTGACATCACGTGGTTTAAGGATTGGAGGTATTGATTTTGGAGCTGGGGGAGGGGTGTAAGCATCCCTCTAGGGCAAAGCTTTCAGTCTGTGGGGTGGTGTGTGGCAGTGGTGACACCTGCAACCCTTGCCAGGCACATGGGACAGGCAGTAGGTGTGCATTGGCTGACCACACGGCACCAGGAAGGATGGGAGGTGGATGACACAGAAGGGGAGGGGGCCTTGCCCGGGAGGCCACCCTGCTGGGGGCTGCCAGTCTGAGTTGTTCTGAAAACCTTAGCTCCTGGCTCTGTCTGGCACCAAGTGCAAAGCAGGTGCCCGGTCATAGCACTGAGCCTGCTCAGTGTGCTTCATGCTGCTTGATATGGTCCCCTAAATGAGGTGTCAGCCGATGGTCACAACTGGCTTTGACCAGGTGTGTTCCTAAGGTGGTCAGCCTGTTCCTGGGGCTGGACATGGGGTTGGAAGCCTTCTTATTGAACACTTGATACATGCCAGCACTGTCCCTCCCTTTAGAGACTTCTTATCACCCTGGCTTGGTTTCCTACCCCTACACACACACAGTCAAACTCTTGGACACGTTGCAGGCTATGGGGGAAAAGCCCCAACTTCCCAGGCAACTTGGACTTGACCCCCCAGCTCTGCTACTGGCTGGCTGGCCAGGAACCTAATTCCTGAGCTAGTTTCCTCATCTGTAAAATGGGCCAGTATTGCTCTTCCTGTCATATCAAAGGACTGCCGGGCTTACGTACCAATGGTAAGCATGAAAGAACTGGCAACCACCAAGTGCTGCCCAGGTCGGGCCTGAGAGCCAAGCTCCGATAATAACGTGATTTGGGTCTGGAATTAGCAGGGGCAGGCGAAACACTGGAGCAAACTTGAAGCCTGGGACTTCACAGAGGCTCAGACTGCGATGGCCTTGTTGGTGTCCTAGGTGGGGGCTTCCTGGAGGGAAGCGGGGCGGGGGCCTGGCCTGGGAGCTGAGCAGCCCAGAGCTCCCTAGGAGAAGCAAGGGAAGCACCAGGTTCTGGGAGCACATGCGTCTAGGTTCCCATCCACTGTCTGGCTGGATCTATTTGCTCATTTTCCCTGTGCCCTTGTTCAGCCCTTATAAGTCCTGGGTCTGCGGGCCATGTCACCACATTCCATCCACCTCTTGTCAAGTGGCCTCGCTCAGAGGGACTTCTTACCCACCCCGGGAGGGGTAAGAGCAACGTGCTGGTGCCAAGCCTAAGACCCAGGCAGAACCCAGGCCCCACTCCACCCCCTCCATACATACACAAAAGAAAAAACCTTGGCCACGGAGATCTCTGCATGGGAGGGTGACTGCTCTGAGCTTTCTGTGTGGCACCCCCAGTAGTGCCCCGGCAGAGACCCCTCCCAAACCCTCAGGCCAGCTTGGTCCAGGGCCTGGCTTCTGATGTCTGTTCTCCCTCCCTCTTGTTCTCTATCCCCTTCTTCACGACTTTCTTTGTCTTGGCGTGGGCAGAAGGACAGTGTTTAAGCTACACCTTCTCCTGCTTCCCTGTTATCTTAGAAGGTGGGGTGTGAAGGACCCTGTGGCTAGGTCACCCCTCTCCTTTATTGCTGAGGCAGCGGAAGAAGGCCACAAAGCCACCTGCCTGGCTGCTGGCAGGGCTGGGACTTCAAGCCAAGCTCCCTGACAATTGGTTTGAGGCTCTTTTTCTTTTGTGTCTATGTCTGGGCAGCAGGTGTTCGCTGGGGAGAAGGAGCCTGAATCCCATCTTGGTTCTCAGTGGTGTCTCTTCCCCTTGGAGAAGCCCGAGTAGAGCTGGGCGTGATGATGGCTGTGGTACACGTTCAAAAGGATCTTCAGCATCTTTGGATCAGGAAAGCCCTAGGCTCTATGTAGTGCAGGCTGCAGTTCCTAAACCCTCGTGGCCTGGCTGGTGGGGGGCGGCTGGCCTGGGCTCAGGCTTCCTGGGGCTCTGTGTGGCCAGCTGTCCTGTCCAAGGTGTGTGAGGAGCCCTGCTGTAGCCCCCCCGCCCCCACAGTCAGGGAGGCACAAGGCTACCACAGTAGCTGGCAGTTGGCAGTCCGTCCATCTTCCCTTTGACTCCCCTATAACTAACTCCGTTTAAGGACGAACCATGGGATCATCCGGTGGGGCCCCCACCCCCCAGTCAACCTTCCGCAAGGGCAGTTTCTACCTTCTTAGCTCTTCCTGAGGACCCAGGGCTGAGCTCACTAGGGGCTGTGGGTTGCTGGTGTGAGATCAGGGTCTGCAAAAGGCCTTTGGCGCATGAGCATCTGGAGACCCTGGGGCTGCTTCAGACACACTCGGTGACGGTGACCTGAGTAACTCACTGGGCCCCGGGGCCTTGGTTTCTTCATCTAAAAATAAGGTTTCTTCCAGCTGAAATATTCTGCATTTAGGTTGCTGCTGAGGACTGGGAGCTGGGGAAGGATGTGGGAGGGGCTTATGAGAGGCTTGTTTTTCCCTTTTTGGATCCCCCCCCACCTTCCCTAAGTGGTGTTTTCCATCCAGATGACACCAGGAGAGCTTACACTAAGCAGCCAGCAGGCGGGGATTTGAAGCAAGCACATTACTTGAACGTTTTGATGGAGTGGACAGTTGAAACAGTTTTTCCTTTCCAGACTGAATTGTAACTTTCAGAGATGCTAAGGGATTGCTGCAAAGAATCAGTTTTCACATATCATCTTTATCTCTTTGGTAGGATGTTTCTGTTGCCTGGAGTCAGGTTTCCCTGGGGGTGTCTTTCACTGAGTCCCAGCCTTGTGATTTGCCTCTGTCTTACAAGGGAGAGTGTTCCTGGTGGACCTGTGGAATTTCTGTGGGAGTGGGGTGGGCCATGGGTGGGGAGTGGCCCTGATGTTTGCCTGCCTCTGCATCCTTTGTGCAGAAAGGTCCATCTTCCAGGTAGGTGGACCCTGAAGTCTGGGCTGCTGTCTTGAGATTATCAGGCTGGGGCCTGGAGAAGGCTGTAGCTGAGGGTTTACTCTCCACGGGCGTACCACTGGTTTTGAAAGCAGTGTTTACCCTTGTCATCGCTAATAAAAGCTGGTACTTCCGGAGCCTGTTCTCACAGCCACAGTACCCTGCCGCCGTCCTTCACTGAGAAGTTGAGTGTTTAACGCCCAGAACGAAGGAGGTCTTTCGTGTGGAACCGTTGGGAAAGTTGGAGCTATAGAACCCTCAGCACCCGGCCTGGCCTCCACTGAGTGCGGGGTCCTCTTCACTGGGGAGGAGGGGCTCCGTAGCCCCTGCCGACCCTGCGCCCCAGTCCTGTTCCACACAGAGGCTTTGCTCAGCTGCTTTCTTCTGTATAGAGCACCCACCCCTCCTTTTCCCCTGCCAGCCCCCTTCCCTTAATTCCTCCAGGGCGCTCTGTGAACTGGGCCCCCTGTGTGCCCTGGGGAGGAGGGAGACCTCTGAACAGCCACTGTTAAGGGAGCGGGCCTGGCTTGGGGGCACCTGAATGACAGGTCTGCCTGTGGGAATGGCCCGAGCCAAGAGAGATGTCCCCCGGGGCTGACTGGAAAGGTTGGTGAGCATCCTGCTTGGAAGCTTTTCCACAGAAGCCTGAATTTGTGACGCTTGGGTGGCACTATCACCTTTGTCCTGGAGGCTTTTGTTTGATTTCCTTTTTTTCTGAAGCTCTTTAAACAGATTTCAGTTTGTCTGATGGAAGAACATCACTGACACTTAGATATGAATGAGTTTGTCAGAGCCCCTTCTTCCTACTTCTCTTTTCTCTATAAAAAGTAAGCTGTGACCTCTGGGCTGGGGAGGGCTGCACAGGGGAGGAAAACCTGGACCATGGCCTGCAGTGTCCCCTCCTACCCTGAAGGACAACACTGGGCGGCCCCAGGAGCCCGGGTCCTCTGTCAGGCTGGGATTAGACAGTGTGGTTGACAGGCTCCTTCTAACCTTTTCTTATGGGAGGGTCATCCCCAACCCAAGGGCCTTAGGAATAAGGCTGAGGATGGGGGGCCACTGCTTCCTCTGCCTCTCGGGTGCAGAGAGCCTGGGAGTGAGATTCAGGGGCCTCTGCTGGGGGAGGCCAGGAGCCCTCAGACACTCCAGGTCCAGCACCAGCTGGAGGGAAGGAGCCCAGGGACACAGCCAGACCTGTACACCCCGGAAGTCTGCCAACCAGTGGTAGCCTATGGCCTTAGCACAAGGGGCTGGACCTTCCAGCAACTTCAGAGCAAAGATAGGTAGTAGGATTTGCATAAGGGAAGAGCTGCCTCAGGAGCCCCCAAAGCTGGCTGGATGTGAGACTCAGCTGTGCCAAAAGGTCAGTTGGTTCTCCTGGGCAGGCCTGGTCCTGGCTGGGACCACTAGCAAGGCCGAGTCTGATCCTGACTGCCATGAGGGCCAATAGCCGTGCTTGTGATGTCCTGTGTGGCGTCACCTCTCTGGCCAAGTTCTTTGTCCGTATTGAACTTGGTGCTTCCAGTGGGTTCCTCGACGTGTTTCTTTTTTCACTGACTTCTAAGAAAGGAGAATCCATTTTCCATTTCTCCCCCAGTACCCGCTCTATCCCCCTCCAAACGTATCGTCCAGCTCGGCGAAGGACGTGGCTGTGGTCTAGCCCCATCTGCTCTTATGGCCACGACGATGACCATCGTTGTGGTAGCTTTCCACGTTTCAGGACATGCAGGAGATAATCGCTTGGCTTGTCTGGATGCTTCTGAGAACGGGTGAGAGTGGGGAAAAGGAAGGGCCGGGTAAACAAGCTTAGTGATTCCTAGCGGCCTAAGATTGTGGGAACCACCCGTTAGGTTTTCTTCAAACACTGAAGACATTTTTGTGTTGAGTCCGTAGGATACATTTGTGGAATAGACAAGACACAGTTCTTGGGTTGGTCTTTCCATCTGGGCTTTAACCAGGTGGTGGGGTCTGAATCCTCGTCTGCACCCACCCCTAAGAAATGTCGGGCCCTACTGCCAGGAGGCTGGCACCAGCAAGCGGCACGGAAAGAGTGGTCTCTAGCACTGGCCTGGGACACAGGATTAGCTGGCCAGGCCTTGCAGAAGTAACTGCATGTCTGTCCGGCCATCCCTAAGGGAGCCTGACTGTGCCATCAGCTTGTCATTTTCCTGTGCTGAGCCTCAGTTTCCTCCTAAACGAGAGGCTGAACGAGCTGATTTCCATGGACGTTAATCCCCAGGGAAGAGGAAAATGAAAGACTCCAGGGACCCCCCGAGATCGTCTCACCCATGTTGCCAGGTCTGCACTGGCCCAGACCTGACCCAGCCTCACTAGGCACTTACAAATAAAGGGCTCATGGTTTCATGTAAGTAGACGCTGTGATTACTGGAACCCTAAGTGCATTTTGTTGAGCCTCCTATGTGCTGGGCATGGAGAAAGATGAAGTCTTCATCCTGGAGGTAGGTGGGATCCATGTTGTACAGATAAAGACAGTGAGATTCGGAGCCATGAAGCATTTTCCCCCATGCCAAGCCTAAAGCTGGGGCGTAGACCGTGGCCTCACTAAAGCCTGTCTTCTTTCCCATTTATGGCATCACTGCTGCACTGGGCCACATCTGTGACTGGGAATCTCTTTGGAGGGCCTGAGGTCTGTAGAGATGGTGTCGATCGAGTGCTGAGGCCTACTCTAGGCGCCTTGGAGAATAGGAAAGCTTTGAGACTTGGCTTCCGTCTCCGGTGTTTTGTGGCCTCCAGGGGAGGGGTAAGTTTAGGTGGGTAGGAACAATACAAGGCAGGGAGTCCTCACGGCCTGTTTGACTTCAGAGCAAGGAAAGGGGAGTGAGGAAGTAGAGGGACCTGAAGGATGGGTGCCCTTCAGTTAAGGAACAAGGAAGGGGCGGCCGAGGGGCAGTGCCAGCAGCTGCCTTGAGAGGGGCCTTAGGTTCTAGAACCTCTTACCCTCTCAACGTGTAGCTGACCAGACTGTTAAGCTCAGGCTTCCCTCCACCCTGGTTTGCCAGTTTCATCTAGTTCTGCCCCCATCACTCCAGCTTTGCTGTCATCCTATGCAAGTGCCTAGGGAAGTGACTGGCTACTGAAGGGGTGTATAGCACCATGTTACCCACCCATGAGGCTAACGAGGGCACCCCTGTACCACTCCCTCTTGTCCCCACAGGGGGATGGATTGCTGGTGGAACAGACCGGTGAGTCAGGGTGCCTTGGTCTTAGCCAGCTCTGCTGCTTGTTGAGCTAACCTGCATGAGCTCTTTCTGGGCCTGTTTCCCTGTCTGCACGTGGGGATCGGCAGGATGTCTGTCATCTGCTGGGGGGGGGGGGGACTAAGATCAAGTAAAATCCAGGGAGAGGATGAAGTCAGTCAGGTGAGGCTTCCTGTGACTTAACCTCCCAGACTCTGCTCCCAGCAAAGGTTCCTGACCCGGCAGACAGGGACCTACCACCTACCCATCACACCTTGGCCTCAGCTTGTTTCCTGAGAGGTGGCCGGAGCAGGATGGGAGCGGTACTGTAGTCTTTTGAGCACTTCAGAACCTGAAAAGATCGAAACCAGAGGAAAAGGCTGGGAACATCTGGCCCAGAGGGAAAGCTGGAAATGAGGATCTGAGCTGGGAATTAGGGAAAGATCCCCTATGCTCACTCCCCTCCCCCCATCCAAGCAGGAAACTTTGTGCTGAGAACTTGCCATTTAAGGAGACCCCTGGGGAGGTCTGGCCAGAAAGGAGCCATTTGAGGAAGGGTTTAAAATTAGCTCTGGTGAAATGGGTGGCCCCTGGGGAGAACTGAGGCAGAGGTTTCTGGGGGGCAGCTCTGGCTCTGTCTTTGACCCAGACCATGTCCTGCCATCCCAGGGAGGAGGGAGAAGTAGTGACCCAGGTCACCCCGAAGCAAGTGTCACCTCGACCAGCCAAAAAAGTGGCTGGGAGACATGGATTTTGAGTCCCAGGTCTGCTGCCTTGAACGAAAAGCTGTGTGACCTGAGCCAGTCACTTCCACGTGGGGAATTACATGGAAATGACAGGCCCTTCCACCAGAGGCAGAGCTTGTGGAGGACGGTGGCCCTCTGGACTCCAGCAGCTCTGTTGAGCCCACCCTGGAGCCTCGGCTGCCCATTTCTCCCAGGAGCATCTGGGAACAGGCCATCACTTAAACCCTGTGTGTACAGGGTCGCAGAGCTGCCAGGGCTGTGAAGTGGACAAAACCTTTCCCCCAGTCTTGGGAGCAGAGGCGTGTCAGGTTAGGAAAGGCATGACTGAAGGGGAAAGATGATCCTAAAGAGCAAGGATATGCTTTTTGGCAAAAACTCCTGTGAGGGAAGAAGCTTGTCCTTACCTATTTCTTACCTATCATGGTCTGGGAGTCATTCCTGTGGGAGTGGGGGTGGTGACACTGGTTACCAGGAGCTATCCATGCTGGTTTCCTTTGTCATTCCTGGCTCTGTTGTGGAGGGGGTGTGTGTGTTGGGGGCAGGGGAGGTACTGGGTGTGTGTTGCGTGTAACTTGGCCTGAATGCTCCAGGTTCCTCATTCGAGCCATTGTCTAAAAAAGTTGTTGCCTGGGTTCAATAGGCCATCACTAGAGCATGGAGGAAATTATTTGGTGCCTCTGGAGGAGAGGATGTAGCCAGCTGTAGGGAATCTAAATGCTTTCAGGAATGTCCAGGTGATGGGGTGGGTGGTGGCATGTGAACTTTTTCTTAAGTCCACAGTGATGAATTGAGAAGACCTCTGCTTGGCACTGGGGTATGAGACACAGCTCAAAATGGGAGTCAAGTGTGTAGGGAAGCTACACTTGGATTTTTCATTACTCGAGAAGCTATAGTTTCAAGATGGATTTCCCCCCTTCTTTCGCCTCCACCTCCCCCCTCCACAACACACACACACTCTGGTTCAAGCCGTTGTTTCTCAGTCTAGTGTAGGACCCAGCTCCCTGGCTCATGTCGGTATTATGAGCCTTGTGCTCCCCCCAGGCTGAGGCCATCGGTTGCCAGTTGGCCGCTCACAGCAGCTCTTGCCGGCTGCTGGCCACTCATGGCAGCACACGGTAGCCCGTGGCGGCACTCAGCAGCTCACAGCAGCTTATGCCAACCTCCAGCTGCTCACGGCAGCCCAGCTCCAGGGAGAGCTATTGTTCACAATCTTAGCTGCACTGGCCCATGTGGGAATCGAACTGGCGACCTCGGCATTAGGAGCACGGCGCTCCAATCACCTGAGCCACCGGGCTGGCCCGCAAGATGGATTTTTAATAGATCTAAACTATGGAAAATCTTTCCTTCCCCACTATAAGTATTGGCTGATCTGGGCTTGCAAGGTTAGCGTTGGATACCAGCAACATTTAACTAGCAGTGAATTAGGAAAGTGTTTTTGTCAACCCCTCATGGACCTCACATGCAGTTCAGGTGGTCAGGTTTGGCTGGAGTCACAGGATGAACATTTGGTATCTAGACCTGGCCTTACCACCAACACGTAACCATGTTGAGGGCAAGACTTGTAAGGTACAGCATTATCTGTTTCACTTGAAGCTGTTAAGATCCTACTCATGCTTCAAAACCCAGTGTAATTGTTCCATCTCTTACCTAGATCCCTTATTCAGGAAACATTTAGTACCAGCACGAGCTGGGCATAGAGGCAAGAATGCAACACATTCCCTGCCATTGAAGAGCCTACATGTAGCCTGAGAGGCAATAGGAGATGGGTGTGAAAGTGGTGGCTCCAGAATGTGGCATAGGACTTAAGGTTCCATTTATGTCTTTGCCTTTCCCCTAGGCCAGACAGAGCCTCTCAACCTGGGCTCCATGAGTATCTGCTGAAAAATATATACATTTTTGGGGGTTAGCTCAGTAGGTTAGAGCACGGTGCTCTTAACAACAAAGTTGCCGGTTTAATCCCGGCATGGGCCACTATGAGCTGCACCCTCCACAACTAGATTGAAACAACTACTTGACTTAGAGCTGATGGGTCCCGGAAAAACACATTAAAAAAAAAGAAAAATATATACATTTTACCTTGTGCATTTTGGGGGGTAAAACTGCATAGCTTGCTTCAGATATCAGAGGGGTGCTTGATCTGTGCATTATTAAACAGGGCTCTCTCTTCTCATGGTTGTTTAACAGCAGACAGTCTTGCACAGAGGTGCTCAGCGGGTGCTTGTCGAGTGACACCCACAGGATAAATCTAGAGAAAGGAAAGTGTACAGGAAGGGCTTAGAAAAGTTAAATGCTAGGAAACTCTTGAGTATTCATTTGTCTCGGCCTGCAAAGGAGGCCAGGAGGCCCAGGAAATACTGAATTCCTCCCTAAACTCTGGAAGGATTCCAGTTCCTTCCTGAGAAACTGACCCTGACCACTGTGGTCTCTGTCCCCAGGTCCGGACACTGTTCGTCAGTGGCCTCCCTGTGGACATTAAACCTAGAGAACTCTACCTGCTCTTCCGGCCGTTCAAGGTGAGTCTGGACCCAGCCACTCACGGGCAGAGCCTAGGATGGAGGAGAAGCATCAAGAATGAATCTGTGCCCTGGATTGGGCAGCAGGAAGATGTAGGGCAGTGTGTCAGAAACTGATTGCAGACCCGGCTCCCTGTCCTGGTTCTAATTCCCATGTTGTTTTCTGTTGATTGCTTCGCCCTTCTGAGCCTCGGTTTCCTCATCTGTAAAAGGGAGATGTAGAGCATCTCAGTAGATTTTGCTGTATAAGTAATCTTTCAGATTCAGTGTAGCCTTTGCAGTTTGCAGATGAGAAAACGCACAAAGGTAAGGTCTGTGTGTCTGGATTACAAGCTAGTGGAGCAGACGGGAATTTACGCATGGGATGATGACCTCTGTCTCATGATGCCCAACCATGTGCTAGACCATGGGATCCAGAACACAGGGCGGAGGGCGCCCCACAGTAGTGGAGGTCAGAGTGGGTCAACTTTTCGGGGAGAAGTGAGAGAAGGATACAGGCGAGCACTGGGGAAAGGGCATGATAGCAGGGGTGGCGGGGTCAGCGCAGCAAGGCTCTGACCTTCCCCGGTGATGACCATCTCTCTCTGCAGGGATACGAAGGGTCCCTGATCAAGCTCACGTCAAGACAGGTAATTTCTCCCCAAGGGTTTTCTTGCTCCCGGCCCAGACCAGCTGCTCAGCTTGGAACTAAGCCTGTTGCCTTTTCCTCAATCTTGAGGCGTTTGGCCGCTGAGACCTGCTCCCCGTCACCCCATGTCTGTCTGGGGCTGATGAAACAGTGGCCTTCACAGGTCCCCTCAGTCAGTTCCTGGTCCTCCGTCTCTGGCTCTGGAGAAGCCACAGCCTGAAACGAGACTAAGGATCACAGAAGTGGTGGCTGTGCTCCAGCTCCTCATGACTGGAGGTTGGGGGCCACTTGGGGTGGGGACTAAACCTTGGCAAAAGGAAGTTGGAGAATTTTCCACCTGTTGCCCCTGATTGAATCTCATGCACTTGATATAGTGGAGTCCCCCTTTCTTCATGGAGAAAATACTGGAACTTGATTATCTGCATGCATTTAAAATAAAAGACTTTTACTGAAAGGGTGATGTTTAGCACAGTGGGATGAAGCTCAATTGGCACTTCCCACAATGTGGTACCTGGGTGGGAGATGCGGTACACGAGGACTTTCCCGTGTTCCAGGCGAACGTAGGGAGGAAATGGGGAAGAGTTGCTTTTTGGTTGTTTTGTTTTGTTTTGAGAAGGAGATGGAATGTTGGAAGAGATGCAAGGGTATTCTCTCTTTTCCTACTAGCCTGTTGGTTTTGTGATCTTTGACAGCCGGGCAGGAGCAGAAGCAGCCAAGAATGCATTGAACGTGAGTAGATGGAGAACAGGTCTTTCTCTGACCCACAGACCTCCAGGCACCGGGAGTCCGTGTTCTGTCTTCTGCAAACCTTCCCCCACTCCACACCCAAGGAAAGGGCCTACAGACGGACCTTATTTCCCAGACGCCCTGGGGCAGAGTCCTTGGCTGCGTAGGCCCGGGCAGCATGTCCTCTGTTATGGGCCAGTCTTTCAGGCAAGGTCATTTCTGGGGTCCTTTCATCCCCACTGCAGTGGACATTCTGGGTCCTACCGAATAAAGTTGTTCCCTTTCTTTCCTGCTGGTGTAGGGTATTCGCTTTGATCCTGAGAACCCACAGACCCTGAGGCTAGAGTTTGCCAAAGCCAACACCAAGATGGCCAAGAACAAGCTCATGGCTACACCAAATCCCACCAGCGCTCACCCTGCCCTAGGAGCACACTTCATGGCGCGGGACCCCTGTGAGTAGCACTCCGAGCTGCGGTCGGCTGCCCTTGTACTCGACCTGAGCTGGAGGCCCCAGTGGAATGGTATACAGTGAGCAGACGTTGCGATTCTCATGAAGGGAATGAGGCCTGCCTGCCTGCCCCCTTTTCCAGGAGGCTTCTCGCATCCACAGCCTCCTATCCCTGCGGGTTCCACTCTTTTCTCTTCTCCTGCAGCCTTTGCTGGAACTTAGACCGACTGAGCTCCTACACTGTCAGCCATGCCAACTTCCCTGAAGCCTTGTCTGATTTCTGTTGGTGGAGATGGGTGGAAGCCCATCTGGAGCTTCTCAGGGCAGACAGGAAGCTCACCATGCCATGTCAAGTTCACATGGTTTCTTTCCCTGGTCTTGGGGTTCTTGAGGGGAGTCTGCCTGGCCTGAATGGGGAGTTTATGCTTCAGCCATGTGCTGGGTCGCCTTCTCTGTGTAGACCGGGGTGGCAGAAGGGAAAACGAGTGTTCTGATGATGGGGGCTGTCGTCTCCCTTTGTAGATGACCTGATGGGGGCCGCTCTGATCCCCACGTCCCCAGAGGCTTGGGCCCCATACCCGCTATACACCACAGAGCTGACGCCAGCCATCTCACATGCTGCATTCACCTACCCAGCTGCCACTGCTGCTGCCGCTGCTGCTGCCCTACATGCTCAGGTAAGACCTCCCTCGGGGGGAGAAGCAGGAAGGGGAGGAATGAAGGCTCTGAGTTGGCCAGACTGGGTACCTACCTGGCCTCTGGGCCACTCGTGTCTCCAGAGCTACCACAGAACTACTGTCTTCTGTAGCAGTCCCCTTAGAGTCTGGGTTCTGTCGAGGTGGGGAGAGGACAGCGGTGAGGCCGTGTCGGGGCCATGAGGCAGAGCTGAGAGAGACCAGCCGTGGTTCCCCCAGCCCCTGCACACCCAGCTCTGGACTGCTTTCTGTCTGTGGCAACAACCATGCTTCACATCCCACCTCGACTGTGGCCTCGAGCCAGGTCGCCTGCCTCTGCCTCTTCAAGATTTCTGTGCCTTGATTTTTTTCACTTATCTGGAGAAGGTGACTATTATCTGCCTTAGGGTTGTTGTGAGAATTAAACGTTAATATGAGAGGTGCTAGAACAGTGCTTGGGACAAACATCCTGAGTGCTCGGTGAGAGTTCCTGTTTTCATGAAGCCTGATGCTCTCCCTGGAGAACCTGTGCTGGAGTCGGAAAGAGGGAGCCGGCACTTCTAGGAGAGCCAGGCGGGTGGAGCTGGGCCAGGAGGGCTCTGTGCTCACTGAGTGCCGCTCCAGGTGCCCGAGAGGCAGACTGGCAGGTGGTCAGCACTGGCCCATTCCTGTGAGGCAGTGGCAGGACACTGCCCGCTGTATGGACCAGGCACTGCCAGGGTGCACAGCAGGGCTGAGGAGCAGTGGCTAGCCCACCTTGGCCTCTCATCCCTGGGGAAGAGTGACCTAGCTAGGGCACGCTGTGCTGTAGAGACAGAGAGAATAGAGGTCACCTGGACTTGGCCGGGGCAGGAGAAGGGTGAGGAGGAAAAGGAAATGAGAAGCCAGGAAGGGAGAGTTCACAGGAACTAGAAGCTGAGGAGGGAGGAGTCTAGTACGCTGACTGAGGGCTAAGTTCCCGTCCATCTCAGGTTCTCTGAAGGGCTTAGTATCATCTGGGTTGCCTAGTTCCGAGGTAGAAGTTTCAGATTCCGGGGCTACTGGTCCTCCGCAGGGGAATTCTTCCTGAACACGGCAACGTTAGAGTGTACTGAGGGCAGAAGTGTGGTTCAGCTCGCTGCTGTCCCCTAACTGCATGCCACAGCCCGCTGGGAAACTGATGGGGCTAGGAGGTGGTAGAGCTCTTCTCCTGGAGGGAAGTGTTTGGATTTTTACCACAAACCAGGTTCTGTGGTGAGCGGGGAAGACTGTTCCTGCCCTGTCTGACCAGGCAGTTTTACACTGTGCTGCTGGCAAATCGAGAATTTAACTGCAGGGCCTTCTCGAGGCCTTGCTGGGCTCCTGGCCTCTGGTCCCAGCTTTGTCCTCAGTCAGCTACCTGACCTTTGGCAAGTGGCTTCACCTCTGGGCCTCCATGTGCTTGTCTATAAAATGAGAGGCCTAGACCAGATTGGGTGAGAGATTCTGCCCCATGTGCGCCGACATGCTAGGCCATGACAGTGGCAAGGCAGAGGTTGGGACCAGGGACAGTGTCCCAGTGACTACAATAAGGAGAGGCGCCTCTGCCTTTCTTGGGGTGGCCCCCCAGTTTGCTGGGAGTGGTGCGCTGCTACCTGCCCCTGAGGGCTGTGTGCCTTCCTGTTCTCTTCCTTTCTAGCTTCCTCCCACCCTCCCTACACCCTGTGGTGGTTTGGCTCCGGTCCAGCTACCTTGGTCCAAATCCTGGCTCTTTCCTTTCTTTTAACACCTGTGTGACCTTGGGAAAGTTACTTAACCTCTCTGTTTCAATTCATCTCTGTGGAATGGTGATAATCATACCTACTTCATAGGGTTGCACAGAGGGAGGGCTATAGAAGTGTTAAACCGTGACTATTATTTAATATCATTATTGTCTGGTTTCCCTACCCAAGTCTTGTCTGAGGATGGAGGCCCCCTTGTGCATGAGTTCCTGTCTTCTGGCCTCCCAGGGGAGGGGATGAAGGCCACCTCAGGATAGCGGCATTTTGGGGGAGGCAGACTGATGACAAGAGATTGGTCCACGTAGTAACTAATTCTGTCCCTACTTCTCGAGCTCTCTGGAAAGCTATGTCCTCAACAGTAAAACATGCTGTGACGACCAAATGCAGTAATAGGCATGAAAGCATTTTCTAAGTGGTAGCATTTTCTCTTTTCCTTCCAGGAGCCCCCACTTACCCCCCCTGACAATGCTGCCTCAGAAGTGGAGGCTGAAAATGCCTAAATAAAGTGGACAGGGTTGATCCTCAGGGGACTATTCTGAACCCAGAGGACCAACAGAAATGTTTTTCTGTGTCTGGGGGCAAGGAGGTGACTTGGAAAGAAGGTGGCAGCTAAGACGAGGAGGTGAAAAGCAAGTGTTCCTTGCTCTGCCCCAGCGGCCCTCCCCGACTGCATGCCCTTTGCCAGTAGCCCAGCCTCAGCCACAGAGACCTGTGGGAAGAGGCTGGAGATGGTCCATCCCACTCTGTCGGCACCAGGCCATCTTGCTCAACCTTCTGATCCTCTTGGTAGAATCCTCTCTCCTTTAAAAAGAGGGTGAGGCAATCGAGGTGTGGATGGCAGGGGGCACTGGTGCCTGGCACGTAAGGGTGGTGGTCTAAGAGCAGGGATTCTCCATGTCTCCTTGTGTCCCAGTCCCAGACTGGACTTGGTTTTCCACTTCAGCTGACCCAGTCACTTACTGATGACCTTAAAGTTGCCTGAGCTCCTTTGCCTCTATTTTCTTATCTGTATAATGGAATGGTAATAACATCAGCCGCATAGGGTTTTTATGCGGATTAAATGAACTTAGTACTTGAAAACTTCTTAGAACAGCACTTGGCACATGCTAAGAGCTCCATAAGCATTCGCTATAGAAAGAAATAGGCAGGGGTTTTTTCCTCCTTTCTCTTTGACTTATTGTCCTGCTTCCCACAAAACCACTGCTTAGTCCTCAGACTCAGCAGGTAGTTGGGTGCAGGTATATAAATAAATCCATAGGTATAAATTGCTTACAAAAATAACTGTATACACGCTTAATCTTTTTAAAATTTAAATATCAGGACATGTTTCCACATCAGTAAATGTACATTCTGGATGCCTGGCCAGCCCAGCACTGTGTAAGTGTGTCCAGCTCCCTGTCGATGGTCAATAGGTTGTTTACACAATTTTTTGCTGCTGATGGGCAGTACACACCTTGTTCACACCTCTCTGGGCACCTGTCCTGCTTGTTTTCCTTATCACAAATTCCTACAACTGTTACAAGGTCAAAGCGCAGACTTGCCAATCTGGGTTAACTAAGACACGGTCTTGTTTTCATCGACCTTTTTCCTGATGAGTGAGTGAGTGAGGCTCCCGTATTTATTGGCTTTTCATATTTCTTCTTGTGTGAGTGCCTTCTTTTGCCCACTTCTTGACGTATCTTCTCAGCCTCAAGATGTGAGAAAGGAGGGAGTTCGTGCCCCTCTGTGTTTTGGAGCTGGTCCTCTTGGAGCCTGGTTCAGTCTAGATGCCCCTGGGCTTGTCCCTGTGGGGTGGCCTTTCAGGACCCGCAAATCTCCTGTGAACAACTAGAGGCCCTGAGAGGAGCTGATTGCTCCCTCACGTGCTGGCCCTGACCCCTGGGTCTGGGGGTCTCTTGTTCTGAGCCACCAGCAATGGACTGTGCTTCTTAGACCACGGGCCTCTACTCGGTGTCTGAGGGAAGTGGAAGTGCAGTCCTTTGAGTACGTTCTATCCCCTTGCGGGGAACGCTGTCTCAAGCTCAGAAATGGGGCCTCTACTTCTCCCCCAAGGAGCGGCCAGCTCATCTCAGGCAAGAGGGAAAGTTGCTGCTTTGGAGACAGGAATTCTAGTACTTGGGGTACGAGTGTGGGACCAGATGAGGCGGGCTTTCTGAGGAAACCCTTGAGCAGCTGCAGGAGGCCGCGGCTTCCCCGGTGATGAAAGAGTCCTTCCCACTCGCATCCGATGTTCTCCCCTACTCCTGCCCTGCAGGGCACCCAGCTTTCAGGCACTTCCTTGCCAGGGGGCTGCCCCAACTGGAGGCTAGGTGAAGGGGGTGGTTAGGGTATGCTAGGGGATTCCCTGAGCTGGACCAGGGGCTTACCTGGCAGCAGCGGGCTGCTTTCCTCATTGTCGTCTTGTGGAATGAGCTCGTGTCTAGCCGGGCATCCAGCTGAGGGCATCCACGGCTCAGCAAAGGGAAAGCCTTCCTCCCACTCACCTGTCATCCAGGAAGGCAGGGAATCACTTCCAGATGTTTAGGAGGCAGGAGAGAAGGATGGCAGCCTCTGAGGCTAGACAGCTCAAAGGTGAGAGAAGAGGCTCTTAGCCGTGTCTGTGTGGTGTGGGGCTCCGAAAGGTAGTTCTAGCATCCTGGTGTCATCTGTGTCCTTGTGACAGCAGTGGCATGTCCTAAGGAGTCCAGGGAAGAACCTTAGGTCAAGTGACCTAAGAGTTGGCCCTGCTATATGCTACATGCCAAGCGTCCTGGCATCTTGGGGTGACCAGCCAGCCCCTGACTCCTGCTGCGCATGCGGTGGTCAGAGTCTTGAGCTGTGTAAAACAGCACCTAGCATTTGGAAGAGGCACAGGAGCAAGTTCTCAGGAAGCTTCACCAGGTGCCCGATGGCCTGGCATCGCGTGATATCCTTTCTGCTTCCCCAGGAGGCAGGGATTCCAGGCGGCCAAGTGGGTAACTGGGTCCGACTGCTGCAGCTTCAAGGGACTTGTCTGTGTGCCCAGCTGCTACTTGTTTCTACATCGGCTCTTGTGTGCCATCCATCCCTTCCTTCCCTAAGGGGATCCCAGGCTCCCCTCTCATAGCTGTTCTCCCCCCCCGTCACCAAGAGTCCTGTGATTCCCTGTCTCGTCCAGGCAGCCATGGGTCAGGCTAGGGCAGATGTGCTGTCTGTACCTGGGGCAGGTGGCCTACCCTGCAATCTTGACTTGGCACCCAGCACGGCTACTGTCCAGACAACTGGCCCACAGAGAAGGGGGTGCATGTCATTTTCTTACCAGTCTCTAGGAATCCTGCTTCGGAGCTGCTGTTCTGTGGGGCCTTCTGGCAAGTGCTGGGGTTTTGGTAGCTGCCAGGTCCCTACCTGAGGGTTCAGCTAGTGGGTTACAAATTTCTAGACTTAGGGGTCTTGTAATAGAGGGAACAAGAGGGATGGAGAGGTGGAAACTGGAAGGGTGCAGCAGCTGGGTCTTGACTATGGCTTTCTTCGCGAATCATACAAGGACAGGACCAGTGTCTGGCATCCTACCCCTTGGAGACCACACCAACTTTGCTTTCTAATGTTTTCACATTCTGTCTTCTCTGATCCTCACCACCACCTGTGACTTAATCATCGCTAGTCTATAGCTGGTGAGGACACTGAGACTCAGAGAAGTCGTGCAAAAATGTATTAGGTTCATTCTCCTAATGTTAGGAGTTCCGAGCTGTTCCAGTAAAGGGGGAAGGGCAGGTTGTTGGCACCAGTGCCCCCCCCCCCCCGCCGTGACACCACCTGGTACAACCTGGCACATTCCAGTCGGGCTTAGTGGAGTATAAAACACCTTTGTAACCATTCTCTCATTTGAACCTTCACCCTGTGGAGGAGGCAGGTTAGGTGGAACTCTCCCATTTTCATGATGAAGAAACTGATGCCTACAGGTGAGTAGTAACTGGCTCAACATTTTCCAGTCAGTGGCAGAATCAGGACTCCCACAGGGACACTGAAGGCCATGTTTACAGGGCTCCCCTGTCGAGGGGAGGGACTGTACATCTAGCTCCTGATGTTGGCTTCTCTTGCAGGTGCGCTGGTACCCTTCCTCTGATGCCACCCAGCAAGGATGGAAATACCGTCAGTTCTGTTAGTTCTTCAGTAAACGCTGGCTCAGAGGCCCAGGGTGAGTGTCCCAGACCTGGGCGTCCTGCAGGGCCATGGTTCCCTCCTCTGCCCAATGCCAGGCCTTCACCTGACCTCGTGTACTGGGCACTCTGGCTGGTTTTCCCCTTCTCCTCCCACCTGTCACCCACCCCCTGCCATCTGTCTTGCAGCCTGGTCACAAGGGGAAGGCCTGGGTGTAGCCGCAGTCCCACACCTCTGCTCATGACCACCTCTCTCCGCTCTCTCCAGGTCTCATGACCGCAGCTGAAGCCCCTGCCCCACTGGGGTGGAAGCTGCGCTGAGCTGCCTCTGCGCCTCAGTGGCCTGTGGAGCCGCTGCTTCCCTCCAAAGACTGTGAATTTGAAGCCTGACTCAGTGGACTGCTTCCTGTTTCCTTTCTCTCCTCTTCCTCAGCCCTGTCCTGCCCCAGAGCTCTTCCCCAAGGCCTCACGGGAGGACTCAGGGGCCTTCTTGCTGGGACACCCTGTCCCACGGGGCCTCACGGGGACCGAGCAAGGCCTAACCTCTGGTCCAAACTGGCTTCTGTAGCTCCACCTCCACGAAATGAGGCATTTGATTTTGCATGTTTTCTGGCATGAATTAAGACACTTAGACTTGTGTATATGTGAGTGTACAGTTTGTTCTCACATTGCGTCACCATAGCAACAGGTCCTGGCCACTGATGGTTCAGCACTCCTGGTCCTCTCTCCACACCCCTCCTCTACACCCACCCTGCTTACGTGAGGCCTGAGCCCAGCAGCCACTTCCACCCGGTGCCCCCATCCCCTGACACCCCTCACACACACTTTCAGGCTGAACAGCAACGACCACTGAACAAAGATAGAGTGTTTTCATTTCAAATCAGGGTCCACTTCCTCCTCCTGAGATGGGCCAACAACTGTTAAGAACATCCTTTCTCGGCCCATTTTGCTTACCTCTCCTCGGCACACCCCACCCTGCCACTGCTCCTCATTCTTTCCAGACTTTGAAACCAACCAAAAAGTGAAAATATTTTTGTACCCTGTGTAACAAAATATTTATGCATCATAAAGGATTTTTTTGTGTGTGTGCAATTAATTATTAAAGAGACCTTGTTCGCCCTGTCAGATAAGTTTAATGTTTAGTTTGAGGCATGAAGAAGAAAAGGGTTTCCGTTCTCCAGCCATGAGCCTTTGTGTCAGGCGTTAGTTTAAGAAAAATGAAGGAAAAATTGTGCAATTTTTTGTTTCATGAGCACATCAGTGCTTTGCCTTCGGCCACAGCTGTGGCTGTCTTGCCGTTTTCAGACTTGGGAGACGAGGTGGCTGTTGTAATTGCTGATCCTGTGAGAATGTGAAACTGGATAATATATGAAATGCAAAATAAAAAATCAGCCAAAGGAACTGCTCTCTGACCTTTGCTTCCCTGCGAGGGCATGCCTAGAGGACAGATGTTGAGAATTGGGAGGGGGAGGGGGGGAGTGGGCCTGGGCCTGGGAGCTCTGCTAGCCTCTCCCTCTTTCTTTCCCTCTTTTGTGCAACGAAAGTCTGAAGGAAAAGGGACTTGCCATGGGCCACACAGCAGGGGCCCATATCTGTCAGCCCAGTCTGTGTTTAATTCACTTCATTTTCCGAGTTCTGAGGACGGGGCTGGGGATTCCATGCACTCAGAGGGGACCTTGGTTTTCTCCAGGGCTGTTAGCTCACTGGCCTGACCCTTCGTGGCCTGTGGCATTGGGGGTCCTCTAGCAGAGAAGGGCTGTGCTTTGGGAGGTTGGGCTCCTCCGTGCAGCGTCTTTGGTGCCTGTCTTGGGAGGCTGTTAGGGAAGGAGAGGACCCAGGAATCTGGCCCAGAAAGAGTTAAGCTCACCTGCCCTGTTGGGCTCCCATCTGCAGCTCTGATTCCTGAGGGAGCCAGAGCAAATGTGTCTGAGATGAAGGTCTTGCAAACGCTGTGGTGCCAGGACTCTGGGCTGTGCTAGGCCCAGTTGGGATGCCTGCAGCTGGCCCTGATTTTCCCTTTTTGTGACTTGGGGCCTGTTTCCTCCTGTGTGATACGGTGGTTTGAAGTCCTCTCAGCTCCTTCTGGAGGGTGGGAGCACTAACCTAATGGCTTTACTGTTTGTCTTTTCTGTCTATGTCCTCACCCCACACCCGTCACTGCTTGACTCAGAAGCTGTGTCTAGAAAGGGAGGGCAGGAGAGGCCCCAAAGCCTCCCTGCGGGGTTGGGGGCGCTGACCCTGGTGTCCCTCTCCGCTCCCTGCCTCACCCCTTCCCCTGAACCCCAGGACTGCACTGGGCGACTTGGGTCTACGATATCCTGCTGATGAACATGTCAGCTCTTAAAGGCACAGGGATGACATCTGCAGCCCCAGCTGGTATCCGCATGTGAAGAGAGGACACAGCACCCCCAGATGTGTGAGGGAGGAGGAGCCTGGCCAGGCACAGGCCCTGTAGGTAACTGGGTGTCAAGTAGTGGGTTGTCTGGACCCCAGAGGGAGGGTCTGGGAGGAGGGGCTTGATGGTTGTGTTGTGCCAGGAAGAGGAGGGTGTGGCTGCCTTCCGGCTCGCACCCCTCACCCCAATGCTGTATTTGGATCAGCTGAGCGCTTGTCTAGCAAACAAGGCCTTACTAGCCTGCAGCCCCTCCTAGTGCAGGTGGGGAAGCTGCTCTGAGCCCCACAGCCCCCACTGGGTCCAGGCCGATGCCTGACCTACTTTAGCTGTGTTGGAAGCCACTGGGTCTTCCTGAGGTGGTGAATTATTTAGCTGGGGCGTCTGGGCCTTTCTGAGAGGGGCTAAGAAAGCTACTCCATAATTTAAAGGCTCCCCCCCGCCTACTCTGGCTTCCCTGGGGGGCCTCCTTCACGCTTTACTGAGCAGGGCCCAGGCCTGGGTCTGAAAGCAGGAGCGGGGAAGGGGAGGGAGGCCCTGTAGCCATCCCAGAGGGGCTCGCCAGCTAGACGGGCCTTTTTCACAGAGAGGCCTCTGCAGAAGGGCCTTAGTGGACAGTCATGTTTGGACTGAACTGTGGAGTTGATGAGCCTCAAATAGCTAAAGGGCTTCCTGGCAAGGACACAGGAAGGCTAGGGTCACAAGCAGCCAGGTCCGGACTCCCCATTTCTATGCTTTTTTCCAGAAAGCACCTTATTCCTTTCCAGAGGTGTTTAATCCTGATCTGATGACAAGTGGACTTTCTGAAAAGGATTTTGGGCACCTGGAAAGAAGCAGGGCACTTTTGCTCGGGGGTTCCTTCCCAGCAGCACGGAAATCTGCCCCCATGGCAGAGAAGGCATCCTCATGAGTGCCGGCGCCTCCCACCCCTTCACACACACGAGGCTGGTGCTAAGAGGATGCTTGTCAATGCCCAGGCTTCGGGGCCCAGGCTGCTCCTGAGCTCTGGCCTGACACCGCTCTGCCTCCTGGGACAGAGATGATTCTCAGCAGCTTGACTGGGCCATTTCTCGCCAGCATTTTTAGAGACGTAACTTTAATTTTGCAGCTTTCCCAGGTGAGCAGGTTCCCAGGCCTGCCTTTGGAGTCTCTAGGCTGTGTGTCCTGACATTGAGCTTTCCTGAGAATCAGTGCAGGGTAAAGGTTCAGGCTCCATGGGACCCCAGAGGTGTCAGGAGGGACTAGGCGCCCCCATTCCTCACCCTTTGCACCCTGCCTTGCCTGCCATGCATGTGCCCTGCAGAACTCCATTTTTTGAAGCCTTATGTAAAGCCTTTTTAATCTCCAGGAGCCCTCTGTCAGAATGCAAGTATCCCTGAGAAACTGGGTAAAGCCCCTCAGGGTAAGATTAAGGAAAGTGCCAGAAGGGTACCCTGGAAGGGAAAGGTGAACATGGGGAAAGAAAGACTTTCCTGCGAAGTATTAGGAGGAGGGAGCTACCCAGCTGCAGCCTTCTCTGCATCTGTCCTTGCTAGGACTCCCCCTATGGAGCTCCCCTCGTGGGCCACCTCTAGGAGGGCAGGCCCTGCTCCCTGGCTGTTCCCTCGGGAAGAGGAGAAGCCACAGAAGCTGAGGGCCCAGCCTTGTGAGGGGAAGGAGGCTGGGCAGATCATTGCCCTGGCACTATTCTGGGGCTGACAGGAAAGGGGCATGAGCTCCAGGCATTTCCCCTGGGCCTCCTTGACCCTCACCCAGCCCACCCACACCCACTGGTCAGTGTGGACAATATCCGGGTGCTCCCTCGCCCTCTGGCTTGTTTGGGTTGGGTGAGTAGGAGCTCCTGCAGGAGTTTAGAGGGAGGTCAGTGAGTGAGGCCAGGTGCCCCTCAGCCGTTATCTTCATGACCTTAGAGCAAACCACTTTGCCTGGTTTTCCACGGGCCCTTGACCATCAGAATGTAGCATGGAGCGTGTGGAGTCCAGCCCCCTGTCCCATTTTACAGATGAAGTTGAAGCTCAGAGGGGAAATGGTTTGCTCTACTCACAGACAATGGCCAAGGCGTGCTCCACTCTCCTGAGTCCAGTCCAGCTCCTGCCACCACCCCACCTGGCCATTCCAGAAGCACATGCACACCCTCTAGCACATGAGCAGACAGGCAGCAGGCACAGGATGACCACAGGCTCGGAAGCCTCTCCCAGCAATTCCAGAAGCCAGGACTGTAGCTCGGGGTTTCCTGTCAGACCACACCCTGGCCTGGTGTCTTCCTGAGCCATTGGGTGCTGCTCCCTGACTAAGGGACAAAGAGAAGGCCCTCAGTGACCTGTCCAGCTGCAGCCCAGCACTGTGCAGGCTCTCTGGCCATTTAACCTAGGGTCACTGGGCTTGCAGGACCCAAAGGTCCTCAGTTTATGCAAGAACCAAGACAGTGTATCTCCATTTCTGCCTGTGCTAGAGAAAATGCAACACAATTTAAAAGGAGGCGTCTAAGAGGTAAGGAATGGTAGTATCATTTCATGAAAGCCCATCTTTTCTCCTCTAAATGTGTATATATTTTTCGTGAACTTGTGCCCTTCTCTCACAGGGTTATTGTGAGGCTTACTGATAATACAGGGACGTGCGTAACACATAGTAGGTGCTCAATAAATGTTTGCTATCGTTATCTTAAACAGAACATTTTCATGTTTCTCATGCTTAACATTTGAAATTAAGTTGATCCTAATTTATGCGCTCCTTGGTTATTTTTCCAATGGCTCAATAGTCCTCAAAAGGTTTTTCACCCCTCATTCTACCTGGAGGGGAAGTGGAGTGAGGGCAGGGGCCCAGGAATCGTAGGGAACATGTACAAGCCTCCAGAGCTGGCTTTGGCACCTTGGCACCTTTGGATCTAACCCTAGCCTTTCGAGCCAATCATTTGGGATTTGAGTGCTGACAGTAGTAGTATCAGGTTGGTGCAAAAGTAATTGCAGTTTTTGCAATTATTTTAAACCTTTTAAACCGTAATTACTTTTGCACCAATCTAATAGTAATACGTATATGCTGCTTTACAGTTAGTTATCTGTGGTGATCCTCATAAAAGCCCTATGACATAAGCAGGAAAGGTATTAGTATCTACTTTTTGTAGCTATGGAAACCAAAGTTAAAAAGGTGCCACAGAAAGCAGAAGGCTCAAACCTAGCTTTTCTGGTGTCCCCTCCAGGGTGAAATGATTCTCTGGAGCTCTGAGTCACAGGGTCCCACCAAGGCCGGGCTTCCTGGGAGACCAGAACCCGTGGTTACCCAAACCTCTCTAGTAACCTACTTACAAAATAGGCCACCAACAAAAACCAAAGGCTACCACCATTGGAGTATGTGGGAGGGAAAAAACCTGGGCACGTGTGATCAGAGCTCAGAAATTGCTTAGGTGGACTCGTTTCCTCACCTGGCCAGAGCAGGATTATACATGTGCCAATACCAGCTGCCTGTGTCTAAGTTAGATGATCTCATTAGAGTTTGAGAACAACTGCGTCGTCACAATATTGCCTAAATGAGTCATTTTTACTCAGGATGAACTACTTGAGTTTGTTTTCAATAACTGACCATCGTGGGGCTCGGAGAGTAGGAGGGAGCCGAGTCCATAGTCTGTAGCCACAAAGTGCGGCTGTCCCTGATCTTCACTGCTGCCCTGGGGCAACCTGGTCTGGGGAACAGAACAGCCCTCTCCATTTCGTGGACTAGAAGTTTGGCGAGAGGCCTTGAGTAGCCAAGCCAAGGCCCTGAGCTCTGGGTTCTGGTCACTCCAGGGGAAGGACCACACCCACTGACCCCCTCCTTCTCTCTCTCCAGTCATTCTTCCTTCCAGCAAACACTTGCTGAGTATCTGCTCTCTACTGGAGCCTGTTTGGTGCCGAGGTGGGGGCTGAGGCATAGTTTCTGTTCTCAGGGCACAGACTGGGCTCTAGGGGTCTGAGCTGTGCAGCTGCCTAACTAGGCAGTAACTGGGAAGGGGAAGGTTTAGGCGTCAGTGGTTCCAAATGGCTCAATCTCCCCTTTTGTCCCTGGATGCCTTCCTACTGCGCCCCTCCCCTCAAGAGTCTAGACCCGACCATGGGCCCATGTCACTGTGGATCTGTGCTGGGCTTCTCAGAACAGCTCTGCGGGTGTCTTAGGAGGTGGGCACAGAGGGAGATGCACCTACATCTCACCCCAAGGCCACGCCTCAGCTTCCAGAGCAAAACACTCCGATTCCAGCCCCCGGTGAAGCCAATCCCTCACAATAGAGGCTTCTCAGCTGTGCCTGTTTCTCTCTTCAGACCCAGCGTCGTATTCCTGGAACCAGCGGAGCATGCCTCCTGGAAACTAGCTTGGGTCTCAGGGAAGAGACGGAGGGAGAAGCACCATAAAAGGGCACAAGGAGGGAGCAACAGCCCCCACAGCAGTGATTTCCACTAGGATTTTCCCCAAAGACCATATTCCCAAATACTGCTTTGTGTATACTTTCCACGGACGTATATATTTAAATCTCTCGTCTACATCTGCCAGATGAATTGCGCTAAAATACCATTTCACAGTTTCAAAGAACTTTCGTAGTTCTCTGGAGTCCGTGGGCCAGATTCAGGCATTCAGGACCCACCCCCGTCTGGCTTCTGGCCCCTTCTACCCCGGTGCATCCAAGACATTTGCTGCCCACTGTGCAGGGTCTGAGATAATCACAGGGACAGCAGCTTTTTCCCTATGAAACTGAGCATCCTCAAGGTACTGGGACCTCTGTGTAACCTGACCCCAGGTCATGTCCTGATGGATCTCTAGGCATGCTCTGTGACTCCAGGAAGTCCTCTCTCCTTGGCCCCTTGACTGTCCTGCCTTTCCGCATGCTCCTGTGCTCCTATGCCCGATGTTCACCTGTGTTTACATCTCAGATGTCTTGTCTTGGCCCAGTGGTGCCCACTGCGAGGTTTCTGCTCACCTAACCCGGCACTACACAGGTGGCCTGCGATGGGGCCGCCCTCTTTGCAGAGACGGGTTGGGCCGGGTGAGGCTGGGGCGCCCTCTTGCGGTAAAAAATACTCACAAGCCTCACACAGATGTTTTTCCCTTTTGATCCTCCCGGAGGAACTGCCTGGGGCTCCTCCAGGATCCATTTATTCTGGATTGTCTGGGGGCCTGTGTTCTGGATAGTGCCCTTAGAGGTAGAGTCAGCCGTCAGTCACAAACATTTACGGAGCACCTACTGGATTCGTTACATACACAGGGTGACCAAAAAATGTGTAGACATTTTAAGAAAGAAAAACTGTATTAAAATTGTAATACTCAATATATACTGATAACAAAAAATGACTACAAGTCACGTTTGACTTTTGCAATGACAAGAGATGCTCAAAGTGGTTACCATCAGCGTCCAGACACTTCTGATTACGGCGAGCTACTGCTTGAGCAACGTTGACCAAAGTGTCCACTTGTATACATATTTTTGGCACCCCGGTAGATAGCCAGTCCCTGTGCTGGCACTGGAGATACAAAAGTGAATATAAGGCCTTGAGGAAGTTGATTCAACCCCCCAAGTTCACGGATGCAGAATCTTAGCCGTGGCCCTAAAAGGCGAAGAGATGTGCCCAGTCTCATTTGGTTATGCGGAATTGCCATAAAACTCAGGTGTGCTAACTGTGTTTTATGCTGTGTTTCCCCGAAAATAAGACTTAGTTGGACCATCAGCTCTAATGTGTCTTTTGGAACAAAAATTAATATAATACCCAGTCTTATTTTAATATAAGATCCAGTCTTATATATTTTATAATATATAAATATATATATATATTTATATATATAAATATATATATATATATAATAATATATAATATATTATATTTTTAATATAAGATCCAGTCTTATATTTTATAAGACTGTGTCTATAAAATAATATTATATAAAATACTGGGAATATAATATAATATAAATATAATATACTATAATAATATACTATAATAATATACTATAATAATATAATCTAACACTGGGTCTTATATTAATTTTTGCTCCAAAAGATTCATTAGAGCTGATGGTCCAGGTAGGTCTTATTTTCGGGGAGACACAGTAAAGACCAAGTCAGTTAACCCAAACCTCTCTAGTAACCTACTTACAAAATAGGCCACCAACAAAAACCAAGGCTACAACCATTGGAGTATGTGGCACCCTGGCACCTTTGGATCTAACCCTAGCCGTTCGAGCCATCATTTGGGATTTCAGAGTTCTGACAGTGGTAGTGGTATGCCCTAACATCTCGATGGAAGTAGTAGTAATGTGCAAGGAATGGCACAGAGCTTAATAACCACAGTTGATATTCTCAGAGCTTACATGTCTAGTTTCTCTCACATCTGGGAACTCAAATTTGGACTCTTCCTTTTCAGTGCACTGTTCTCAGGTGTCACCAGACCAGTTAGCACTGCCAGGCACTGATCTCATCTGTGTAAACCTTGCCGCTCTCTGCCCAGATTAGAAATTCCTTCGGGGCATAGGTCCTGCCATCATCACTCCCCATGTCTAGGGCATCTGGTTGTACCTAATACATGCCTGCTAACTGGCTACATACATGCCTACTAACGGGCTACTTCATTTTTAAAAAATTATTTTTTTCAGTTGACATTCAATATTATATTAGTTTCAGGTGTACAGCATAGTGGTTAGACACATACGTAATTTATACAGTAATCCCCTGATTAGTCTAGTACCCACCTGGCACTATACATTCTTGTTGTAACAGTTTGACCATATTCCCTATGCTGTACTTTACATCCCCGTGACTATTTTGTAACTACCAATTTGTGCTTCTTAATCCCTTCACTTTTTTCATCCAGCTCCCCCACCCCTCTCCCCTGGCTATTTCGTTTTTGAAACACATTGCAGATAAGTTTCTTCTCCTCTCTAGACATGTGTCCTCATGGGAACACAACCTTGATGGATGTTCCCACCCTGTGCGAGCGATCAGAGCTATTCGAAGGTGCGATGAGCTGCCTCACAGCCCATGACTTTCTTGTGCCTTTCAAGTATATGCCGGATGATGCTCAGTGAGAATGTTCGGGAGGCAAGTCAAACATGGGTAACTGGGGGCCCCATCCTGGTATTTTTTGACTTTGCTCTCCGTCAAGAAAGGCTGGCCTTAGTGCAGGGGTCAGGGTGATGGGACTGAGGAAGGCGCCTAAGTTACTGGGTGATAGGCAGGGCACCACATGCCCCACTGAAATGGGCATTAGCTTCTCAGCCCCCGCCAGCTGCTGCTCAGCAGGCTGGGGGCCCCATGTGGCTTTGAATTTTCAAGAGAAACTCGACATTCAGATTTTAAGGTGAAAATTCCTGATTTTGCATGTTGACAACTAACCAAAAAATGTAGAAGCAGTGCATGGGCTACAACCAAGGCCATGTGCTATCGGTTGGCATCTCAAAGAATTCCTTCTAGTTTTCTCTCTGTGGTGAGTCTGGAGACCAACACTGGCCCCAGTGCTCGATTACTCCCAACCCCTGGGTACGGCGCCTTCCTCTCCCTCCTTGGTTCCCTTCTTTTTCAACAGAAGCTACATTGGCCATCTTCCCCTCACCACGTCACTGGCTGATCTCCCCATGAGGAACCAGAATGTATCGGCAATGCCTCCACACGCCACCAGGGGGTAGGGTCAGATACAGAAAACGATTGTTTTTGGCTGGCAGAGAGGATACGGATTGTGATCACCCTCTGCCAGGGTTGAGGATCTGTCTTGAATCTAGGTTTGGGGGTTAACAAGACATCTGGGGTCATTTCTTGAGGGTGCAGTGTGGCTTGCCATTCCCTGCCTCATCTCCTGGTGGGTGCCACGCCTCACCTCTGGATCAGAGGAATAACTTTCTACCTGGATTTCCTGCCCTTAGCTCCCCGCTCACCGCCCCCCCCCCCCACAGCACCTCTCATGCTCCCCAACCACCCAGCAATCACTGATGATCTGCCTAAACCTACTTTTCACAGACCCTTTCGAGAGCCTTCAATGGCTTATCATCATATACAACTTTTTAGAAGTTCAGTGTCAAGATGCTGATCCCTGGTAGCCAAAGGAGAGTGGGAAGGGAGGAGCTTTTCCATTATCTCGGTTGTAATTGTAAGGGTGAGCTGTTATTCCTGCTTCATAGCTGAGGAGATTGAAGCACACAGAGAAAAGTGACCACTTTGGCCATCCAGCAGAACTCATGTATTTTCTGACTGTCCTTGCTAGATAGGGTAAGCAGTATAAAAACTTGAAGATATGGTTCCCATACTCAAAGAGACTACAGCTTGTTAGGAAAACATGAGAACATATATGAAAAGGTATTAGGGTGGTGCAAAAGTCATTGCGGTTTTTGCAATTATTTTTAACCTTTTCAGCCACAATTACTTTTGCACCCACCATATAACTAATTCCCAGTAGCTTGTAAATGGATAGAACAAGCAATGATGATAGCAGGAACCCAGGAGAGGGCCCTGGGTCTCCAGGGTAGAGAAGGCTTCACAAAGTCAGCAGTGGTCATCACACTTGGAGATACAAAAAGGCTTTTCTGAGGGTAAGTGACAGGGTTATGTTGAAAGAAATCAATTTCCACATTGAACACATCTTCAGTAAGTAATCTTCCATGCCCGAGAAGACCTCTCCTCCCTCATTTTCACAATTTCTTGTCTCCCTCTTTACAAAAGAAAGGTGTGGTATCCATTGGTACTACTCACCCATTTTCTTTGTTTTCCTGCTTCCAGGTACTTGCCCAACTTTTAGAAGTTAGGCATTGCCATGTGGCTTGCTCTGGCCAACGAAAGATGAGCAAAAGTGTGTCACTTCTGGGTGGAAACATTTAAGAGCCAGTGTATGATTCTCCTCTCTGCCATGATGACCGATGACATTTCAGACGGTGGAGTCTGGATCCCTGGGTGACAATGGCATGGATCAGAACCTCCAACTATATATGTCAACTATACCTCAATTAAAAAAAAAGAACCTCCACTGACCTGCAATGGACATGAATCGTGAGTTAGGGTGCGGGGAGGGGGTAGAGGAGAAAAAAAACCTTTGTTTGTTTAAGTAACTAAGATTTTTTTATTTTTTCTTTTTTTTTTTATTGGGGAAGGGGAACAGGACTTTATTGGGGAACAGTGTGTACTTCTAACACTTTTTCCAAGTCAAGTTGTTGTCCTTTCAATCTTAGTTGTGGAGAGAGCAGCTCAGCTCCAGGTCCAGTTGCCAGTTCTAGTTGCCGGTTCTAGTTGCAGGGGGCGCAGCCCACCATCCCTTGTGGGACTCAAGGAATCGAACTGGCAACCTTATGGTTGAGAGCCCACTGGCCCATGTGGGAATCGAACTGGCAGCTTTCGGAGTTAGGAGCATGGAGCTCTAACCGCCTGAGCCACCGGGGCCGGCCCTAAGCAACTAAGATTTTGAGCTTGCTTGTTAGTACAGCATAACTTAGTTTATGCTATACAAAGGACTTACCTCTTGCCCATCCTAAATGTGACTTTGCTATGTTGCTTGTGTAAAAATCTCTGGGGCTCCAAACAAAAAAACAATTTAAAAGAATGATTTCAATATTGAGAAAGTGAATAACTCCGAAGGACTGGGTAATACATCCTTTTGCAAATCATAGATTTCCCAGTATTTTGCTTTCAACAATTGAAGGAGGTGAAACAAATTCAGTTGTTACCTGCTGGATGATTAGGTGGTATTGAGTGACTCTGCCAGAACTTCTTCCATTCCCGTGTGCTTATTTATATGAACAAGATTTCTCAGCTTAATATCTATAAAAATGAAATGTGGAAATACAATTAATGCTGATCACTGTCTCAATCTAGCATGTACATATCTATCTCAATATGAGTTGTATTTCCTATAAAAATTTACTTCTAGTGTTTAATAATTCTCTATCAACATTTGCAATATGTTTATATTATTTTGACAAACAGTGAACTAATAATAATTGTAATGATAGGTCAATCCAGAAGAAAATTTTAAACTCTAGAGCTTTATGGACACAAAAAAATAAGAAAAAATAGTTTTAATTCATATGTATACTTTTATGGCAGATAAGTATGGTTTGATGATCAATAAAATATTTCCAAGCATAAACTTTATATTACATTAGGATAGCATTATGTGGGGGAAATGGAAAGAAAATGTGAGTTCAAGGAGAAAAGTGCAATGATGCAAATTTTCCTTTGTTGAGGAAGAGCTTGTTTATGTATTTTGCAAATGGTTGATGATGGGTATCAAATCTCTGTGATTCCACTGGATACATTTAATAAGTTTTATTTTAAAATGTCAGTATTTCCAATACACTAGAAATCATGTCCTTTGCAAGTATTTAACCCTGGTTGGAAAAACATTTTTAATTTAAATTTCAAGAGAATACAGTTTTTAAAAATCAGCTTTATTGAGGGGTACATCATTTAAAATTTTGTTTAGGGTGTGCTTGAGCTAACTTATTGAAAGACTACTGCCTTGGGGGATGGGCTGAATTTGGCTTGGTAGAGGAGAAGAAAGGCATTCTGAGTAAAAAGAAGAGAGAGGAAAAAGGTATGGAAGTGGAAATAGGGCATGTTTAGGGAACTGTGAATGGACCAGTTCAAGGTGGGGAGTAATCTGAGATGAGCTGGAAAAGTAAGAGTGAGACTAACACTTATTAGGCTAAGGCATTTCTGCTTCTTAGTAATTTTAATTATGTAGGTTATGCATGACTAGAATCTCTTTGTAAAAAAATAAAATTTTATGGATAGGTTTGGGACCATCACCTTTGTTTCTGGTCCCCTTACCATCTCTCCAGAGGTGACCTTGATTTTCAGTGTTGGCTCCTTCAGATGTGTTTCCATGTATTCCCATGCACATGTTGCGGGTCTCTGCATGAGAGAATACGTATGCTATGAAGTTTCGGCTTTATCACCGAAACTCAGGGTTATTACTAGCAATGTGAGGCTGGGGGATGAGCTGGGGATTGCTCCAAGACATTACTCTTTCATGCCTTGTAACTGGGATTTGCTTACTGAGAAAATGAGAATTGTGATTTTGGGGTGAGGGAAGGAGTTGGGGTAATTTTGGCACAAAGCCTGTGGCATAGTATTGTCAGAAGGTGGCATTAAGTGCCATGTCTATGGAAGGTAGAGGGGATGGGGCAGAAAAGGTGGTGGGAGGACACTAAATCCCATCTTTATTTGCTGACAAATACACCTGGCTGAGTAGAAACATTCTCTTTAGAAACCTGTTGCCCTCTTGGTTTCTTTTATGCCATCCCTTTTGATAGAGACAAGGGCACAGAAAACTATGTAATCATCACGCAAGTGTGATGAGCAACAGCAATTGATACTTAGCCTCAGTGCTGAATACAATGGGGAGTGGTGGAGACTGTGGCAAAATGGACAACCCAAGCTCTTTCTAAAAGGAGCAATTTTTTTTTTTTAATTCCAACAGCCTATTGAAGGGAGCAATCTTACTCATCCAATCAACTGCTGTCCTGGTGGAATATGGAATCAACATTAGCCATGTCTTCTTATTTTTCAAGAGACTATAGAAATTGGGAGTTTTGTGTGAAATCTTTCAATATTAGCGCAAACATTTCTTAAGTGCTGTGCTAGCCAAACAAGGCATGTGGCTGCAGGATGGGCTTGGCCTGTGGGCTGCTAGTTTGTGATCTCTGCTTTAAGGCTTCTTGCCTGACGGCAGGGCCCTGGACCATCATATAATTTCTTGGCATGTCGCTTGGCTCTAAGGTCTATGTCGTTATGAAGGATTCTGGGTTTCTTAGATGCTGTGGGAATGGCTGACTTCACTCCCGGTGTCTGGTTCCCACTCCTTTTCCAACACCTAGCTAGTAGTAATAGAGTTCTGCCAGGAAGCTGGGAGCTTAGCAGAAGGTTCCAGAAGCATCCTCATAATCCAGGAAGTCAGCCAATCTAGATTCACTAGAAGCCAAGAGTCCTCCAGGGAGCTGGACCTAAGGTCCCCAGTGTCCTTCTCTCAGGCGCTGGGGGTGGGTTCATAGGCCTCTCCCAGGGCAGAGCCTAGTGGGAACATAGACTGGTGACTATTTCTCAAAGGGCTTTGTCCTGTGACTAAAGCCAAGCAAGGCAGTCAGACATAAATGAAAACACATACACACACTGTCCCCAGCACTTCCAAGGCCTTTTCCCACGCGGTCGCCGGGCTGCCGGAAGGGCAGCTGGTCATGGGAATGGACCCGAGGCTCCCTCCTCCACTGGAAGCTCCACCCTGCTCCATTTACTCCTGGCCATGCAATTCCTGGCCCTCTCCACCCGCTTACTACTTCCAGGGAAGGAAATAGCTGAACAATGCGGCAGATCAGAGACCGGGCACAGAGCCCAGCGCCCAGCACTGGTCCTTGGCAGGCTGTGGGCTCCAACCCCTGGCTGCCCGACTCCCACCGCACATGCCTCCCTTTCCCTTGGTTTCTCTGAAGGTTGGCCCTCCTCAGACCTTTCTCCCTACCTTCTTGCCATCCTTTCGAAACTTCAGATGGCTGACAACTCTGTCCCCTCTTCCTAGGTTTGCCCCTACCTAACTGTGTGGTAGCCAGTGGTGAGTCCACTCCTGCTTGGATGTATTTCCTAGTCTGATGGGCTGCAGCCAGGTTTTGATGGAGAGTTTGTTCTATGGGTGGAAGAAAGGGTCACTTTTTTCCTAAAGCTTTTCTCCTGAGGTGAAAGCCACTCATGAAAAGGTAGCCGATGCTGGAACAGTCCACCTCCGCCCTGAGCTCTCCTCTCTTCTGGGCGGAGCCATCTCGGCTGGGCAGACGGGGATGGAAGTGCTCACAGGACTGTGCAGCCATTCTCAGAGGAACGGAAAGGAATCGCTAGTCATTTCCAATTTCTTGGGGCTGGGAAGTTGGTGGGAACCATTACTTTTGTTTTTCCTGTTGTTCTAAAATAATGTTCTGCCCGGGGCCGGAACCCCACGCCCCCGGCAGTCCAGCCCCTCGCTCGTTCTGGTTTCTAGTGCTTTCAACAGCTCTGCCTTCCGCCAGGCATTTCCTGCCTTGGGAGCCAAGGGCTGTGCAGGGCTCCTCACACATCTTTGCCACTTCTAAAAGCCCACTCCTCTCTTCTCCCTGGACCGACTCAGGGAGTGGGGAGTAGGATGGAAGCCAGACCCTGCGAGGCGGCTCCCTGGACAAGAGGCCACCCCTCATACCCTTCTCCTGCCACACCCAGTGTGGTTCCAGCGCATGGATGAGATGGGTCCTGAAAGCCAATCTTTCTCCTGATGTTTCGTTTAACCCTGTAAGTGATTTCTGCCCATGTAGCTCGACCATATACAAGTGATCACCTGGAAATCTAGAAAGTCTTGAGAGTGGGAAAAAGCCTTCAAGGCCTGCTCCCAACCTCAAAATTTAGGTGAGAAACTGAGGCGCAAAGAGCACATGTGCCTTGCCCAAGATCAACAACCAATAAAAGGGGGGACAACTGGGACTTTCAGGTTTTCTGACTCTTAGGTAATGTCCTTCTGTAACCAACGATTTCCAAAAGGCATCTTTGGCGTAACCCTGGGAGGGAACAGAAGAAAAAAACATCTATTTCTTGGTGTCCTGATCTTCTTGCGTGGGACTTTTACAACCTTTCTTTTTAATCTCTCTCTCTCTTTTTTTTTTTTTTAGTAACTCAGGCTCGCTCCATTTCCACCTTGAAAAGGTGGTGTTTGAATTGTCTTTGTTCTGAACAAAGAAGCTAATGCTAATTCTTCTACATTCCCGCACTCTCAGGCTGAGCAACCCACTTTTGCACTAATTTCCACCTGCATTTGCTTCCTACTTGTTTCATACATGTAAATCATGTCTCTCCAACTCTACTGTAAACATTGCCTCATAAAATTATTCACTGGGGTGGCCGGTTGGCTCAGATGGTTAGAGCACAGTGCTCATAACACCAAAGTCGCCAGTTCGATTCCCACATGGGCCAGTGAGCTGCGCCCTCCACAACTAGACTGAAGGACAACAACTTGGAGCTGATGGGTCCTGGAGAAACATACTGTTCCCCAATATTCCCCAATAAAAATTGAAAAAAAAAATATTTATTGAATTTTACAATTGAAAAAAAAACATTCCAACATTCATTGAGTGCCTACCATGCCCCAGACTCTTTGCTTCTCACCCTTATGGAGCTTTTAGTCTAAAGGATGAAAGATGCTATGAACAAGGAAAGAACTGACTAAATAATTACAGACGTGACAGTTGCTGTGAAGGAAATGCCCAGGGTATAGCAAAGCTCCCAGGGCTCTCTGGGGAGGTGGCTTTTAGGTGAGGTCTCAGGATGGCGAGCCAGCCTCATGCAGATCTGGAATGAGCATGGTCCAGGCCAAGGCAATAGTAGGAATTAATGTCCTGAGGCAGAAAGCAGCTTGTCATGTTCGAGACCCTGAAAGGAGGCAGAGTCGCTCCAGGAAGGAGAGGGAAATGGGCTGCAGTTGAGGGTAGGAGGGCTCAGATCCTGCAGGGTCTCGTGTGCAGAAAAGGTCAGGAGTCACAAGTGAGGTGGGGAGCCATTGGCGGTTCAAAGTACCACAGTGATACAATCTACATTTTTAAAATACTTAAAATATTGATTACCCTGTCTGTTTTGAAGGGAAGGACTTGGAATAGGGCAAGAAAGGAGCCAAGTCGACAATTAGGAGGCTGCAGTCATTTGAGCAAAAGATGGTGGTGGATTGGAGCAGGGTAGGAGAGATGGAGAACAAATATATCCATTCTGGAGACAGAAATGACAGGACTTGTTCTGATAGGTTAGATGAGAAGGGAGGAGGGGTGAGGGAAAGAGGAATTCTAACAACACCTATGTAGGTACCTGCCTGAGCAGCAGATGGTGATGGGGTTGTTTCTGGAGATGGGAAAGATAGGGAAGGACCAGGTTTGAGGGAACAGGTGGAATCAAGGGTTTGGGTATGTGAGGTTACAGCCATTTAACAGAGATGTCAGGCCGGCCTTGTCATGTGTCATGTCATGTGGCCTAGGTGTCTATAGCTTAAAGGAGGATTCTAGGCTAGAGACACGGAACCATTAGACCATGGATAGTATTTGAATTCAGGGGAATGAATGAGATCATCTAGGGATATAGAGAAGAGTTTCCAGGACAGGAAGCAGGGGAAATTCAACATGTAGAGGGCAGTAGAATTGGTGAAAGTGGAAAAAGTCATTGAAAGCAGCAGCCAGGGAGCCACTCAGGAGAGGACATTGTCATGGAAAAGAAGACAAAAGTGCCCCAAGAGGAAAGGAGTAATCAACTCTTCAACATTCCTGAAGTCAAACAGTAGGACAGAAAGCCAACTCAGATGTAAGCAGCCTGTGGGTAGTGGCAGGCGGATGTGAGATTGGCTGGTTTAAGATTTGTTGTTGTTGTTGCTACTATGATGTGTTTTGTTTTTCAAATTTTTATTATGGAAAATATCAAACATACATAAAGGTTAAAGGCATGATTCAACCAATCATCAACTCATAGCTACTGGTTTCATCCATATACCCTCCTCCAGTTGGTTCTTTTGGAGCTAATCTCAGGCATATCATTTCCTTCATAAATATTTCGGTGTGTATCACTAAAAGATAAGCATTCTTTTTTTAAACAATCAGACCTAAAAAACTAATAATTATTTCTTTTTTAAAAATTCAGGTATCCTTGACACATAATGTATTAGTTTTAGGTGTACAACATAATGCTTTGATATATGTATATATTGTGACATGATTAGCAGAGTAAGTTTAATTAACATGTCACCATGCATAATTACAGTTTTTTTTCTTTTAATGAGAACTTTTAAGATCTACCCTCTTTATAACTTTTATATATACAATAGAGAATTGTTAATTATAGTCACCATGCTGTACATTACATCCCCAGGACTTATTTTATACCTGGAAGTTTGCACTTTTTGACTACCTCACCTATTTTTGCCCACCCCCATAAGTTATTTCTTAATTATTGGTAAATCAATGTTCAAATTTCCCTAATATATATTTTACAGTTGGACTCACCATCCAAAAAGTGCCACTGGTAACATTTGGTGGATTAAATCTATTTGAATCTACAGATTCCCTCCACCCTTTTTGGTGAAGAGCGATTTTTGTCCTTTAGAAATTTCCTACATTCCAGATTTTGCTGATTGTACTCCTGTGGTACCATTTAATAAATTCCTTCGTCTCCTTTTATTTTCTGTAAACTGTATTTCGACATAAAGGCTTGCTCTGATTCAGGTTAATGTTTTTGTCTAGAGTACTCGACAGGTGGTGATGGAGCCTGTCATCAAGAAGCTGATAACCTTCATGTGTCTCTCTCCTTTGTAACATCAACAGCTGTTGGTGGTCATGCTCTCATTACGGGTTTGTAAAATGGTGATGTTCCACTATTCCTTCTTCATTTATTACCTAATTGGTTCCCTTGAGGCATGTTTGTAAGAAAATCAAGGGGAATGCTTGTTTATTACTCTTACCAGTTTTCAGAATAATTCTCTCACATCAACGATTTTGTTAACCTGAAGTGCATACAGTTCATGTAAGAAAGACAAGTTAAATGCTTGACTTGATTCCCTCCCTTAGCAGTTTTCAGAAAACTGAGGTGGTTTCTTCGAACTCTCTAAAGGTGGTCAGTGACGGTTCTTTTGGTCTTTTATGTCTCCGTTCTCTCTCTTTTTGAGCGTAGTAAGCACTCATGAACTTTATCATTATAAATTAGCTTTTGTCAGATCTTTTCTGGAGAACAGATTTTTATAGAGACAAGGGGGACTGAATTTACATTTATGGAACATTTTCTAGACATTGGGCTAGGTGCTTTCACATACACTATTTTATTTAATGCCCATGGCAGTCTTAGAGGGCAGGCGCCATGGTGTCTATTTTTCACTGAGGAGACAGGTCCTCAATAGCCAAGTGACTAGTCCTAAGTCATGCAGCCAGCCAATGGCCAAGCTCAGGTTTGTCTGAACCACATGGCACCATGTAGCTGTTTTGGATGAGATCCTATAGACACTGAGTCCCTACATGGGGCCTACTGATTGCCCCTCCAATCTCCAGCTTACTTCTTGTCATATATTCTCCTCAGTTACCTGTTTTGGTTCCCTTGAGTTTGTCCCTCTCATATTTGCACAAGCAATTCCTAGAGATAGCATTCTCTTCTGTCCTGTAACCTAACTTATAGCTTTTTGTTGTTGCTAAATACATTTTTATTATATTTACACATGTGATTTTACCTAAGTATAAACTTATCACATTATATACATATACATATATGTATATGTACATATATATGTATAATTGCCATTATATATATGTAATTTTTTTAATTAAAAATTAAATTGAAAATTGCTGACTTGTATTCCATGGTATGGATGTACCACAGTTTGTTTAACCATTCACCTACTGAAGCACATCTGGGCTGATTTCAATTTTTGGCTATATGAATAAAACTGCTATAACATATGTGTCCAAGTTTTTTTGGTGAACATAAGTTTTCATTTCTCTTGGATAAATGCCCAGGAGTGCAATTCTTGGGACATCTGGTAGTTGCATGGTTAGTTTTTAAGAAACTGCCAAACAGTGTTTCAGAATTGCTGTGTTATTATTTTTTAAGGATTGGAGAGCATGTTTGTGTGCTGAAGGGAACGATTAGATTGTAGGAGCCAGGTTCTTGAAAAGAGGAGAGGGGATGGGCTGTAGCGCATGCCTGGAGCATACAGCTTCTGTGGAGGTATTACCTGGTCTTTTGTGGGGGAGGGGGGCACTTCTCAGTACCAGGAGGGGCGAGATACAGGTGGAGAGGCAGATAGGTTTGCAGGTTGTGTTAGGAATGAAAGAAAGCTCCCCTTTGCTTCTATTTCCTCAATAGCATAAGAGCTAGGGTACACACACACACAGACACACACACACACAATCATGTTGTACACCTAAAACTACTTAATACAATGCTCTAATTATATCTCAATAAAACTGGAAAAAAACCATAAGAGGCTAGGTCATCAGCTAAGATGAGAGGGGTAGAGGTTTTGCAGAGAGAGAATAAGTGTATAAGTTATGTTAGAGAGTGGAAAAGCAAACTCATGGGGAAAATGTAGTAGGAATTCCCAGGAGGCAGTGTTGAGAGGCTGTTTGAGGTGAGGATCATGAACATGGAGTGAAGATAATTTGCCTGGTGGTGTGATTTTGCTCTAACAAAAGCACCGAGAAGGCAGATGGATTTATCCAGAGTAGGGGTTTTGCCAGGCAAGTACCAAGGGAGGTGATAATGATGGAAAACTGGGGCTAATGAATGAGAAATTAGTGGGGTCAAGGGTTTCAGAGCTCATGAGAAGGGTCAAAGAATGACAGAGGGAGGCTTAATTAAGGAAAAGGTTGTGGTCAGTCTATATATTGGAAGTGGGTGAAAACAAAGTTGAGCGTGTGACTACAGGAGTGAGCATCTGCTGTGGAGTGCGGAAAAATATCACTGGAGGTGAGAAGGTCAAGGAAGTGAGAAGAGGATGTTGGAGAGGCCATCACATGGATGCTGAGATCGCCAAATAAAATAACATTTAGGGTGGGAAAGAGGCAGTGAGCCAAGAGCCAAACTGGGGGTTTTATAGGAAGGAGGGGAAGTGCTGTGGGAAGGAGGGTTTTAGAAATGGCATTGGGGATAGCAGAGGACTATACTGACTGACTCCCTGACGCCGAGGTACCTGAGAATGAGAGGAGAACAGCATTCACCTAAGAGGGCTGCTAAAGAAGCGGTGTGTCTGTAGGGGATGGCCAGGTGTCAGGTCAGCCCTGAGAAAAGGCTGAGGATACGGAAGAATTTGCTGATCAAAGGTTGCTGAGGGCACAAGGGAAGGAAGTGGCTGGGGGCAAGGGAGCTGGGAGCAAGGCAGGCATATTGTCAGTGTGAGGACAAGTATGTAAGTGATCGTGAAGGAGACAGAGCTCAAACCTGTGGTGATGACGGAGATAAATAGGGATGGGGAAACGATGGGGATACAGCACTGTCCAGAGCGTTCCGTGTTGTTGGAAAATCCGCACTGTGCAATACTGTAACCACCAGCCACTTGTGGCTATTAAGCTGATGAAGTGTGGCTAATGGGATTGAGGATCTGAATTTTTAACTTTATTTCATTTTAATTAATTTAAATAGTTGCATGTGACTAGTGGCTATCATACTGGACAGCACAGGTTAGAGGAAGGTGGCTCCCCATTTTTGTGATGCTTTCATTTGCTTGCCAGGTGGCCATCAGGGTGGTTACCCCTGCAAACAGCAAGCTGTGGCAGAGACCTTCTCACTCCTCTACCATGTGAGTCTAGACAAAGCACAGGATCAGACAATTTGAACTCTACCACTTAACTAGCTTTCAATTAGAGCAAATAAATTAACTTGCCTGGTACATATAAATACTAGTTGGCAAAATCTCCTTGAGGTTCCATTATTTTCATCTGTAAAATGGGAGTGGGGAGCTGTTGTAAAAATTATTGCTTTACCATGATGTTCGATAAGTGGTCACTATTATTGACATAGATCTTGATATTTGCTGATCGATTGGTTAAAAACTGCCCTTCAGGCCAAAAGATTACTTGTCCGGAGATGGGCTAGCCGAAACGGGCCCTCCCTGCTACCTTTGAGGGCCAGGAAAATCGCCCAGGTCTCTGGGACTATGAGATAGGGTGGGTTGGGGCTGGGTTTAATTGTCCAGTTCTGCTACAGGAGGTACTAATGAAAGAACATAGCTAGCTGGGACTTGGAAAAGTAGGGGGAGCCAAGGGGACAAGTTGGAGGACCGAAAGTGAGCCGGGGTGTGGGACCAGCCTTGTTTAAGTATCTAGTGATATTCTGGTATCATTTACCACTTCCATTTTTGCTGAAAAGGTCTTAGTTTGGCAGCTGCAAACTTTCTTCCATGCCCACATCCCCATCATCTAAAAACCAAAAGCGTGTTGTCTGTCAAGTAGCGTGATGGTGTCCTGAGATGGTTCTAATGTGGGACATTTGTGATTTGGGGCTATTGTTACACTGGAGGTCGCAGTGGTCTCTGATCTGCAGTGTTTGTGATCAGCCTTTCTGCGATCACTCATTCCCTCGTTGCTTTCTCTGTGGTCTCCCGCAGACCCAGCACTTACCTCATATCGTATTGTGATGGCCTCTCTGTGTCTCTCCCTCTGCCCAGATTGTGACATAGGAACTTTGCCTAGTTGGTCATGGAGTATTCCCGGACTCCGGTCGTTGCATGGAGCACACCGTAAGTAGCTGCTCAATAAGCATCTGTTGAATAAATGAACAGGCTTCGAGGTGGCAGTGCTTCATTGTGATGTAAAACAACGTGACCTCTGCTGTTTGCCGTCGGGCTTGACCATGAATAGAGTCGGGAGCTTTGATGATTGTGATTGTGGCCTGCAGGGAGTGTGACGGGAGAGTCCCTGCACCAGGGACCGTCACTGATCTGATCTGTGGGAAGGACCAGCGCGGACAGCAAGTGGAGGTGATGTCACCCTGCGTGATTGGGATCTAAAGTGCCTCTGAACGAGTCAGTGATGGCTTCCCCCGCGGCTGTCAGGTGACTGTGATGCCGACCCACAGAGGTTTGGCTTTCGGTGACCGCCAGCCAGGGTCAGGCCTTAACTATTGACCTGAGATGCGTATCTAGGTCCCGGCTGACAGCTGAGGGTATTGCCCCGCAGTGGGAGCGGAGGTAACTGAGGTCTGTGGGCTTGGGCCTAGTCTGGGAATGGCGCTAATACGTGTCTAGTCCTCTCAGAATTTAGATTTTGTTTTAATAAAATATCCTCTCAGGGCCTACAAAAGACACAGTCCTGCTTGGCCCCACGCAAACAAGGCGTAGGGACGAAGTCTAGATCGGGTCAAAGCTCAGTAACCTCTATTTGAAATACAACGCACCTCTGGGCAGCGCCGCCACAGCCACGGCCACAGCCAACTCCCCAAACTGCTCCTCATCCGGACCCTCGCCCCGCCCGCCGCTACCGGCGCCTGCTGCGCCTGCGCGGCGGTGGGGCGGTACTTTGCCCTTTGTTGTGGGCCCCAGTTTCCCAGGACACCGCGCGGCACTGGGGTGGGGCTATGCAGATGAGCACTTGGGGGCGGGGCGGTTGCGGCGGCGTCGGCGGCGGCCGGGGAGGGTCAGTTGGAGGCAGGCGCTTGCTGAGGCAGGAGGAGGGCCTGGGCCCGCGGCCTGACAGGGACTTAGCCCGCAGAGATCGGCCCCGCGCGCGCGACCCCACACCCACCCACTCATCCACCTACCCACTCCCTGCGCCGCCTCCTCCCACCCTGAGCAGAGCCGCCGAGGATGATAAACACCCAGGACAGGTAACGGCCCGGCCCAGGCTCCCCGCCCCCATCCTCCCCAGATCTGCTCCAGAGGCCTCCTCCCCCACCAACCGGCCGGTCCCAGTCCCGCCGGGGGCCCATCCGCCCGGCACCGGGTCCCTTCCCCACTCAGCCAGCCCAGTCGGAGCCCCAGCCCCACAGCGGGGCCTCCTTCCGTCCTTTAGCCCCCCTCCCGCCAGCCTGGCCCATCCCCCTCATCCGGGTCTCCTGCTCCTGTAAAGCCCCCACAGATCGGGACCCAACCTTCCAGTCGAGTCCCCATCTCCCTTCAGCTCCGCCGAGCGGTGCCCCGTCTCCACAGTGGGCTTTCTTCCTCATCCAGATTCCCCACATTGCTTCCCCTCTCCCCCAACCCTCCCTCCCCCTTCTGTCACTTGACCGTGCCCCTTGAATCCTTCCCTAATTCAGACTGCACCCTCCAACCACAGACCGTGTGTTCGCGCCGCTGGCCCCCCCGCCCCAGGCGGGCTCCATCCTCAGTTCTCCACGGGGCCCATTGCCCCCGCCCGTCACCCGCCACTGCCCTCCCCAGGCCCCCGAGTCTTTACAGTGATGCCAGCCCTCCTCTCGGTCCCTCACTGCAGCTTCCTCTTTTCCCTCCTTCCCTCGGCACCCCTGTCCCCGTTAGGCCCCCTTTTCCCCTGTCTCCCGACCCCATTCCTTTTATTTCTCAACCCCTTTGGACTTGACTGTTTTCCTTCCTATTCCCCTAATGGGGTCCCCCCCCCAACACTCTTTTAAACACTCCTGCCCTTTAACGCGCTCCACCGGCAGTCATTTTTACGCGTACTCCTCCCATCTTCACTGAACCTCGTCTTCCCATCATTACATTACAGGGCTCAGCCCACCTGGCTCCTCTTTTCCTGCCTCCAGTGCCTCCATGCTCCGGGCGCTGGGCCTTTGCTAATTTCCTCCCTCAAAACCTGACCCCGCCTGACCCCGTGAATTGGAGAGAAGGGCTGCACATCTTCCTGCAACAGCACCAGTGGTTTCTAAACTTACATCACCTCTACTCCCCCCGGCTCGCACGAGGCAGGATGCATCATTCAGGTTTCCTCTCCATACCTCTCCTGTCCTCCTTCTTCACCGGGGCGGCCCTTGTCCTCCTTCTCCCCCTCTAACACGCTCTTGTTTCTACCCCAAACTCTTCTTTGAAATGTCCTGATTCCCCACAATTCTTAACCCGCGTTGTTTGTCACACGTCAGAATGGCTTCCATGTAACCTTTAGGTCTAATTGTCTTCCTCTTTTTCCCCCTAGACTGGGTGCTGCCCCCTCCAAAATGAGGCTGAAACCCGTTCGTTCCCCACACCAGACCCTTTGTCCCCAGATTTGGCCTTATGGCCTCTGCCCCTCACTTGGGCCTCATTGTGTTGCAAGCAGATCCATTCCCTGCAAATCCCCCTTAAATTGTGCCTTGGTCTGTACAAAACTAGACTTCAGTTCCTCTTACAGACACAGCCTTTCTTACTGCTTTTCTTCACACAGGGATTTAATTACCCCTCCAGGTTTTGCTCAAACTTGGGCTCCCTGCTCACTAAAATGGTCTCTACTTTGCCATTTCTCACTCCTTTAGCAGCACCATTCTTTAATAGTCCAGTTGGGTTTTCAGCTTTTTTTGTGTCTCAGTGTTTCCCAACCTGGGCTGCACATTTGAAAAATCAATCATCTGGGCCCCACCTTCAAAGATCTTGTGTAATTGTGCTAGGGTGGGACCTGGCTATTAGGATATATTTTTAAAGCTTCTCCAGGTTAATTCTTTCTATATAGTGCAGCCAGGGATGAGAAACACTGCCTCCCTTTTCTTCCCCCCAGAAGACCCATTCCATCATATTCCTTTCATGGATGTTTGCTCTTTTCTCTACTGAAAAGGGCTTTGTCTTCAGGTACTGTCTCCCAGGAACTGTCCAGAAAAACCCAAGTTACCCACAACAGCCTTTTCAATTCTCCTACCTTGAGTTACTCAGTTCTCAGTCATTAGCCATTTTCATTCTCAGACTCTTATCTAGTCCCTACACCTCTGTTTATTCCCTACATACAGAAAGAGAATTCACTCATTTCCTGGTTTGTTATGGTCCCATTTGACCCATTACTCCAACTCCCAGGCCCTCTTGACCTGTAGTCCCAGTCTGCTCTTACATTTTCCTTCTCTGAGACTTGCCATGCCCATCTCTTTTTGCACTGCTCTCTTATATTCCACCTCTAATCCAGCCCTTCTGGAGCTGAGGAGGTGGATATATACTCAGTCTGGTTGCAAAAGGCGTGACTTGTGGAGAAGGCTGTGTGTGTTCCAAGGATACAGGACCGGTGTGAGAGGGCAGGATGGAGTGCAGGGCAGGGGCGGAGGGAAGCAGAGGAACCCACAGGAAAACCCACGAAAGGCATACGGGAGCTGGATTTTCTTTTCTCTTATTACGTTTTTGTCTTGGCAGTGGGGTTTGGAAGGTGGTGTGGTCTCAGCAGGTATTCTCTGGAGTCGTCGAAACTGAGCTGGTCTAGGAGCCAAGTCCTTTGTAGGCTGAGCCCTGAGAGATGAGCACATGGGACCAGCACATGAGTCTTCGCTGACCTTGAGGCTGAGAGACCTGAGTTCTAGTTGTGGCTTAGCCAGTGTGCTTACATGTAAAAAGAGGGGGTTGGGTTCGCTTAACTTGCAAATTCCTTCCAGCTTCCTAAGTGGCAAAACAGGCTTGCTTGTCTCCAGGGCCCTTGCTTAGAGTGTTGGTAATTTGAGGGGCTTGGCTGTGTGACAGGCAGGTGGAGGAAAGAGCCAGCTGGCCTGCCGGGGCCTGGGCTGGAGCACGGCCTCGGATCAGGCTCTTCCACTTTGGCCTGGGGGTGGGGCGGTGTGTGCAGGGTGTCTGGTTTCTTTGAGTTATGGCAATCCTGTTTCCATAGCATGTTTCCCAGACTCCTCGGGCCTGCCCTTAACTTTCTAAAAGGAATCCTGGTAGAGCCCTAACCAGGGATTGTGATAAGAGCCGGATGTTTCTCCCCCTTAGTGTTCTTGGTGTTTTATATCCGCAGAGGGGGGAGCTGGCTGGGAGTTGAGTTCTCTTTGGGTGGGGGATGGGCTTTCCAGCTTCCCTGGCTCGAGTGAAATACTCAAGAGGTGGAGGCTTGGTTTCCTGGAAGAAATAGTTGCAGAGGAGCCCACAGTATGTTTTGAAAACAAGGCTCTTCCTTTCCAGTTTTGTTCTGATGAGTACCTCCAAAATGTCAAAATTCCTGATGGTGGGGGAAGGAAGAAGACACAAGCGCAAGCACTTTTATTATCGTTTTTGAACATGAGGTTTAAAATCCAAGGAAATCAAGCTTCATGGCCTTTCTCTTCCTAGATTTGCAGGGGCAGGAAGACAGTCTGTCTAGGTCTTGCTGAGAACTGTGACATGAGCAGAAGAGCTGTTTCTGGCTGGATCGCCATAGTAGGACCAATCTGTGTCTGGTGGGCTTTGAGGAGAAGCATTTGGTTCTACAGGTGGTTTGTGTGTGTGTGTGGGTGTGTGGGGGGTGTGCAGGGTACAAGAGCACGTGAGAGCTACCTTGAGCATCTTTACTGAATGGTTCCCTGGGTAATGGAATTTCTGTCTCTCCTCCTAAGAATTTGGTTTTGGTTAACCCTTATTTTTTGGCACTATGGCTTGTTGGGTGTGGGGTGATCGGGAGAGCAAGTTTTTCTACGTGGTGCCTTCAAGGTCATCCTATAGAGAGAGACTCCTAGTATAGTCAAGAATCCCCCCGAATTGGAGGTATGCTTCAGAAAGCAGTGTGAACTAATAATAGTAATTCCTCACTCTGCCAAGAAATCCAAATTTAGCCTCAGAGCTGCTCAGAAATACAAAAAAGGACTGAGGAGTAGGGTAGAGGGATGTTACCTATGTGTGTTTCTAGAAAAAAGTAATTCATCCCTTTTTGAAACATACAGTATACAGTGTTGATTCAAGTTTGTGCCGTGATTTGGAAGCAGTGAAGCCTAATTGAAAGCTATACACCAGAAATGGCCAAGTAGGTGAGCAGAATTTTGTTACTTGAAGTGGACAAAACAGGTAGTTTCCTGTTAGCAGCAGCAGAATAAAATGCTTTGTATATGATAAACCTTAAGGAAATTTCCTAGGCCTTTGATATATATAAACAATGAAGTGATTCTGTCCTGGGAAGAGGCTGGAACTGGGTGATGGATGACTTCCCTATACAAACCAGATTGAGGTACTTAAAATGGAAACGTCAGGTCTTACTTGAAAGTATGATTATTGAGCTATCCATCAACCTCTGATAGCCTATATAGTTGTGCCTTCCTTTGGTGGAAGATGTACCAGTATCAGCAGTGTAAAGAGATAAGCAAACCTGAGGCACAGATATTTTAGCTGCCACCAAGTGTGTTTCTTGTGGAGAATCAACCAAAACCCAGTTTTGCTTTTAGTCTGTGATTCAGAGTGGTGACGTCATTTTCTTTATAATCGGGTGATGTCATTTTCTTTATAATTGTGCTTATTAGCAAGTAGACTCCCTTTGGCACACAGAATAGCCCTAGTGAAGTGACTTATGCTTGGCATCTGACCAGGGCACTTTGTCATATGGAAAGGGAATTGGCAGCTGGAAGTCGGCCTCTCTACTCACACTAGAATGGAGGTGGCCATCACCTCTTCCTATTCCTTTCTTCCTGTTTCTTTTTAACCAAGTGTGATGGGCAGCGCTGGATTGGTCCCTCTTTGTGTAGGGACTAGTCACCAGAGACCTTCCTAGTCTCAGAGTAAGAGCAGCTTGTGTGAAGGAAGTCAGGGCACCCTAGAGAGTGTTCTGTGAGGCAGGGTCAGAGCCAGGAATGGGTCAGAGGAGGGTGCAAGAGGGGAGTGAATGGAGAATGCTTGGGAATGTGGTTTTTATGACTTTTCACTTGATACCTTAAAGTACGTAATACCAAAGCCATCTGACCGCCCTCTTGACATGTAATGGAAACCAGAGAGAAAGGGTGCAGACCTGAACAAGCTCGGGTCATTGATTGAAGTGAAACATGATCAAAAGTATGTGAAGGAGAATATGAAGTCAAGTATTTGTTAGATTTAGCTGAATGGAAGTTAGCCACAGAATTACTTTTATATTAAATCTCTATGTAGCAGGCTGTGCTTTGAGCACAGTAAGTATAAAAATCAAAACTGACATAAAGTCAACTGGAAGCGATTTTTAACAGGAGATCCTTTACATTATCAAGAGATGTAAGGTTATTTTCTTTAAATAGCAAGTACCCTGGAGATTAAAAATAGGATTTGAATTATAAAAATTTGATTTACCAGCCACATGCCTCAGGACTACATCTGCTCCATACACTGCCTGCCTGTAGCCAGTCTATGAAATTATAACCTGCTAAGGACATTTCAGACAACAGTCACAGAATCCTTTAAATTAGAGGCAGCAGGATGTGATATGTCGGTAGCACTCATGTGTCCTGAGGAGTCTTTCCAAAGGGCATGCCCGATAACAACTGAGAAAATAAAAGGCTCTAGATCGGCTCTAATCTCCCATCTCCTTTCTGAATTGACTTGGATACCTGACGCCATCATTTCCAGCAATGGTATATTTTATTCTCCAAAAGCAGGAGCAGCCCAGCTGGGTGTGTGGGTTCGGTCTGATACATTTGATGCTTCTTATTTAATCAGCCTGTAGACTGAGCTTCTTAAATCATTCTTTTGGTGGTAGAGGTTAAACCAGTCCTGCCCCCTCGTTGGAGTGAGCAGGATGTGAGGAAGGAGTGGAAAAAGCTGGGCATTGGAGCCAGTAGAAACATGACTGAACTGAATATGAAACCTAACCTGGTTTGGATCCTGTGACAGGAAGACTTGTGTTTAGAAGCCACTTTCTCTTGTGCTGAAGTTCCTCCAGGATTCACTTTTCCTATTGAGGTTGGTGGCATACTGTGCCACAATACCATATGGACACCAAAGGCAATACAAGAAGGCCATTGCTGGGTAATTTTGTGCCCCTTCATTTCTTTAACCACCACATTTGTACCCATCGCCCTTTCTTGCTTGCTTCATAAATGACAATCAGGTTTTTTGGGAGAAGCCATTTGCCATTGACAGCAAGTAACTAAAAACATCCATTATGATGGACGATGAAGATAATTATTGTGATCTATCTACTAAGCTCAGCCCAAACCCCAGCTGTTTCTCTTCGGGAATTGGAACTGGATGCCAGGGTGTGGACCTAATATACCCACCCCCACTCACATACACACTTGCTTTTTCTGCAGATTTTGTGGGAGAGGAGGAAAGTTTCCAGGATGCTTGTTTGTGAGTGGGGAAGTAAGTGATTTGTTACCGTGGAATAGACTTCTTGCATTTATTTGAGAAGTGAGGTGAGGACGTCAGATACACCATGAGCTCACAGATTAGTGCTGGACGCAGGGCAGCCCTAGGGATTCTTTCTAGGAAGACAAAGGGGATTCTGGATCTTAAAAAAAAGAAAACGCACCTTATTCTGATCTTCTCGTGGGTTGGTCCCATTGCTTCTGCCATTTGCGAGTAAAAATTAGCTTAGACTCAAGATGGTGGTTGGAATGCAGGTCAGGGGTTGAATGTAACTCCCATCTAAAGACGTTGAAGATTGATTTCTCTGGAAGTAGCAGTCTGAAGTTGGTTAGCACCAGAATTCTAGAACTGCAAGGGCCTTGGTGAGCTGGTCATTTTGTGACCTGCACATTGTGGCTGTGCACGAGGCTGCCCAGGCCGTGGGGGCTCCGCTCACCCATACAAGCCGGCAGGGGCCGGAAGCGGGCACTAGGGAATGGGAAGGGAACCGTATCGTGGGGCGGGGGGTGTGCCTTTGCGTGGGGCAACTCCCACCCTTGCCTTATTTTTTCCAGCCTATTATCCGGATACAATTATTTTATCCCTTAACATACTGGAAGAGGGAGTATGGCAACTAATTGTCCCTAGTGGAAACGAAGTCCCCTCCTTGAAAAGAGCCTACTCCTCCATCGTGTGCCTTCTCCTAGTGTCTCCTGGTGATGCCAGGAGTGGGGCAGCCGAGGATGCCTGGAGGCAGGAGCGGGTGCATGTGGTTATCGCCCCGACGTCGCGGCTGCTCTTGGCCCTGACACTGCCCTGGGAACGCCATCTCCCAGGGAAAGTGCCAAGTGTAATTTCAGGGCCCCGGTTGAAATCCTTGGGGGAAGAGAGCAGCCGCACTAGAGCGCTGATGGGTTTGGACCTCCTGTCTCGGCTGGAAGGCGGACACAGGTCTCTTACTGTGGAGGGGCTCAGCGGGCTGCTCCTTTGGTTCTTGTACCATTGCCACGTTCCGTGGGAGTTCACTTCTGTCGCTCTGAGCCTAAGTGAAAAACCCAAATCTGCCCTGCCGTGCCATATAAAGCACAGGACAGCGTGCAGGAGGGTGTCTTGCATTATTTTACATCTGGTTTCTGGGGGGAAACAGCCTCGATTTATAGCATTTGCTGATTGCTGTGGTGTAAATACTCCGCCTGTGGCTGACTCAGGCTACCCCAGTGACAGGGAAGGTGTGCACAGCGGGCTGAGCTGGCGGCCACGGTGTACGCGCACAGACAATTTACCCCTTCCCTTGCTTCACTTGCCCCGGCCTGTGTGAGCTACATCTCAGCCTAAGGAGCCATGAAACTGGATTCAAAGAAGGCAGTGGAGTAGGTTTGGAATCCTGTTGGGTCCCCCTGAAAGGCACGGTGGCCAGTAAGGGCACGTACCAGGTGATTACTGGCTTCCTTGCTTAGGTCACGGCACGTACACCCGCTCCCAGCAACACCCCTTCCCACCCCAACACTACACACCCGAGTGTCCATTCTCACCATGTCAACATTACAACTCACATGCCCAGGGCAGATGCTAGCAAAGAAGGGCGAGGAAGCCCAGCGTTTGGTGGCTCACTAGGGACAAGCTCCAGATACTCTGTGCTCTAAGTGACCTCCACTGTGGGAGCCATCCCCGGGTTTAATTCAGTTCTTGACTCTAGACAGATTTGGGTACGTGATTTCTGTCCAGTAACTCTATTTAGGTCAGGGAGGAGGCCATCATTGGAAAAGTGGCCTTGGCAGTTCCTCAGGGACGCGGTACCCATCCCATGCGACTTCCTGAGGCCTGTTCAGCCTACAGCGGTTGTGCAGGCTTTGTGATTTTGCCATGTAGGTGGTGGACACAGGTGGGGTGCGGAGAGGGGTGCTGGGGGGGCAGAGCTCTAGGCCTAGAAGCCGGCCTGGATCTGGTTCCTCCCAGGGTCTGCCAGCAGGTTTGTTGGTGTTTGACAGGCGCTTGGGGTCACGTATGCAGGCGGCCTCCCTGTGCCTCTGCAGGACAGCGGCTTCCTGCCACTTGAGAGCAGCAGTGGTTCTGCGAGCCTTAGAGCGACTGTTTAGGGAAGGCCAGAGCTGGGGTGGGGTAGGATGGTGGGGTACATCTTCGTGTCACTGAGTTACATCTCCTCGCACCTTGTCTCTTGCAGTAGTCTTTTGCCTTTGAGTAACTGTCCCCAGCTCCAGTGCTGCAGGCACATTGTTCCGGGGCCTCTGTGGTGCTCCTGATGCCCCTCACCCACTGTCGAAGATCCCCGGTGGGCGAGGGGGCGGCAGGGATCCTTCTGTCTCAGCTCTAATATATAAGGTAAGCACGACGGGGGGCGGCAGGCCGGAGCAGAGCCTGCTGGGCTGCTGCGCTGCCGGGCAGTGAGCACCTTCCTGTCTTCCGACTCAGGCCAGGCCCAGAGGGGGCTGGGAAGGGCTCCGAGCTGAGGCTGCTGTGTGGCTTTTGGGGAGGATTGTGGGGATATCGGCACCAAGCAAACACCTTGCCATCTTCTCAGCTTGGTGGCTGCATGTTAGTGCTCGTTCAGGGTCCAGAGTGGGAGGAAGAAGGGGGGAATGGGAGAGCTCTTCCTGTAACGACTCCTTCCTTAGTTTCTCTTGGGAAACACCAAGGGCCAGGAGTTTTCCCATTGTCCTCGCTCACCCTCGGCATCCTGGCCTCAGTCCCGCCAGATTAGGAAGGGCGGAGGGTGGAGTGCAGGTGGCGGTAGGAGAGGGGGCCTGCGTCTCAGTCACCTATCACGCTGCAGCACACGGCACAGCCCAGGGCTTTAGAGAACGCTGGACTCTGCCCTGGGAATGTCCGGGCTGGGGCAGCCTGCCCTTTGCTGGCTGGGATTGAGGCCCACAAGTTGCTTTGGCTGCTCCCTAAGACTGGCCCTGGAAAGCAGCAGGGTGGCTGAGACCTGGTTCCTGGAGGACCCTGTGGTCCACCTGGGAGCAGGCTGGGTCCCAGCCAAGCCCTCACGTATCTCATTTGTTTCTAGTATTTCTCTTTCCAAGGGGGAAGGAAGAGCACGGTGGTGGGGGGACCAGCATGGGCTTTGAATCCGGGATTCCTGGTTTGAATCTCAAATCTGCCATTACTACCTGTGGAGCCTTGGATCAGTTGCTTAATTGTTCTGAGCCCCTAATATCTGATTTAAAATGGGGGTGTCAATGCCTATGCCAGTGCTTATCGTGGTGATTGAGAAATGGGAAAGCTCCTTGCACAGTACCTGGCATCTAGTGGACACTTGGCAAAATTTCTGTTTCCCATCACACGGGCTTTTAGCCGACATCAGCTGGTCTCAGTGGCTGATGAATGCTGGCCCCGTGTAGCCAGCCTGCAGCTCTACATTTTCAGCGTGCCCTCTGTCCCATGCTACCCAGTACCGCCTAGGTTAGAGAGCCTAGATGTGGCCAGAAGCAGTAGTGACGTGTCCCCTGACCTGGTCTCTTCCCAGGACGAGAAGCTCACTGTGACCCAGGACCTCCCCGTGAACGATGGGAAACCTCACATCGTCCACTTCCAGTATGAGGTCACCGAGGTGAAGGTCTCTTCCTGGGATGCAGTCCTGTCCAGCCAGAGCCTGTTTGTAGAAATCCCAGATGGATTATTAGCTGATGGGAGCAAAGAAGGGTAAGGAGCAAGGGCCGGGTAAGGGGCAAATGGGGAAGAAAGGAGGTCGCGTTCCAGACAAGGGCATGTGCTTCCTGGGGAGGACAGAGGAGTGGTCTGCCTTCACCCTGAGCTCTAGGCCTCCTAAGCAGAGGCCATTTTGTAACAGGCAGGCTATTTTTAGCTAGTAAAACAGGCCTGCTCTGGGTTATAATTAAAGTGGATCATTATCACATTAACCAAATCCCTGTCATTAATCGCCCCATAGTTCACTCTTCCCAACAGACAGTAAATGCTCCTTGAGCCACCATACAATGGTGCAGTTCAAAAGGCCAAGAAGCTCAGAGATCCGGTGGGATTTCATTGGATTGGGCAGGACCCTCCAAGTAGCCAGGTGTGAGCAAGTCCTGAGGAGGGAGTTCTCTTGAGTGGCTGCAGCCCCTGGAGGAAATCCTTCTCGCAGTGTTAGGACCCAGAGTCCCTCTCCGTGGCTGGCGATCATTATCCAACTTGGCACCTTTGGAAAGCCCGTGAAAAACTGGGTTTCCTCTCTAGGTCCCGTACTTCTTAGGAACTGCATTAGTTAAGTTGGTTAATTTCAGAAAAAGAACCCTACTCTAGGAAGAGAGAATTCAGTAACTTTTTAAAAAAAATTTTATTGGGGAATATTGGGGACCAGTGTGTTTCTCCAGGGCCCATCAGCTCCAAGTCGTTGTCCTTCAGTCTGTATAGTTGTGGAGGGCGCAGCTCAGCTCCAAGTCCAGTCGCTGTTTTCAGTCTTTAGTTGTAGGGGACACAGTCCCATGCGGGAAGGGAACCGACAACCTTTTTGTTGAGAGCTCACGTTCTAACCAACTGAGCCATCCGGCTGCCCCCAGTAATCTTTTTCTTAGAGATTGTGGCTTATTTTTTTCTGAACTTAGGGCTCCTGGGGTCTTGAAATAGGAAACTTCTCCCTGAAGTTTCTCTACTTATAAGCCTTTTTGGGGGTGGGTGGCTGGGAAGTGTAGAGGTGGTAGTGGGCCTGAGTTGTCTTTGCTTCTTGCAGATTGTTAGCACTGCTAGAATTTGCTGAAGAGAAGATGAAAGTGAACTACGTCTTTATATGCTTCAGGAAGGGCCGGGAAGACAGAGGTGAGGAGTCAAAGCAGTCTGAGACCTTCCCAGAAAATGGGGGCCAGGGGAGGGGAAAAGGGGGCTCCTGTATAGTGAGGGGGGGCCCTTTAGTTTGCCCTACAAACCTGTCAGTCAAGGCGGCAGTGCCTGAAGGGTCTTTAAATAAGGCCTAGAGCTTATTTATTCCATTTTATGTTTTGGCTTTTTCTTGATTTGAGCCTCCTCTTGTATTTCTTACCAAAATCCTTTTTATACTGTCTTCTGCAGCTCCACTCCTGAAGACCTTCAGCTTCTTGGGCTTTGAGATTGTGCGTCCAGGCCATCCCTGTGTCCCCTCGCGGCCAGATGTGATGTTCATGGTTTACCCCCTGGACCAGAACTTGTCCGATGAGGACTAATGGTCACAGAGGATGCTTTGCCCAAGAGCCACAGTGGGGAAAGAGGGGAAGTTAGGCAGCCCTGGGACAGAGGTGGCTCCTGGCTGTCTAGGGAAGGACGCAGAAGGGCTCAGGGTGAGGGTTGCCTATTGTGTTCTTGGAGTTGACTCGTTGAAATTGTTTTCCATAAAGAACAGTATAAACATATTATTCACATGTAATCACCAATAGTAAATGAAGATGTTTATGAACTGGCATTAGAAGCTTTTTAAACCGCGCTGTGTGATGTGCTCTATCTAGCCTAGGGGAGGGCATTGCCTAGAGTGGGAGGGACGTCTGGGTCCGGGGCAAGGCCTGGAGGGCAGCGCTGTCAGGCTCAGGTTCCCCAGCTATTGGGCTTTCTTTTCTGGTTTTTAAGACTTGTGTATTTTCTTTCCTTGCTTCCTGTCACCCCAGGGGCTCCTGAGTATAGGCTTTTCAGCCCCTGGGCAGTGTCCTTGTGTTTTCTAACACTAGGCTTTTCTGTGTGCATTTGCGTCTGGCCTGGAGAAAGCAGGTCTGATCCCTCCTTTACAGCTTAGTGTTATTCTGGCATTTGGTTAAGCTGGCTTAATCTGTTTCATGTTATCAATGCATTTTAAATAGGGGCACTGAAGTTCACTCCCACCACCAGGGCTTTTTTTGGGGCGCCTGGGCCTTACAAAACACTAGCCAAACTAGAATTCTCAAATCACAGCAGGAGTTCTTGCTCCTGGCTGTAGGCCCAGGCCCCGGTGTATCTCCTTCCCAGGGTCACAAAGAACAGAGAGGAAGAAGAATAGCAACTCAGGGCCTGGGGGCTGTGGGGGGTCTGCTCTGAAGGACTGGCTGCCTCTGCCTGGCTGATGTGGAACCGCGCACCCCCACTCCACCCCTCCCCTCCAGCAGGTCTGACTAGTGCCTGAGACCCTGCTCCACAGGGCTGGCGTGGGGCTGGGGAGGTGGAAGTGGCCTGCCCTTTTCTGTTTTTAAGGAACAGCTGGTTCCAAGGGGGAGAGATCTAGATTGGGTGAGGGGGTGGGGGTGTAAGGGAGGCAAGTGTGTTGTGTTACTGTGTCAATAAACTGATTTAAAGTTGTGCTTGGTTTGCTCTTTATTCCTGTATTGGGACCAGCTTCCTGCCACTGTCTTTTGAATCTAGAGCCTAACTTAGTAGGGGTGTGATACATGCCTCTCAGCAAAACAACTGGGGAGCATCTGGACAGATAAACTGGCTGAGGTCTCTGGGGACCACATTACATTGCAAACTATGGGGTTGCTAGGAGTCTGGGACACACTGCCAGAGCCCCCTAGAGAGACAGATGTGTACATAGCAGCTTCATCCAGAACAGAGGCTAACATACCGAGAGCCAAATGTCTCAGTTCTTCCTTTTGTACGGACAGCTGAGTCCTGAAACCGGGTTCTGGCTTTTGCAGGGAGCTGACATTTCCATTCTTGGAGGTTTCTGAAGGAAGCAGCATACACCTTCCTTAGGAAGACAGTTTTCTCCTTTTGGAGCCCAGTGCCCTGAAGCATGGCTGCCATTCCCCTTGGACCACCAGTCTGATGAATAAGTCCTGTGTGCCACCGGAGAGGGCTAGAATCCTCTTGATCGACGTTCTCTCTTAAAATTTCTCAGTGGCTTACTAGCATTTCTTTCCTTTTGCTTGTTTTCCCAAGTGAAGTGCTGGGACTGTTCTTCGACCTACAGTTTGGGAACTCTGCTGCTGAGCTGTGGCTGTCTTTACTTTCTCTGAGTCTTTAGGCCATTTCCACGTTGTGCGTGAAGCTTGTTTTCACACTGGGCCAAGTCTTTAACCTTGGACCCCCACCTGATATTCTTTAAAAGAAGTGCGCTCAGCACCTTCACCTCTCCACAGTATTAGTAGGTCTGACCTAGAGATATTCAACTGAAAGAAAGGCTTGAAGGTGTCCTCCTGAGCAGATAACCCCCAGAGGCGGCATAGAGGCAGTGACTGAAAAAAAGAAAGTCACTACAGTGAGGTTTACAAGGTGAGGTTTACAACAGATCCGTGTGAACGGTGACAATGGCCAAGGAATCTACAAGACAGGTAAAGAACCAAGCAAAACTCAGTCCTTTATCATCCCCAAAGCCAGCAGACAGGAAACAAGCCTGAGATTCTGCTGCCCTCCGCTGGTGGGTCCTCTTTAATACAGCCAGAGTCAGAAGGTTGCATGGAAACCCAGGCACTCAGTTCTAAGATTTCCCTTTCAAAAATAAAAAACTTTGCTAGATAATACCACTTATAGGAAAGAAATATGGTACCCAAAACTTGCACTCCAATTAAAAAAGCAACTTAGAAGGTGGAATATTTTGAGGGGATGATGAAGTGGGAGGGGAGATATGTGACAGGCAAACTAAGTCTAAATTTAAGAACAGGGATATTAAAAACTTTATTCAATAAATACAACAAATAATTTAAAAAATATACTTCAATCCAAAGCCAATTAATAAAAGGAAGTAGAGAGAAAGGGGGAAAAGGTGGGGGAAGAGAGAGGAAATCAGGGAAAGGAGAAAGTTCAAGAGGTGGAACAATGGTTTGGTTGGGCTGTTTCAGAAGGTACCACCCTTTGAAATTCTGATCGAATGCTCTGACCCAGTCACCCTTAGCACTTGTTCTGCTGGCGTAGCCATAGGAGCCCACCAGCCAGGAATGATTCTCTGGGCTCTGGATCAGAGCACTCTGGAGGCTAGAATCTGGGGAAGTGGGAGTTTCCCACTCCTTAAAAAAACCACCTGTTCTAACTCCCAGGCAGGTTGAAGTAGTGCAAAGTCTTAGGCAGAGAGCTCCCACTGCACAGTTTCCAAGGTGAGTGTCCAAAGCCAGGGTTTCTGGGAGGTCCCAGAGCACCCAGGGGTCCAAAGCCACTTCGGTGAATGGGATCTAAGGGGGAAGACAGGAGAGGCCAGGACACAGGATCAAGCTCCTGGGTATGCCAGTGGCGAAGCCGGGAAGCTGCTGGGCAGGCAGTCTGGACATTGGATTTCACAGCTTGCCAGCAGCCAGGGAAGGTGGAGCTGAGGATGTGGAAGGAGCAGGACCAGGAAGATCAGGAAGCTGAAGGAGAACGGAAAGGGAGGAAGGAGGAAGCAGCTCAGCAGCAAACTCCAGGAGAAATAACCAGCAGCCCTCACAGATTTGTGATTGTCTCTTAAAAAGATTTATTTTCTCTTCTTGCCTAAATGTACAAAGGCAAAAAGAGTACAGTTTGTATATATATATATATATATATATTTATATATATATATAAAAAAACAAGGAACTTGGTAATGTACACTTTACAGAAGGGAAGAATCAGGAAGACTGAAATTAAATCCAACAGAGCAACGCCAATGGAACAAAAGCTATGAACAGCAACACTGCCCCTCCAGCCCGGGCCTCCAGCTCGCCCCAACCTGCTCCCAATGGGGGGCTGAGCACCAAGGCAAGCGGGTGGGCTGGGGCAGGAGGGGCTGGGGCTTGGGAGGAGCTCAATCCCAGGAGGGCCCCATGGCAGAGGATCGTCAGGAAGCTTCCTGGGATGCCCAGTAACAAAACAAGTAACAAAGGCCCAGAATTCACGGGGCCAACTAGCTGCCCAGTTGAACCTTAGGGGCATCAGAGTAGACACTGGATGGTGACAGGCGATGGGATAATTAGTGACATGGGTGACCTCAAAGCCCATACACAACTCTTAGGCCTTCTGCAGTCTTATTCGCCCACACCTGAGGCTAAGTCCTCCCACCCCCACCTTGGAGCCTGGAGAGAAAAGATTCAAGAATCACCATTTCATTTCATGGGGTGCCCTCTTAACCCTTCTTTGTGGTCCTTTGACCTTGAGATGTGTGGAGAGGGTGAGGTAAGAGAAGGGAATCTCATACATGTACACATACATGTATAGGCAGGGAAAAGGGATGAAGGGAACTGACACACCTTAAATGAGGAAGAAACGGGTGTGAATGCTGGGGAGCAGCTCTCCAAGCCTTGGCTGTCCTACCTGGGGACGAGGCTCTCCCTCTAGCTTCTCTGGGGGGCCCGATGAGCAATGTCTAGCAAGAGGCCTGGGCAGGCTGGCTCAGAGAGAGCCCCAGTCTGGTGGGCTGAGCCCTTCGCAGCGCACTTTTCCAGCCTTTGCTTGTGGGGTGGGGGGGAATCCTCGCTGCGTGTCTCATCCCTCTGACCAGGTCACGGGTGCCACAGGTACCCCTACCTGTGCTCCTCCCAATGCAGAGAGGCTGGAGGTAGACAGCAAAATCCTTCACGCCAGCACTCGTCAAAGATCTGTGTCTCCCACTGCTGCTGCTGCTTCATGCTAGTGCTATTTCAGGGAGGGAAGACTGGACCTGGCAAGGATTTGGGACCAGGAGGATCAGGGGTCAGGAAAACGGAGGGCCATTCTGCCATTGTCACTTTCCCTGTTCTTCTGGGCAGTGCAGTGCCTACTTTTCAAGGGAGACTTGAATATAAGGGTCCAAGAGCCAAATATTTCATAAAGGAAAAGAAAAGAAAAAAAGCTGTTCCCTTCTGCAGAACCCAAGGCTGCCCTGCTAATACGGAAGTTCCTCTTCTCTGTGTTACAGAACAAAGTGGAAAGGGCAGGAATGTGGAGCCAGGCCTGCCCAATGGGAAAAAATTACTTCTAACGGTTTCTTTACAATATGTACAGAGCACACTGTGAGTCAGCGCCACAGATACAAAACGTACAACAATATTAAAAACAAACAGGAACAGAGATGGGTCCTTGGCTCTACCCCACAAGAGTCTGGGAGGACATAATCAGGCTGAAATTCAGAGTCATCCTTTTGGTGGGGGTGACTCAGGTTAGGTGGGATGAAGGAATCCACACCAACTATTTCCACGGGTGAAAGGGAAGTCACTGCTCAGAGCATGGTCTGCTGGGGCAGCAGGAGGCAGAGGGAAGGCTGGGGGAGGGAAGCTGCTTGGGGCCTGCTAAGAGGTGTCATAGTTTTTTGCATGGGCTCAAAACCCAACTTGAACAAAAACAAGAACGTGAAGCCTAAAGGAAAGGTCTACAGGGCAGAGGGGCTCCTCTTGGGCAAATCACCCTGAGCCTCTCTACAGCAGGGCTCCGGGGGCCTGGAAAGCGGCCTCTGCGGACATTGTGCTTACTGCCCTCCAGCTCCACGCCCCACACGTCAGAGCCAAGTCCTTTTGCTCTTTCTTAAACGGTCACTTTTGGCACTCTGGTCACAAACACCCCTCTCTAGCCTCGGCTGGTGTCTGTCAGTTTCTCTCAATCTAGAAGGTCAAGGAAAGATAGGAGAGGAAGAGAACAAAAGGATGGTAACTCAAAAGCAAAGTAAGAGCTAAAGCTCCCCACATCGTGGGGAAGAAGTGACTCTAATAAACCTCCAAATTATAGGCCCTTTCCCAGTACAAAGAGCACAGAGCCTGGCCTGGGAGACTGCATTGCTAAGGAGAGCAGAGAAACCTGCCGCCTCAGAGCCCAGCTCCACTGAGTACCCTCTGGCTCCGAGCAGTAATGGCGTGGATGTGTCATCCCAGAGTCTAAGGAACACGTAACCTCCCATGGTCAGTGGCCCCTAAACAAAAACGTGTGTCACAAAGAAACACGGCTTGTATTGGCACACACAGGGTTCTAGACTGAGCTATAGAACATCCTGTACTTGTACACCGAGGAACTGTATGCTTGTGGCCCTAAGTGAGGAGGACACTCAGCGGGCAGCCTGGACAGGACATCTCAGAATGGCTGGGTGTGCCGAGGGCCTGTCTCCTGGGCCTGGGCCTCAGCTGACCTGCAGGCTCTGCAGCTCCACATGCTGGGGAATACTCTTTTATCTGCCTGAATCGTAAGAGCCAAGTAGTGGAAAAGAGGAGGAGAGATCAGCGTGGGGACCCCCCTGGGAAAGGCACCGAGGGGCAAGGAGGGAAGAGAGACAAGGGCAAGGGGTTGGGGCTAAGAAGCAGCAGGACTCAGTGGGAATGAAGGTTCTATTCACAGACTCCATTCATGCTCCAGCTCACCCCCAGTATCCCTGGGGGGCCCTGTGCTGGTGTGGGGACCCCTGGCCCTCTGCCTGACAGGGAGAGCCCAAGTCCATGGTGGGGCAAATACCTGGGTTTTCCTTTTCAGGCTGGGCTCCGAGCGTTTATATGTGCTCATGTGAGAGGGGAGAAGTCTTCATGTTTGAAGACCTCGTTTTCACAATTATAGAGAAAACAGCCCCCCATTTCTTTCCTGAGATTCTAATTCCTCCACGTGCTGTCAGTTCCCAGGGCCCAAACCACTGGGGAGATGCAGGATCTGGTGATGGTGGTAATAATGGTGAGAGCGGGGATGGCTGTTGTGCTGTCTTCAGACCTTACCCAGTGCTTGGGGGTCCCTCCCCGGGGAATGGGGGAGGGGTCGGTACTCCTCCAGCAGCTGACCAGGGGCTTGGGGAACAGAGCAGTGACTTCTCTGGGCTGAGCCCTCTGGTTGCTCCCCGTGCCTTCATCTCCAGAGGCCACGACAGTCACAACTGTGGCCGAGAGAATAAATATCTTTGCTAAGTACCAGCTCTCCAGCTCCTGAGGAAGAGGGAGGGTCAGGGAGTCCGGGGGGCTGGCGGAGGCGCCCAGGGTCTGCCGTCGGTTATGGTGGGAACACGGCACACAGGATGATCAACATGATCGAGCTGATGTCTAAATGCCACCTCCAGCACCTCCTTGGACGAGCCAGTCCGGGTTGTGAAGCTGACGTGATCCGGGCACTTGGGGTTCTGCAAAGGAAACACGGACAGATAACGAGGCATTCAGCCGGCTGGCATAACAACCACAGGTGGCTCTCCACGAAAATGACAGCAGGGGAGGCTGGTACCAGGCTCCCGAGGGGACAGGGGACGTATCTGAGCACGTGGCTTCACGGAAGACTTGTACAAGAGGCTGGGCCAGCAATTCACCATTTCCAGACGGCTGACCCTAGACAGCTATCCCTCACCGAGGCTCCCCAGGGATTTTGTGATCCAGGTATTAACTATTCCTGCCCTATGTGTTGCACCAAATTAAAAAGTAACTTACCGGTCTCACCTCCGGGGGGGTGGGTAGAGTGAGGGAGTTGAGCCCTGCTGGCTGGCAACAATGGCTGTAGAAGAAAGCCCTGAGTGAGGAGGAGGACATGTCAGTGTAGCACTCCCAGAACCCTGCGAATTAAGCACTTTCTTTTTACCAGCTGGGTGGGTATTGGAAGGAGTTTCTCCGTGAATTCCTCGCTCCACTTAGTTTTGGGGTGCTGGCAGAAAAAAACATCTGGTACTTGGCCTGATGTAGTTGCTGGGGATAGATAGTAAAGCTCTATTTTTTCAGCTGCTTGTTTCTCTTTGGCTGTGGGAACACCTGTTCCTTATTCTTCTGAATATCACAGCCAATTTTCAGGAGGAGTTTGAGAGTCCCCAAGCTCCAAGGGAGGAAATAAATGTCATCTGCTTTAATGATCATCGGCAGGAGGCTAGGCTTCTGACAGAGTAGAAACTAAAAAAAAAAAAATCTTGCCCGGGATGAGTGGGGGGCTTGCTTTGTGGGCGATGCTTGTGGGGTGGTTAAAAGGGCAGGCGGTGGGAAAGGAGGCTTACCTGCTGCATAGGGTAAGTTGTACTGTGCTGGGAGCAAGGAGTACCCCAAGTGGTGGTGGTGGTGGTGTGTGGACATCAGGCGCTGGGAAGGGGATGTGCGGGGCCGGTCTACGCTCCTGTCACCGCCTCCTGCTCCCCCAACGCTGCTACAGCTGCCACCACCCCCAACTACCCCACAGCCTCCCCGATCTCTCTCCTGAGAAGTTTTATCACTTATCTGAAAAGGAAAGCAGACACAAAAGCACGATTATGAGACACACCAGACAGCAAGCTGCCCAGAGCCCACATCATGTCTCCTTCGACATGCAGGACCCCCAGGAACCCACTGGTACGTGGAGGAGCCGATGTCAAGTCAGCCACACGCACTGCGGTTAGGGCTGGACGTGCCCACCTTCTCCCAGACCCTGACGCTGACCCTGTGGGCGTTGCTCCTAGTCAGTATCACTGCCCTTCCCGTACCGTGGGAGACTTGCTCTTGTAGTGACTGGCATGCTGCTGCAAGATGTCCAGGGCTTTGGACTCCGAGCTGGACTTACAGCTGACACTGGGGCTGGCTCGGGCCTTCTCGGCATCTTCACCCCCGGAGACCTTGCTGCCGTATGGGGAGAAAGAGTAGCTGGAAGGTAGGTAGGAACCTAGGGAGGGAGAAATAAAGCAGTCAAGGAGACGGGAGAGGTAGAGAAAGTCTGCTTTAGTGAGCTTGGCAAGGTGACATCAGCTTCCCTAGGCACCGGCTGAGATGTTCTCCACCATGCTGTCTTCGGGCTGAGACTGTTAGTCTGTCCTTCTTTACTGAGCTCTAGAGGCAAAACTAGCTCAGGGATATTAGGAACATGGCCCTCAGTTTTTGGGGAATCAACTTCCCTAGAGCCCCAGTCTTGGAGATTCATCTTGGACAGGTGACATGATAAAGTGGAGAGATCAGAGGATCTGGAGGCAGAGGGCCTTGGGCTCAAATCCTACCTCTGAGATTTACCAGTTGGGGAGCCTGGAGCAAATTAACAACATTTTTGAGCTTCAGTTTCTTCGCCATCAAAAGAAAATCTCAATACTTATTTAATAGGGTGATGGGGAGGACTGAATAAGATAATGTATATAAATCATCTAGTACAGTGCCTGGCCCAGAGCAGGCACTCATCAAATGGAACTATTATTTTTACATAGACGAATTAGGGTAACAGGAGAAAGAAATACCACAGGGTGAGACAATCTTCTATCTGCTTGAAAAGCTTACTTGTCCTATTTAGACAACGCATTATAATGTTACGACAGAATCTCAAGACTATTTAGACTGCTCTCCTGTGGGGAGGTGGGAGCTTTAAGGAGTGGAAGTTCTCTTTTACCCCACAGGTACCCCACAATGGCTCTTTAGGCAACAGAAACCAGTGAGTAGAGTTGAATAAGAGCATTTTCTTCTAACAAGAAACACAAAACTCCTACTCTGTGCCCCTTTCCCCAAGAACTCATGGATGGCAGTGTAAAGAGCTTCTTTTTCCCCAGCTGAACCTTCTGTAGCTGCACTTTCCCCGAATCTGACTTCAACCTACTTTTCCCAAATGCAAATGCCTTCCAACTGTACATGGTCTTGTAAATGAACACATGCATTGCCCTGGTTTGAATGTTATTTGTTTCACGTATCTCTCCTGCTACAATTAAGTTGTAAGCTCCTTGAGGGGAGGCCACTAGTCTTCCCTCTTTCTTTTATATTCCCCACAGTGCTAAGCACACTGAAAAATGTAGAATATGTGTTTTAAAAAAATCCCAGCAGAGGGAAGACGGCAGTGGCAGAGAGGGAGTTTTACCTTTAGTGACCCAGGAAAGGACAGTGTAGAGGCAACCCTCTAGCTGGAGAGAGGGAGGCAGAGGTGGTCCCACAGACTGTAATTAGGGTTCATTCAAGGAGCACGGGGTGAGAGTGGCCACTTCATAGAACGTCACATTCAAACAAGGGCTGGCAACTACCTGAGCCTCCATACGCGTTAGGGAGGAGCAAAAAACTCTGGTTTTGAAAGCTCTGCTTCCCTTCCTTTCCCAATCAATGCCACGCTGGCTGGAAGGAGTGCTGTACCTGGGTAGTTTTGCATCATGACAGCAGGCATGCCCCGGTAGCTGGGGTGGTTGGGGTCATAGGACTGGCTGTAGGAGTAGCCGTGCATGTAAGGGATGTAGGACTGGTGCTGGGTGAGGGGGGACGACACAGGCACATGGACACTTGGTCGGGGCTCCTTGCTCCCAAGGCGGGATTCCTCAGACGTGGACAGCTTGCAGTCACTACTTGTGCTTTCCTTCCCGTCTTCCTTGGGGATCGAGTCCTTACTCCGACTCCTTTCCTCCTTCAATTTGCGGTCCCGTTCCTCTTTCCACCGGTCATCTTCTGACTTGATGTCTGAGTACTTGGCAGGGTAAACATATGTCCACATCCGGGGCTCTGCTTCCTACAACAATCACAGAATGAGCAATCAGTGTTGTATAGATGAGAGAAATTTCAAGCCCACAGTTCCAGGAGAAACACCAGAGCAGATTGTACCACACACCCGGGACAGAGTACGATCAGTGGCCTCTACTGACCTTTGTTTACAATGAACTCTAGTCCCTCTGCTTAGAAGCCCATCCCCTCCCTGCCTAAAAGGAAACAAGATGTGGGGGGAGAAAAGGGAAATCCATCAGTGAGTCTTCTCTAGGAAAGGAAGAAGCATTCTGGGGAAATGACTCCTTGAATAGAAGAGGCCGCTCCCTTTCCAAGGATGTTAAGGTGGCTTCACTTCTTTAGAGCAAGCTCAGGGGTAGAAGGTCTGACTGTTTCTAAGTCTCTTGAGCAGCGCAAGATGTTAGCCCAAATTCTTAGTTCTAACGCTACCTACAAAATCTTTTTGAAAGTAACTCAGTCTGAGTAGTGTACCTTTGGCCGAGTCTAAAAAAGGGAGGGATCACCACTAACTCGCTCCAGAGGAACCAAACAGCGAAGGAAACACTGGACTAGGCCTCCAGTTCCAGCTCTGCTAGTGAAGTCTCAAGTAACCCTACACAGATCAAGCTATCTTACCTGGGACTCACTTGCCAAATGGGAAACACACCTTATACTGACGTAAAAGTGCTTTTTAAAAAACATTAAAATGAGTCACAAAAGTAAAAACTCCCTAAAATGACAGATTTCTCCTGCTACTCTGTATTCTGTTGACCCCCGACATCAGGAAAACCCTGATTTGTGAGGAAGAGAGAAAGACTATCAAACAGTCTTTCTATTTCCTCCCAGCATAGTTACCTGTCGGTACCAAAGAATTGGATCCACCTCTGCCTGTCGGCCACACTCAGCACCTGTCTTGGCTTCAGAAGCCTCCTTGCCTAGGTGGCCGGCCTCACTCAGCTTCACTTTAAGTGCTTCTGGGGTCTGGCTGGGGAGTTTGGAAGAGTCATCTAACTTGGGAATGATGACTGATTTGGCAGGGTCAGCCCCTGGCTCCTTGGCCTTGCCGGGTCCTGACTTCACCAGGTCTGTCAGGCTGGGGGCCTTGGTGAGAGTGGGTGGAATTGACGGCTTTTGCTTCCATTCTTCCTTGAGAGCGGCTTCCCGCTCCTTCATGCCCAGCTCTGCCTTCTTGTCCAGGCCGCGCTGCTGCTCCAGGCTCTGCCGTTTCTGCTGCTCTTCATACTGCTGCCGGTAAGCCGTGTTCGTGCTCAGGAGGTGGGTGTGGTAACTCTGGTCGCTGTAGCCATAGGGGGGCACATAGGCGTACTGGTTGTAGTAAAGGGACTGCATGTACATGTTGGGACGCTGCTGGATGACGGAGGGCTGCTGACTGGAATTGCTCAGCTCTGGCTTCTTTTCCTCACAGACATCGTTCTTCACTTTGCCCTCTATGCTCTCAGGCTCCTCATCCTTTTTTGTCTTCAGGGCCTGGCTCTCCACTCCTGCCTGGCTGCTGGGGTTCAGAGCCCCTGGGCTGGACTGTGCGTAACTTGGAGAGTAGTAACTCTCAAAGCCTTGGTAATACGGTGAGTCTTTGCTCTGCGGCTGAGGGGGGAAAAGAGTTTTTTTAGCACCTTCCTTAACCAACTGTTCGGGGTCCTTTGACTTGACACTGTCCACTTTGCCCTCCCCATCCTCCCCAGCATCGGAGATGTCCGAGTAGGCGGGGCTGTTGGTTTTGACCGAGCTGGCTTCAGCGCCATTCTGGGTCACTACATGTAAGGGAGTCATGGGCTGGGTAGGGGTAGTGCTGTCCAGGCGGCTACTGCCTCCAATGGACGGGCTGGGGGCATTGTCCGTGAAGCTGTAAATCTTGTCAGCTTCGGCCTTGATGCTAGCCAGTCGGCTTTGGTGGGGGTCTGATGAGCCATTTAGGAGCCCCTCCATTTTCATCCCATCTCCGGATGATTCCCTGAACGGGCTTTTGCCTTCTTCTGCTCGACACACCTTCCCAGGAGTCAGAGGACTTTCAAGTTCCTTTGAAGACTCCTTCTTTTTTTTGTCTTTCTTTTTCTTGTCCTTGGCTGGAGTCAAGGCAGGGTTGACTGTGAAAGGTTCCCCCATCACAGTGGGCTTGGGCTGAATGGGCTTGAGCTGGGGGCTGTTGGGCATGGCTTGGACCACTGTGGTGGTCAGGCCTGAGGAGGAGCCGGGGCTGGCTGCTGTGAAGGTGGCTGTCTGGAAGGTGTAGATTTGCTGTGCTGGGATGGCAGGGGCAATGGGCCGGGCTGACTTTAAGCTCTTGGAAGAAATCTTTTCAGGTTTCAAACTAGAGGGTTTTTTACATTTTTCTTTTTCCATACACTTTCTTTCCAAAGAATCAAAGGCATCATTGCTTGTTTCATCCATTACTGAGGGTCCATCATCAGAGCCATCATTGGATAAGGCCCCGAGGTCTGTGTCCCCTTCCCCACTCAACTTTTTCTTACAGAGGCCTTTTGTGCTGAATTTGCTTGAAGGAGAAGGGCTATGAGTCTCTACAAGCCGAACTTTGGGGGTAGCTGAGCGGGCAGGAGACAAGGAACCTTTTTGTGAGACAGACGCACCATTGCAGCTCCCGAGGTCTGCATGGAGGGTGGGCTCCTCTCCGTACTCACTGTCTCCATCTGCTTCTGGTTTGCTGTCATCATCTGTATGGGCATGAGCTTGGTGGTACTTAAGTCCATTAATGTGCTTGTACTTTTTGTTGCAGTTTGGGTGGGGACAGTCAATCAAGATGGGGGAGGGACAATTTCTGTCTAGAATAGTGGGTTCCACCTTTGTCCCAGGGAGGGGGCCTGTGGCTGAGCCCATGGAATTCGTACGGACACGCTTGCTCCCTTTGGAGTCCTCTGAGCTAGAATTCAGCTCCATGTCTGACAGGGGTTTGTTTTTCCGCTTATTTGCTGAGGAAGGACTGGCCTTGACATCCTCAGAGGTGCTACTGGCAGGTGGGCGATGCTCTGAAGAATTCTGGCTGCCTCGACGGCCTTTGCTATTGGCTCCTGCTCGGGTTTTGCTGCTGCTGCTGGTCCCTTTGCTGTCAGAGGCTGTGGCTGTCTCACTGACAGGTGTGTTACTGTTGGGACGAACGCGTTTGCCTCTCCCCCGACCGTTCCGCATTTCCAAGTCACTGGTGGGGGAGTCACAGAACCTTGGCAATAGACAAACACAACAGGATATTATTAAAAAGAGAACATATCTTCAAACCAGTTTAGCTGCAGTCTCCAGAAGAACTGTCCAGATGGTAACTATCATTTTCAATGAATATGATTTGTTAAAGGAACTTTTGAAAGCATGGGAACTGCATTAAGCGGTGAGTTCTGGGAGACTGACTGTTCTAGGAGACTATCTGAATACTAGCTGTAGATTATTCCCCAACATCTGGGTTCCTCAAACCCTGGCAAACTGGAAACTAACATGATGAATAAGCTGTAAGGTGCTATTCACTGAAATGTCAATCCTAAGATCAAATTGCAATTTGAAAAGGCCCTTGTGAAATAGATCCCCATTGTCTAGTGAAGTTTATAAAACTGAAGTGTTCTTGAGTTTAAACTTCTAAGAGACAGCTACGATTAAAAAGTATCGCCAATGAATGTGTGTTCACCCATCGTTAGACTCTATGGTCCGGTCTCATGGTAATTACAGGTACTACCCATCGGAATTCAAATTTCAGACAAAAGCTTACATAGGACCTTCTTCCCATTCCTACCCAACCCATGAACACCTAATTCATTTCTTCTTTTTGACTGTCAGATGAATGTAGTGCTTTTCCTTGTCTCTACACCACAATGTCCTTTAAAAGCTGGGTGTCTTTTAAAAGCTAACCAACTCTAGCTGGATGAAGGTACAAGCCATCACTGATTAGGGTGGTTCAGACTAACATGAACTAAAAAGCTGTAGAGTGCTTACCTGGGCGGTGCCCAGTCATGCCGTGTGCAGTCAAGAAGGGTACCTACGTATGTCTTGTTCCTCCATGTTACATTCACTACCAACATTCCTGGAAGACAAGAAGACTCAGTTATAGATGAGAGAAGCCCTTTTTGGCCACTGAGAAATATACTTCCCATTTGAGTAGCATTCTGGCTCCCGTAGGAGGGTTTAGGGAGTACTCTGGGTCCCAGTGAGACAACAGAATTAGGCTAATAGTTCTATGGGAACTGCCCTTAGGATGGGCAATAGTTGCAAAGATTTCATGGTCCAGTTAAGGCACATTTTCATTAAGTAAATAAATAAATAAATAAATAAATTCAAATATACTGAAAAAATACAAAGAAACACCTACCAAAAACCCATGTACCCACCACCCAGTTCAATGATTTATAAGATTTGTGTCAATTATGGATCCTGTTGTTTGGTGTCAACTCTAAGAATTCTTTGCCCATTGAAGATTTTCTTCTAAGTTTTCCAGTTTTCTGTTTGTGCTTGATCCATTTTGAGTCAATTTTTGCATGAGATTCTTTTTTTTGGCCTCTGATGACCAGTTGTTGCAACACCACTTGTTGAAAAGGCTATCTTTCATCCCAAGAATTGCTTTTGCACCTTTGTCAAAATCAGCTGGGTGCATTTGTGTGTCTATTTCTGGGTTCTCGGTTCTGTTCCATGGCTATTAATAAGTCTTGAAATCAGGGAGCCTTATTCCTCCCACTTTCTTCTTCTTTTTCAAAACAGTTTTAACTGTTTTAGTTCCTTTGGCCTTTCCATAAAAATTTTAGAATAGTCTTATCTGTATCTACAAAACACCTTGTTGGAATTTTGACAGGAATGGCATTAAATCTATGTATCCATTTGGAAAAAAACTTGACATCTTTACTATGGGCTTCCCGTTTGTTTAGAGCTTTGATTTCTTTCATCAGCATTGTATAGTTCCAACATACAAATCTTGTAAATATTTTGCTAAATTTACACCTAAGTATTTCATTTTTTGAGCTATTGTAAATGGTACTGTATTTTTAATTTCAGTGTCCATGTGTTCATAGCTAGTAGATTGTAGACATACAAGTGATTTTTGTATATTTACCTTGTCTTCTATGATCTAGCTGAACTCATTAATTCTGGGAGGTTTTTTTTGCATATTCATTGGGATTTTCTATGTAGATAATCATGTACTGTGCAAGTAAGTATAGTTGTATTTATTCTTTTCTGATCTGTACGCCTTTTAAATCCTTTTCTTGCCTTAATGCACTAGCTAGAACTTCCAGCACTATGCTGAGTAAGAGTAGTGAGAGAAGACATCCTTGCTTTGTTCCTGCTCTTAGGGAGGAAACGTTCAGTCTTTCATCATTAACTATAATGTTCAGCTCCATGTCAGGGATATACGAAGCAAAAGTCTAACCCAAGGAACTCACCACATGTCATTCCTCAGGTCCTGAGGTCCCTAGCTGGTCTGCCTTCTTTTCTCCACATTTTACAGCCTTGTTATATTTGTTTTATATATAACAGACAGGGTTTTTAGTTGTATTTGGTGGAAGCAGGAAAAGGTATGTATATTTCACCCTCCCCAAAGTGGAAGTCCTGGTTAATTTTATTGGTTACCTTTCTTAGCATTAGATTTCTATTATATAAAATTTTGATTTGCAGGGTTTTTTTTGAGCAGGATTTTTTTGAGTGGGATGTTTTTGTTACTAATTTTCCCCCTTCTCTGTTCCATAGTTTTACAATTTCTTCCATCTAGTACCCTAACAATGTAGTCTGAACAGGTCTTCTAATGGCCTGTGCTATTAGAAGAAGTTTAGGACATCATAGTTCTCATCATTGAACCAGCAGGCAGTGTGACATGCTTCACAACTCCTTAGGCTTCCCTCCTTCCCTATTCAATTAACTTTATTTTTTTCTCCCCTTCTTCTGCCTCCCCCTCCTCCTCCAGTTCAAGCCATTGATTCTCAGTCTAGCTGTGTAGGACACTGCTCCCTGGCCCTTGCTGGTATTATGAGCTGTGCACTCCCCCAGGCTGAGGCAGCGACTAACCATTCACAGCACCTCTCGCTGGCTGCTCATGACTGTTGTTCACAATCTTAGCTGTAGGGGGTGCAGCTTACTGGCCCATGTGGAAATCGAACCAGTGACCTGGCGTTAGGATCATGGTGCTCCAACCACATGAGCCACTGGGCCGGCCCTCAATTAACTTTTTAAAGCCTCTCATTGAGTCTGGTTGGGGGTTGGCATCTCACTCCCCTGGCTTCAAGTTCTATCTCATTAGGGGTATTTCTAATTACTGCTCAGGAACTCATTTCTCAGGCACCATTCTGTTCCCAGATCTGGAGGCCAGCAGGCCCACAGCTTCAGTATCTTTTCTATTTTTGGTCCACGAAGACGGTTATTTTGTTTTTGAGCCCAAATATGTTTTGTTCTTTGATTTTCACTCTATATATTTTACTTCTTGCTATGTGTTTGGAAGAGGAAATGTGTCAAAAGTTCGAACAAAGTAGGTCATTTTGATTGGAAGTCCCAAGGCACATTTTCTTTCTTTTTTTTTCTCAATTGCTCAAGACATCCAAGGCACATTTTCTACGTAATGTATCTAGAGAGTAAGTCTGGGGGATCTATAATTAGCCTTTTGTTTGTGTCGATCACAAACTAATAAAATACTATTTGATTCAGCACTCCACTCCCGGGGCCCATCTGTAGTAACTCTCCTACATTCATTTTCTTTTATGTAGAATGCTGTCTAAAGATCACCGGACTTGGAGTTAAAATACCTTAGTCCAAATCCTTGCTCTGTTACAGTGTAACCTTGGACAGGTCACTTAACCTCTATGAATCTCAAATTTTTAGTCAATGCTACAGAACTAAAACAGAAATAAATGATACGATTATTAAATTAGATAATTTGCCCATAGCAGGCTTTCAGTACATCAGTACAACGTGCCTAGACAAAACCACGGAGTGTCAGGACTCGAACCCTGAACTCTTGGGCATTCCTTTAAATAAGACCTTATTTAGCCTTTGTTCTCTTTGGAGTCAGATTTTAGGATGTTCTATCATAAAACTAGATCAGACAAGGGAACTGGGAAAATAAAAATGGATTATCCTTCCAGAAAGTCTCAGTCTTATGAAAGTAGGGCAGGAAAAATTTTGGTTTGGGCAATTGGATCCTAATCCAAACATTCACGGAACATCTATTACATGCTAGGTGTTTTCATGATCTTACTGAATAGTCCACAGCCTTAAACCACTTTTTGAACAAGTCAGGCCACAAAGAGAAAGTATAGTCCTGCAACAATACTGTCTTATAGGAGTTGTGAAAGCTACCTTGCAAAGTTGAAAATGAAAGCCCAGAAGTTAAGTACTTCACCAAAGGTCTCATTTATTAGTGGTCATATCTTTAAGATGTCACACAGCTATCTTTAGTGGATTCTGATTCTTTTTACACAACTTCTTTAAGATGTCCCTTTATCGTAAGGATTTACCAAAATAACCCTCAAAAACACACATAAAGATTGCCGGGAAGGGGGGGCAGTGTGCATCCAGAGGAAAAAGGATTCTTATCCTTTCTAGGGTCCTGGCATCTTAAGGAAAATGGAAAACCTCCTAAAAGAGCAATTAGGCTAAATTTTCTCTGGCTATTAGCAAAGTGAATTCAAATGGATGTCTCCTTCCAGTGATGGGCTGCTCTGATTACTGCATAATCAATTTGAACAGGAACAGAGTCCATTTACTTCTACACAAGGTAAGACTTAGCGATAGGCACCTCATTAACGAGGGTAGATGAGCAAAGCAGTATATAGAGAGCAGGCAGACAATTGAAAGATGAATGACTGCTAGTCCTACTCTTGAAACAGCTGGGCAAGAACAGGTATTTATAAATCTGTCTTCTTCCTCTGCTATAATCTGCAAACCTTAGGAATAATGAATGAGCTGAAGAGAAGACAGGTCAGATAGAGTGCTGGAAGTGGGAGAGGGGAAGAGGAAAAATTCTGCATGGAAAAACAAAATGAAGGCTTGTTTAAATGTCAAAGCAAACACATTTTTCTGAAGTGTAACTCTCCCTACAAGGTTCTGAGTTGAGACAGCTGGGAGAATACGAGGACAGGAAAGAAAAAGCAGGAAAGAAACACTTAACAGACCTAGTTTCTCCATTAGGGGCTAGCTTTAGGGCAGCAAATAGGCTGAAGAGAAAGAAAAATTGGTTTTCATTTTAGAAAGCTTCCTATTTTGAATAAGTGTTCACAAAATATGGAAAGACTTGGCTTGTTTGAAGATAATGGTAACAACAATGCTAAAAATAGCAGTACTAAATAGTGCTTTGTGTTTCTCTAGGTGGTTAGTTTCGTATTTATCAAGGGTCTTACAGACATAATCTCATTAAACGCTGAATTGGAGAGTGCTGAGTGCTCTCCTTCTTAAAGGGGAGCAACACTGGAACAACATAAAGGAGAAATTACTTAGGTATAAGGCATCAGTCAAGTTCTCCCAGGTCTCAGGAAACGTGCAATGCTGAGACAAAACCTACTCCCAAAGCTGCCCTGATTTGCTTCAGAGGACAATTCAAAACCTCAAAACAGCTGTGTATTCAAGACAATCCAAGGCACAACAGTGGAAAGAATACATTCTGTTGATAGGTACTTTCTCTCAGGGGTCTGGTACCGTCATGCTCAGTTGACCACACTCCTTGGAACACTTCCTTCACTTGGCTTCCAGGACAGGGATACCACACTCTCCTGGTTTTTCTCTTATCTTTCTTATTTTTTCTTTCTTCTCATTACTCCTCAGCATCTTCTGCTTCCTCATGTCTAACTGATGACTCGTGCATTTCTATCTCCAGCCCCAACCTTTGCCCTGAACTCCAGTTTCATGTATCTAATTTCAAATTTGACATTTCCATCTGATGTCTAAATAGAGACCTCAAACTTAACATGACCCAAACTGATCTCCTGATATCCACTCTCCTTCCCCTTGACGTCCCCTCCAACCCAGTTTTTACAACAACTGGCTAAGTTTTCCCTATTTCAGGTAATGGCATCTCCATCCTTTCAGGTCAAAAACTTTGGGAGTTTTACTTGACTTCTTTCTTACTCTCAAGCCCCACATTTGACAGTCAGCAAATCTTGTTGCCTCAACCTTCAAAATATATCCAGATTTTGACCGTATCTCACAATCTCCACTTCTCCAGCTCCAAGAACTCCTTAAATTATTGCAACAGCCTTCTTGCTTACTTCCATCCTTATCCCTCTCTGACCTATTCTCAACACAGGAGCCAGAGACAGCCTGTTAAACCCTCAATCATATTCTATAATTCCTCTGGCTCAAAACCTTCCAAAGGCTGCTTCCCATTTCACCCAGATTAAAGGCCTAAATTCTTACTGTGACCTTAAAGAACTCACATGATGTTGACCTGTATTACCTCTCTGATTAATGTCATCTCCTATGGCTCTGCTCCTTATTCTGTTCTAGCATAGTGACCTACTTGTTCTTTGAACGCAACAGGCATGCTCCCATGTCAGGGCCTTTGAACTTGCCATTCCATCTACCTGCAACGTCCCCCCACAGCCCCCACATTTTCAAAGCTTACTCATTTTCAAAGCTTACTCTCCGTTACTTCGTTCAAATCTCTTCTCAAAAGTCATTTCAGTGAGGCTAATTCTCACCCCCTCATTTATATACTCCCTACTTCCCTTTCCTCCTTTTCCCCATCCATAGTATTTATCAGTATGTAACAAAGAAGAACTTTTATTTATTTATCTTGTTTATTGTCTGTTTGGTGCTATTAGAATGAAACTTTCTATGAAAGCAAGGATTTTTATCAGTTTTTTCCCCACTGCTGTATGTCTAACTACTAGAAACATGTTTGACATATAGTAGGTGCTCAATAAACACTATATATGTTGAATGAATGAATGCTCCTTATTTCTCTAGAAACTCTGTTCAAGGAAATAAAAATTTAAAAGTAGTTCCATCCTTATACGTGAGTCTAAGGAGGCTTACTAGTGTTTGAAAGGAATAATGGTTTATTTTGTGGGCTGAGTAAGCATCTCCTTCATCCAAATGAGTCAGTAACTAGCTGTATAATTCTGGGCAAGCTACTTTATCTTCCTGGGTTTCAATTTCCTCATTTGTAAAACGAGAGGGTTGGAATAGATGGATAACCTTCAAGCCTCCTTCCAACTCTAAAATTCTGGGATTCTATGAAAGGCTATGATACTCAAGCACTTAAAAGTATAAATGATAAAATGCCATTTCCCATGGAGTTTTAACAATGATCAAAGACTTAAGCTGAAGAAAATACAAGGCATGAAGTATAAGGCATGTCATTTCAGACATTATTTACCTGGTAGAAAAATTTTTTATCCGAGTGGGAGTATAAATTGATAAAAGCACCCTGAAAAACGATTTCATTTCTACCAAAACTTAGGTATTTCTAAGCAGACCTTCTAATACTAAACATACACCTATCCTATAACCCAGCAATTCTTAGAAATAAGAGCTTATATCTAACAAGAGGCATTAAAGAATGTTCATACATAGTAGCTTCACTCCTAGTAGCCCCAAACTGGAAACAACTCACATGTCAATAAAAAGCAGAATGGATAAATTGTGGTATAATCATAATGTAATACTATACAGCACTGAAGAATGAACTACTGTTACACGCTAAAGCATGGATGAATCTCACAGGCATAATGTTAAGTGAAAAAAGCCAGACAAAAAGAGTACATACTAGGTGATCACATTTTAAGATAGAAAAACTCATCTATGATGATAAAAATCAGAATGGTGGTTACCTTTTGGGGTGATATTGACGGGAGAGAGCATGAGAGAACCTTCCAGGGGTACTGGTAACATTCTAATTTTGGATATAGGTAGTGGTTACACAGCTATACACATATGTAAAAATTCATCAAACCATGTACTTAATATGTGTGCATTTTATTTATGTTATACACCAATAAAATATTAAAGTGATTTGCAGCAGGCAGTGGGTTCTCTCTCAGTAGCAGTCGACTCCAAGAGTTAAAAACTCTCTGGAATATAGTGACCAGCTCAATCAGTTAACTTCCACAGAGAAAGTCTATCTCCCCTGAGATTAATCAACAAAGAATTATTGGGCATCAACATGTGCCAGGGGATTACGCTGGGCACAAAGTATAAAAAATGTATATAATGCTTTATTTATTGACAACACTGTTCCTCATGGTTTTTCCAGCCTGTTTTAATAAACAAGCTTGAGACAGTTAACTTGTGAAATCTCTATAGTTTTCTGCTGTTACTACCATGTTTCCCCGAAAATAAGACCTAACTGGACCATCAGCTCTAATACGTCTTTTGGAGCAAAAATTAATATAAGACCCGGGCTTATTTTAATATAAGACCGGATATGATATAATATAATACAGATATAATATAATACTGGGTATAATATAATACCGGCCTTATATTAATTTTTGCTCCAAAAGATGCATTAGAGCTGATGGTCCGGCTAGGTCTTATTTTCGGGGAAACATGGTATTGCTGGTGGGTGTTTAAAATTGGTTCAACCTTTGATGGCAATTTGGCACTATCTTTCAAAAAGCAAATTCTTTGATCCAACAAATATGCTTGTAAGCATTTACCCATAAATATTCTCAGTGTAAAAACTAAAGTGTTTGCTGCAACACTGTTTAATAACAAAAGATGGGAAACTAAATGTCCTTCAATGAGGGACCCATTAAATATATTTTTGTACATTCACACCATGAAACACTATGCAGCTGTGAAAACGAACTATAAATAAACTGTTAATGGAACAAATACTTAGATATGCAGGTGAGTAAAAAACAAAGCAAGGTACAGAACAGTAACTACAGTATGCTACTATCTGTATAAAAATTAAGTGTATGAATCTGCATTTATAAGTGTATAGAATGACTCTGGAAGGATAAATAAACTAGGAATAGTGGTCTTTCCCAAGAGGTAAACCGGGTGGCTGGGATGCAGGTGAAGAAAACTTGTTTTCATTCTATACTCATTTTACCATTGAATTTTGCACTATATACATGTCTTACCTACTCAAAAAACAAAAACAGAAATAGTTATTAATTTTGGTAGGAATATTTAAAAAATTTAAAAAACGTTCCTTTTAGAAAAGAATACTGGCACTACTGAACACTACTGAACTTGAAAAGGGCGTCCAAGCGGCAGAAGAGATACCATCTCCAAAACCCTGTCTTATTTCTTTAAATCGGCAACTTCTCTATGCAATTAAGAGTGATTGTGGCAGTTTTTAACTACGTCCACTGATTCTTTGATATTCGTCCCTTCAAAAAGGTAGGTTCTAATTCCCCTCACCTGGAGTGTGGGTTGCACTTAGCAACGTGCTTCTAATTAAACCCAATGTGGTGGAAGTGATGTGCATGGCTTCTCAGGCTAAGTGATGAAAGGCCGTGTGGGTTCCTCCTTGCTTTTGCTTTTCTTGGGGAAGTCAGCCACTGTGTTGTGAGGACTCCAGCAGCACACCCTAGGGAGCCTCCTGTCCACGGGGCCAGAAACGGAGCCTCCTGCTAATGGCCATGTGACTGAGCCAAGTCGGAAGTGGATCCTTCAGCCTCAAATAAGCTTCCAGACAATGGCCGCCCCAACTGACGTCTTGACTGCAACCTCATGAGAGACCTCGAGACACAACCAGCCACCTAAGCCACTCCAGAATTCCTGACCACAGAAACTATGTGACATAATAAATACTGTTTTAGACTACTATGTTTTGGGGGTAATTTGTTAACATGGAGCAGCGTCTTATCCTGAGTAGACAAATAATTAATTTAACTTATTCCTTCCTGGAGCAAGTAAATACCGAGCTTCTATTATTTGCCAGACATTGTGCTAATAAGTAGTGAAGTTACAAAAAAACAGCTAAGAAGATATGAAGGTCCATCCATTCCTGGGCTGGGAGCAAATATTTATTAAGAATCTACTTTGTGGAATTCTCTGGACTAGGCACTGGAGAACAAAGGTAAAGAAGGCCAACTGCCTGCTCTCAACATAAGGGACTGAAAAACTGGAAGGGTAGGGGGAAGATGTCACGTGTGACCGAATACTCCAGTAACTGAGTCTTCAAATGGAAACATCAGCATTTGCCTGCATGCTGCTTTTGAATCTTGTTTCAATCCCAGTTCATGCTGACAACTACTCCCTGGAAAGGGCAGGTTAGCATGCACAGATGCTGACTTGCATGCATTCATTCATCCATCATTCATTCATTCATTCATTCATTCAACAAATGAACACCTACTCTGGGCCAGACACTCTGGGTTCTAAAGTGATGGAATACAGCAATGCACAAAAACTGACAGTCCCTGCTCTTACGCAACTTATATTCAAGTGACAGGAGACAGACAATAAATAAACGAACAAATAAATATATTAGGGAGTGGTAAGCCCGATGGAGAAAAATAAAGCAAGAGCAGAGGAATAGAGGATGTGAGGGGTGGGGATATAGCGATTTTGTAAAAGACAGTCCAGAATAGCCTTATGAGAAGGTAACATTCAGAGAACGTGACAAGCAGAGAAACCTGAGAAAGGTGAGAGCAGCCGTGTGGAAATGAGGAGGATGGACATTTTAGGCAGAAGGAAACAGCAGGTACAAAGGTCCTGCAGTGGGAATGTGCTTGGCAGGTTCTGAGGAACAACAAAGTGAGATAGGCGCAGTGGAGTAAGTGAGGGGAAGAGCTGAGGTCAGAGACCAGGGCGGGCCAGAGCATGCAGACCGGAGCTGACGGGCTTCTAATTAGAGGGACACGAAGTAAACATTTCAGGCTTTGCAGGCCGCACAGTCTCTGTGGCAACTTTCCAACTCTTACAGCACAAGAAGAGTCACAGATAATATGTAAACAAATGGGAATAGCTGTGTTTCAATAAAACTACAAAAACAGGTACTAGATTGGATTTGGCACAAGGGCTGTGGTTTGCCCACCCCTGATATAGGTCATTGAACTACTTGCAGGACAAATGATGGAGACCGGAGGGGAACAGTTTATGCCCAGGCTCTGGCCTCAGAAAGCATTCTCACTGAAACAAAGCTATAATGAGAACCAACTGAAATACTTCCATTAATATTAGGCACGCAAAAGTTGTCTGATAGATAAAATGAAAAAAAAAAAAAAAAGCAGCTTGTCTGGGACCCAAAATAACAGTTATTTAACTGTTTCTACAGAAAAATGTTTTGAGCTCCAAAAACTGTTTTGAAAATTAAATTAACTTTGAAACACAACATAAGTTGAGGACTCTCCATATAAAGAGGATATTTTAATCCTTTCCTTGATAACTCAGGGACATTATTCTAGATATAATTACCCTGTAGTATTGTAAGTAGTATTTCTTTAAAGGTTACTGAGGAGCTACGGGTTAATGGCCCTCTATTAATGGTGGCCAAATTAATCTGTTGAATTTTTGTGTTTTGCTTTTCAGTCTCCTCTCACTTTTTCTTATTACTATGTATTACTATGTACCTTTTGCAGTAGTGGTCTTTCCCTTATGGCCAATCTCTGTATCATATCCAACTTCCTTCTTATAATCGACTCTAGATGAGGCAGTCACAGACTCAATACTAAAGTCGCCCTACCATCAGGCCCTATCAGTCCTCTTATCTGACTTCATGGCCGTATACACTCCACATCCATTAACTCCATGATTCTCGGAAGAGTCTGTTATATTTGGAACTCAAAGTTCATGGGGAAAAATTCTGTAGCGAATAGCCAAAGGAATCAGTCAGACAAAACCATTTTTGATAACTCCCCACAACTAATTTGTCAGTGAGCTTTGAATGCAGTGTGTGTGTGTGTGTGTGTGTGTGTGTGTGTGTGTGTGTGTGTGGTCAATGTCCAATAAACATTTTTTTTTTTTAATTGAAGACTTGATTTTTTTCCTCTTTTAAGTGCCATTTCTTCCAATGGGTAATTTAGGTCTTGGTCCAGGTGCCAAGAACACCTAGCCATAGCTACAAAACGAAACATACATCTTTAAGACTCTCCTAGACAGAAAAAAAAAACTAGAATTGCTTAAAGCAATGGTTCTCAAAGTGTGGTTCAGGGACCCCTGGAAGTCCCCGAAGACAGTTTTTAAGGGGTCTACAAAGTCAAAACTATTTTCATAATTATATTAAGACAAATTTATCTTTTTATTTTCATTCTCACATGAGTACACATAAGTTTTCCAGAGGCTGCATGACATGTGATATTTCAACAAATTGTCTTTTATTAAGTCAGGCATTAAAAAGATTTGTAAAAATGTAAAAACAATGCTATTCTTTTCACTAAATATTTTTGTTTTGAAACTATAGTGATTTTTCATAAATATAGGTTATGTTAACACATGTAATAGGGTTATTATTGTTATTGTTAAATGGATTAATAAATACACATTTTAAGTTTCTCAGTTTTTAAATTCCTATTATGGTAAATAAAATAAACTATGGACAGATATAAACAAATACTCTTAAAGGTATTTGTTTATACCTTAACGGTATAAACGGCTCTTAAAGGTTCTTAATAATTTTTAAGAGTGAAAAGGAGTCCTGAATCTAAAAAGTTTTTGAACTGCTGACTTAAGGAATAAAAGGCGAACGTAAAAACAATGTTTGGCCAAACATTGTTTTTACGTTTGCCTTTTTATAGAGATGTTAAATAAGCTGCTACTATCTTCATGCTGGGAGACAGAAAGCTGGGGACCATCCAGTTCTACCACTGCCATCAGTTTTGTATTCTGGGGATCCGCTTCCCCGGCTGGAATTCTCCTACGTTATGAGAATTCTGGACCCTGAAGTGTGGAACTGATGATGTGTCAAGGAAGCAGGGAGCTCGGGGCATATCCAGAAGGGCTCCTGAGCCGGAGGAAGAAGCAGAGCTGGCTTTCTGGGGCATTTGGATAGAGCCAGTCACCATGGCCTATCCATTCTGCCTTTGAATTTTCCAGGAATAATGTCTTATGCTCCATCCCACCACAACTTCCAGAATTCAAAGTCCTCATTAACTCACCTCTAGACTATTCCAACAGCCTTTGAATTGTGCTCCCTAACTCTAGTCTTTCTTTCTGTCAATCCAGCCAGCCAGTAAACCACTGTCAGATTAATCTACCTCAAGCACTGCTTTTCACGCAATTAGCCAGTAAACGTATTACTTATTATACCCCATCATTGTGCTAAGTGCTAATGGAGATTCAAAACCTTCAATGAACTGAAAGTTTTACTCTGTTGGGGGAGGGAAATGAATATACATAAAGTAGTTAGTTAAAAAAATACAAAGACCACATACTGTGTATGCTACAGCCATGTGACACATCAGATAAGGAAGTATAGGTAGGATTTTGTGAATAGTAATGGGACCTGGGATGAGCGTGGCACACATAAGAAAGGCTGAAACCATATGATGATCAGCTGAGGCTGTGTGTTAAGAGAGAACGAAGAACTTGAAGAAGCTAGTCTAATACTTGATGCTAAATAAATATTTGTTAATTGTTACCAATTGGTGCCTTAATGAATTATAAAATAAGTTATAGAGGGGCGCTGGTTAGCTCAGTTGGTTAGAGCGTGGTGCTCGTAACACCAGGGTTTCCGGTTCGATCCCCACGTGGGCCACTGTGAGCTGCGCCTCCACAACTAGATTGAAACAACTACTTTACTTGGAGATGATGGGTCCTGGAAAAACACACCTAAAATAAACAAAAGTTAAAAAAAAAAGTTATAGATAGAAAATAACTTTTGATTGGTGTGCTGGGTTGTACAATTCCCATGCTCCATCCCCCTCATGGCCGTTCTTCATGCTTAATGTACACATTTTGTTTGTATATGTTATATAAAACGTATACGGCTTTGATTTCATGTATTTTAATTTATATATATAGTATTGTTATATATCTCATTCTGTTTTTTGTTTTGTTTCCTAACTTGGCACTGTGTTGTTAAGAGTCATCCATATTGCTATATTGTAACTAATCTGTAGGTTATTTGTAATGTCTGCATACGTCAATTAATAATCAACATTTAGTGGGTTCTTATCAGTAGTTATCTCCAGGGCTCTGGAGATAAAAGACATGAAATAGAAGCCATGGTCCCTATCCTATCCTCAGGTATCTTATAATCCAGCTGGAACAGATAAAGACACAAAAAGATAACGTGTTATCAGCAGCAGGTGATAAAGACAAAGTAAAGTTTGGTTGAATGGCCGAGTGAACTACACTGTACCATATCATGACTTATTTCGTAAAGGAGAGACAGGAAGAATGTAGCATCTAGATTTAAATGAACTGATATGGTGAAGTTGTAAAATACCATTTTAAACTTTTTGAGACTTTTCTCTAGATGGTGCTAGAGCAACCACATTGTCTATAACTCAAGTTTCCTTCAACATTATAAAGAATAAGAGATAATTTATAGCTCATTAGAAACTTGATGGCTTCTCTACCACTTTTATTGACCTTTGGTTCTCAGTCTTGGACAGTGGGAGATGCTGGGCATTGCTAAGAAATTAAAATCATAGACAAACTACTCAAACACCAATGGCTTCTCACCCAATCTACAAAAAGCTATTAATTTAAAGCAATGTGCTGTTTGTGCAGGTCTATGGGTGGACAAGTGGGGTTGAATAATTTTCAGACTGATTCCAGGAAGGTTATAATCTCTAAGGAAGTAAAGGTGACAAAACCTCTTAATATAAAGTGGAAGGCATCACCAGCAATTCCTGCCACGACTAATTCAAAAGCTCCAAGGGATGCACAGGGTAGGTAAGAATGTGCTAACCTGCCGAAGGAAATAAGGGGTTATTTAATAAAGGCCTGTAAGTTTTTAAAGATTGGCTAAAATGAAATTAGTGTTGGCTGCATGCAGAGCAGCTACCCAAGACTGGTAGATCAGGCAGCTGTCCCAGATGGAGGCCCCGCCCAGGAGCTGCCCGACTGTGCAGTCTGTACAGATTTTCAGTATCTTAGGTAACATGGTATGACAGGTGTGAACTGAGAGCTAGCTCTAACATTTCATGTTATGAGGGTTCTTTTAGTTTTGTTTTTGAAATTCCGAATAACTGAACTTCTTGTGCACAGAGAGCTGTGGATGATGGTGACAGCAGTGGTTAATGAGAGTAAGGTGAGAGGGCTCTAACACACAACATGCGAACAGAAACAAAACCCAAGAGGGTTGCAACTGTAGAAAACTACAGCGTTGGTGTCTGAAGAACACCTGGGAGAAACTTCTCATCTGGCCTTCTCCATCAGCTGTCATTGCCAGAGTAGCTTACAAACCTTTAGGTCATCTTATGTCCTTGCTGTGTCAAGGATGCTTTCTCCTTGGATAGCCTGCTTGACAGCTCCTGTCATCATCTTTCCCTTCCAAATGCCGGTGATGAACTGGCTGGGGAACCCCGCACTGCACAGAAGCTGAGCCCAGGCTCACTGCTCGTAACTAACCCCTCGTAGTAACAGGCACCTATTGCAGTGTCTTAAAAATAACTAGGCTGAAGAAGAGCTGCTGTGGTCTGCTCTGCTCAGATGCCTTACCCAGACAGAGATGCCCTTTCAGGAAAAGCTGAAAACAAACTGAGTTCTGTAATTTAGCTAAAAATGACCTCTTCTGGTTCTCAATTATATGGCATCTGCTGATTGTATCATTAACAGGGCTCTTAATACACAGTATTTGGTGGAATAGTTATTTGCATATATGTATTTGAAGATACTTTAGTTATATAAGATTTCCTGAGAGAGCTCCCATATACAAAGCAAATGTGAAAAAACAACTCCACCAATCTTAGGAAATAAAGCTGCCTATTTGGCAATACAGGGCAAAAATGAGACAGGGTATGAATTTCTTTTCATTCCAGCCCATCTGAAAGTAAAACAGCACTAGCTTTAGGCAAAGTTGTTTAAGATGTTCTTCAACTTAGCAAAGGTTTACATTTCTAATGTAACCAAATCTGTCAATCTTTTTCTTTGTGATTTCTTTCATTGCACTTTTATGCTTAGGTTTTTCATCTAGAAATTTTGATATTTATTTATGTACTATTTTAATTGAACAGCTTTACAAAAATCAAACAAACATGTACCTGTTTAATAAACCTTGCATTTATCTATGTGTATGTATTCATTCATTCATCCATCCATCCATCCAAACTTATTTTTTTCTATTTTGGAAATTATTTTATTTTTATTTTTTTAAAATTTTTATTTAAGGGTATAATTTACAAAATTGTAAGATTCTTAAAGTGTACAACATGATGATTTGAGATACATTTACATAAACTTATAAAAAAGAGATGTATAGTTTTAGATGGGTTTCTAAGTCAACTTTTTTCCCTCACAGAGGGTTTCTTCCCCAATACCTATTATGTATTAAATAATCCTTCCCATTTCCTTTGGCTTGCTTATAAATTAGGATCTGTTTCTGGACTATTAAACTGGTTCTACTGGGCCATTATCAAACAGTATTTTTATAAGTTTTTTCTTTTTGAGTTTTAAATAAATAGCAAAAGGATTCCCCCCATTAGCCCCCAATATACGTACTGTACACTAAATGAATATTTTATTTCACAATCATATTGGCTATTCTTAGTCTTAGGTAAAGATGTAAACTCTGCAAGTTTTTTCCTCAAAGTTCTATCCTGTGCAATGGTCTCTCCCTCTACCTATACCCGACTCCCCAGCTTCCTACTTTCAAGAGGTTGAGATGCTAAAGCCAAGTTACTGAAACTGGGTGGAGAGCACCTTTCCCTTGAACACATTTCTGATTCATTGGATGTCCTGCCTTAGGACAGGCATCTTTCACCTACAAGTTTTCTAACCTCCTCTAAACATAATCTATCTTCAATCAGCTAAGCACCAAGACTTCCGGATACAAATTTTATGCCGTCTATTGTGATTGAGCTTATTTGATTTAGAAATTACTGATTTACTTTACCAAATTTCTTACCTGATATCCCCAAATGTATCCCCATGTCTGCTATATTATTTCTATTTCATGCTAAATATTGATTTTAAAAATGATATTAATAACTGTACTTCAAAATTGTAACTGTGTTGCCTCAAGAGAGGTAGGCTAGTGGACAGGGCAAGATTTACTTTCTACTGTGTACCCTGTTTGTACGCTTTGAATGTAGTGCCACTTCATGTATGCATGTATAAAATAAAAAGTAACCCCTGCCCTCCTCAAGACTCCAATGATGCTGTATTAGAAGACACAACAACTTCATTGTTTTCTTTTCAATACATAAATACTTAGCAGGTACTCAGTAACTACCAAACAGAATAAACAGCCCCCAGAACTGGTTTAGCCCTTCAGGCAGGATTAGCATAGGTACCAGGTCTCATCTCTGGCTGATGAGCCAGCACAATAAGACCTTCTCAACTACTTACACTTACTCTTCCTTCTTTCAAAGATAAGAATCTCAGTTACTTTGCAATTCTCTACCTAGTGTGGTTCACCAAATTTCTAGCAGCACGTGTGTGTGTGTGTGTGTGTGTGTGTGTGTTGGGATTCAGGGAAGGAGTACTGTTAGTAAACCTAAGTGACAACATCCTCCACGGCAGTAAGTTTATGGTATTAAAACGTGATGTAAAGATTTAGAATTGTTTTAAACCACAAATACAACTAAACCGAGTCCTATATTTCTGATGCTTCATTTAAAGTTACAATTCTACTTTTTCAAATTTCACCTAAGGGTTAACACTGACTGTAAAAACCAAATCCACCATATGTATCTTATTTCACTGGGCTCACATTTAAAAGTAAATTTCTGAATTTGTTCAACCAAAGCTGAAGTCAGTTCAAATGCTTACCTTTTCCTTATGTCTTGCTGCCACACAAAATTTGTTGTAGATTTTGCAACAAGCATCTATCTTCCCCTTCCCCCCTGAGATGAACCATCAGTAGGAGCAGCCTAGGCCTTAGTCTGTCATCACACACTGAAGCTGCCACTGAATTAAGACTGAGACTGCAGTATCACCCCCCTAAAGCCAGGGAAGAGGTTTCCCAGTTCCTAATGATACAAAGAGCTTAGTCTCAGACACCCTGGGCTCAATCCCTTGTTGCTTTCTCTGATTTGTGGGGGGAAGGAATGGGCGTGGTGGTATACAGTATTTCTGTGAAGCCTTGTCGGCTTTCAAGGTAATAATTACCATTTATTGTGCTTAAGAGTCTTCCACGTATTATCTGATATTTAATCCTCTCAACAACCACCAAAGTATTATTCCCATTTTCTGGATGAAAAAATGGACGCTTAGAGCAATCTGTTCTAATGTTATGTAGCTAAATAAGATGCAACGCTAGGATCTGAATCCCAGTCAATCTGACTCCAAACTAAAGCCTGTATTTTTAACTATGCTGGCTTGCAAGATGAGGATACACTTTCTTGGTTCTCAGCAGCTCACATTTCCAGGTGTGAAACACTAAATGGCCCGTGTACTGCACTTGAGAATAACAATTGTAGACTAGAATGAAAGACAGCAACACTTGTAGGTTTATTTTTGGCGGAGATGAAGGTTACTGATGTTATGTTTGACCTCTCTCTACCAGAAAACAATAGAAGCAGCAATAGAGCTGCACACTGGTGGCAAAGGGAAAGATACATAATGCAGAAGAGGCAAGAAACAAGAAAATGTCAAAGCAAGCAAAAGGCAGCAAGAAGCCATTAATAAAAAGGATAGAACTTGACTAAAATCAATCACGATACATCCTTAATATGGAGTAATGTGTAGTTATTTAAACTGTTATGACCATTTAATGTTACAGGAGAATGTTCATATGTTCCTTTATAAACAAATCAGATTACAAATATACAAAGGGTCCCAATTTGTTAAAAATAAAACAAAAATGTTTGTATAACAAAATCATAATAGTGGTTATCTCTAGGTGATTTATGATTTCTCTGTTTCCCAAATTTTCATCAATAAAAGTCATTACTTTTTTTTTTCTTTGGTGGACCCATCACTACTATCTAGTTCCAAAAGTTTTTCGTCACCTAAAACAGAAACTCCCTATGCTCTCTGCCCCTTCGCTCCTATAACTTTATTCTACTTTCTGTCTTTATAAATTTGCCTATTCTAGGTACCTCATATAAGTGAAATCATACAATACGTACTGTATTATGTCTGGCTTATTTCACTCAGCATAATTTTTTCAAGGTTTATCCACATTGTAGCATGTATCAGAATTTCATTCCTTTTTATCACTGAATAATATCCCATTATAGAATGTCTAAGCCTGAATTAGAGCAATGAACAAACATTAAATTTCTTTGTAAACTTGGCAAGAGGGGAAGTGAAATCAGGGATGTGTTAGTCCAAGGTTATGGGGATAATGCCATGAAGAAAACGGCAGTGTACAAATGGATTAAACATTTTTCTGAGAGGGGAGAATGTGTCACTGATGAAGAGAAGTCAGGGTGGCCAATAACGAGCAGAACTGATGAAAACATTGCAAAAATTCATTGAATTGTGAGTCAAAATAGTTTGCTGACTGTGAGAAGCACAGCAGACGAAGTAAACATCCATAGAGAAACAGGCAAATCTTAACTGAAAATCATGAGAAAGATGTGTGCAAAAATGGTCTCGAAGGAGCTCACCCACAAACAGAAACAAAGGTGAGTTGAAGTTTGCCAAGCCTTTTTGGAGAGGGAAGACGATGTTTTGGGCTGTGTTATCTATCACTGGTGATGAAACATGGGCGCACCAATACGACTCTGAAACAAAGCGTCAAAGTGCACAATGGAAGTCAGCCAATTCTCCATGACCCAAAATGCTCCATCAGTCCAAATCAAGTGTCAAAACGATGTTGCTAACCTTTTTTGATATTAGAGGGATTATTCATTATGAATTTGTACCAAATGGACAAACAGTTAAACAAGTTTACTATTTGGAAGTGCTGAAAAGCTTGCGTGAAAAAGATGAAAATGACCTGAACTTTTCGCCAACAACTCATGACTCTTGCATCACGACAGTGCACCAGCTCACACGGCACTGTCTGTGAGGGAGTTTATAGCCAGTAAACAAATAACTGTATTGGAACACCTTCCCTGCTCACATGATCTGGCCCCCAATGGCTTCTTTACCTGAATATAAAGGAAATATTGAAAGGAAGACATTTTGATGACATTCAGGACTTGAAGGAGAATACGACGACAGCTCTGATGGCCATTCCAGAAAAAGAGTTCCAAGATTTCTTTGAAGGGTGGACTAGGTGCTGGCGTTAGTGCATAGCTTCCCAAGGGGAGTACTTCGAAGATGACCGTAGTGATATTTAGCAATGAGGTATGTAGCACTTTTTCTAGGATGAATTCGCAAACTTAACTGGCAAACCTCGTATACAACATTTTGTTTACCCATTCATTTGTTGATGGTCACTGGGCTGTTTCCGTCTTTTGGCTATTGCAAATAATGTTGCTATGAATATTCATGTATAAGTTTTGTTGGAATACCTGTTTTCAATTCTTTAGGGTATATGTGTATAACCTAAGAGTGGAATTGCTAGATATGTTAATTTTATGCTTATCTTTTTGAGGAAACACCAAACTGTTTTCCACAATGGCTGTAACAATTTACATTCCCACCTGCAATCCACAAGGGTTCCAATTTCTCTACATCCTAACAGTTGTAATTTTCCATTCTTTTGATAATAGCCATCCTAGTAGGTGTGAAGTGGTATCTTCATGTTAGTTTTGATTTGCATTTCCCTTATGATTAATAATGCTGAGCATCTTTTCATGTGCTTATTGGTCATTTGTATATCTTCTTGACAAAATGTCTAATCAAGTCCTGTGCTTAGTTTTGATTTAGGTTGGTTTTTTTTTGTTTGTTTTTGTTTTTGAGTTGTAGGAGTTCTTTATATATTCTGGATATCAATCCCTTATCAGATATATGATTTGTAAATATTTTGTCCCATTCTGTGAGTTGTCTTTTTTGCTCTCTTGATAGTGTCTTTTGATGAACAAAAGTTTTAAATTTTGATGAAATCCAATTTATTTTTTTCTTTTGTTGCTTGAGCTTTTCGTGTCTTTTCCAAGAAACCAGTCATTACTTTTTAAGTAAGTGAAAAAGAATGTAATTTTTAAAAAACATCAAAAGAAAAAACAGTTGCTAGAGGTGGGATAGAAAATGTAGGAGGAGATACAATTTATTGCCTCTCATTCTGAATTCAAAGCACAGTATAAGACAGCTTAAAACAAAGACTTGTAAGCATACCCATTCCTCCTCGTACTACAATGTGATCCAGTAGAGGATCTACTGGTCCAAAGATAAGTATAAAAACTTCTCTACTTCAAATTTTCAATTTATCAACTTTTATAACAAAAACAAAGCTACCAACTGGATCAAGAGCTCATCAATTTTGCACACCATCTACAGATTATTTACAGTGTCCACTTTGAACTTAAAAACTAGTAGACTCAGCAACAGTCTTTCGGCACCAAACCATTTTATATATTTTATGCAATTTACAATTGACCCCTAAGACTCACATCTCAAGGCAGAAGCTCTGGTAAAGGGATTTATTCCTGAGTGTGTAAATGCCAGTTCTATCATCTGTTATCTTTTTAAAGATCCCTGTTTCTTTTCCTTTGTTCTTCTTTTCTAAAAAGCTTGTCACCTTAAAAAAAGATTCCCTTGGAAGCTGTAATTCCTTAGCTTGATGAGAGAAATAAAAAGTGCTGAGTCTAATGTCCAGTGTTAATGGGAGTGGTTAACAATAAACACTAATAGTTGCTGCTGACACTCTTCACACTGGTGCCAAAGTTGTTAAATTTAGTCCTGTTCTCTCGAAGTTGAATATGCCTTTAGCTGGGCTCTCCACTTTCCTGGTAAAAAGTCCTCTTTACTCTCCCCAAACCACTTATATGGGTTAAGCTCCTTTTAGCTACTACTAAATGGTGGAGAGCCTGTTAATGGGCTGTGTAGTTCCAACTTCTTTGTAAAGGAGAATAACAGACATGTTTGTCTACTGATGTTAGGAGTGGAAGGGGGCAAGAAGGAGGACGCATCTGTAACAAACATCTCAGCTCCCAGTCAGTAAGAGTTTCAGGTTTCCTAGTCCTCGTTAGAGATGGGGTGGAACAAGATCACATTCAAATACATAAGTCACAGTTTCTGGAAACCTACAAGCATAGCTGCATCTTGACTTGCAGCAGTATCAGGAGGAAACTGGCTAGAACTGAGAGAGAAGGGTGTTACAAGAGCATGCCTGTGAGGAAGTCTGGTTTGGACCTCTGGGTACTACCGTGTTTCCCCAAAAATAAGACCTAGCCGGACAATCAGCTCTAATGTGTCTTTTGGAGCAAAAATTAATATAAGACCTGGTATTATATTATATTATACTATATTATACTATATTATAGTATAATATATTATACCCGGTGTTATATTACATAAGACCCGGTCTTATTTTACTATATTTATAGTAAATATTTATAGTAAAATAAGACCGGGTCTTATATTAATTTTTGCTCCAAAAGACGCATTAGAGCTGACTGTCCGGCTGGGTCTTATTTTCGGGGAAACACGGTACTACCTCTGTGGAAGCCCCAACTGGGGGAAGGGAGTAATTGTTTGCTTCCCACAGCTGATCTCTGGTATATTATTAATAGTTAATCTTGCCATGTGATTAGAAATTATGCAAATTTCTGAGCACTGTTTCTTCCAGGACAAAAGTTCAAACCAGAGATGTTGATAGAGAGTAAATATAATCAGAAATTCATGAGTGAATAGCCTCCATAAGTGAAGAGACTAGGAGAAATTAGGACCATCTGTGGTTCATCTACTAGTTAAGATTTTTTCCCCAACAAACTGGTTGTTAATCTGAAAACCTTTCTTTCTCTCTTTCGCCCTCCCCTCCTCCCCCTTCTATGGGTTTGCCACGTAAGTAATGTCAGGAACTTTGGTAAAGAGTGACATATTTCAGGGAAAGCCCTAGCCCCAAATGCATCTACCGCAGTGAAAGTTACTAGAGAGAATGCTTTGGTACCAAACCTCATGCAGGCAGGACCTCAAATATGCTAACAGCAACATCTCCAGGTTTTTATCTCACTTATCCTGGCAATCCATTCATTTACAAGTCATGGATTTGACTGTAGGGAAGGATCAAATCATGTATGGGTCTTCCAAAACCAGAAACCCAAAGATAGAAATGTGGTTAGTATTCCTTTGGAGAGGACACTTTCAAAGAGAATCTGTATTTCCCAGGAATATTTTAAACATTCTCAGTATAAATCTGAGGTTACCCAATAACGCAATTGAGGATTGGGTCTTGTGCAGACATGTTTGAAGCCTATAGAGCGGTGGTTCCCAAACTTTGCTGCACATTAGATGCACTTGGAGATCTTTAACGACTACTGATACCTACAGACATTCTGTTTAACTGGGTGAGACCTGGGCATCAGGATTTTTAAAATCTCTGCCCCCAAATTCTAACGTGCAGCCAAATCTGGGAATCAGTGCTATAGAAAATGGTTTCTTCAAATTTTTCTGCCTTCAGTTCTGGGACTGACAGGCAACAAAAACCCTGAGCCCTTATGTCTGAGATCTTTTGGGGCTGAATGAGCCAAAGAACAGACAAAGGTAACACCTATCATCCTGGAACCATTTCCACATAACCATGGTATTCTCTCCACAGAATTTCAATGTACCAAGCAAGTAGCAATGTGGGGAGTGGTTAATAGATCTGTTACTGCTAAAACTGTAAGCAGGAAAAGAACTAGTACAAGTAGAGATGCAAGGCCAAAGTGGAACAGCCCTCAAATGTAAACCACTCCACCCCCACCCCCAAGCTGTGGGGTGGTTTGGGAGAAATACTCAAGATCTGATATCGTTCCTCCACCCAGAAATTTTGCATAAGGGCAAAAACAGGCAGGTTCACCACACCATTAAATTGCACATCCTCCCTTTCCTCTTGCTGAGGCAACCACACACTGTACCCACAGAGGGAGACGGCTCAGCAGAGGTCACCATGCCCTGAGCTGTCCAGCGGGAGTCCCTGTCTGAAAACCACTGGAAATAAGAAGGACAGTATCATCTCAACGGGAAAGGTCTGAGGAAATGCTTGCCTGGGGTTGAGATGGAATCACACTTGTCCACAGTTTTGCTGCTTTATGACCTAGCAAGCCCTAGGAAGAACCGGGGTAACAACTCGGGCAGGGGCTGGCCCACACAGGGCACTTTTCCTTTTAGCCTTCTTTTTAGCAAGAGGCTCACAGATGCAGCTAACTGCTGAAACCTCTTGTTCTTTCTGTTAACCTCCACTTGGCATTTTCAGGACTTGTTACGAGTAGAACTGAACACATTGTGGCTCTCAGGGCCAAGGGCAGGGGAAATAGTAATGTAAAGAAAGGGACAGCTGGGATCAGAGGCTGGCTGCTCTTCTGCCCGGACTGGCTTTAGGAAGCAATGCCTCTCACTATTATGTACAGTTCTAGATTTCCCTCCTGTCTCTAACTTGTGACAATAATTGTTTTGAAAATTTGGATGGTTCCGTTATAGGTTGAAGTACATCCCCCCAAGTTATACTGAGGTCCTAAGCCCTAGTTCCTCAGAATGTGATCTTAGTTGGAAATAGGGTACTAACAGAGGCAATCAAGTTAAAATGAGGTCATTGAAGTGGGCTCTCATCCAATATGACTGGAGTCCTAATAAAAAAGAGAAAATTGGACCCAGTGTGACATATACACAGGAAAGAAGATGTGAAGACACACAGGGAAACTACAGCCACGTGACTGAAGCGATGGCACCTACAAGCCAAGGAACCCAAGATTTCTGGCAAACCCCCAGAAGCTAGAAGAGGCAGGGAAGGATTCTCCCCTTGAACTATCAGAGAGAGCATAGCTCTGCCAACACCATGATTTCTTACTTCTGACCTCCAAAACTGGGAAACAATAAATTTCTTGTTTTAAGCCTTTGTTATAGCAGCCTGAGGAAACTAATACAAGCTCCAAAGCAGACCTGGTGTTGACTAAATCAGTCAGATTTTACCATAACTAGTCTCAGTGAGTTACCATGTTTCCCCAAAAATAAGACCTAGCTGGACAATCAGCTCTAATGCGTCTTTTGGAGCAAAAATATAAGACCTGGTCCTACTTTACTCTAAGACTGGACCTTACATAATATTATATATAATAGCCAAGGAGATTGCAGTCTAGGTCACTGGTTCTCAAATAGGGTGGTGAAGAATAGTGGTGATGGTAGCAAAACATAACTTCTAGGGGAGCTGTTTCACGAAAAACATGCCTAAGCTCCATCCTGAATCTATTGATTCAGAATACGAGGAGTGGGGGATAGCTAACATTTTTTAAACAAGCTCTCCCAAGTGATATCACTGCCTTGCTCTGATCCTCCTTCCTTCCCTCCCCCAGACTAAGTAGCTTAAATAAAAAAGGATAAAACTTGGGGTCTTTCCCAAATTGATCTGTAGATTCAATGTAATCCCAATAAAAAAAAAATCAGCAGGTTTTTCCCATAAAAATTGAAACTGATCCTAAAATTTACATGCCAAAAGCCGAAACGATCTAAGGCAACCTCAAAGTACAAGCAAGTGTGCTCGATATCAAGACTTATAAAGCTATAGTTATTAAGACAGTGTAGTACTGACACAAGACTAGACAAGTGGATGAACGGAATAAAAGAGCGAGCCCAGAAATAAACCCGGACATATGTCACCTGATTTATGACAAATGTGACAGTGCAGTGCAGTCAGAGAAAGCATGGTCTTCTTCATGGGTCAATCATGGGTCAATCAGGTATAAGACTGATAAAAACAGAAACTTGACTCTCCAGTCACACCCTAAACAAAAATCAATTTCAGCTAGATTGTAGATCCAAATATGAAAAGCAATAAAATTCTTAGGAAAAAAAAAAAAGAAAAAAATATCTTCATTATCTTGGGAAAGGCAAAATTTCCTTGAACAGGATACACAAAACATGAAATAAAAGAAAAAAAGATAAACTAGGCTTTATAAAAATGAAGACCCACTCATGAAAAGGTACCATTAAGAGAAAAGGCAAGATATGCATAAAAGATATTTACAATACAAAAATCTGATAAAGTCAGTAAGAAAAATACAACCCAATCCAAAAATGGGTAAAAAGTTTGCACATGCAGCTCACAAAAGATTTCCAAATGGCCAATAAGCACATGAAAAGATGCTCATGACTCAATTTCCAGACTCATCATGGAAATGCAAATTAAGGCCATGATGAGATACCACCACACACCAACAAAGATGGCAAACGTGAGAAAGACAAATAAGGTCAAGTGTTGGCAAGGCTGCAGAGCAACTAGGATTCTAATTTGACGTAGGAGTATAAACTGGTTCTACTATGACGATATCTATTAAAGCTGATCATATGCATACCTTCTGATCCAGGAATTCCACTCCTAAATATATACAGATAGAATGTATACATATATTCCCCAAAAGACATGTGCAAGAATTTTCATGGCAGCATTTTTCACAAAAGTCCCCAACTGCAAACAATCCAAATCCTCATCAACAACTTAAATAAATAAGTACTATTGTACGTTAGTCCCCTCTTATCACCAGGGATATGTTCCAAGACTCCCAGTGGAGATAGTACCAAACTCTATATATACCAGCCTGCAGATAGTACTAAACTCTATATATACCATGTTTTTTCCTGTACATATATACCTATTGTAAAGTTGAATTTACAAGGCACAGTAAGAGATTAATAACAAGAACTAATAATAAAGTAGAACAATTATAACTGTAATGAAAGTTCTATGAATGTGGTCTCTCTCTCAAAATATCTTATTTCACAGAGAGAAGATTCATTCTTACTGTAGATCTCAGTAACCTCAGCACACAATTTTTTCTTTCCTTATTATGTCGAGAACTTTCACCTTTCCACTTTAAGGAAGCACTTTATGGCTTTTCCTTGGCATATCTGAATTGCCAGCATCACTACTCTTGCGATTTGAAGCCATTATTAAGGAAAATAAGGGTAACTTGAACACAAGCACGGCAATACAGAAACAGTAGATCTGATAACCCACACGGCTACTAAGGGACCATTGGATGGGTAGTATGTGCAGCATGGATACGCTGGCAAAAGGGATGATTCACGACCTGGGCAGGATACAGCTGGATGGCGCAAGATTTCATCACGCTACTCAGAATGGGATTCAATTTAAAACCCATGAATTGTTTATTTCTGGAATTTTCCATTTAATATTTTTGGCCTGCAGTTAACCACAGATAACTAAAAGCATGGAAAGCATAACTGTAGATGGGGGGGCCTACTGTATTCACATAATGAAATACTATAATCAGAATAAACAAAGTACAACTACAGGCAGCAATATGAACTTCACTGGCATGGATGTTGAACAGCCAGACATGATTCTATTTATATGTTCAAAATGGGTAACGCTAGCGTATGATGTTAGCAGTCAGAATTGATTTTCTTGGAGGAAGTTAGCTATTGGAGGGAGGTATGAAGGGGCTTCTGGTGTCCTGGTAATACTGCTTTTCTTCATCTCCTAGGTGCTGATACCACAGAGTGTGCACTTAGAAAATTCAATGATCTGCATGCGTATGATTTGTATACATATTTATATGATTGTTCAGTAAAACCTACTAACATCAAAAAACCCCCAAAACCTTTGGGTCTGTAACGCCTGTACGTCAGCACTAGAATCAGTGGAGACACAGGGAAGTTCTGTACTTCAGGCACTCTGCCCCATCTCCAGGGTAGACACCAGTCTAGTATCTAATGCAACAGCCCACGGCGGGTGGAGGGGGTGTCCCACTTTCTATATCCACTCTTTCTCCACTGATTCTTGATTCTGGGAGGTGTTGGTTTTTTAAAAAATAATAATTCTAAGGAGAGCAGGCTAAACGCCAAAACACAGAGGGGAGCTAGGTAAGTGGGAAAATGCACAGTATTTCAAGTGCACTGAATGATGTGGGACATTTTTCAAAAGATGAGGATAATCGTAATCCAATCAGAAGGAAAGTTGTTCACTGAATTATTTCAGGGTTAAAAGTTTCATTTGATTATGAGTTTAATGGAGATAGAAAATTATTTGATAGCAGTCTTTTAGGCTTTTTCTTATATGTCCTAAAGAGAAAACAGAGTAGAACTTGTGGGAGGGGAGACTACTCCATCTCTCACCATAGCCTTTTTGTCATAGAGCTTGTTGCTATGGAGAAGGTCACGAAGGCAGCAACTAAGGGAAATAAAGGATCTGGCAGGAGTAAGCACAGGGACAGTGCATTAAACAAAAATTTCTTGAGCAATTAGTAAGTAGCAGGGCCTATAAATGACACACTTTCCATTTTTCCTTAACCCCAATCCCTCTAAAAGTACACGGGCCTGGTTTGCCACTATAATTTAACTCAAATACAGAGAAGCCTGAGTGGGCCTAACAAAGCCTTAGCCTGGCAGACAAAACACAGGCCATTTAGCAATGCTGCCTTATGCCAGGGGGAATCAGCTACCTACACACCCTATCCTGGGAAAATTATTTCCAGCTGCCTAAATTATAAAGTTGATGCCCTATGATTTCTTTGTTCTCTAAAGCCTGAGGGAGAGGGGATAATGAAGTATCAGAAGAGGTGGAGAACAAACTCTTATTTCAGAGAGTAGTCAGAAGAGAGAGAAAAAAGAGGAGGAAAAAGAGAGAGAGAGAGAGAGAGAGAGAGAGAGAGAGAGAGAGAGAGAGAGAGAGAGAGAGAGAGAGAGAGAGAGTTCTCACTGGCATCATTACGAGGCAGCAGCTCTGGGAGCAAAGCTTTCTGCCTGCACGGGTCTGAAACCACTGCTGTGGGAGAAAAGGCTCGTTGCCAACCTTGCTAATAGCTTCTGCCCATCACTGTTACAGCAGCTTTATCCACCAAGGCAGGGCCAGGCCCTGTTTTTAGCAGTGTAAGCACTGAGACTGGAGGGTTCGACATCTTCCTTGTTGAACCTTGCAGACCTTGCCACAACCAAGGATTAACAAAGACAATTCTCTGTTCTGTCCCACACAAATGATCCCAGAATTCTAAATATGAGAGGCGAAAGGACCACAGAGATATGTAATCCAACCTCCTCATTTTACAAATGAGGAAACTAAGGCTCAGACCAGTTAAGTGACCTTACCAACAGGACAAGAAAATAAAGGGCCTTTTCCTCTTGGAATCATATGCCAAAGCTAAATTAGCTGGGGCTAGCATTTAGCCCCAGTTTATACCAGAACTATATTTACTGTCTAAGTATCACTAATCTGGGTTCATACATAAGTATCAGGAACTAAATTACTTGTTAAAGGATGACATTAATAATAAAACAGGTCTGTCCTGAGCCCATCTGAGATGGTTTTGTTACTGAAATATCAAAAGAATCTCCTTTGAAACAACCTTACCTATCTGGCAAGCCTGCAGCCTGGCCAACAGTACTGCCTGACTGCTTTGCTGGGAGAAAGAGAAGGGGTGGCTAAAGCATCCCCTAGGAGTAAGGTGCTAGGTGGCAAGAATGTGTTGGCTGTTGTTTGGGGTGGGGGAAGGGTGGGAGAAAGTAAGTATTGATTTTCCTACTGTTTTCTTTGTGTGGCTGCTGTTGCCATGCGGTGGGTCTGTTGCTATGAAGATTTGTGGTACCAGACAATGGCTGTTAGGCTCTTTATGACTGTGCTATTGGATTCTGCGGGAGTCAGGCTAGTAAGCAATTGGCTCAGCAGTGGAGAAAGCTCGGTCACTGTGAAGCATCTCTGTCCAGGTAAGTGATGCAAGACTGAAGGTGAAGGAGTATTAATTATATATAGCCAAGGAACCAGAAAAAAACAGTAGCTGGGTATCACCTTCACTTTCCAGTATAAACATCAAAAATTAGATTATTTCACAGTTCACACACATACTTTCCTACATCAGAATCACACAGAATCACCAAGGCTAACTCCCAAGGTTACTATTGCCATGAAGAAGGTTAATGGACAGCCCCTTCCTTTTAGTGAGAAAGATAAAGACCCACAGCCGGGATCTGTAATCAGATGAGGATGAAGAGCAGCTGAGACAGGTTCTTAGCGGTGTTACCACAGGCAAACGAACTTCCTGCTAAGCAAAACCACTGCCTATTACACTGATGAGAAAACTGCAACCCACAGACCAAAGCACAGGGCTCAACCACAGAGTTTGAAGCAGGGCCAAAAGCTGCCCCAGGTAACATAAGCCAGAGTGCACAGAAACCACCCTGGGTATGTCAGCTATTTACCCACCCTCTTCATTGTCCCATACAATTATTTTCTTTCCACCTCAGAGAAGATCACCTAGCCCCTATGCTGTCCAAAATGGTAAACCACTAGCTGCCTGTGATTATTTAAATAAAATTTAAAGTTCAATCCCTTAGTTCCATAGGCTACATTTCAGGCGCTCAGTATCACATGTAACTAGATTACCATTTTGGACAGCGTATCTCTAACACAAGTTCTACTGAACAGTGCAGATGTAGCCCAAGCCCCCACCTCCCCACCCAATTAGAATTCTAAGACCAAGAGAAGTTCAGATCACACAGCTAGTAAAAGTACAAACTATTGTAGAATCCAACTCTCCTGACTCTAGTTCAGAGATAGTTGTTCTGAACTGTGCTTTTAAGGCACTATTATTCCTGGAAACACTTCTCAAATAGTTCCAGATACTTCTAGTTGTTGGAATAAAAATGTATACCTTGATTTGGAGGTGGGGGATACACCTTTCTGATTGCATGTGCATGTATATGATCTGAAAACTTAAACCATTATTAAGTTAGAATTAAGTTTCACAGGACATGTCAAACTTATCACATAGCTTTTCATACCCTCTGGCATTCAAGGGAGTTGCACTCACTTCAGCTTTAAAAACCTGGTCATATAGCACTACAACGTCTGTCTTTCTGATATTCTGGTAAAAAAGAGCAGACAAATTTCAGAGCTGTTATGAGAGAGATTTCTACACGGAGTGGGAGGGTGAACTGTATCTGAAGCGGCATCCTCTTCAAATATAGTTTTGCAAAGGAGCCTAACATACAAATCACCCAAAGGTAGAAAGAACTACTCTGACTTTCATCTGGTGGGGTAGCAGGGACAGGGCTGGGGCCTACACACCCGGCACTCCTCATTCCTTATGACTGATTCTGAGGTTCCGCCATGCTCAAGTTCCTCCGAGTGTAACTTCAAACCACTTCCTCTGAAAAGATCTGAAGGCTCTACCTCTGACTTTTATAATTTCAAAACAGTGGTAGTAGAAGGCACTGAGAAAGAAAGGAAGGAAGGAAAGAAGGAAGGAAGAAAGAACGGAAGGAAGGAAAGGAGGGAAATCCAAGATGGTGGAGTAGATAAACACTGTGCCTGCTTCCTTCCATAAACAAATTAAAATTGCAACTAAATTACAGATCAATCAACTTGGAGAACCATCTGAAAGTCTGGCTGAACAGAAGTTTTATAACTAAAGATATAAAGAAGAAGCCACATAGAGACTGGTAGGAAGGGCAGAGACGCAGAACGGGTTTCAAAGCTCTGTGTGGTGGTTCAGAATCAGAATCGGCTGCAAAGGTTCCCCCAGAAGGAGCGAGGGACCCCAGCCCCACACCAGACTGTCCAGCCCCAGAACGGGTGCGGAAGAAAAGCCCCACAACATCTGGCTTTGAAAAACAGTGGGGATTCCGACCATCCCAGTGGGATGGAAGGCTGCGGGAAACCCAGGCGTCCTCTTACAGGTCCCGCACAGACTGTCTCGATCGCAGGCACTCACCTTGGGCTGTGGTAGAAGGACAGTGACTCTGGGTGTCGGAGACATATGGGCAGCTGACTGAGTTGTGTGGCTTTGGGGAGAAAGGCTGGAGGACAGTCGGCATTTTCCCTGTGTGGAGTTTTCCTCTCGGGCAGCCTGCAGCTGTGCGCCATCTTTCCTGTGTTGAGCCCGCCCCCTACGCTTACGGCCAAATCTGAATCTGATTGGTCTGGTGAGCTCCCCAGCTCCTGCTGCTGACTCACTGGGACCCCACCCCATCCAATGCCCCCAACACCTGAGGCACTTTTTCCAAGCAGCCAGCCCCACCCACATTGCACTGTTTCTTGCAAAGCTATCAGAGTCCACAGACCCCAGGCTGGAGGCCACCGGCTTCGGTGTGCTCTGAGACTTTTGCTGAGTAGCTTCAGGCTCAGGACTGGCACTAAGCCAGAATTTACATTAACCTGGTAACCACAACTCTTCCTATTTTACTGACTCCCTGCCTCACCTTGCATACCACACTGCACAAGGCTTTACCAGTGGCTGAACTTTAAGGGAGCTGGCAGGTGGCAGCAGGCCTTGGGGTGTCCTGGTATTTTGCGGGGTATTTCCCCCCCGGTATTTTCCCCAGGCCTGGTGCTGATGGCAGATGTCCTTGGTTCGCAGCGTGCCCTCTCCCACGTGCCTTGAGGGTTAGCACAGGCAGCCAACAACTGCAGAGCACTTTGTAGCTCTTACTGGGTAATCCCCAACCAGTCACAGACAGTGGGTGACCTAAGCCTGCACCAGAGCCCCTCACAAGAGGCTCCAGAACCAACATACTCGGAGGGTGGCTTCAGATCAAAGTAGAACACTGCCCAATTAGCTCCACAGATGGCACACCCAAAGGGTGGTCTCAGGCACCAGAGTCCACTGGGGCGAATCCCACCCAGACTACAGCAGTCTGCAAGCTGTAGATGTGGCTAAACCCCATAGCCAATCAGCCTGAGGGTCAATCTCACCCACTGACATGACAATAGCAACCAAGGTTCAACTATAACAGCAGGGCACACAGTACCCACACAAGGGACACTCCTGGAGCACCTGGTACAGGTGACCAGGGAGACTGTGCCATGGGCCCCACAGGGCAACTACTACATAAGGTCACCCGGCCAAGACTATGGAATGTAGCAGATCTACATAGAAACAAACAGAGAAACTTTGCAGGCCAGAAGGGATTGACACAAAATATGCAACGTGATGAAAAGCAAGGACCAAGGTTATTCTACACAGCAAAGCTATCATTTACCATGAAATGAGGAAACAAAGAACTATATCCCAAATGAAATAAAAGGAGAAAATTTGTGAAAAAGAACTAAACAAAATGGAGGCAAACAACCTACCAGATACAGAGTTCAAAATAATTGGTTATAAGGATGCTCAAGGAACTTAGTAAGAACTTCAACAAAGAGAGCAAGCATATAAAAGGACATTTAAAAGAAACCATAAAAAAGAACCAGTCTGAAGTGAAGAATACAAGAACTGAAATGAATGCACTAGAAGGAATCACCAGCAGCCCAGAAGAAGCAGAGGATAGAATCAGAGATATGGAAGACAAGGTAGCAGAAAACACCCAATTGGAACAGCAAAAAGAAAAAAGGAGCCCAAAAAAATGAGGACAGTTTAAGAGATCTCTGGGACAATATCAAGTGTAACAACATTTGCATCATTGGGGTACCAGAAGGAGAAGAAAGGGATTGACAACCTATTTGAAGAAATAATGACTGAAAACTTTCCTGACTTGGCGAAGGAAATAGACATACAAATCCAGGAAGTGCACAGAGTCCCAAAGAAGATGACCCCAAACAGGCCCACACCAAGACACATTATAATTAGAATGGCGAAGGTTAAAGAGAGAAAATCCTAAAGGCAGCAAGAGAAAGGCAACTAGTAATTTATAAGGGAACTCCCAGAAGACTGTCAGCTGATTTCTCAACAGAAACTTTGCAGGCCAGAAGAGATTGGCACAAAATATGCAATGTGATGAAAAGCAAGGACCAAGGTTATTCTACACAGCAAAGCTATCATTTACCATTGAAGGGCAGATAAAGAGCTTCCCAGACAAGAAAAAGCTAAAGGAGTTCATCATCACCAAACCAGTATTACAATAAATGTTAGAGGAACTTCTTTAAGATGGCTGGGGGGGGGGGGGGGAGGAAATCATATTTATGAGTAATAAAATGGCAATAGCTACATATCTATCAACAATTACTTTCAATGTAAACGGATTAAATCCTCCCCTCAAAAGACACAGGAGGGCTGAATGGATAAAAAAAGAAAGACCCTTACATATGCTGTCTACAAGAGACTCACTTCAGATTGAAAGACACACACAGAAAGAAGGTAAAGGGATGGAAAAAGATATTTCGTGAAAATGGAAAGAACAACAACAAAAAAGCTGGAATAGCAATGCTTATACCAGACAAAATAGACTTTAAACAAAGGCTGTAATAAGAGACAAAGGAAGACCCAGTAAACCCATTTCAGGGTATGTATCCGAAGAAACCCAAAGTGCTACTTTGAGGGGACGTGTGCATCCATATGTTCAATGCAGCATTTTTTTACAATGGTCAAGATGTGGAGGCAGACTGGGTATCTGTCAACGGAAGAATGGATGAAGAGGAGATGGTACATACATATAATGGAATATTGCTTGGCCTTGGAAGGGAAAAGGTTCTTGACATCTGCGGCGGCGTGGATGGACCTGGAGAGAATTGTGCTGAGTGGAGTATATCAGATAGAGGAGGATGGATGCAGTGTGCTTATATGTGGAATCTAAAGAACAAAATAAATGAAACAGAAACAAGCTCATAGATACAGAGAACATATTGATGGTTGCCAGATGGGAGGGGTGTTGGGGCTGAGTGAAAGGGGGGAAGGGATTAAGAAGTACAAATTAGTTGTTACACAGAAGTCATGGGGATGTAGGGTATAGCATAGGGAATACAGTCAATAATATCATAATAACTATGTATGGTGTCAAATGGGTACCAGATTTTTTGGGGGATAGATGGGAAGGGATTGGGGGGGCAGGGTGAAAAAGGTGAAGGGATTAAGAAATACAAACTAATAGTTACAAAATAGTTATGGGGATGTAAAGTAAAGCACAGGGAATATAGTCAATAATAGGGTAATAACTATGTATAGTGCCAGGTAAGTACTAAACTAGTCAGGGGGATCATTTCTTAAATTATACAGATGTCCAACCACTATGCTACACACCTGAAATTAATATAAAATACTGAAAGTCAATTGTAATTGAAAAATTAAAAAAGGGTGAAAAGGTGAGAATAAAAGGTCCAAATTTTCAGGTATAAAAAAATAGTCATGGGGATGTAATGTACAGCATAGGGAATATAGTCAATAATATAGTGACAGCGTGGTATAGTGTCAGATGATTGTTGGACTTATCATGGTGATCACTTCTTTGGGTATATAAATGTTGAATAACTATGGTAGACCCCTGAAACTAATATAATGTATGCTGGCTGTATTTTAATAAAAATCTTAAAAAACAAAAACATTGAAAATAAATAAAATAAATAAAAATTGATATAGATCTCTCCCCCCAAAAAAAGCAAAATCCCTTTTTATTTTTAGTTAATACATAGTAAATGAATCTAAGAGAGTTTACCAAAAAATTACCACTTTTACCTACATGCCTGAAACACATGGGTACAAGGCATGGTCCATTTTATTAATTAAATATTTACTGATTATTTTACTTTGTTGTGTAAAGAGTGGACTAGTCCTTGGGGAAATAAAATGATATATAAAATGCAATTCCCTGCCTCAGTCATCTTACAGTGTAATTAAAGAGAAAAGACACAAAGGAATCCTGGGTGGAAATGAATAATGACTAGCTTATATTTATGTAACTGTAATCCTAGGAGAGAAGAGGGTGGTACAGTGCAGAAAAAAATGTTTGAAGAAATACGGCTGAAAACTCCTAAAAAAGGTAAGGTAAACCTAGATTTCTGTATTCAGAAAAAAAATCTTCCAGGAATAAAGGTGAAATAGACATTTTCAGAGAATTAACAGTCAATGTACATGCTCTGAACGAATTACCAAACAATTCTTCAGACAGAAGGGAAACAATAGAGGGACTCTTGGAACAAAAGGAATGAAGGAAGAGGAAAAGAAATGTTAAGTATATGCATAAATATAATAAACTATTCTCTTGAGTTCTTCAAAGTATATATGATGATTGAAAGGGAAAATTTTTAAAATAGTTATCTGATGGGGTTTTTAACGTATTAGATATAATATATAAGACCAGGTGTTTGGAAACCTTTTTCAGTAAAACACCAGATACTAAATATTTTTGGCTTTGCAGATTATATGGACTCTGTTGCAATACTCTCACTTTAGTGCAAAAAGTGGCTAAAGATACGTGACATGAGTATGACTGAATTCCAATAAAACTTTACATAGACAGTGAAATTTTGGAGTTCATATAATTTTCGTGCCACACAGTATTTGTTTTAAATTTTTTTCCAACCATTTTCAACCATTAAAAAACACTGCCGGGGCGGCCGGGTGGCTTAGTTGGTTAGAGTGCGAGCTCTCAACAAGGTTGCCGGTTCAATTCCCACATGGGGGATTCCCACATCCCCCTATTGAAGGACAACGAACGATGGGTCCTGGAAAAACATACTGTCCCCCAATATTCCCCAACAAAAATTAAAAAATAAATTAAAAAAACAAACAAACAAAAAACACTGCCTACTTTTGTATAACCTATAGGCCATACAAAAACATGCAATGAGCTTGTTAAGAGAATTACAACATAAAGAAGGGAAAGTAAAGGGATTTATATGGTGGTAAAATTTCTACATTCTACTTGTGGTGGTAAAAATACTAATTTTAAGTAGACTGTGAAAACTTAAATATATATGTTACAATCTATAGTTCTGGGGGCAGCTGAAGCCATGAATATATAAGACTGCATTTACCAAAAGGCTGCTGAGGTAGCAACTTTTGGGAGTTATGTGTGACAGCTATGCAGAGCATGAGCCTCTATTTTGTGTGGGAAAGTAATGTATCCAGCATAAAAGCTATACATTTCCTTGCCTTCCTTGCAGAAGGGGTAGCCAATGAGATGTAGGCAGAAGCCTTAGGGTGTGGCTTCTGGGAAAGCTTGTCAGAAGGAAACATTAGGTGGGAGGCAGATGCTGTTTTACTCTTCTCCAGCCTGAAAAGTCAATGTGATGGCTGGAGCTACAACAGCAAGTTTGCAACAATTAACTTCAAGGAGCCTGGAGCACTGATTACATTGTGAAGCCACCACCCCACCCCTAAACTGCCCACCTTCAAAATTCTCCTACATTAAATCATTATTACTTCATCTTCTGTTCCCAGCAGCCAGATATCATTCTTAACTCAGTGTTTCCTCAACATTCCCCAACTATGGCACACACAGTAATGAAAAATACATTGTGGATAAGGGGGCTTGTCTGGGGGGAAAGGAGTGGGGCAACAGTAGCTACAGGCCCCACCTACAGGCCAACAGGACAGAACGGACCATTTCAGCATCCTAAACACCATCTGGAGTTTCATGAAATGAGGAAATTTAGGGAAGTGCAGTATGACAAAGGTAAGAAAAAAAGAGTTTCAAGAATAAAGAAACAGTAGAGCTTCTAAAAGTCTAGGAAGGACTAAGAAAAGATTCTTTGGAAAATAAATGATCATTGGTATAAGAAATGTTTCAGTCAAATAGTGGCAGAAGAAATCTGATGGCAAGATGTAATATGATACTGGACCAGTAAAAAGAGACTAGAAACAGCAATAGCAAGTAGTGAAGAAAAGGAGAGAGGTCAGTAGTTCAACAGGGTAGCAAGGATGAGGAAAATATTTTCACTGTAAGGAAGTGTTGCAGTGGGTAAAGAGTTTAAACAGAAAGGAAAGAATGAAGATGAAGGAAGAATAGATAAAATTCATGGTATAAAGTTTCAAAGAATTTTAAGAATAAGAGAAGAAAAAAAGAATAGGATGAGAAAAATATATTTTAAGAAAGAGAGGAGGGAAGCTGGGGGATTTAGCTGCGTATCTTTTGTCTTATTTTACGAGCATGAAGAGAACGAACTTCAGGGCTAATGAATCTTGAGAATGACGCAAGTTTTGGGGAATGTGAATGTAACAGGGAGATGAAGGATTGCTAAGCAATACTGTGAGCTCAGCTTATGTCAGCTAGCATACCCTTGCATCAAAAACAGCCAGGTTCTATGAATTCTTCCACGTGTCAGTCTGGGATCAGGAAGTGAAAAAAAACCGGGAGGAAAAGATTTCCTGAATCTGAGACTCGCAAGGTGAGACTCACAAGGTGATGTTTCTGATGAAACAAATCTATGTAACAAGTGTATAATGAAATTTCATCATTGGTATTAATATCCTTCAGTTTTCATTCTCATAATCGGTGTATGAAACTGTTCATTTTCAAGATGCCATAGTCAACTAGTACTGGATCTATGCTGATTCCAAGATTTAAGCCACAGTTCTCAGAACTTAAAAGCTGGATAGGTTTTTATAGGTCACCTAGTTCAAGAGATGAGAAAACTAAGACCCAAAGAAGTTAAGGAACTTGTTCAAGGTCACAATGACAGTGGCAGAGCTATAGAGGTCCTGATTTTCACTTCAGTGCTCTTTCCACTATACCACAAATTCTTCCAGAAAGCACACTGCCAAAGTAAAATACATCACTATGTATATGGCCTTTCACTTAGTGCTGTGGTCTAAAAAGGAGAACCTATAGCATCTCCTGGAATTCTTATCTAAAGTCAGCCTTGTCTTTCTTTAAAACACCATAGAAGCTAATAAGCAATTTTGCCTCAGCAAAAAATGTATGGTGTGCCTTAAGGCTTTTTATACATTGTTTCCAGGATCCTGGGTTAAGGTAAGCCTTGTGAACCAGGAATTGACTTGGAACCTGTTATATTTTTATTTGAAGTGAGGTGAGACAAAGTGAAATCAGGTGGAATCAGACCTATGCATAAGTGCTGAGAATAATACATATCAAAAGCCAGGGAAATCATTCCAGATTACACTTGGGGATTCTTTATAGTCCTAAGGTTGAGCCTAGTTAAGGAGAACCTTTGCAGTGCTGGCTGAATTATGGGCTGCCTAAAAAGAGATGAGATCCGCAGGAATTTCAAAACACCTCCAAGGCAAGCTTTACAGTAGGGAACAAAGAAGCAACACTGGTAAGGTAAGCAAAGAAACCAGGAAGACCTGAGGCCATGATCTCTATACCTGTTCTCACAAGGTAGCTCAGTTCTACAGGGATCTTGGGGTCCTCTGTTCCCCTCAGAGGCCAAGCATTCACAGCTTCTCTCTGAGCTGTAAGTGGTTTTTCAATTGAAGATAGCAGTTTGCTGGGCAATGAGATAGACAGAAGAACAAAGAGTCTGGTAGCAAACAAAAGCCTAGAAGGCTGGAAGAATTTTTTCTTTTTAAGGATCTGTATATAATTCTTATTAACTTGAGGACCGACTCAGTATACTAGATCTTAGAGATCTGCAAAGAATGATCTTTGCAGGAAATCTGTTACCTGAAGATGAAAAGGAATGTGAACCAATTCAGACTTTGCCAACTGACAGTTCAGGAGAAGGCCCTCTGGGATGGCCAGAAAGCAGAGTATGCATGTAATTGCAGAACAGTTCTTTCCCTTGGGATGAAAAAAAGAAAGAAGGAAGGAAGGAAGGAAGGAAGGAAGGAAGGAAGGAAGGAAGGAAGGAAGGAAAGAAGGAAGGAAGGAAGGAAAAAAAGCAAAAGGAAGAGAGGTACTAAATCCTGAAACACAATATGCTAAGTGGGATAAAATATGGTATTAAACATAGGAGAACTAAAAATCTTACAAATGTAATTAAATAAATGAGTGATCTCAAAGCTGATGAAAGTAGTATTTATTCTGGGTTTCAGAGAAGGTATAGAAGTTTGGAAAGTATTTGACATGGTTTCTAAGTCAAACAATGTTATAGTATCTATTAGATACAAATTAACATAGATACAGAAATGAGAATGACACAGATGCAAGCACTCATTCATTCAAATAAATATTTTTGAGAGCCTACTACAGGTGTGAGATGTTGGGTATAAAATGGCGAGCAAAACAGAGTTCCTGAGCTGACAGAATTTCTAAAACATGGAAGTGATATACATTAATAGAAAAATACAATTATAGATAGTCCCCGATTAATTATGATCTGACTTTTGATTTTTCAAATTTACGACAGTGTGAAAGCCATATGCATTCTGTAGAAATTGTATTTCGAATGTTGCTCTTTTCCTGGCCTGGTGACCTGCTGTACCTTACTCTCTTGTGATGCTGGGCAGCAGCAGCGAGATGACTGTGCCCAACTGCAGGCTGATGTAAGTGCTCTGAGCACGTTTCAGGCAGGCCCGGCTAAGCTATGATGTTCGGCAGGTGAAGGGGATTAAAGGCATTTTCCACTTACTATATTTTCAACTCACGATGGGTTTATCGAGACATAACCCCACTGTAAGTCAAGGAGCATCTTTATATACAAAACTGCAAATTGTAATGAGTGCTGTGAAATAGTATATAATTGTAATGAGGTGCATTAAAAATATATAATAGAGGAACTTCGTAATAGGCTGCCAGTGACAACCAGAGAAACTTTCAGAGCAAATGATTTCTCTCTCTTTCTCTCTCTCTTTCTCTCTCTCTCTCACACATCTATCTATCTAATCTATCTATCTCTCTATCTAATCTATCTTATCTGTCTGTCTGTCTATCTCTGTGCTAACATCCTCCTGGCAGGGAGAGAGAACAGGAATCCTCAGATAAAAAGGAATCCACTGTTCACTGTTCTCAGGAGAGTAAAAGGTTAGCTTCACGTGCGCAGTTTTCCTCAGGTTCACATATATGAAAAGCATTTCACCCCCGGAGAAAATTCACTAGCATAAAGATCGGTAGAATCAGATGTTTTCTATCTTTGATATGTTGAGGGACAGACCCCGAAGGTTGCTTGATGTCCCAGGCTGTGGTCTGGATATGTCTGTCATTCCTACAGATACTGTGGCTGTTCAGTGATTTGGCCAAAGGCAAATGACATTTTAAAAATCAGAGACAGCCACTTCTGATTTCCAGATGGCACATGTATACACGTACCCAAGTCAGCCCCGAGCGCCAGGCTCTCTTTCCACAGTCTCTGCCTCAGTGTCTAACACAATAGGACTTTTTTTCTTTTTTTGCTTTACTGTCTCAGGTATGTAATGAAACCTCATCAGCAGTATTATTCTAAAAGCTGAAGCTTTCCTACATAACTAATGGTGAAAGAACCAAGAACACAGAATTCTTAGGTTGTATCACGTCAGTGCTGACTGCAGGGTAGACTGTAAATACTGAATCCCAACAGAGTGTGCAGAGGAACAGGCTTTATCAGAATGACCAGAATGAAACGCCTGAATCGCCACAGGAGCCTGACGAGGCAGCTTATGATAATCAGAGAGAACGAGCTGAGCTCCTAGGGGCCTCTCAACCCCTCCGAGTGGGGACACGCTGCGAGGCTGGTTATTGATGCAGAGACCTGATGGGCCGCCGGGGCCCAGCCTCTTTAACCACACGGCCTGTGACAAGAACTTGGATTTTTCACAAAAAGAATGTATTTGCTGAAATCAAATTGCCACAGATGGTACCAAGGGATCTGAGATACCTGGCTGAGTCCCTTTGCATTCCTATTTTTTCAGCTTTATGAACTTCTAAAACAGAAGAAATCCTGTTCTCAGGGGCAAATGGAACATGTAAGAAGCCCGGATGGCAGCTTTGGGCAGAGGTACCCTACAGAGAGCCAACTGCCTGGTGGATGCCTGAAAACAAGACCACGTAAACACGTCCCTGTCGCCTAGGCCTATAAAATCTGTACTAAGCGACAGATGCATGAAGTGGCGTGGGTGGCTGGGCAATGAGGCAACCAGTGGGAAGGGCCTGGCGGTGCCTCCAGGTGTTCAAAAAGGTAAGCGTTACACATGCAATGAGCCAACACTAAGTCAATTTAAACGGTTTCCATTTCCTTGGTTTCCACTCCCACGGCTGCCCTTTTATTACTTTTTCTCTTCCAGCCCAAAAGTTTATTTATATTTGAATTCTCTCATATAAAATGATCGAGAGGGTATGGAGTTTGAATTACCTGGCCAATGCCTATCAAATGACTGCTTGCGTGCCAGGCTATGAAGGGGAGATAATTCGTTTTAAAAAACCCCACAACTGGCAATATTTAGAAGCTGGGCAATTTCACTGAGAAGTTTGCTGTAATCCTCTGCGTAGGTACCAACAGCAGACTACGGTCGCTTGAGAATCCTACTAAATACTTGGTATTATTTATAGTCATCAGCGCCTGCAGGCAGAAGCAGGTTGAAGAGAGGTGGGAAAACCACACGTAGCACTTACCGTCTTCGGTTTCCTGCCACACGATGCCCTCGAGGTTGACGCTTGTCCCAGGTTCACAGGGGCCCAGGCACTCAGGCTCGGTGGCTAGAGCCACATCACACGTGTTGACCCCGACTGATCGGGTACGAACCATGATCTGCTCACAGGGGGAGGAGATGTCATTACTGACCACGGGTACCAAAAGGTGCAGCGGCAGCACCGCGGGTGTGGAGACGGGGGACTCCATCTGCGGGGAGAGAAAGGAGGAGCTGATTACAGGGAGAAGGCTCAGAGCAAACACCTTCTCTGTGCTCCGCCACGTCCTGCGTCCTTTCCTGCCCGATTGTGGAGGGTTCTACATGTAAGACGGACCCTTCCCTTCAAGTTCTAGGGCACGATACCACTACAGATGAGTGCACCCTGCGCTAGGAGAAGCTCTACTTCTTATTAACAATTTTCCTCATAAACTGTGCTTGGCTAAAAGCATATAAAAAAAAAATCTCGTCTCATTTAAAAATCTCTAATGAAAGAGAATCAGGGCCAGATTTCAACAATAACAGAGTGCACAGAGGAAGAAAAGGACCAGCTTCTGAGCCATGTTCTACTGCTGCCATGACGCTTCCCAGCAGTCTATCATTCAACAAGTAAACGTTAACCAGGTATAAAATCCAAGAACACGGGAGAGGGTAAAAGGAGGAGAAATATCCAGATCGTAGGAATGCCACTTCAAGAAGACTGGAGCTTTCATTCATCTTTAGCTAGAAGGAAATCTACTTAAAAGTTATATAGGAGACCAGGAAGTAACGTGATGGGGTTTTCTGTTATAACAGTAACTGGTTAATGAGAATGGCATTCTGGAGTGTGAATCTAACATCAAATTTATCTGTAAGAAACAGGAGGTGCTGTTACTATCCAGAAGCCAATCCACAGGAGTCTACAGATGAAGTTGATTACGCACACAGAGATCGAAATAGTTGAACATAAGGACCGTCAATCTACCTCCAAATCTAGAACCTCTCACAAGATCCCAATTACTTAGATTCCAAGAAGAATGCAACACATCGAGTGTTAAATGAAAAGTTGTAATAGAGGGTAACAATCCCTTCACTTTTTAAATCCCAGCATTTATCACGGTGGCAGAGTACCAACTCCGAATCTACAGTGCCCAAATCCTAACTGAACATAGTTTCTTGCGTATGCAAAGCCACTCAATACACACAGACGGATCTTCCCTGAAGATTAAATGATACCAATCAGCAGACCTAGATAATGAGAGTCAAGGAATGGACCCTCTTCCCCTTGTTAAAGACTTTTTTAGTACAGGTTGAATATACTCCTTCAACAGACCTACATTCAGAGAGAGCCACACATTGAACCTATAATCCAAGCTGCTGGACAGCTCTGCAACATACCTCTGGTTCTGGAATAGTTTACTGCATGATCACTGCTCTACCTATAATCCACCTTTCTCCTCTTAACACACACACACACACACACACACACACACACACACACACACACACCTTGCTGGCCTCGAAAACTACTCTAGAAACTGTAACCTCCATATTGTACCCATTCTCTGCAATTAGCTCTGACATTTGGCTTAGAAGTTACTGCGATTTGCAGATCATCACTGTCAGAATCCACACAATGCTAAACACTGATTCTGATTAATTCTGGTCCCCGAAAAGCTGCCAAAACATCATCCTTATCAGCTTGTTATCACACACACACACACACACACACACACACACACACACACACGCATACCTTGGACTTCCCTAATTCCGTCTTTTTCGTAAAATGAAATCGAAGTGGAAGCCTGTGTAATGAATCTTCTGCATGATAGTAAATGCCAAAAGGCATTTTCACTCTCTTTTGCACTCTTAAAAATCAGGCATTTATAATTTAATTTGGCAACCTTCTTGGGACGTGGTAGATCCTTGAAAGACCTTGTAAACATGTCCATGCACAGACCTAAGGTAGAAACATCACAGGGAAAGTAAACTACTACTCCTAGCTGTGTTAGAATCTGGTCCTAATCAGTAAGCCCTTTCAGGAATGCTACGAGAAGGTGGCTGATAACTTTTTAGAAAGCAAGTTTCCTGGAGAGTTTACCCTTGAGAGTTACTAGAAAGGGGAAATTAGAGACAGAGTATAGATCATCTTCGCTCCTGGCCTTCCCCTTGTTTCTCCGCCAAGACAAAAGCAATTTCGCAGTCATCATGTGCATTTCCTTTGCCTGGAGTTCGTTCCCTTTTCTATAACTTTCTTCTATGAGCAAGAAAAATTCCTGCAAGGTCCTCTTTCCACACAGAGATTGGCCCGCACCTTCTAGGTCACTCCTGTGAACTTTCTGATTGTTTTCCCTGATTGGCTTGTCCCGTTGCCAATCTGTTCCACTGCAGAGGCAGCGATCCCAAGCACAGAAGGAGGTGAGTCCCCGGCGTGTCACCTCCATACTACTTTCCCTCTCAGCCAGCAAGGACGGCTCTTTTCTGGAAGTGGTTTCATTTCCTGTTAGGTTATTCAGTGCTGCTGGAGTCCAGGGAGAAGATAAGCCACTCACAGTCTAGAGAAAGCCAAGCCCCCAGTTCTGTACTGACAGATACAGAAAACAACATCTAAGATGTAAGTAGGAAACACCACCGTTACAATCAAGCACTTTGCCCAATTAAACCCTGCGATAGGATATTTGAAGAGAAGAAACTTAGCTGATCACTAAGAATAACTGGATATACACGAGGAGGTGATTAACACGTGTCTGCACCCAACGATATACCTTCCTGATCAGAGTTACGTAGTAGAGTTCAGGGTGTCTTGTGAGGATGGCTTTATTTAATTATTTAGTTAATTAAAAGGGATTTTTAGAGGTGAGGAGAAATCCACCTATGGGTTTGGAACTATTCAGTTTCCTTCCACTTTGCAACAAATCTAAGGAGAAATCACAGAGCAGCACAATAATGTTTAATTACAGCTCCAGCTCTAATTACCGTTTGGTCACATCTATAATCTACACTAAGCCATAGTGCATAATAAGCAGCTCTGTGATATTCATCTAATAACCTAGGTGGCTTTATGGGATTTCATATTCTACTACTCACTGGAACAAACAGAGCTTCATTTATCACTCTCTAGGAGAGAATGAAAATCAGGAAAGGATTCATTTTGCCACTTTTCCCATATACCTAGGATATAGGAGCAGGGATTGCCAGGAGATTGGTGCCAGCAGGGAAAATAAAGAGCAAGAATATAAAAAGTTAAGGTAATTAAATACTTTAACAACTAGGACCACAATAAAAGCGGGGCAAATTCTCACTCTCTGAAGTGCTAAGAAGTGCCACCATGGATTCTGGGGCTCACTGAATGGGGAGGTAAACAACAAAACAAAACAAAAACCTTCAAAGAGACTCACAGAGAATTTAAAGATGGAAATCTCTTAAGTTTCCCAACAATTTATATTCTTTATCTTTTAATGATACTTCTTTTCAATTCACCTTTAGATATTAGTCTTAATAGCACGTATTAGGGGTCTGAGTGCTGACCGCAGGTGACACAGAAATGCGAACTGGAGAGAATAAAGAAAGGCCAAAGCCATTAAACTCCCCGCAAGAAGTAATTACACACTGACTTTGGCTGCCTCCCACACGAGACGCACTGATGGAAAATTTCAAGGCTGCAACAGCATTTTGGGGGTAGAAAATGCAGTAAAGAAATATTTGATTCACACTCTCCCTTCTTCCCTTCACAAATATGAGTCTAATATCTTCACCTTCACAGTCAAAAGGTAGAAAGGAAGCTGGTTCTACTGACAACTGCAGTAGCTCTTAGAAACTCCCTTTTATCCAAGAATGAAAGATAACTGGGGGTAATGGTTAGATGAACCTTCAGATTTATTCAGAATTATCAGACAAGATGCTGTAGAAAGTAGAATGTCAAATATATTATTAAAGAAAGAGAACATCTTATTAATATTACTATGTTACTATATTAATAAAATGTTCTTTCTTTAATAATTGCAAAGTCCTTCAAGATTTTACAGTGACTCAGCACTGGGAATACCAACAGTAATAGAGGTTCCCGATTCATGGACAAACACACAAGTACTTCCCCTGTCAATACATTATATAAAACTTGGCTTGCTCACAAAGTTTTTATTGTGGGTTATTAAAAAGAGCAGGTATTTTTAAAAATCACATTTATGTATTTGTATTATTTGTCTCTCAAAATACAGAGGAAAATATCTTCAGTTATTTGAACTGCCTCCTGTTAACTGGGATTTTGAGACAAAATAAGTTTACTGTATTTAAAAAAAATAACTAAGGATTATTTTTGCTTATTCTGAAATACCAGAGATTCCTTGTGAGAGCCTGGCAGGTAGATATCATGGAATAACTAAGGATGGAGGGAGCAATAAGAATTCCTCTTTCCAGCAAAGCTCTTGTCAAAATGCAATAGAATATTCTGAGAGTCAATCTTAAAACAACACAACATTTAACTATTAATGAAGGAGGAAGTCAGCTCCTTTCAAACACTAAGTACTCTTTGACCCTAAGTGAAACACTAAGTACACTAAGCTTGTCTTTAAAAAAAAAAAAAAAAAAAAAAAAAGAGGAGGAAGGAAGGACAGAAGGAAAGGGAAGGGGGGAGGGAGGAAAAGAAGAAAAGGAGGAAGAGAGGGAGAGGGAGGGAGAGAAAGAGAAAAAGGAAAAGGAAAAGAAAAAGAAAAAGAAAAAAGAAGCTGCTGGCAGGCTGAGCTTCCAGATTTCACGTTAGGCTGCTCTGAAAAAGAATTTGATTGTAACTCTGGTTAATTTCCAACAAAAGGCAAGGAGGAAAACGAGAAAAAGAAAGACATGGTAGCTGGCACCGCAACCAGACATCAAACAGTTCGTAGAAGCTGCATATTCTATTATTCACAGAAGACTTACTTTAACACTCTACCTAGTCAAGGTCAGCAGTGAAGGCTGTTCCAGTGTGTACTAGAAAATGTAAGTGCAATGAACATATTATTTCAAGAATACAGACTAACTATAGGGCGTTCTCCTGCAAAGATCTCTACACAGCGTCAGGCGTAGACCCTGAAGACCTCTTTGGGTAAAGAGGAGATAGTGGATCCTACGATCCTAACATTCAAGCTTCTTTAAATTCCTACTGTGTGAGAATGGATTTATTACGCTGGAAATTTAAAAAAGGAAAAAGACATCTCACAAACAGAATCAATACACGACACCAATCACATGGCAGTGTCCATTACTCCATTACGATGGCAAAGTCTTTGCCAAATAAAGCGTCTATTCTGCTCATCTAAAATCTTCTCATTCTGCAATCTTCTGCCTGCTTGAAATTCACAAATTTTCTTTTAGAAAAGTTATTAACTTTGCAGCCGATGAGTGATGATAGGGGCCTAAGTATTTGGGGGGGGGCGGGGGACCTCTGAAACTACCCCCTGCCCCCAAAAGGTTGATAATCCCTCCCATTCCTGTACTGTTCCTAAAATGGCACTGGAATTAGCTTCTCAAGAATTTGAGAAAAACTCATTCTTTGCCTGCAACTACTTCCTCTCTTGAACACACTTCTTACCTCCTTTCACATACTCATTTCCTAAAAAATCAGAGGGGAGCTTGTCATTTCTACTCCATTCTCTTACCCCTTAGGATATAAAAACAAACAAACAACCCACAAACCAAATAAGGTGAACACAGAAAGCTAAAGCCTTTTTTTGAATCCTTCAGAATCACAGATGTTAGAAGAAAAGTCTCAATTTACTTACAATATGAATGGACCAAACTGTACTCAAGAACCTAATCATCATTCATATGGGTGGTCCTATGAGAAAGCATAAGAATTCTAAATTGAGATGTAACCAACCACATCTTGCTCTCCAGTAGCTTGGGAAGGAGAAGTGGGAATGATGCTCCCTGCTTTAACCAGCTGTTCTTCAACTTCCTGGTCTCAGGAAACCGTTCCAGTCTTAAAAATTGAGAACCTGACAGCTTTTATGTACGTAGGCTCTGTCTATTGATATTTACTGTATTAGAAATTAAAACAAAGATTTTAAGATGTACTAATTAACTTATTTAAATCAACTAACAACTTTGACGTGACAGAATTAGAGGCAGAAGAGATTAGTAGTGGCCAGGAACACGTGCTGGTGAGAGGCAGAAGGGAGGAGGCAGGTGTGATAAGGAAAGGGCGACGCCGGTGGCCCTGGCAGTGATGGAACAGCTCTGTGTCTTGACTGTGATAAATACTCAAACCTACACATGGGATAAAATTGCACAGAAGTACGTACGTACGCATGTACACACCCATGCACACACACAGTACAAGTAAAAGGGGGAAATCTGAACATAAGTGGGTTGCATCAATGTCAACATCCCTATGGTAATGTTGTCCTATAGCTTTGCAAGGTGTTACCAGTAGGGAAAACTAGGTAAAGCGTCCATGACATCGCTCTGAATCACCACAACTACAATTATCTCAAAAAGATTAACAAAAAATCAAGAACCCAAAGAATTTTTATTTATGTGGAATATACCTATTGATATTAACCATACTAGAATTTAAAAAGAAATATTTCAATGTGCATTGACTTGTTTAAATAACATTTAAAAACCCATTATGCATTAACATATATAACATTTTAAATAAAAATAACTACAATTTTTCAAAAGAAAGGAAAACAAAAGAAGAGCGGCACCGATTTACTTACATTTTGCAAATTTCAACATCTAGTTTAAGAGACAGCTAGATTCTCATGGCTGCTTCTGCATTCCATCTTGGTTAAATGTTCTGGTTGAAGTACATGAAGAAAAGGGCCTCACACAGATTATATATATATATAGCCTTTGCAAATAATTGTGGATATTTTTCTTTGATATGACACCAAAACCCAACAAGTGTCAACTCTTAAAGGTTAGTGGTAATATGAAATCTGACATTATTTGCAATGAACTTTTTGTACCTTACACTATAATCCATTGGTCTATCTTGCACTTTGAAAGTTTCTTTTACCCATGCATGATTTTATAACAGCATGCATTAGTCATTTGGAAAATATTAATTCACTGAGTTATACCGCTCTTTCCAATATGGACACATTTCATTTCATTGATATGAAAAAGTCATAGTCATCAGAAAAAGTCTTCAAGTACTGGTAAGCTGTAAAACTCATGGGGAGTGAGGGAGGAGAAACAAATTTCCCCAAATTATGTTTGCTTGAAAGCTCAAATTTTATCATTAACAACAAATACCGTCAGTTGTTTTTCTTGGAGTAATAGGCTCATTTCATTCACTTTCAAGAAAACGTCTGCCAAATACCCAAGTCTGAATAATTTGTCAGTTGTTCTTTCAAGTAAAAAATGGCATTTCATGAAAAAAACTGGCTAGTTCAGCTCACAACTCAATTCCACAAGTGTTTTATGTGTACTCCCCATTTTGTCACATAAAATATAAAATGACATGTACTCAAAGGCGGAGACTGAATAAATAATAATTTTTACTGCTTTATTTAAAGATATTTTTAAAGTGAAACTGGCTTTATAAAATTTTTTATATTTTGGCCGGCCGGTGGCTCAGGCGGTTAGAGCTCCGTGCTCCTAACTCCAAAGGCTGCCGGTTCGATTCCCACATGGGCCAGTGGGCTCTCAACCACAAGGTTGCCAGTTCAATTCCTCGAGTCCTGCAAGGGATGGTGGGCAGCGCCCCCTGCAACTAAGATTGAACACGGCACCTTGAGCTGAGTTGCCACTGAGCTCCCGGATGGCTCAGTTGGTTGGAGTGCGTCCTCTCAACCACAAGGTTGCCAGTTCGACTCCCGCAAGGAATGGTGGGCTGAGACCCCTGCAACTAGCAACGGCAACTGGACCTGGAGCTGAGCTGCACCCTTCACAACTAAGACTGAAAGGACAACAACTTGAAGCTGAACGGCGCCCTCCACAACTAAGACTGAAAGGACAACAACTTGACTTGAAAAGAAGTCCTGGAAGTACACGCCGTTCCCCAATAAAGTCCTGTACCCCTTTCCCAATTAAAAAAAAAGAAATCTTAAAAAAATTTTTTTTATATTTTACTGAAAGGCCTAGCAATGAAGAATGTGACAGCTACTAGTACAATTTGGTGCATCTGATTTGATTCGTGCTAAGGTGGCCAGCCATTGCACGTACCACTGCGTCTGCACCACCGGTGCCACGCCAAAAAGTGAGTGGGAAAATGATGTCTTAGTATTCTTCTGAAAATGGTTCTGACCTAGCAGAACCTCTGAAAAGGTCTCAGAGACACCTCGGAGTCTACAGATAATATTTTGAGAATAAGTTTCAGCTTCTCTAGAAGTATATACCCATCTGATTCCTAAACAAAACTGGGGATCTGGTAGCAAGGAGTTGAGGGAGATTATTCGTTGGGCAAACAAGAGTTTCTAGTTTGGGTGAAGGAAACAGACATGAAGGCAGGGGAAATTATTAGCAAGAGTGGAGTAGGAAAGAACACTCCTAAAATGCACTATCATGATAAGTATCTCATAAGTAAGGGATGTTTATGATTAGGGATTAATAAATTTCAGCAACTGAGTAATAAGTAAAAAAATTGGGAGAATGAAGAGCTCAGTTAATTGTTTAGAAAATGGACAAATAAATGATGGTCATTAACTACTGACAAAACTGACCCTTACTCTTGGCTGGGGGGAGGGGGGAATCATTCCCTTGAGTGTCTACTTGTTTTCAAATTGCCAAGGATAAGACTTCTCTGAAATTATAACTTAGTAGTTCAGAAACATGCCATTATCTAAAAGAAATTTAAAAATGGGTCTTTAGCCAGGAGCCATCATTTCCTACAGAACTCTCCCTTGTCTTTGCTACATGAGCTAAAGGTATAGAGATAAAACTGTACCTTGGTCTGAAGGGTGACATACAGCATGGATTTACTCGTGATTATGGACACCTTAGCACTGTAAAACTAGGAGGGAAATGGCCATCTGGTTAGATAGGCTTCACTGCCCAAGTGTCTCCTAGGTGATGTTGTGTTCTAGAAGGTCACAGAATATCCACTGATTTTGTTTAACTTCCATATAAGCCTCATAAATTTGACAGAAAACTATGGGTTAATTCCAATGAGAGGTCATTCTAGTTAAAAAAAAAAAAAAAAAAAAAAAAAGCACCTTAAGCACCAGCAAAGCTGATTTGCTTTGCTGGAGAGCATGTTGATATTTATACTATAGCCTCTCATTTTGTATCATGTATATGTTCCTAAAAGAAGATGTAAAACAAAATCATAGGATGGAAGTACCTTACACATCATCTAACTAACCACCCAAGGGTAAAATCTTGTCTGTAATAGGTATTCATAAAACCTCTATATGTACTCCATCCTCATCTATCCGTGTGTGGGGAGAAAATAACCCTTACTTTACTGGGATGGTTTAGAAGACTGAATTCCTTAACACACATCAAGCGCCCAGCAGTGTGCCTACAGGACGCTGGCAATCTCAAATGGCATCTGTGACCAACTCTTCTAAGAGTCAAGTCACTCTCGGAAGCTCCCATTGAATTTCATATCCATTAAAGCTCCCTAGATCTTTTCTAATCAAACTTTGAAAAGATTGTCTTCAATCCCCGACCCCCCGTTTTCTTTCCCAGAAGCAACCAGTGCAATGCACATGTATTTCCTTGTTTATAAGTACCTTCCCTTTATTCCTTTTACACAAATGACAGTGCACTATATACACTGTTCTGTACCTTATTTATTCATGTACCAAAAATGTAGGAAACTGTTTTAAACTTTAAGTGCTTATTTCAACCAGACAGACTGGTTGAAATCTCAACTCTATTACTTAATAGCTGGACGACCACAGACACATTATGTAATCTTTCTGAACCTCAATTTCCTCTTCTGTAAAATAAAAACATCAAGGGTACCTCTATTTCATACAGTCATTGTATAGCAATTAACTGCATGCAAAGTGCTAGTGTACAGTGTCCAAGACACAATAAAAGTGCAATGAATGTTAGCTAATGATGATGAGAGTAATATTAACAGTATCTTGTTCATTTTATTTCATCTTTCAGTCTCTTATGACATTGGCAATCTCTGTTCAGACATTCAGTGCTTCAGCTATCCATCTGTAGTGGTTCATGGTAGTCAGTTTTGACTTTTCATCATGCTTTCCCTTCCTTCTCTGGTAAAAGAATTTTTCTCTGTGGGAAATCCATTCCCCCAACCTCGTTCTACTACAGGAGTGGCCGAACTCTACCCAAACTACAGGGAATCAGTTCTCCACAGGCTATGGAGATACCTTCCTCATCTGGTCCCTTCCTCTGGAAGTACTAATCAAATATGGAGCTTCCAGGGGCCATTTCTCCTAACACATGAAGAAGGCTTGTCTAAGAATAAAGACAGTTCGGAGGAAAGTAGAATAGGGAGATGAGCAAAGACAGAATTCCAATGACTTATTTGAGCCTCTGCCTGAAACCAAGGATCTCCATTCCTTATTTGCTTAAACTAGCTTGAGCCAGGTTTCCATTACAACTGAAAAAGTCCTGACCACTACATATCACCCACATATTTATATGCATACTTTCTATTTAGTCATGGAAGCTATACTAAAATTGTCAAACAAGACTGGACCAAAGGCAGAGTCTTGTGGTATACCACCTCTACCGTAGGTGACAAACATGTACTAATCAATACTCTTTACCTGCAGCTCTTCAGCCAGCTATGAAGTCACACAACTGTATTACCAGTCAGTCCAAATTTCACTGACATGACAGACATCAAGAATAACAGAAAGGCTTTTTCAAACACCTTGAAGAAATCGAGACATTCCATCCCGTCTATCCACCCAACGACTCTATTGGGAAGAAAGAGTTTAGAGTGCTTTGCTTTAGAACTTAATTTGGTTTTTAATAAACATTCTTTTTATGCATCCTTTCTTCATTCATAAACATTAAATATTTACTATGGTCTAACCATTGTACTATGAAAAGTGATGAATTTTAATATGAATATAAACACAAGGTAAATAGCTATGCACATAAAATTAAATTATCTCTCTTTGCTGTATATATAGAAACTTAAAGATACCAGCTGAAAAGTCTATACTTTGTTTAAGGCTAGTGTTTATTAAATAGCTCGTTTCTAGGTCTGGTGGGGCAAACAAATGTGAACAAGTTATTAAAGCAGTGTCATAATAACGCAAAAGAGGTAAACACAAAATGGGAAACATAACTTGTGTCTACCTGAGAGAGTCAGGTAACACTTTACCTGAGTCTTGAGGAATATGTTCAACAGAAAGATAAGGAAAATTCGGTTATTTCCATCAGAGGCAATACCAACTACATGGCCTGAGAGGGAACCACACAGTTTGGCAGGGAGGGCGTGGAGGGAGTGGTGGGAGATTACATGTCATGGTAAAGGAAGTCAGTGGAGTTTTAAGCAGGATAGTGGTATGATCCAATATGCTTTTAAAATTTTTACTTTGGCTCTGAGGGAGGTTAATCAGAAGTCTAGGGCACCAATCAGAAGCCCACTATAACAGTCCAAGTAATATATAATGATGGCTGGAACCAAGGCAGTGGTAGTTGTAATGGAAAGAAAGGAATGGGTTAGAGGTGGGATCCGTAGGATTTGGTGGTTGACGCAGTGTCAAAGAAGTAAGAAAAACCTGAGCTGATTTCAAGTTTTCCGGTGCCATTACCTTAGACAGGAGATATAAGCAAACAACAGCGACAGTAACAAATTGGTGGGACAGAATCAGAAAACAAGTTCAACTCTGGACACAAGTTCTCAGTAGGTGGCTGGAGAGACAGGCCTGGAACTCAGGAGGAGATCAGAGCAGCAGGTAACAGAAGCCATGAAGTTGCTTCATCCAGTTATAAGAGTCACTGTATTCTAGTTAACAGATTTTTAATGCCTTCGTTACTTAAATATGGTCCTTATTCTAATACTCACAAATCCGTTCAACGGAGTAAAATGGAGAATCACACAACTCTACAAGGTTCAGCAAAACAGGTATCCCGTACTTGTCAATACAAAGAGTCAATACAAAGTTTATATCCTTGCTTGCAAAATTCCATGTTACATTAGGAGAGAAACTGATAAATAATCACAATAGAGATAAACAAAGACCTACAGGTATCCTACCCAGGTAGTGACTGACAGAAGGAATAGGGAAGACTTCAGACTGGAGTGGACCTAGTGTAAGTTAGGAGTCTCCCAAGAGAAGACGAGGAGGAGGAAAGCAACAACTAGCTGCACAGCCATGAACCACAAGCTGGAGTAGAGGGCAAGGAGAGTAAGATTTGGACTTAGCAGGTGTTAAGAAATTACTGAGGCATTAAGGCAAAGGAGTGATGTTCTCTGATTTAAAAGTACATCTGTTACATTTAAAGTAAAATGAATAGAAGGGAGGGAGTAGAGTAAGAGATTGAAAAGGAGGGCTCCTAGCTAGATGCTTGTTGTGACACACCCAGTAAGTCAGAAATAGGGGGATAATGGGAAGGGTGCAGGAGACGTTCAGGACATGTAAGCAATCTGACTTTATGAGTACTGGCCATGTCAATAATCCGTACAGGAGTCAGGTATGATAACAACATCTGATGCAGATGGTTGGGAGACGATTTCATTCCACAAATATTTACTGAGCACCTAACACATGCCAGGCACTATTCTAGATAGCAAGGCCATGTTAGGAACAAAACAGACCAAAACCCTAGTCTCTGGAGCTTAAATTCAAGTGAATGGTATTCCATTGCTGAAAGAAAAAGAAAAAAGAGGAGGAAAGATTTTAATTTTGATTTGGAGAAAGATGAGGGTTGATTAGTTAGTTTGTTTTTTTTCTTTGCTTAGTTGTTAACACTCTAGGAAAAGAAGACTAGAAGTATATTAGAAGTAGGGAGGTCTCCAGTGCACAATCTGAAGGGGTCTTCTGAGTATTTTTAAGGACTTCAGAATAATATACAAATACGGGGCCGGCCCTGGGGTTCAGGCGGTTGGTGCCCCTAACTCCGAAGGCTGCCAGTTGGATTCCCACATGGGCCAGTGGGCTCTCAACCACAAGGTTGCCGGTTTGATTCCGATGGCAACTGGACCTTGAACTGAGTTGCGCCCTCCACAACTAAGATTGAAAGGACAACAACTTGACTTGGAAAAAGTCTTGGAAATACACACTGTTCCCCAATAAAGTCCTGTTCCCCTTCCCCAATAAAATCTTTAAAATAAAAAAAGTAATAAAATAAAATAAGGATTTGCAAATAATTATTTAAAATATATACACACACACACAGACACACACAAATGAAAACACAATATAATATTCCACCTGTCTGACTGGCAAAGGTGAAAGAGTTGAACAATATCCAACTTGGTTAAGAGTATGGAAAAAACAGCAGTCTTACACAGCATTATTAATAGTTGATGGGAATATGAATTGGTAGAAACTGGAGAGGGCAATCTTGCCCAAAACTTCAATTTCTAGAATTTTTATCAAGAAGGTAACGGGACAGGTGCACAAAGATGTATGATGCAGTTTTGATTCAGTGCTGCTTTTAATAGCCAAACAAAAAACCCCAGAAATAATCTAAATGACCATCATTGCATAGATCTCTGTCATCAAGGGCAGATAGATATCCACAGCACATTTTTGAGTGAAGAAAAGGTTACAACACAGCATGTACTTGATTATCTCATTAATGTTAAATTGATTTCTATGTAAGTACATATGATATTTTTAAAAATTAAAGTTCATTGGGTGACAATTGTTAGTAAAGTTACATAGGTTTCAGGTGTACAATTCTGTATTACATCATCTATAAATCCCATTGTGTGTTCACCACCCAGAGTCAGTTCTCCTTCTATGACCATATATTTGATCCCTTTTGCTCTCATCTGCCACACTTTTCCCCTTACCCTCTGATAACCACTAAACTATTGTCTGTGTCTATGAGTTTTTGTTTCTTCAATTGTTTGTCTCGTTCGTTTGTTATTTTCAGTTATATATACCACATATCAGTGAAATAATATGGTTCTCTACTTTTTCTGACTTATTTCGCTTAGCAGAATAATCTCAAGGTCCATTCATGTTGTTGCAAATGGCACTATTTCATCTTTTCTTATGGCAGAATAGTTTTCCATTGTGTATATATACCACATCTTCTTTATCCAATCATCTATCAAAGGACACTTTGGTTGTTTCCATGTCTTGGCCACCGTAAATAAAGCTGCAATGAACATTGGAGCCCATATATCTTTATGGATAAATGTTTTCACATTTTTTTGGTAGATACCCAGAAGAGGGATTCCTGGGTCATATGGTAATTCTCTACGTAATTTTTTGAGGACCCTCCACACTTCCTTCCATAGTGGCTGCACTAGTCTGCATTCCCACCAACAGTGTATGAGGGTTCCTTTTTCTCCACAGCCTCTCCAACACTTGTTACTATTTGTCTTGATGACAGCCATTCTAACTGGGCTGAGGTGATATCTCATTGTGGTTTTTACTTGTATTTCTCTGATGATTAGTGATGTTGACCATCTTTTCACATGTCTATTGGCCATTTGTATGTCCTCTTTGGAGAAATGTCTTTTCAGGTCCTCTGCCCATTTTTTAATCGGATTGTTTGCTTTTTTGTTGTTGAGTTATATGAGTTCCTTATATATTTTGGATATTAGCCCCTTATCGGAGGCGTTGTTGGCAAAAATCTTCTCCCATTCAGTTGGTCACCTCTTTATTTTGTCGATGGTTTCTTTTGCTGTGCGGAAGCTTTTCTAGTTTGATATAGTCCCATTCATTTATTTTAGCTTTTACTTCCCTGCCTTTGAAGTCAAATTCATAAAATCCTCTTTGAACCCAAGGTCCATTAAGTTTAGTTCCTATGTTTTCTTCTATGCAGTTTATTGTTTCAGGTCTTATGTCTAGGTCTTTGATCCATTTTGAGTTAATTTTGGTACACGGTGACAGACAGATAGCAGTCTAATTTAATTCTTTTGCATGTGGCTTTCCAATTCTCCGAGCACTATTTATTGAAGAGGCTGTCTTTTCTCCATTGCATGTTTTTGGCTTCTTTGTTGAAAATTATCTGTCCATATTTATGTGGGTTTATTTCTGGGTTATCAATTCTATTCCATTGGTCTATGGTCTGTTTTTCTGCCAAAACCATGCTGTTTTGATTACTGTAGCCCTGTAGTACAAGCTAAAGTCAGGGAGTGTGATACCTCCAGTATTGTTCTTTTTCTTAAGATTGCTTTGGCTATTCGGGGTCTTTTGTGGTTCCATACAAATCTGATAATTTTTTGTTCTATTTCTTTAAAAAATACCATTGGGGGGCCGGCCTGGTGGCTCAAGCGGTTGGAGCTCCGTGCTCCTAACTCTGAAGGCTGTCGGTTTGATTCCCACATGAGCCAGTGGGCTCTCAATCACAAGGTTGCTGGTTCAACTCCTCGAGTCCTGCAAGGGATGGTGGGCTCCACCCCCTGCAACTAAGATTGAACACGGCACCTTGAGCTGAGCTGCCGCTGAGCTTCCGGATGGCTCAGTTGGTTGGAGTGCGTCCTCTCAACCACAAGGTTGCTGGTTCGGCTCCCGCAAGGGATGGTGAGCTGTGCCCCCTGCAAATAGTAACGGCAACTGGACCTGGAGCTGAGCTGTGCCCTCCACAACTAAGACTGAAAGGACAACAACTTGAAGCTGAACGGCGCCCTCCAGAACTAAGACTGAAAGGACAACAACTTGACTTGGAAAAAAGTCCTGGAAGTACACACTGTTCCCCAATAAAGTCCTGTTCCCCTTCCCCAATAAAAAAAAAAAAAATCTTAAAAAAAAATACCATTGGGATTTTTGATGGGGATTACATTAAATCTGTATATTGCTTTGGGTAATATGGCCATTTTAACTATGTTGATTCTTACTATCCATGAACATGGAATGTCTTTCCATTTCTTTGTGTCTTCTTCAGTTTCTTTTAAAAATGTCTTATTGTTTTCAGTGTATAGGTCTTTCACATCCTTGGTTAAGTTTATTCCTAGGTATTTTATTCTATTTGTTGCAACTGTAAAAGGGAATTGTTTTATTTCTTTTCTGAGATTTCATTGTTAGTATATAGGAATGCAATGGACTTTTGTACATGGACTTAGTAGCTGGCAACTTGACTGCATTCGTTTATTGTCTCTAATAGCTTTTTGGTGGAATCTTTAGGGTTTTCTATATATAGTATCATGTCATCTGCAAAAGTGACAAGTTAACTTTTTCATTCCCAATTTAGATGCCTTTTATTTCTTTCTCTTGCCTGATTGCTTTGGCTTGAACTTCCAATACTATGCTGAAAAGCACAGGTGATAGGGGACAGCCCTGTCGTGTTCCTGAACGCAGAGTGAAGGGCTTCCATTTTTCACCATTAATTATCATATTAGCTGAGGGTTTGTCACATATGGCCTTTATTATGGTAAGATATTTTCCTTCTATATCCATTTTATTGTGTTTTAATCATAAACGGATGCTGTATCTTATCAAACGCTTTTTCTGCATCAATTGATATAATCATACGATTTTTGTCCTTCGTTTATGTGGTGTTATCGTATTGGATTTGCATATGTTTAACCATCCTTGTGCCCCTGGGATGAACCCCACTTGGTCGTGATGTATAATCTTTTTAATGCATTATTACATTTGATTTGCCAGAATTTTGTTTAGGATTTTTGCATCTGTATTCATCAGAGATACTGGTCTGTAATTTTCTTTCTTTGTGTTGTCCTTACCAGGTTTTGGTATCAGGGTAATCAGTACATACGATTCTTATACAATACGTAGATGAGAAGTTGAGATCTGGAAGGACGCTCTTATAGTCATCTTTGGGGAGTGAGAATCTGAATGAGTTTTAGTTTCTCTTTTATATCTTTCAGTATTTGATTTTTCATTATATTGAGAATGTATTATTCTAGTTTTTTAAAAAGCTGTTTTCATTTTAAAGGAAAACGAAAAGATGTTTATGTATGTGATTTAGGTTTATTATTATATATGAGGAAATGAGCAGGTAGGTGAAGAGAGTAAGAAGTGTGGGCATATCAGTAGAGTGGTAGGCAGAAGGGTAAGGACATTAAGTCAGCACATCTATTGCACAGGTAACGGGCAGTACGACTGGCCCCAAATAGCTGGCTGGTTCCTACAGTTCCTAAGGACAAGGGCAGTACGACATGAACATTTCTATGACCTTCACGCAGCAGCCATTCAGAACCTAGGGGCTGCCTGTATTCATTTGATGCTCATTGTTGAGAACTATGTGGCATTTTCCACGCATGTACAAATACGCAAAATCTTTGTTGAGAAATAAACAACAATCCCAAACGCCTGTCTGTGGCAACCAGAAATTCTATCTGGAACAGGGCCAAGAAAAAAAGCCATGTCTCTAGCACTTCTGAGAAAACTGCCGCTGCTGCTTATCAAATTAAAATGCAAAGCAGCTCACTCCAGTGTCACTGGGAACTGCCAGAAAGGGATTACGGTTCCCACCCCAAGGATGCAGGTCAGCTAAACAATACCCATCTTCATGTGCTGGGAAGGCGGGAGGAGGAGGAGAAAGATTAGGCCAGTTTCCAAATAGCAGTCCCGCCTGCTTGTTACCGTGGTAACCTCCCTCCTCTGAGCTGCTCTCATTTGTCTCTCTCTGCCTGACCTTCATGTTGCTCTGACAGTAACTGAGGAAGAAAAGGTGCCCGCCTGCCAGCTAAGCACTCAAGTGGAGGGCACTGAGCAAGAAAAAAGGGCACTCAGACTCCCTCTCATTTTACACTCTAAACGGTGACCTCAGAGCGATTAGAGTCCTGAAAGAGATTTCTGGTGGCCCTTGTCATTCCATCCTTCCTCGCCTGCTCTCAGGGCCACCTCACTTCTCGGATATACCCTTTTCGTGTGAGGAATCTGGGTCAGAGCCAACTGGGTAGGTGAGAAGTCACAGAGAAGAGAAAGAACAAGGCACGATGAGCTGAAGAACAGAGGTAATAAAATGTGAACTCAAAAATGTCTGAGACAATGATCAGTACAGTAGTTAAGTACAGCTCATAGTTTCCTCTCTTCAGGATTTGTGCCGGGTGCCCAGTCAGTGGAGGTGTGAGGGCAAGTAAGGGACCTGGGACAGGCTAGGAGGGTCCAAATACTTAGTGCTTTTTATTGTTTCTTTTCAAGGCCTGGATACCTCCCGTTCAATCATTTAACAATTACTGAGTACCCTCTGTAGGCCTGTGCTAGACACTGGGTATAGCGTGGTAAGTAAATATAAATTAGAATCCTATTAAGGAATAAACAGGGCTAGTGAGAAGAGAACAATGTGAGCTACCCAGGATGGTCAGGGATGGTGTCGCTGAAGAGGCTGGATTTCAGCTGAGACCTGAAAGATGAGAAGACGTGAGAACCCAGGGATGTGCAATGCAGACAGAGGGCAAAGCATATGCAAGCCCCTAAGGCAGGAAAGAGTTTGGCATATATTTGCGGTCCATATTTCATTTCATATTACTGGACACACCCATGGAAAAATGTTTTGAGTCTGATGATTCTAGAAGCTTAGGAGGACCTGGGAATGGGCAACATTAGAACCGCTGCCCAAATATCATCCACTAAATTCACAGATGACTCAGTTATTATCAATTATGAAATGCTGTGGACAGAATTCTTATCCAATAGTTTAGAAAAATAAGAGGTACACTATTGGGGTCAATTCTCTGACAATAGCAGTCAACTGTCATTCCAAAAGACACACTGTGCAACAGTCGTGCTGATTTCCATTAATTTATCTTAAATGGCATCCTCAAACCCACCCCAGACTTGACGTCAAACCTAACTGAACTGATTTACGTTGGAGTGATGAGCTTGTAAAGGAGAAGAAGGGCCAGGTTTTAGTCCCAGTTTCCCACCACTTCACTGTATAACCTTAGGCAAATCTCTTCACTTCTCCAAACTTCAACCTTGTTATGAAATGAAGTGGTTGGATTTGATGATCTCTAAGGAATTGCATTAGGGCTTTTTCAGATACAAGTGACAGAAAACCACAGCCCAACTGGCTTCAACAAAAGGGCAATTTAGTGACTCTCAAATAACAGAAGTCCAAATCAGGCATGCCCTGTTGTAGAGGCTTCAAATGATGTCACTGAGACCTAGTTTCTATCCCTCCCTCTCTTGGTGCTGTTTTTTTCTGGTCCAGCTTCATTTTCAGACAGGCTCTCTTCCTGAGTGGCAAGGCAGCTGAAGCAGTTCAAGCTTTACAAGCACAGTGGAAAGACCAAGTCTTTTCTGATCACTCTAACAAAACTCCTGAAATTCATTCTGACTGATCCAGTTTTTGGAGTTTAAGAGCCAATGATCCGTGAAATCTTTATAATTTTTATATTTCATAACTATTTCAATATATTCCCTGCAAATCTTTGCCTTTTCCGGTTTTCATTTTCAAAACCACAGTGTACATGTAGTTGGCTGCCCAGCATCCCTCTTTTCTATAGGAAAAAGGTCTGACCCTCTGTCCGTCCCGTGTTCCTCGTAAGATGGACAATCAGTGCTTCTCCAGCCACCTGGCTCGGGAGGAGGTACAACATCAACCTATTCATGTCTCCTAAAATAAGCTGTTGATCGAATATTTTGTTTTTTAGAAGGTGGAGCCATGCCTCATCCTGTTCATGATATAAAACTCTTTGAACCTCTCCTACTCTTAAAAGTATTACATTTTTGCATCTTCCTTAAATAAAATAGTTGAATGCTAGCCAAGGAGTTCCACTACAAAAGTATTACTATGGCCAGACAGTAAACACCAATCCTTCTTATCCAATTCAATTCTATCACAATTGACTCTACATTTCTATTCTTATCCACTCAATTTTACTACAGGAATGAGTTTTGGTTGGATCATCAGAACATTCTGGATTATTCTTGAATGTAGGAACTTTCTTGAAGACCAACTGGAATTTTCGGATCACAAAAAGCCAGATTATCAGAATTTCACTGTATCATGAACATTTTTGTGTCAATTAGCTATTAATTTAAAGCACAATTTTAAATGTTTGCATATAAATAGCCAAATAAACCAAATAAACCATTATTTATCTGACCAATGCCCTACAGGTGGATATTTAAGTTGTCCCAATTTTCACTTGTATGAATAAATCTGAGAGAAATATCTTAATGGCTAAACCTCTTGTACCTGGTGTCACTACCATGTTTCCCCCAAAATAAGACCTAACCGGAAAATAAGCCCTAGCATGATTTTTCAGGATGACATCCCTGAACATAAGCCCTAATGTGTCTTTTGCAGCAAACCTTAACATAAGACCCAGTATTATTTTCGGGGAAACATGGTATTTCTACAGGCTAAACTCCTACATATGAAATTAGGGAGTGAAAGGGTATGTACATTTTAAGGCTTTTTGGTATCTGGTACTTCATCAACTCTCAGGTTTTCTAGAGTTAACTCTGGTATATAATATTTAACACACAATATGTAATATGCACTAAATATCGAGATCGGTTTACCTCAGGCCCCCTCCCCCATATGCATGGCCTTGTATTTATTCATAGTAATGTTTAAACCGTCCAGGCACAAGAGCTAGGAGACTGAGCAGAGTCTGGGTCCCTCTTAAGCCAGAACAATGAAAGGCTAGATCTGTTAGATACAGGTTGAGAATTGAGATGTCTAATCAGCAAGTAGTTGGCAGACAGTTAAGATTTAAGCTCATAAATTAAATGGGGGCCATGCACAGTATGTGCTTTTTCTTTCTTTCTGCAACTTCTTCTGGCAGCTCTTTGACTTTCTAGTAAATGAGAATAATGCTTTAGCTTTTATCATAACCAGTATAATCAACCACATACCATCTAAGTTTTTACAGCATCCGTCAGTCTCAGTTTTCAGTCATTTATCTGTGAAGACCATCAAGAGCTTTTCAAAAGGATACGAGTTTTTCCTGCCAAATCTCTGTAATAAACAAACCTCTTAAGTTTCTGGGTCTGTTTCCAATATGTGAAATTTCTTAACCACTTTATTTATAATTTTAACCTTGTAGGAAAGAAAATCTCACATAAAATAATCCCTGAAAAATTTCACAGACGTGGATTATTTCAGGAATTAGTAGAAGAGGGTTTTGGTTTAAGAATGGATTGATAAGGGAAGAAAGACTTCTTCAAATAGAAGTACAGGGTGAAGATAAGTAGGAGATAATGATTCAGAGAAATGGCCTTTGAGGATAGCCAACTTGGGTTCAGATAGACCCACCACTACCGGCTGTGCAATTTTTGGCAAGTCATTGGACTTCTTTAAGCCAGTTATCCAATTAGTAAAATGGAAATCATATTAGTAAGTATCTCACAGAACTATTATGAGAATTAAACGAAGTATCATATAAAAAGCATTTAGCTTTGTTGCCTGGCACATACCCTAAAAATGCTAAATGCTGCTGCTGCAGTTTCTGTTATGATTAAATGTGCCCTAGGAATCCTCCGAAGGGGCTTTATCCACTGACCCTTACCTTCCGAACAAAGAATAGAAGGTTCACAAGCTGGAGATATGAGCAACTCTTTTCAGGCTAAGAACAGGTCAGGAGTTGCCTAGTAAATCATCAATTTAAAATATCGAGTGCTCCTTTTTAGCTTTTTAAGTTCATCCTTATTTGAGGATGGAACATGTGCACGTAAGGTGAGTGCCCCTTCCATAATTCTTATTCTACTCTATACAGGGCTCCATCAGAAGAGTTAACATGGAATTTGCTAGTGTTCATCGGAGCAAGCCAGAAAGAAACCTAAGAGAGAAAGTCCCCGAATGACATTATGATGTGTAGTTAAACCACTCGCCCTATCTGGATAGCTGAAACATGTTCTCCACGCACTATTAAGACTGGGAAAGAGGTTGCCAGAAATTCCAGTAGTCTGTACAATCTTCCTCTCCTTGTAGAACAGAACGCATAACCCACTCTCCCCAAGCAGATAAAACTGGTCAGCAGGTGACAAAGTGGTAATAATCCTATAATTCTCAAAGGAGTTAGAGAGAAAGCACTTAATCTCTGCCCTCAATGAGGCATGTGGCTAATCACTGGCGTGAGAAGAAACCTTTGGAAAAACAAATGGGTGGGACGGCTTCTCATAAGAGGAAAATGCCTACAGCACAAATACTTCAGTCTTTAAAAATATTGGGGAGACCCCCACTATCTGCTCTTCCCCTAACCTCTGTAACAAGCTGACCTTAATTCTGCAAAGGGAGTTTTCCTGGCTCCTATTACTCGGTTTCTAGGACCCTCGAGACATTTCTAGACATTAGCTGCGGTCACTTAGGTTCTCTTGGCTTCAGTTTCCTTATGAGATTAATAAAATACTAGCATTTTAGTCTCTTCTAAATTCTAATCCAAACTGCTATGACTGTCAGGGGGCAGCTATCCTTAATAGCACTGCTGCTTAACTTGAGCTTTATTACAAGGGGACCCTTCAAAGAGAAAACCTCTACATTCAGACAGCATTTTCAGTACAAAACGAAAACACTGCCAACCAGGAACCTCTTCAAAATGATATAAATGAGATAAAGGCTACACATAAACCACAGTGGCTCTGGGCTGGCTTACGGTCCAAGCATGACAGGTATTAGAAGAATCACAATATTTGAGCTCCATAGAGATAATGTATATTTCAAGTATAATAAATGGTGAAATAGGTCAGATGCATGTATTCCTCAAGCAAAGAGATATCTTCTTTCAATCTTAAATGGCAATTTTAATGTTTCATTGAAATGGTCTATTTTGGTATGATTTTCATATCTCCAGTGTTACAGAACTTAGTTCTAAAGATATTCTCCCTCTCCCCCCCATTATGGGTTTTGCTCAGGTTGCTAGATGAGATTCAATGGATTTCTAGCCCCAAAACTGGACTGATCCGATTGAACAAAGGATTAGAGTAAGAGAACAGGTACACACATGCAGGAACTAGCAAGAAATTAAATAAACCAAGTCACAACTGCGGAAGGAAGAGATGGGTACAGAAGAGAAATGTTACTTTTGGATTTCTAACAAGTACATGTGGCAGAAATACATGCTTTTCAACTTCACTGTATACCTCACGTTTTCAATCAACCTGCAATTATTCCACCAGTCTAAGAAAAAACTCCTACTAAATTTCGCTGTGTGCACCATTCTATGCACCATTCTGTGCTATATTACGATCAACACCAACAGACCCAAAGTAGATCTTTCTGTCCTCTCTCAAAACTAAGATTTTGTCTAATAGTAAATCAAAGAATTCCTTTTCTAATCTCCTGCAGAAAGAGAAAAAAACGAAGTCACATTCTAAGAAGTTCTCATTTCATATACAGTAGTTCAAGCCACATGGCAAAGTACCAAATTATTTCCTTACCATCCTAATAAGTCTAGACAGTCCATTCAGGAGAAGTCTCTAGTCACATATGTTTAGAAGGGTGCTATCTTAGCACACTGTCCTTGCTTCAGTACTCAGAGGAAGTGAGCCTTTGTACTTTATAAACCTTGCCGTTAGCCCTGAGAATTTTTAAACTCCCATCCTGTATTCGTTTTGGGTTTTTTTTTTCTTTTAAAGAACCAGACTAAGAAAGAAAAGAGGCTTCGGTACACAACATACGGACAGGTGCTCACATTGCTCTTAACTCCTTACTGGCCGTATTTAAGACACTGTTGCATACCTACCGTACTGGCAACATTTTTAAAGTTGACAATAAAAGGACTGATTCAGCCAAGCCTGTGGAGGCATGAACTGGCACAACCACTTTCATAGGATGGCCTTCCCTAGTAGAGCACGTGCACGCCGGATCACACAGCAGCTCCACTTCGGGGTATGTACCCCAGAGAAACCCTTCACCAGAGAAACGTGTGCACCAGGGGACAATACACTATTCACAGCAGCAATGTTTGCAATAGCAAAAATGCTGAAAAGAACCCAAATGTCCACCAACACCCTGATGAGATTTTCATATATTCATACTGTGAAACACGAAAAGCGGGGAAAATAAACGAACTACACTGCACACATCAACGTGGACAAGGAAAAAGCAAGGCACCAAGGAAGGCGTGACATTGTGATTCCATTTACAGCAAGAACAAAAAAATAAGGTGAAACTAAGCAAAACTGCTTAGCAATACAGACCATTGGAAAAATATGAAGATGAGCAGGTGCATGATAAATATAAAATGCCAGTGGGAGGTAAAGAGGATGGAGAGGGTGCAATGAGGAAAGAATCAGGAGGTTCTAAACCTAAAATGTCAGCGCTTTACTACTTAAGGTGGGTTAACAGTTACAGGTGTTCTTTTTATTGTTATTCTTTAAACTGCACAGGATTTATTTCAGTTTCAAAGTAAGGCAAAGAAACAAATTACACCCTGAGGGAAAACAGTCCTTATTATCTAGTACCTGCACATTGCTACAGTGAGGAAACATGCCAAACTTTCCTGATGACCTCTTCAGGGAGTGAAGAAATTTTACTAATAACCACATTAAGTTTTCAGAAAATTTAAACTACACACTCCACTTCCATAGTATTTTAGAGGTATAGCTTCCCTTTGTAGCACTTATCTCGTACCAAAAGACTAGTTTTGTCATGTGTCCCTCCCACAATAAGCTGGACATTCCACAAAGGAGGGTATTCCCGGCTCCAACTCTCTATCCCTGGGTCTTCTAGCACAGTGCCTGCTCATGGGAAGTACGCAATACATATTTTTGAATGAATGAATAAATGAATGACTTGGAGAATCTAAGTTGGGGTAACTTTTACTAGTCTCTCCACAAATGTAGGACAATACAACACAACTTTCCAGAGACTCAATTTGGTTCCCTGAACCACTGGCTCAGAACTTAAGTTATTTCAGCATCTATGCACCAAAGTTTCCTAAGGCCCGTCTATAAGCAGGCGCTTAGCTAGGTGCTAAAAAAAGGGCTCTGACAGGACTGATACAGTCTCACTGATCTATAAAATAGCTCCTCCATGTCTAAAGGAGGAAGGGAAGACAGGATTTTCCCCCTGACCTCTTAGGACACTGAAATGCATACAGAGACAATGCTGAGATTTCAGTAACTGGTGGGTGGCCAGATCCACTTTGGAGAACAACGGGCTGCTAGTTCCTTCAGCTGCTCTAAAGGATGAACTAATTCCTTTAGTCTCCGCCATCCTTGTGAATTAAATGGTATCATTCTGTGTTCTGCACAGTAGCCTCTCCTACAATACTGAATAAACTGCAAAGCACTGTCCTTCTAGAACCTCTTCTAGAAAGCAAGAGGCAGAGACAACCACTCATAGGAAGAAAAGCTATAAAGAAAAATTATCATCTTGAAGACAAACATCTCTATTGTGGAGATAAAAGAAAAGGGCCATGAGTTGCCACATTACAGCTGCCTCTCTGCTACATTTTATGGGAAAGGTTAAAATCAGAGACAACTAATGAAAAAGCATTAAACGGTGGTTCTAATAAACTTGAGAACTATTCCATTTTACTAAAACTCAAGACTTTGGCTGCCTTCCATTCTGTTCCAATAATTATCATTCTACCCAGCATTCCCTGAAGGCCGCAGGAGAAAATGCTGCTGACACCCATCATCAGCTCAAGTTATCCCTGTCTCCTTTCCTTTTCCTCCCTCTTCCTTAAGCCATCCTAAATGTTAAGAAATCAAAGACAGTGAACAGCAGTGTAATTAGGTAGGACAGGAAGAGGACAAAACAAACTTTGTTTCTATTGTCTTCTTAGGGGGTTAACTTCTTCCTAAAAATGTAACAAGGTCATCAGTAATTTGACTTCACAAGGCATATTCCCTTTTGCACATTATCTCAATTAAAAATACGCATTTCAAAGTCTCTTAGATCCTGTTTCCTCCTCTGTGTGACGTCATTTAAGGGAGAAAAACTTAGCACTCAGAATGTTGAAATAATTCAGTCAAGCCGAAACCTACTGCGTATGGTTGGCACAGGGGTCAAGAAGCCAAAGGCAAATGAGTATTAACTAAGGACACCGAGAGCACCCATTAGGTGCTGGGTAGCTGTGCCAGAAACTAGTCAAGAAGATTTTTAGAAATAAAACTTACTTATTAGTGTATTCAAAGGGAACTCTTAGAGATATTTACCAAAAAAACTGGGTAACTTAACCCAGTAAAAAACATTCACAATTTGCTCCAGAATGAAAAAATAGAGCAGAACTCCATGTCAGATTCAAGTTATTTTCTAAAGATAACTGCAGCAAATAGACACCCAGGGCTACTTACTACCAGTGTGAAGTGAAACCTAAGCCTGTAAGAAACCTGAAAGCCTGTAAGGTGAAAGTGGAGGAACTATGCTCGCAAACATTAAAAACCCAGAAAAAGCTTAGTGACATCAGGCTCTTCTGAAGAGGGCAGGACTCAAAACAGGAAGATCAGCTCAAAGTCTACAAGACACATTCAGACCTCTAGACCATGTCTATCCCCCCAATGTAGGTTCCCCATCTCCCACTCCATCCGTACCCCTCATAATTCTAACCGAAGTCCGAGGGTTTACTCTCTGGAGATGTTAACCAAGCAGGCTCTGTCCTCTCCCACACCAAGCACAACTGAAAACAGGGAGAAAAGGACAGTACTGACAGCAACAGTGAAACACAAAACCATTTTCCCTCTACTGCGTTCTGTAAAAGTAGGCAAAAGCCTACAGATGCTGGCAGTTGGGAGATGCCACCCAAACGGTCAGGTCAATCACCCCCTACAGTAATGCCCACCCATTGATAGGCCCCACCAATGAAAAACAAGAGTTTCTAAAAAAAAGGACTGGAGTGTCTCACATTTAAATACAAGTGGATAATCAAGAAGGACAAGACATTTGATATAAACCCTCTGAATCTAAACTAAACAATGAAAGAAATTGCAGTAAATAGAGACAATGCAGGGAGCTGAAAAACAACAAAACAAAAACACTATCCTATCAGATGTAATTTTTGCATCCACGGAACAAGAGATTATCTAAAAGTATTCATAGTTTAAAAAGATTGTAGAAATACACACACACACACACAAACACACACACACCCCACACATATAAGTTGAAGACTAAAGCTAAAGGAATCTAGAAAAAAGATGCAAAATGGAGAAAAAAATAAGAAATTGCGAAAAACAGTATACAGTAGGGCTGAAATGCAACCAATAGAATTGTGAAAAAAAAGAATAAAGGAAAATGTTTTTTAAAAAAAGAAACAAAAGGAAGTCCAGATATTAATTTCTAGATTGAAGGGCTGTCTAGAACTTACCTACTATGTAGTCAGTCGTACAGATGAAAAGAAACCCACACAAAAGCACATCACAATAAAATTTCAGAGTAACAAGAATAAAAAGGTAATACAATACTTTCAACCTTTTGAGGTAAAATTATTAGGTTAAACACATATGAAACTACCATTGTTATAGGACAAAAATTGTCAACAGTAATTTCTTATAGCTCAACCTAGTATTTCCAGTCTTGAATTAGTATTTAGACAAACTTTTTGGACTTGTAAGGTCTCAAAGTTTTGACTTGTATGACACTGTGAAATCATCACCATAATCAAGAGAGGGAACATATCAATCACACACTCAAGTTTCCTCATGCCTCCTTGTAATCTTCCTTCCTGGGGCTTTTTAGTCCTTCCAGAAATTCCCTGCCCTTCCCCATCCCATTCCCAGCCAAACATTGATCTGCTTCCTGTCACTATATTTTTCATTTTCTAGAATTTTATATGAATATAATTATACAATATGTACTCTTTATTTTATATAGTTCCTTCCACCCAGGATTATTATTTTGAGATTCATTCATGTATTTGTCAACAGATCATTCCTTTTTGTTAATGAGTAATAATTTATTGCTCAGTTATACCAAAATTTGCTTACCCATTAACCTGTTAATGGATATTTGAACTGTCTCCAGTTTTGGACTATTACAAATAAAGCTTCTATGAATATTCATGTACAAGACTTTATGTGGTGTAATGGAATGTCTGGGTTATGTTAGTTAAGTGCTTAATTTCTTTAAAAATTGTGAAACTGTTTTCCAAGTGGTTCTATCATTTATATTCCTACTAATATTGTCAAACAGTTTCAGCTGCTCCTCAAAAATACTGGGTATCGTCAGTCTTTTTAATTGTAGATGTTGGACATCTTTTTATGCACTTACGTTTGTTGAAGTATCTGTTCAAATTTTTTCCACATTTTTTTTATTGGGTTATTTTCTTACTATTGAATATTAAGGCTTCTTTATACATTCTGGGTGCAAGTCCTTTATCAGTTATGTGATTTGCAAATACTTTCTCCCCATATCTATGGCTTGCTTTTTCATTCTCTTAACACTGTCTTTTAAATATTTAAATAGCAAAACTTCCTGTCATTAATGAGGTCCAATTACCAACTCTTCCTTTTATATGTTGTACTTTTATATCTAAGAAATCTTTGCCTAACTCAAGGTCATAAAAGTTTTCTGTGATTTTCTCCAGAAGTTTTATAGTTTTAGATTTTACATTTATGTCTAGATCCATTATGAATTCAATGTTGTATTAATATATGTTGTGAGGTATAGACAGAACTTCACTTTTTTGCACATGGATATTCAATACTATTTGTTAAAACTATCCTTGCTCTATTGAACTGCCTATACACCTCTACAGAAAAATCAATTGAGCATTTATATATATGTCAATTTTTGGACTCTCTTTCATCGATCTATTTGGCTACCTCAATAACCATGCCATACTGTCTTGATCCTTGTAGATTTATAATAAGAACTGAAGTCAGTAAATTAAGTGTTTTAAACTAAAGTAAGTGTATTTTAAAATCTTTTTGCTAATTTCTATTAAAAACCCTGCTCAAAATTAGTCACTAAATCTATCAATCAATTTTCAAGAGAATTGACATCATTAACACTATTGAGTCTTTCAATCCATGAATTTGGTAAATCTCTCCATTTATTTAGTTTTCTTAAATTTCTTTCAGCAAGGTTTTATAGTTTTCAGTGTACAGGTGTTACATATTTTTTTGTCAGGTTTATCCCTATTTCAAATTTGTAATGCTATTATAAGTGGTATTTTAATAATTACAATGTAAAAACAATTTCAACGTGTTTGCTAGTATATAGAAATACAATTTTCATACACTGAACTTCTATCCTGGAATATTATTAAACTCATATATTAGTTCTGATACCTTTGCAGTTTCCTTCGCATTTTTGCAGCTTCCTTTGCATTTTCTACATAGATGATCTTATCATCTATAAATAAAGACAGTTTTATTTCTACCTTGCTAATCTGGATATCTTTTATTTCTTTTTCTGGCCTTACTGGACTAGCTAGAATTTCCAGTGTAAAGAGGGTGGAAGTGGTGAGACAGGACATACCACTTACCTTGGTCTTTATCCTAAGGCAAAAGCATCCAGTTTTTTGTCCCACCATTAGCTACAATGTTAGCTGTAGGTTTATGGTGATACCCTTTGTCAGAAAGAGATTCCCTTCTATTCTTAGTTTCCTGAGCAGGGTCAGGCAAATGAGGCAAACCAGGCACAAGAAGTACTCAACCTTGGGTACAAAATTTGAAGGGGCAACAAAAAACTCAGTAATCGAGAGAAATGATATATTAAGGCAATTTTTAAGTCAAAATTAATGCAAAAATCCACAATGAACAAAGCATCAAAACTGAAATAAAGATTGGATTGATATTATTGATTTTTTTCCTTTGCCTTTGGCTCCAATATGGTTCCGCATGGCACTGTTATTGAAGTCAGGAGGCTAACAGAGGGGTGGGCATTGCAAACGGAAGGAAATAGCACACAAAGGCCGTAAGACAGGCATGTGCCTGGAGCGTTTGAGAAATATTAAGGAAGTCAGTGTGACAGGAAAAGAGATGCAGAGGTCAGAATGAAAACAGGGATCAGATGATGTAAGCGAGAACTGAGTTTTTCTGAATGATATGAGAAGCTGCTACATGGTTTTAAGCAGAGGAGTGAAGTAATCCGACATGCTTTAAAAGAATCCTTCTGACCGCTATGCGGAGAAAAGATTATAGGGCACTAAAGACAGAGAGACTAGTGAAGGGCTATTACAATAATCCAAAAGAGGTTAAACAGTGGTTTGGACCAGCTGGTAGCAGAAGAGGTGGTGAGAAGAGGTTGGATTTTAAACATATTCAAGATAAGGCAAGTAGGTTGTATGTGGAGGAGAGAATGAGGAGTCAAGAATGACTCTGGCCCAAGTAATTAGAAAAATGGAATTGCTACGTACTGAGATAAGGCAGACTGAGGGAGGAACAGGTTCTGGAGAAAAACGGCAGGAATATGGTTTGGGACATACTAAGTTTGAAATGCCTAACAGACGTCTAAGTCAAAATGTCAAGTAGGCAGATGAATATGTGAAACTGATGGTGAATTCGAAATTGTCAGCATATAAATGAAAGCAGAGGAGATAACAGAGAGAGTGCTGTGACAGAATAAGCAGTCTGAGGACGGAGCCCGGGGCACTTCAATGTTTAGAGGTTGGAGGGATTAAAAATAAGCAGCAAAGAAGAATGAGGTGAAACACACAATAAGGTGAGGGGAAAAAATCGGAGAATATAGTTCTGGAAATCAAGTGAGGAAAGTATTTTTTCAGGTACTTTCCAATCTACTGAAAGGTCAAGTAGGATAAAGATTGGGAACTGAGGACTATCAAGAAAGCGAAAAGAAAAAACAAAGAAGGTGAAAAGACATCCCATTAGAAAATGGGACAAAATATTTGCCAAATCACATTATCTGCTATGGGACAAAAACTCTTACAACACAACAACAAAAAGACAAACAACCCAATTAAAATGAACAACGGATCTAAACAGACATTTTCCCAAGGAATATATACAAATGGCCAATGAGCGTACGAAAAGATGCTCAGAATCGTTGGTCATTAGGGAAATCCAAATTAAAATCACAATGCAATACTACTTCACACCCACCAAGATGAAAGACAACAAGCGTTGGTGAGGATGTGAAGAAGTCGGAACCTTCTTACGTTGCTGGTGGTATTATAAACTGGTACAGCCACTCTGGAAAGAAGTTTGGCAGGTCTTCAAAATGTTACACAGAGTTACCAAATAATTCAACAATTCCACTCCAAGGTATATACACAAGAAAACTGAATACACATGTCCATACAAAACTTGTACATGAATGTCCACCATTATTCATAATAGCCAAAAAACAGAAACTCAAATGTGTCCACTAACTGATGAACGGATACAGAAAATGTGGTGTATATCCACATAATGGAATACTATTTGGCCATCAAAAGGAAGAAAGTACGGATACATGCTATAATGTGGACGATCCAGAGAAACATTATGCTAAGTGCAAGAAGCCAGGCAATAGGGCCTTATATTATCTGATTCCAGTTATATGAAATGTTTAGAATAGGCAAATTCAGAGTCAGGAAACAGAAGAATTGTTTCCAAGAGCTAAGGGAAGGCAGGAGTGTGGAGTGACTACTAATGGCCATAGGGTTTCTTTTTGGGGTGACGACAATGCTCTAAAATTACACAGCAGTGATGCACAACACTGGGAATATACTAAAACCCCCTGAATTTTATACTTTCAAAAGGGGAATTTTATGGCATGTGAATTTTATTCTCAAGAAAACTACTTAAAAATTGTTTGAGAATTGGTCATCAGATTTCCCAATGAAGAGGTCACTGGTGGCTTTGGCAAGGAAAACAAGGAAAACAGTTACTGCAAATGGCAGAGGGAAAAGCCAGAGTAGAGTTGGTTTCGGAGAGAAAGGGAGGAGATGGCTATGCAGACTATACTTGGGTCTACAGTATAACTGGAGGAGAGACTGCTTTTGGAGAAGTTTTGCTGAAGGGAATCGAGAAACAGGGCACTTTCTGAATGAGGATGTGGGATCGAGAGAGGTTGTTTTTTAAAGATTAAAGATATTTAGGGCATGTTTGCTGCTCATATATACGCCCATGAGCCTATGTATGGGCGGCGGGGCGGAAGTAATTCTGCAATGGGGAAAAAGGAGAAATGCTGGCGTGAGGTCTTTGAGTAGACAAGAGTAAGAGATCTTGTGTATAAGAGGAGAGATTAGTTCCACGCCGGTACACAAGCAGCTCATGAGCAAAGACCGATAAATGGTACATGTGAATAAAAATAAATGGGAAGTTGTGTGTAGAATGGGTGGAAGCGCGTTTCTATTTTTTTTCAGTGAAAGAGTCAGCAATGTGAGAGTGAGTACAGGGGGAGTACAGGAAGTTTGAGAGCTAAGAAGGTATGAGAAGGAATACATAGGGAAATGCAGCAGGACTGCTGTGAAGTATTAGAGGCCCACGTATGGCTAATAATCATGGACTTAAAGTGAGAACAAGCAAAATAACTGTGTGGTTTTCTCTAGCCACATTGAGATGCCCAGGTGCAGGCACGGAGTAGATCAAAAGTTGGATTTAACCATGGCTGGGGTTTGTCAGTGAACAATTTAGGAGTGTATAGAAGGAAGTATAGTGGTACCTCGGTTTTCCCATAGAAAGTAACGCAAAATGTATTAATCCGTTCCAGATGTTTAAAATCAACCCCCAAAACCGCAAATTTAGCATGAATTTTACTATCTAATGATACCATAGATCCATAAAATTTACAGTGTTCGTAAACCGAAATGTTCGTCAATGGAGACATTCGAAAACCGAGGTACTACTGTGATTGTAAAGTAAGGAGGGAACGGTAAGGAGGGAAGATCTGAAAAAAATGAGATGCACTATCCAAAAAGTGGTGAGGTCAACGACTGATGGAGCTGAGCTTCTAGAGGAAGGCCACTGCCAAACAAACAAACAAACAAACAAATAGGAAGAGCTGGTTGGAGAATAGGATGTTCGAAACAGATAGAAATGCAGGTCTGAGTAGGTCTAGGGCAGAAGTCCACAAACTTTTTCTATAAAGGGTCAGACAGTACATATTTTAGGCTTTAAGAGCCAATGAATGGTCTCTGCTGCAATACTAACTCTAGTGTATAGTGTGAAAAAAGCTGTAGATAATATATAAGCGAAGGAGTAAAGGCTGTATTTAAATAAACGTTATTTACAAAAACAGCTTGGCCCAGGGGCCCTGGTTAGGATATGACCGTGGGAGTAACAGTGAGACAAAAATCCCTGGGACAGAGGTGGTCAAGGAACTAAGAGGCAAAGGTGTTGGCAAGATCATTACCAGGGACATTGAATTTACCAAGAGGTAAGCCGGAAGTAGTTTTGGGAAGAGTGACTGTGAGCCAGGAACTAAAGCCTCTAAAGAATGAGGCAGGGCGGGGGCGGTATCAGCAAACACCGCAGAGATCTCCGAAAATTCTCTCCTCCATAAAAGCAATAAAAACAACGGGCAAAACTGTCCGAGTTAAGTTTTTCAGAAATCTGGAAATGAACCAAAGGCTTGTAGTAATGTGGGGAGCAGTTATTTGAGGAAAACAGCTGAATCTCATTAAGAACAGTGAGCTTTTGTGGCATCTATTCCCATCATCTGCTCTGAAAATCAGCCGCCTACAATCCCTGTGACAGCAGACAGCCGCTGGGGGCGGTGGGAGGGGGGAGGGAGGAGAACAGGGCTGGGGTGCCTTCAAAGCTTCATTACCAAAGAACTGGACTTACTTGACCTTTCTGCTGGTTTCCTGGAAGACCCACTTGCAAGGTTGTCTGTTTGACCAGGCTTAGAGTTGGCCAGTGTGAAATGCTCTTCCCTGGGGATGGGAGCATTGGTTAAAGATACTTACAGGCAAGTGTTGAACTTTGTGGCTGCCTGAGGCAGTGAATAACAGTTGGGACAATCATAGACTAACTAAAAGGCTTTATGAAGGAAAGCTGGGGCAGGAGATGATCATAGGGGCTTTGAAAAGCTCTGATGTGTCCCTGGGAGTCTAGAAGGCCACACGCTCACACAAGGCTGTGCGCGTGCCCAGGGCTGAGCACATGCTCAGGGAAGGCCTGACCTCTCATCTCTGGGTGACCTGGAGGCTCTGCATAAGCAGAAAGGGAAGGCTAACCCAGAGCTGCCAACTGCCTAGCTGAGGGTTAAATTCGACAGCCAGCAGAACTATTCTTCAAAAACCAGGAGAAATTAAGTTATTCTCAGATAAACAAAAACTGAGAGAATTCAATGCCAGCAGACCGGCCCTATAGATCTACTAAACGGAATCCTTCAGGCTGAAATGAAAAGATACTAGGCAGTAACTTGAATCCACAGGAAGAAATAATGAACACCAGTAAAGCTAACTCTGTAGTTCTGTTAGTTTCCTATTGCTGCTACAATATATTATCACAAACTTAGAGGCTTAAAACACAATTTATTATAGTTCTGCAGCTCAGATGGTTGAAATGGCTCCCACTGGGCTAATATCAAGATGTCGGCAGGACTGCATTTCTTTGCAGAGGATTTAGGGGGAAATCTGTTTTCTTGCTTTTTCTATCTTTTAGAGGCTACCTGCATTCCTTGGCTCAAGGCCTCTTCCTCCGTCTTCAAAGTCAGCAGAATAATATCTTTAAATATGTCTTTAAATCTCTGACTCTTACTTTCCTGCCTCTTTCCCTTGCAAAGATCCTTGTGATTATATAGGGTCCACCTGCATAATTCAGGCTAATCTCTCCCTCTCAAAATCCTTAGCTTAATCATATCTGTAAAATCCCTTTGGCTCTATAAGATAACGTATTCACAGGTTTCAGGTTTTAAGACACGGATTTTCTAGGGATTGTTATTCTGCTTACCCTGTGAGGTAAATACAAAGCACAGTATAAATGTATTTTTTGTTTGTAACTCTTTTTGTTGTTCTTATCCAACTTAAAGGATCACTGCGTAGAGCAATAATTACAATATGTGTTGATGGCCACACAATGTCTAAAGATATTATTTATATGACGACGACAGCACCAAGGAGAGGAGGGGCGACAGGACAAACACTTTGCATACTACTAAAATTAAACTGGCATTAAGCCACACTGAATTATCATAAATTAAGACGTTAATTGTAATTCCTGGGATGACCACTAAGAAAATAACTCAAAATACTGTAATAAACAAGGGAATTCAAATGGTACAGAACACAGCTGTTTAACACAAAAGGTGACCGTCATGGAGGAATAGGGGAACAAAAAAGACATGACATATAGAAAGTAAATAGCAAAGGGTAGGCATAAATCTCAGCAGTGATTACATTACATGTAAATGAATTAAACATTCCAATTAAAGAATGCAGGGACGTAACCTCAGAGTCTGTAAGATGAGTAAAACAGACATGACAAGCCTTACAAACCTGGGGGCTTTTAGAGAAAAAGGAGGCACAATGATCTGCAAGTTGCAAGAAAGAAAAAGGACCCCAACCCTGCTTTCAGGTTCAGGGGTCTGAGGAATGTGAGAGAAAGGAGAGAGACTGTGTGAGAGGGCTACAGTGAAGCAGGATCCTTGGGGGATGTTTATGATCTTTTTAGATATAAAAAAATTAAAAATTTGTATTTAGTAAAAACTATCACTCTTTTCCTTTGTGTTTTTTCCCCTTGCATTCATGCTTAGAAAGTTATTCATCTCCTGAGAGCAGATAAAATATTTTCATCTACATTTTCCTTTTATATGCAAGATTCTTAAAGTATGCCCTCAGTTCATTTTAACCTTACTGTAGACTCTGCTGTGTAAAACTCTCTTATTTCTCTTTCATAGAATCAAAAGGAAAGGAGACAATGTATTGGCAGTAATGCCGACATTTAATCCAAGCTCTCCTATGAAGTCACTGAGTGGCAGCTTAGTCTCTAACCTGCCTCCCTCCTCTCCTATCGCCACAGTTCAGCTCCACACTATCTCTGGTCTGCGGCTGTGAGTTATTGCAATGTCTCCCAATTGGCCAAGGTGACAACAGTCTCTCCTTTTTCCAATCCATCGACCACAAAGCCTAGAATTATAACCCTAAAAAAAGCTTAAAATGAAGGATTCACATCTACAGTTTATATAAATCATTCCTACAAATCATTAAGAATACAACAGTTCAATAGAAAAATGAGTCAAGAATATGAACAAGCATTACACAGAGTACAAATGACCAATAGACACATTTTTAAAGTAACATTCAACCACACTAATAATTAGGAAAGCACAAATTACAACAACAAAGCACTTCTCCCAACAAACTAGCATAATTTAAAAAAATGATAAACACCCAGCTTAGGCAAAGATATGGAGAAACAGAAACTTGTGTATTAAATTCTTGTTTAAAGAATTTCATACTTTATAATAAGGAGATCCAAACTCCTTAATATAACTGAAGGCCTTTCACAGTCTGGCCTTGGCTCACCTTTCCTTTCTTTTCTCTATACTCTACCCACCCTGAGCTTTACCTGTACGTCACAAAGGAAAAGCATGGAACGTGTCAGATTTTTCATCCCCCAGCAATCAGGGACATGCTGTTCCTACTGCCTGAAATGATACTTTCCCTTCATCTCCTCAGTGCAAATGCCATTATTTCCTTTGAAGTTTTCATTCAAATACCCCCAATTTAGTGGTCCTCTCCTTTGGGTTCTCATGGCACTGTAAAAGTCAAGAGCCCTTAACCCTCTGCCATTGGAAGTTAACTGTTGATAATGGTCTTAACAGACTGAGAAGGGAGGCCCTGGGGATTCCGGTCTTATTTATTTTTGTTTTTATAGTACTGAGCACATAGATGGCACTCGTAAAAACGGAATTAGTAATATTTCATCTAGCACGAACGGCTAGCAGCAAGGCTTTCTTCATTTCTCCAACACACCAAAACTACCTTATAATGATAATCTAGGTTTTATTATTGATAAGCTAGAACGTTAAAAAAGCTAAATATTGCTTTTAATCAATATGTGGTCTCAGGTTAATCAGAACTTTAAAAATGCTGTTACAGAGAAGCAGTGGTATACAAGCAGTTGACTTCATGTTGTTAGACTGAAATTGGCCAGGGTAAGATTAGTTATGCCATGGAAATTGGTCAACACCACAAATAAGCCCTGCCCCCTCCTCCAAACTGGTGAAATATTTTGTCCAGTGGGCAAAAGTATATTTACTTTAGTAGGACAACTCTGTGACTAGCTGATGAGTAAACAGTAGCTCTAGTCTTCTTTCTTCAAGAAGCTTCCTGCTCGTCTAAACTTCATGTATTTTCCCCTAATTTAGAACTCCTAAAGCACTTACATCTATGTCAAAAAGCTTTACTTCCATTCACCTAACTCATTCAATAAATATTTACTAAGTACCTGTGGCACTGTGCGTGTTGACTATCAATTGTTTTACACTTATTTTCTTTTTTCCTTTAAACAGTAAAGTTTCTTGAAAGAGGAGTGGGTTCTCCGTAAGTACTTAACAGGTAATGAGGCGGGTGGCAGGCATTGTGGTTGACTCCCGACAGCCATTTCACCTGAGATGATTAGTCTAAATCAATCACTGAAATCCCAGTTCCCGTGTCAGTGACTGGTTTCAGAGGGCTTATGACCCAGTTACGGTCAAAGAGATGTTAGAATCAAACGGCTGAAAGCTTCTGGGAAAGGTTTCCTTGCTCCTAAGAAACAGAAGCAGATTTCCCGTCTTAACCTCATGTTGTGGTATTTGCATGAAATGCTTACAAAGCTGTAGTCATCTCATTATCTAAAACAAACAAACAACAAAGAAATCCCCAAACCTGGCCTACCTCTGAAATTGGTAAGTGATAAGTAGTTTCCTTATTAAGCCATTTAAAAACAGGGTTTCTGTTATTATACTTGCAGCCAAAGCATATTAAATGATAAATCAGATTTATGGACAAATATCAATACACTGAACTAACCACAATGAAATTGTTTAGAGAGTAACTGTGTTTTAAATTATGATTTTTTAAAAACATTTTCCTCCTAGGCACACTACTATTTTTTTAAAGATCAAAGTGAAACACGCACATAGTTTAAAGCATTACGAGTTCTCCAAAGTTGAAGAACAAACTTTGTTCTTAACAAACAGTAGCCCTGGCCCCGTTGCCGTCCCACTTCTACTCCCTAGAGTCAAACCACCTGCACAGCTTTTAAGTGATTCTTTTGGAGAGCTCCATGTTTCTAAATGACACAGCTTGTGTTGCTACCTGTTGATTTTTCACTTTGGGGAATTATCTATTGATTTTCCACTTTGGAAGATAATGATTCAGATTTCTTTTCTCCTTCTGTACCCATCACACACATACATCCTTTCTATTTCCCAAACTACCCTATATAATGGCAGTATGATTTTGATTAGTTCAATATTCAATGTACCCTATAATGACTATGTAAGCCTATTCACACTTGAGTAAACCCCGATTCGTTTTCCTTTCCTGCACTACATTTTGCTTTCCCTGTCAATATTACTTTTTATTCATTTGCTTAGATTTCTATGTATGATCAATATTTCACCCCAGAAAATCCTTGTCAGTTGTATAAATTTCCTCTCGAGACATTCAGACCCAGTAAGTATTTTATTTCATCTTCCTAAATAAGTTTCTTCTGGGTGACTTTGAATTTTCTCCAATGGACTGGCTGCCCTCTCAGTGCTGGTGAACAGTTGTTTAACTGAAATTTCCACTATTCTGAGGAATCCCCTAGCCTTTTTTTATTGGAGATCCTGTTTCCTTCATCACATGTTTACCTCTTTCCTGTTTTTTCCTTATTTTGTGAAGAACATCTTCCATCAACTTCCTAGAATAGTGTATGCGAAGTAAATTATCTGGGATACCAAAAGTTTATTTTAGCTTTTCAGACAAGATTGACAGTTTGGCTGGATTAAAAAAAAACAACAACAAAAAAAAAAAAAACAAAATCTAGGCCCTGTTGTTGAATATAATTCTGACGATGATGACTTTCTTTTCAACTTTTAGAACAAAATTTGATGACGAATTCTTAATTGACCATAGGAACTGAGAAGCAGACAAGTACGGAAGTCTGTATCAGAATTTATAATACATTTAAGCTGACCTCGAGTCAGTGTTAATGTATAAAGAAAGGTTCGTGAAACTGACAGCAAGTAGGTACTGAATAAACAGTAGTTATTAGTAACAAAAACCACATTTCCATCTGTAAATTCTGATACAAATGAAACAGATAAATTCAACCTAAAAGAAACCAAACCAGGAGTTTGGGTTTCTCAAGGTGCCTAATCCTGATTAGTCTCCAATTTTATTAATTTCTCAAATATATCAAGTAATTCTTAGTGTGTTAATATTTTCTTAGTTGGGTAAAGTCAGCTTGCTTGGTTGGAATGTAGATTAAACTCCAAATACTGGCAAATTCACGTGGCTTTATCATTAAGTTCATCTTGCCAACATTTCAAAACCTTCTTTTTGTAAACACACAGTCCTACCCACAACTATACTGCCCAAGATCTCGGTAATTTCTGTAACTAATAGCACGCAAGAACCCTGAATAAGAAAAGGGAATTCGGTATCAGGAGAAAACAAAGTTGTCAATTTCCCTGAGGAAACAAAAGAACTTCCTCAATGGTTGCTATTCCCATTCTGTCTCCATAAGATTCACGGTGCAGAAATTTCATAAGCACAAAATGCTATATACTCGTACACCGAGGAGTCAAATTCCCTCTTTCATCATTAGGCAATGTCTGCTTCTCCCCTCTTCCTTTTTCCCCTCCCCACACCCAACCTCTAGGTGTTAATGTTCAAAGCCTGGTGTTCAGGGAAAATCTCTCCTTTTCTCCCTTAATGAAAACTGTAAGCAGGGGACATGCTATCTAGTCTTTCCTTGGTTCCCTGATGTCTCTTCTTAGTCTTTAATGCCTACAATCACTCCAGCACCCTCAAACACAATAGTTGAGGCTCAGTACTAGGAAAATCTCTCAAAAGGAGAAATTTGATTTAAACTATATACAACTACATAAGGGTATCTAAAATATTAATAAGCATTTGAAGGATCAATACAGATATATACAATGTAGTCTAACCTCTGTAAGACTATATTTAAATTTAACAGCAACAACAAATTTGTTTGTTTACTAATACAGTAGGCCCCCCTTTATCTGTGGGGGAAATGTTCCAAGATCGCCAGTGGATGCCTGAAAATGCGGATAGTACCCAAACGCTATCCATACTGTTTTTTTCTATACACACATATCTTTTCACTTAAAGGAAGCACTTTATGGCTTCTCTTTGGTATATCCGAATAGCCAGCATCACGACAGTGTTTCCCCGAAAATAAGACCCAGCCAGACCATCAGCTCTAATGCGTCTTTCAGAGCAAAAATTATATAATATAGTAAGATATGGTCCGGCTGGGTCTTATTTTGGGGGAAACACGGTACTCTTGCACTATGGGGCCATCAGTAAGTAAAATAAGGGTTACTTGAACATAAGCACAAAGACACAGCAATGGTGACCTGATAACCAACGTGGCTAAGTGGACTAATGGGTGGGTAGTGTGTACAGCATGAACACACTGGATGGGCAAAGGGATGATGCACATCCCAGGCTGAAGGGAGTGCGATGGCACGAGATTTTATCACACTACTCAGAACACACTACTTGAAAACTTATGAATGATTAATTTCTGGAATTTTCCATTTCATATTTTTGGACTGTGGTTGACCATTTGTAATTGAAACCACGGAAAGTGAAACCGCGGAAAGTGAAACCGCAGATAAGGGGTTAGCAGTTAGTAGTCTACTGTACTATCAAAAATATCGAATAATATGTTTGTTTAAAAAATAATGGTCCCATTCCAGTCGCAAAAAAGCATACCTAGTAGCTCAATCTTGTTCTCTAATACAATTGTTTTCTAATTCTCTAATAAAAGGAACCAGGGCTCCTTAGAGAAATGGCTGATTCTAGGACGGGGGCGAGAAAGATAAGTCTACTGCCTTTTGTGGTGCCAGAACGTGAAGACGAGTCGAACAACAACAAAATACATAGCCTGTATGCATAGGGGGTGGGAGGGGGGGACGACACACTAATGATAATATGTCAAAGAAATGTCAACACTGGCTGAAAGGGCTCCCAGTGGTCAAAGCTGGAATAATGTGGGCAACAAAATAAAGCAGTAGTGGATTATAATGCAAAATATAAAACAAGTATCTGTGAATCCATCCTGATATAAACAAATGATTAGATAACTGAATAAATAGGAGAGAAGAGACAAATCTCCCATGTAGAATTCCAAATAATGTATGTAGATACCCTGCCTCCAAGAAGGGGAAGCCGACCTCTCCCCCCCTTACGCTGTGGACTGTGCACAGTGCCTGCCCCCCAGAGAGGACAACATGGAAAGGGGAGGAAAAAAAGGAACTTTACAGTGAAGAACCTGCCAAACACAACCTCACCACCGACATCCACAGTCATGAATCACGTTGATAGTACGTATGCTTGATGTGATGAAACTGACACTGTACCTCTGTGGTTATCTTCCCAGTAACCCACAATGCCAGTCTTATCATGAGAAAAACGTCAGACAAATTCCCACAGCGGAGCATCTGACAAAATACCTGACCAGTACTCTTCAAAACTGTCAAGGTCATCAACAAGGAAAATCTGAGAAAGGGCCAGACAAGAGGAGCCTAAAGACACAGGACAACTAAATGTAACCTAGTATCCTAGCTGGGATTCTGGAACAGAAAAAGGAAAGTAAATTCATCTAAATAAGACACAGACTTTAGATAATAATAATAAATCAGTATTGGTCCATTAATTGTAACAAATGTATCATACTAATAATAGGGGACGCTAATAATAAGGAAACCTGGGTGCAGGGTATATAGGAATTCTCTATACTATCTCCTCAATTTCTCTGTAAATCTAAAACTGTTGTGAAAAATAAAGTCTATTACAAAGAAGAAACAATAATGATCCCCACTGCCAGGTCAGAAAGAGATCTGACCAAATCAAGGTGGGTAAAGGAATTTAATAAATTAAAGTTCACAAAGAAACACACATTGCACACTTCCCCTGTACCTTAGGAAAAAATATGGAGCCTGTCATTCAAGCACATAGTATCAGTTGTTTAATCATAATATAAAAAATGTCAGTTTCAAAGTCACTGTATCTTTGCCTATCAGAATCAAGCACCCGAACAGATCCACAGATCCACGGCTAGCGACGAACATGGACGATCTGACGAGATCTGTGGGGGAGAGGGGCTGAAAGTCAAAAATTCAGATAATAATTTCAACAGATTAGCTTTGCTTGAAAGTAAAGCAGATAAAAATCTCTGGAATCTATCTCATCCTGAGAGAGAACTAACTACTAGAAAAATAAGATCAAACCAACAAACACTGAGTCTCAGCTAATCACAGACGTGCAGCATTATCCCCAGGCCTGTACCCCAAGTGTGGTCTCCAGACTGGGAGCCTTAGCACTTCCTGGGGACTTGTTAAAAATGCAAATGGGCTTCATCCCAGATTGACTGAATCAGAATCTCTGGAGATTCAGTCTAGAAATCTGTTTCAACACGCCCTCCAGGTGACTCCATGCGTGCTAAAGTTTGAGTAGCACTGTGGTACCCTCTGTGAAGGTGACAAACCCATACTGTGGTCTCAGGTACAGGTAGGCAGATGGAGAATTCATGCCACACAGCAACCCACCTGCCACATGACTACCAAACAGCACTGGTAAAGCAAGCAGTCAATCCTCCCCTACCAGGAACGGACTAGAAACACAATAGTTAGATCTGAGCTTTGCGTGATAATTTCCAAGTTCAGGAACAAGCCAAAGGGAGCGGAAGTCAGAGGCAGGCTGCAAATGCAGCCGAGAGGGAGACACGAATAATAGCAGATGTAGTGTGTATTCTACCTGGTGACCCAAAACAGACAAAGTGTTGCCATCTAATTCTCTTAAAATCTCCTGGTTCTTGTTTCCCATGGAACCACGTGGATTTGTTTTTGACTCTTCTGCACTTTGAGGCTGCTGTGTCTGTCTTATTCTCACCTATTTAAAAAGAAAAAGCACTGTCTACATCACCAAGAAGAGCAATTCAGCAGGATTCATTTTCATATACTATGCTGCCAAACATAAGCCCCATTAATGAACAGCACAAGGGACTAGGGCTTGGCGTGGTAAAATGATGAGATGTCAGGAGAAATCTAGCTCTGCAAGCTGCTGCTTTTAGGAAAATGCATTTCACTGCAGCCACAGGTCCCCCCCTCCTCTTGCTTCAAAATCAGGTGCTCACCCATCCCTAGCAGCAAGATGAAGACCAAAGAGAGAGGGCCCTGACAGCAAAGCACAGAGGCTGCTGACACATCGCGTTTTAATTGCATCAGCAACTGCTAAGCAATTAATGAAAGAGAAAGAGGGAGGGCGCACCGGGGCAAAGAGAGAGAGACTTGAGCAACCATGTAAAAATATTTCATCCTCACCCCAATGAGAGCAGGTGATTTATGGCAGCTGCACAAAGCATCAAATGTGCATGTGAACTCCCAGGCCACTTTCCAGGCAGCAATAATGTGACATAGCCTAGATTTCCTTTTGCATACAGTTTTATATCTCCCATTTTCCTCCCTGTAGCCACCAACCAAGATGAAGGAGGGAGAAAGCCAACAACAGATCAAGTGGGTGATTTAGCTATGCAATTCCTTGGGCAGATTCTGTGCTTTGCACAACAGTGCGATATGAGGATCAGTAAATACTAACTACTACCAGCAGTGATTCATCAGAAACATGCACATCTGAGGCCCCGGGCATGTGGGGGCGGAACTCCATCTATAAACCTCTGCAGTTTCCTTCTTTTCCAAGCTGTAGTCTTATCCTATCACAGAAGAGGAAGGCAGTAAGATACCAACTGCTAACAAAATCCTCTCAGAGAAAAAGTGAATTCTCAAATGTGGCCGTGGTTGCCAAAAAACATCAGCATTGAAAGAGAAACAAAAGCTCAAACAGTCATTTAATGCCAAATTCCAGCTGTCATCTCCTCGGTGAACAGAGAACCCTAAATTACATCAATGAGCGTTGGTGTTCTTTGGGGGGTGAGGGTGGAAGCGGATGAAAAATGAGATGCTCTAGGCTAATTCAGATATGAAGTTCCTAAATAGAATAATGTTCGGGGGCTCTCACTCCCCGCCCTCACTCACTATTCAATCACAAGGACCAGAGGTCCTGGGTTTTCTGCAATAATCCTGATTGAAAAGTTCTACCCTACTGTGTCTGGATTGAAGTTACAAGAAAACATGGTTATTTTAGATATAGCTTATCCCAAAGCCCCTCACACAGAGCTCGACAGAACATGGTAAACCAACATATGCAGACAAAATGCAATGCCAAACCAACGAGTGTAAAGAAGGCAGGAGATAGATCCCTGAGGCCAGCGTCCAATAGCACGGCGGTCTTTAGTTAGTCCCAGCCTTTCCCTACTACAGAATTATTATACTGGTTATTAAAAAGATGGAAGATTACGATTCAACGAAAAGTATTCCGGGGGACTTCCCAGCTGACTGCTATGAGGGACAGAAAAAACAAAAACACTCCTTAGAAGTCCCTACCAGATCGGTTTCTTGCCTACTTCTCATCCCATCACCCCTCCCTCTTCACTCTAAACGTTTCTGTCCTTCTACAAATATTTCTTCAGGGCCTGCTACAGGTTAGCGCTGTTGTAGGCGCTATGCATAGAGGATAATCATGTAATGGCTGTTCAGGTACATCTTGTATGAAGGGCTCCTAGCCGAGGAGGCTCAAATCCACATCACGCTTTGCTAGTAAGCTGCGTGTCCTGGTGTAAGCCTATAGCCTCTTGGGAAGGAGAGGTTGTCCTCATTTGCTGAAGTAGCCCCATGGCCTAAGAGAGGCCCCCCCGTTACAGTGACAAACAAATCAGACAAAAACCCCTGTCCTCATGGAGCTTATATCCCATTGTGGGGGAGACAGAAAAAACACACAAAATAAATCACATGGTATGTGAGACAGTGATAAGTGTTAAGGAGAAAATAAAACAGGAAAGAAGGAATAGAAAGTGTGTGTAGGTGTGTAATTTTAGAGTATTCAGAGGACTCACTGAGAGATGACATCTCTATACTTAGAACTTGATCAAACCCATTCTCCTCTCCAAGCCTTTGCAGGTGGCCTTCCTCTCCTCTCGGCCTAGAACTCCTCCTGCTGCTACCTGTCCTCTCCCAAGTTTGGGATGGTTAGCTTTTACCTTTCAAGCTCAGCCTAAATGTCACCTCCTCAAAGGGGACTTTCCTGGCTACTTCGAAGTAAAAGAGCTACCCAACAGCTCTAGGCATTTCCTAACCAAATGAAGACTCAACTGCAGAGGGTGCCAAAAAAATGCATACACATTTTAAGAAAAGAAAACTGTATTAAAATTGTAATACTCAATACATACCAATAACAAAAGAGGAATACAGTCCCATTTGACTTCTGCAATCACAGGAGGTGCTCAAAGTGGTTACCATCAGCCTCCAGACACTTCTGATTACAGCCAACTACTGCTTGAGCAACGTTGACCAAAGTGTCCACTTGCATACATTTCATTTTTTTGGCACCCCCGGTATAAAGACTAGAGATTTGAATTCTATTCTATTTCCTGGCTTAACTTCTGGCATTTAGCTTCTCATTTGCAAAACAGATAAAAATAGTATCTACCCTATAGGGTTGCTGTGAAGATTACCTACGACCACCACAATAATATAACAATAAAAATGATAATGGCAGCTATTACTTATATAGCTCTCACCATGTCCCAGGCATTATTCTGTGTTCTACATTTATCAACCCATTTCATCCATTCATTTAGTCCATTTAAAGGGCTTAGCACTGTTTTTAACACATGGTATATACATGGTTACCGTCATTCTCATTCTCAGCATCATCGTGGCAGTATTATGAGCTATTGCACCGAAGTACCTAAGCACTCTGTTTGATTTTTTGCTCTACTGAAGAATCCACGCCCAAAAGTTCCTTCTTTTCCCTTCTTGGATTAACAGTCTAGAGAAGGAATACACGTATCAACTTCAGCACTCGTTCTGTGCACAGTGATCATTCCCAGTAGTGGCATAGACTTTACAAAATAAAAAGACCTATAACTGTCCTTATGGATCATATACTTTAAAAGTCTGTAGAGGTCAAGTAGGAAGGTGGTGGGGCACTGAAAGTCAAGTCTCTGGATTCAGTGATTCACAGAATCCAGATTAACCTCTCATTTTACAGACGAATAAAACCACGTTTGGAGAAAGGAAGTTATTTTGCTGACTTGTCTAGTTACTTACAGTTAGTTCATTATAGACCTGAAACCAGAATCTACATCCGTCAGCTCCCAAACCAGCAATTTTCCCATTACTCCGTAGAACCACCAGTTCAAAGAGGCCACCTGCAAAATAAGGGAACTATACTTGTTCACCATAGACGTCTCTTCTCACTCTGTTCTAATACTGTCATTCTAATAGCGATGAAACAAATGAAGATATAAATAAAGTCCGAAACAAACTTTCAATATTGGGAAATCTTACCCTTTAACGCAGATTCAAATTTTCCAAGGCAACAGGATTGAATCCAGAGGAGTTAAGTATTTGACTATATAGGTGTGATATTCAAAAGGTGTACTCTTCGTTCGGGGGGAAACATCCATAAAGTAAACTTAATTCTGTCCGTAGTAGAAAGAAGGATAAACTGGGATAGAATTCTAGTTCTGCCATTACGTTTTATGACTTCAGGCAAATCACTTTTCCTTCTTAGAACATGGTTCTTGCACATGGAAAATGGGAGAGTTAGGTGAATTATTTCTAAGGTACATTTTAATATTAACAATCTAGGAGTTAAGGCCAAATGCAGAACAGAATACATCATTTTAGGATTAACAACATGATTTTCCTTCTAAACAAGCTCTACCAAAATCAGCTTGCTATCAGTTTGAAAAACGAGGGGAAAAAGGGGGAAAGGGACAGCTTGAACTACTATTTACTGAGGCTTAACTATGATTTACAACAACTACGTACAACAGTTAACTTACGAGTGGGTGTCTGTTTCAGGACCATTTAATCATGAAGATGATACCAGGCACAGTGCTTGGCAGATAGCAGATTCTCAAAAATGTACTGAATGAATGAGCATGTAAATGAATAAATATCAGCCAGTTAAGTATGTTTACTTTTTTCAGGCAGGTCAATCTGATCAAAGAGAACTTTTGTCAGCATGGACGTGAAACTCTTAAGAGTTTGCCTCTATGGAGAAGAGATACACCAGAAACAGTGTACACCAAAAGTGCTAACTGATAATGTAGAAGGTGAATCTATCAGTTTCCTACAGCTGCTATGACAAACTACCACAAATTGAGTGGCTTAAAATAACATAAATTTATTCTTACAGCTAGAGGCCAGAGTCAAAAATCAGGTTCACTGGGCTGAAATCAAGGGTCCGCAGGACCAGGGTCCCTCTGGACGCTGTAGGAGAGAATCTGTTCCTTGACTCTTCGACCTTCTGGTGGCTGCCAGCATTCCTAGGCTTGTAGCTATTGAGTTGGTGCAAAAGTAATTGTGGTTTTTGCAATTATTTTTAACGTTTTAAACCACAATTACTTTTGCACCAACCTAATACATCACTCTAATCTCGAAGGCCGGCATCTTCAACCTCTCTCTGCTCCATCTTCACATCACCTTCTTTTCAGTGTATTCAATCCGTGTCCTCCCCCCCACCCCCCTCACAAGACTGCATCTGGAGCCCACCTAGATAATCGAGGATAATCTCCTCTTCTTAAGATCCTTAATCACAAATCAAAGGCACTTTCTCCATATAAGGTAACATGCACAGGTTCCGGGGATTAGAATATGGGTATCTCTTGGGGGAACCATTTTTTCCCAGCTTACAATGGTAGAATGTGAAAAAGGGCAACAGTGGTAATTAGAATCTAAAGAGACAGGTCTTAAAGTAGAGTTCAGGAGGGAAAAAATATAGTTTGGAAGAACAGAAGGGGAAAGGTGACTGAGGAAGATGGGTGAGTGTGAGGTGAAAAGAACGCCATATACCAGAGGTACAAAAGGGTGTGTTGCGCATAAACAGAAGTAAAATATGTATTTATTTTTGGGGGGGCGGCTAGAGCAGGAAGTTTCAGCAGGGGAACAGCACAGAATAAAACTGGTTACACAGGGACTATTTTTCGCACAGGGTGGTGTTTGCCAATTATGTTCTGAGGTACCCTGGGGCAGCACAACAAACTCAGGAGGACTGCTAAGTATTTTAAAATTTTGAGGGAAACAAAGTAATTCTCAACACTTGTAGGGCGCAACGCCAACTACACCAAACTCGCCCCACAAATGACAAGGCAGTTCATAGTTTCAACAGGAGATCACTCTACATTCCTTTTGAGGATGCCACATCTTTTGCAAAACTGGGTTTTCAACAGTTGTGATAAAAAGCAGGGACTTGAAAATCAGTGAGGGATGGGAAACGAGGGTTGGGGTGTCCAATGTGCTTCCCAAGGTGGAGAAGTTAGGCAGCTCCCACCAGGGACGCACGTCTCCTTAGTAAGTAACCTGGGTGATTTAAGCATGAAATAAAATGATTTTGCTTTTAATTGGGGGTATTATTTTTACAAATGACTACTATGTTAGAAAATAAATATTAAGTTGTTTAGATCTAATAGTTAACAAACAGAACCATTAGATATTCTTTTGACCTAGATGTGCTGTGAAAGAATTACTGAGACACTAAGAACACTGACAACCAGGAAAGTGTAGGCCCCTCCGCCCTAAGGCCCTAGGATTAAATTTGAGCTTCTGCAGCACCGTGAGTCACGTATGCGGAGGCCAGTGATAGGCACTAATAAATGTGTGTAGAAATGAAGTGACAAATAACCTTAACATCCAGGATTAGGACATTTAATTTGAGAGTGATATCAGCATCACGGCGGAGCAAGAAGGACATTTAATTTGATATTCACTAGATGTTGGTAGCACAAGAATCATTTCCCCTTAAATTTCACTTGCTCCAACAAGCGAGCATCTTTTAGTTGGGCTGTCCTACTCAAAACCATCAATACTTATTTCCTTTTAATACAGCTACGTTAAAAAAAAAAAGGAATTGAATACCAGCGCAGACCACACACAAGATGCAGAATGAGATGTGAAAAGCAGCTATCTTCAGAGAGTGTCACACAAAACTGCTTTCCTCATGTTAAAATAATCTTAGTAATAAAGTGTGATGATTTTATACAAATCTGGGCTAATTTTACTTGTCCCACAAAATATAACATGAAAATAAAGGACTTACGCATTTAAATAGCATTAGTACACCTCAAAAAAAAAGAGAATTAAACATAAATGCTCCTTTTGGATCCCTTGCTAAAGTCAGCCTAGACTCCAAGCATTTGATTAGATATCAAAAAATAATTAGAAAGCTTAATGAAAAGTACAAGTCCAGACCTTTGGTTCCACTTTCCAGACTTATCCACTAACACCCATTAATAAATGATGGTACTACTGTGTTTCCCCGAAAATAAGACCTAGCCATCAACTCTATAAGACCTAGCATCAACTCTAATGCGTCTTTTGGAGCAAAAATTAGTAAGACCCAGTCTTATTTTACTATAAGACCGGGAATAATGTAATATAATAAATATAATATAAGATAATATATTAATTTTTGCTCCAAAAGACGCCTTAGAGCTGATTGTCTGGCTAGGTCTTATTTTCGGGGAAACAGGGTAGTATTCTTTAAAACCAATTAGAACATGGCTTCTGGGCAACTGGGAAATGTTTTCCTGGTACCTGCTGCTTTTTTTACCCTGAGCTGTCTCAAATGCAGTTTATAGAAATATTTAAATGATAAAGATGAGGCGAGAAAAGGATATAATGGGAGGGAGTGTGGTTAAAACTGTGGAAGATCAAGTCAGACTACCTGGATTTTAATGCTGGTTCCACAAATCACCCATTCGGGCAAGTTTTCTTAACGTCCTTACAGCTCACTATGTTCACATGTAAAATGGAAATAAGAAATAGTTCCTACCTCATAGAAATGATGTAATAAGATGTGTTCTAATCATTTAGAGGCTGGCACATAGTACAAGATCAATAAATTAAAGCTTCAAAAATTACACAAGAAAAAGAAAAGTCAAGAACATTCTGTGTGCATTTACTGCATCTGCTTTTTAGCTTGGAAAAGACAACACAGAAAGCTCATGAGTCGACTAATGCTGCCTCCTTCTTGACTCTCAGTGATACACAAATAAAGAATGACTGATTAATATATTCCATTTCTTTAGCATTACCCAAAGGTTAATCAGCAAATTCTTGTTCAGAGGGAGAATTATTAAGACAGCACTTCCTGTGGATGCTGTTTCACAAAGGGACTCATTACAAGCAAAAGGAACTCTCTAACCTCAGCTTGCGGAGGGGGCTACTTAAATGGCAGAGCCAACACACTTCGGTACGTGTTCAGCAGAAGTACCCTCCACATGCTTCGATTTGCTAGGCTTTCAGTATTTACCAGAAAAGATGCTGCTTGGGAAAAGGCCATGTGGGGATTGATAGGAGAGGGTCCCAGGAGCTTTTCACAAATTATCTCAAACAAAAGATAGGATTACTGTCACCACTTTATTCATTTGTCCAACAGATATTTCTTAGGCCTTCTCCATATCTCAAGCATTTTCTTACAGTTATTGGGAATACAGGAAACAGATGAGGTCCGGGTTCCGGGGGTGCTCTTACACTGGATGAGGGAGACCATAACAAACAAGAAAATAGCAATAAGGGCTAAGTGCCAAAATGAAAATTAAACGTGAGGCTATGATAAGGACTCTCTGGGAGGTTACTTTAGATGAGGTGGTCAGGGGAAGTCTCACTGAGGAGATGATATTTAAACTGAGACCTACATGACTAGTAATAGCGAGTCTGAGCTCCATGCTAGAGTGGGAGGGGGGGGATAGGGTTGAGGGAAGAAAGCTGGGAAAAAAGGTCCTAGAATAAGAATGAGTGTCATATGTTTAAGGAACAGAAAGAAGGCCAGTGTGGCTGGAGCATGAAGAGCGGTGGTAACAGCAGTAGAGACACTGGAAAGAAACGCGAGGTCATTCATACGAAAGTCTCATAGAGTCAGGACTTAGCTGAAGTCATACAACTTGTTCCTGGCAAAGCGAGAATTTCACTCCATAGAAGTCTGACCTCCCCCGCCCCAAGTCCATGATCTTTCCAGGGCACAACAGTTAAGCGATCTTATTCATCATTATGAATGGAATCCAGTTGATGTTTTAAACATCGTATTAACAGATGTTTACTAAATGTTTATCGAAAAAAGAAAAAGCCTAACCACCTATGCATGTCACTCTTCATCTCAGTTCTGGTCAGAAAAATGTCAACTGACCCTCCAAATACTTTTGAACACTCACTGAAGATTACTAGGTTTTGTAGTTGAGATTGTCAATCTTGCCCATGTGGTAGAATCACCTGGGTCCCCCAAAATATTGATGCCTGAGTCCCCCACTCCCAGAAATTCTGAGTTATGTGTTGGGATGAATGGGGATTAGGATTTTTAAAAGCTTCTCAAATTATTTAATGTGCAGCCCAAGTTGAGAACCATTATTCTAGAGGTTCCCAAATTTAAAATTTATGAACATTCATACAATTTCATCAATTGCTGCTGGACATCAGGTCCATGGCAAAGTGATAAGGAAAAACAGGCCTTGGGAAGAGCAGGGTTACTAGAGTGAGGAAAAGCAAATTAATTAAGTGGTTAAATATCTTGCTACACATGGATAACAAATGATATTAGGAAATTATTGTGTAGTATAATAATGGAAACAAATAAAATACACATATATAGACAAAGCAAATATGGCAAAACTTTTAATTAATAATTATTGAATCTAGGTGGTAGGTAATCATTTTACTTCTCTTTTCTGTATATTTAAAATTGTTCAGAAAAAAAGGCTGGGTGAGGGAAATTTTTTTTCCCTCAATATAGTTAGTCCATTATGTTTGAAAAGCTGTCTTGATAATTTTTTTGAGATTGAATTCCAGGCTCTTTAAAGGCTGTCAGTTCACGCTATTCCAATTAAAAGTATAAAATAAGTCTGCTTTTAAAATATTTTAAAAACATTTTCAGTATGTTTATAAATATTTTCTCTCAATTCTACTTAGCCAGATCCTTTTTAGCCCGTATTTCCAACTGCCTAACAGGTGAAATTTACATGCTTTGTGGAATTTATGTTTCACTCTTTCTGGGAATCAGATTTCTCAAAGCTTACCACTCTTAAGGCTTCTGTGTTATTATCAGCAGCTTCAGGCTGCCTGCCATGAGACAGTCCTCACCTCTGAATGACACTAAGAGATACCACACGATGACCTGGAAGAGGATGGTGGCTGGCCTCCAGCAGAACTGGATTACACACTACTAGGCTGTAATACAATCTCTCTCCACTAGCTCTCAAAAGCAGTGAGGTGTAAGCAGGGTCACCTGAGGTAAAACTGGGAAGTAGGCAACACTGTCTCTTTCACTCCCTCCTCCACTGACAGCTTAGGACCCTCTAATTCTAAACCTTTCCCCATCTCTTCTGCATCTGTTCCTTTACTCACATTTTGTTTTACACTGTGAATCAACTAAATAAATTTTAAATCCTAATTAAATATGTTTAGCTAACTGGCCTTTTAAGAAGTGGCTAGAATTTCGGGCTCTTAGCAGTCTTTTCAAATTACATCATGGCCACAGATTCTGATATGTATCACATACATACATATTCTGAAGTACCCAGCGATGGAGTCTCATTTGAAGTTCCGGTAAAACCAAGTCTACTTTTCAGACAGTTCAAAAGCAAAGATCAGCCACTGACTGGTCCTGCTTACTTCATTCTCTACGACTAGTCCAGGAGACTGATTTAAAATATGTCAAAAGAAAAGTGCCTGAATAAATATATAGGTCAATATTCAAATGGACACTTACTGCCCTCCTTACTTTAACCAAAACTCATGGTGAATTTTAAGGGACACAAAAAAGAAACTTAGCTCAATATTAAGGTGGTTTATCCTAGTATCCTTCCTATCTTGGTTCTCTTAAGAGATGTTAAGAATCACCACAGCGATGACTTCAAATGCCTTTGCCAGACTTAATTTTGCCTGTTTTTGCTTTTAAAATTAAGGATATTAAATTCATTTACTAAAATGCTTATGTAACTTAGCGGGAGTTCTTACGTACGTACGTCGTAGCCTAAGCAATGACATTATGGGTAACTACGGAGCAGTTTCAATCAGATTATCAATCAAGAACTTACTTTATCTAGTAAAGAGGTAAGTACTGACAAAAATGAAGGAACTGTGAGTGGATAAAAGGATATGTTTGGTGAGCCATATGCACAGCAATGCATCCGAGACAATACTGGCCTTCCCTGTGATGCAACTGGATTGAAGGGAAGTGTCTGAGTTTAACATGCTCTTCTATGTAGCTGGTTTCATTAAACTCAGATCATACGATTGAAGCCACCCTGAAATGGGTCTATTTCTCTTCACTTGCTCTACAACAAAACATACACACCCTGGTTTCCCCTGAATATGACAAAACACCACAGTGGCAATTCGAAGGGATGTATACACCATTACGCTGGAAAACGAAACGAAACGAAATGCTTGTTATTTCAGGTATTATAAAAATAAGTCCAAATAAACCTTCACTGTGTGCTGTCAACCTTTAAACGTTAACCTCTCCTCTATATCACCCCCAAATTAAATAAGACCAGAGAAGCAGTGCTAGAACACTCAGTGTACAGTACTTACAGTTCCTCGTAGGTGATTATCTTGTACTCGAGTGGATTTCGTAACCAGTAGCTTTCCTGACCACACAGCTCTCTCTTCTCTGAGCCACCGGGGTAATTACTGTGAATAGCACTCATCTGGCTCATATATATTGTTTGGTGTCGTTATCTCCTAATTCTTTTAAGTATAGGTCACCTCCCACCTACCCCCACTCCCCCAGCCCCGCCATTAGACAATTAGACTTCAGAAGTGACCTCACCTCTTTGCACAGTAACTGTTCTCTCTCCTTCTAGGCAAATTACCCACTCCCTCCCCACCCCTACAGACACAAAGCTGCTAATATGAAGATTAAATTTTTGCATTTTTGCTGGCTTCTGCTTCTAAACCATAAACTCAGGTTATTGTTTAATTATGACAATCATAAGATTATTGCAAATAAATGAAGACTGTAAAACCCCCTCCCTACTTGTCTAGCACCATTAGTTAAACGTGAGAAATTTAATAGAATTACGTAGAAGTTATGGCAGGCAGGAACTCCAAGAATGTGTGTCGCTGGGATGTAGAGGGATTATTAGTAACATGTGAGCCCAGTGTGGGTGTCATATTAGTGCTTCCATCAAATTAAATGATACAGGCAGCCAAGCATTGTGCTAAGATGACCAGCTTTGAAGTTATACACGGACCTAAGTGATAAATCAACTTCTGATCCTTTTCAGTTGTGTGGTTTGGGGGAAGTAAATGTTTCTAAGCCAAAGTTGTTTCAAATGTAAAATGTGAATACTTATCACTTACTTGCCCAGGCTGTTGTGAGATTATCAAGATAAGTTGTTGCCTCCTACTGTCTACTTTGAAGGCACTCACAATAAATGATCGCTATTACTACTAATTACAACTATTTTCAGTGAACAGATTTTTTACGTGTATTTAGCAACCAACATTCCTCAATATCCTTGGAACTATGCCAACCTGAGAAACAGACATTCATTTAGAGAATGAAAAGTGGACCTTCGAGAATGAAAAGACTGAACTGAAATGATTAGGTTTTATACTAGAGTCTGGGATTTATTCTCAGGAGTTTGCAAGAAGTTTGGAGTTGTAAGACTCAAAAGGATAATTCAGATGTCAGACGATAGAATATTAAACATAATATCAAAATATTACAGCCAGCAGGAGGTACATCCTTATCTCACTGGAATTTGAACAAACTCTAGTTCTTAAGGTAGCTTAACAAAATGGCATGCCCTAAGCCTAATCTAAAAAATAACTGAATGACTTTCATCCTCACAATAGGACACATTGTTTGGTTCTTGGTCCTCAGCCTCAGAGGAGACGAAACATAATGGTAACTCTTGATGTGATGCCCACGATAGGTTTTTGGCTATTAGGCCTTGGTAGGTACAAGTTTCTCTCTAGAGATCCGTTCTGAGAGAGTCAAGAAATGAAACTATTATGAGAGAATCCATTTTGCATTACAAGGAGTCAGAATACCGAAACCTTAGGTCTTAAGCAATCAAATCTTAATAAGTAGTATTGTTCATTATTCATTTGTTAAAGTTAAGATCTATCTTATTTTGGTTTGTGACGTTAAGACTGATACAATAAGAAGGTTGGGCAATGGGACTGCAGCAGTAAGTGAAAAACAGACAAGGATGAACCCTTGCAAAGATTTCTCTAGAAGAGAAAGATTGACAAACAAACAAAAAAAAGTAAGATGGTTTTAGGCAGTGTAAGTGCTATTACAAAAATAAAACAAGGTCGGCCCGGTGGCTCAGGCGGTTGGAGCTCCGTGCTCCTAACTCCAAAGGCTGCCGGTTCGATCCCCACATGGGCCAGTGGGCTCTCAACCACAAGGTTGCGGATTCAACAACTCGACTCCTGCAAGGGATGGTGGTCTAAGATTGAACATGACAACTTGAGCTGAGCTGCCGCTGAGCTCCTGGATGGCTCAGGTGGTTGGAGTGCGTCCTCTCAATCTCAAGGCTGCCGGTTCGACTCCCACAAGGGTGGAGGGCTGAGCCCCTGCAACTAGCAACGGCAACTGGACCTGGAGCTGAGCTGCGCCCTCCACAACTAAGACTGAAAGGACAACAACTTGACTTGGAAAAAAGTCCTGGAAGTACACACTGTTCCCCAATAAAGTCCTGTTTCCCTGCCCCAATAAAATCTTAAATAAAATAAAATAAAAATAAAACAAGGTAATGGGTTAGACTGCAAATAACTGGGGGAAAGTAGGTACCATTAGGTGAGTGGGCCTGGAAGAACTAGTGGCCTGGTAAGTAAACCAGGTATCAGGGAGGAGCCACCAAGCTGAAGGGCCAGCAGCGTACCAACACCGGAGGACCAGGTACAAGGCTTGTGTGGCTACAGTATACGGTTAAGGTCAGTTAAATAGGCACTCCTGGTCGGATATGTAGGACTTTTCAGCCTTGGTAAAATTTGTATTTTATCTTAATTTAGTTGAGTCACTAGAGTATTTTAGGCAGAGAAATTAGTGACATTAAGACTATGACCGACCTTTCTGAACATGATGTGCAGTTATCTCTGCCCAATAAAGCACGCTCTTTCTCAAGCAAAAAAAAAAAAAAAAAAAAAAAAAAAAGACTATGACCGAAATCTAAAGATGCTGTTTTCCTGCTGACGTTCACAGGTTCATAGAAAGCCTTTCAAAGTTCATGAAAAATGTATGGAAGGAAGTTCATTACTTGAAATACATATTCTATGGATTTCAGTCATCTTTGACCTGTTTCTAGTCTTGCTCCCCTAATCCAGTCAGTTAAGAACTCCTGCCAATTTATTTTTCATAATCATCATTTATTTTTTCCTTTTGCTAACTATCTCACTTGACACTCTTTTTCATCTCTTATTCTTCTCCTCCCCTTTTACTAAACACAAGGTCATGTGTATGAACGCAAAGAAATGGGCAGAAAATTTAAGAGATAACCGTGTAGTAAGTTTTCTATGTTAGAATCTAAATAATGAGGATGAAAGAGTATTTCATTTCCTGGAACAGAAAATAAGGGATTTACTGGATAAGAGAATAATATAAACAAGGAATAAACAAACTCTCTCTAGATAGAACAGCATCTGATAGGCTGTAAAAAGCCAAAGGATCCTTTGTTGAAAAAAGTAAAACAAAAAACGAGGGAGACAAGAGGAAGGATAAATGAAAGTATGTGCTTACTCCAGATCCAGGACAGAGTATAACAATTCATATGGTGCAAGATATGGCTACACAAGCTATTTTCTTCTTTTTATTAAAATTTTATTCTCCTTAAAAGGCATAGATAAAAGACTATGTCCTGAGAGAGGCATTATGTGACCCTTCCAAGCCAGAATTCATTTTGCCTCCTTTACAGTCTCATATTTGAACTTCTATTTAACTCAATTTATTCTGTTTTATGTTATACTGTTATTCTGATGGATACTATTATCCATCTAGCTTACATCACAAATCGGGTGAACAGGAAAGGTAGAAGACTAAAGAAGATATCCGTGAAGGCATTTAGTAAACTGGGAAAGGTTAAACAAATTCATTGATTCAGTTACTATTTGTTGAGCAACTATTATGTGCCAGATACAAAACAGACGTGGTCTGTGTTCTCCTGGAGTTTCTATACTTGGAGGTGGTGGGGAATGTTAGCAATTATTTTTTTTCCAGTCATTCTCTTCAATTTTATTTAAAGGTTGTAAATGTAGTTAGCAATTATTAATATATAGTTGACCCTTGAACAATGTGGGGGTTAGGGACACTGACCCCCCCCAGTTGAAAATCCACGTATAACTTTGACTCTCTCAGTCATTCCTTCCTCAGCATCCATGGGGGATGGGTTCCAGGAGTCCAGCGAATACCACAAGGTGAGTATGCTCAAGTCCCTTATATAAAATGGCATCAAACAATGTATACAGTCAGGCATCTGCATCCATGGATTCCCAACCACAGATCGAAAACACTAACTTTGATCTGCGGTTATTTGAGTCTGCGGATGCGAAACTCATGGATATGGCAGACCAACTGCATATTAACAACAAAAACAACAACAAAGCAAAAGCTAGTGTGTAAGTGGACCATATTGTTCAAGGGTCAATTGCAATTCTTTATTACATATCCAACCAGATATTCATTACATTTCTTACTAAATAATGAAATTCTCTAAGAGGCCATGTCATCTTTTTATTCCCTCCATCAGTAACTACTGCACCTGGTACACAACAGGTGATAAACAAATGTCAGTATTAGAAACACTTCACACAGACTCTTCTAGTACTCCACCACAGGGCCCCCTCCAAAGTTTCTGACTTGGTCACCAGTCGTCTCCTTGCTACAGACCCCTGACCTTTCCACTTGATTGTTGCCACTCATTCACTTTTATTTTTTAATTGGAGAATATAGAGGAACAGTGTGTTTCTCCAGGACCCGTCAGCTCCAAGTCGTTGTCCTTCAATCTAGCTGTGGAGGGCGCAGCTCAGCTCCAAGACCAGTCACCGTTTTCAATCTTTAGTTGTAGGGGGCACAGCCCACCATCCCATGCGGAAATTGAACTGGCAACCTTGTTGTTGAGAGGCAGCCTGTCTGGCAGCTCAGCGGCAGCTCATTGCCTTCCATCTAGTTGTGGAGAGTGCAGCTCACTGGCCCATGTGGGAATCGAACTGGCAACCCTGTTGTTCAGAGCTCGCGCTCTAACCAACTGAGCCATCTGACCGGCCACCACTCATTCACTTTTAATCTTTCAGGTTTTCCACCACCCTATCTCTGGCTGACTAACCAAGATCAGCTTTTGGCTCTCTACTTTTTACCTCTAGGACTGGAGTCTTACTCTCATCACCTTTGATTCCATCTTTAAGCTACAGTACCTCTTCTTTCCAAACAGACATTGCAATTAAGGCAGAATAACAGCCACGTCCTTCATCTAAAATGAAAATTTTACATCTCTGAGGCTTCATGTTAAAATAGATCACTAGATTAGGGCCCAGCCTGGTAATGATCCTTTCTGGGCATTTCTTCATATTCTAGCCAAAGCTAAAAAGGTAAATTTAACAGTAAATGCATGAATTCTCTTCGACACTAAAAAGGTCACTTAGCACAATAGCTCGATTTGCACAATAGACTGGGGGATGTAAATAGGGTGAAACTAAAAAACCTCAACCTCTTGGGTCAAGGTCCAGATGAAAGACTTGCTGACTAAAAGGGAATGGTGACAGCCAAAAGAAAACAAACGAAATGTTTTAGGGTTTCAAAGCTATGCAAAGGAATCTGAAAAACAAAACTCTGAAATAAACAATTTAGTTCAAATACCAAAATCTCCCTACACTGTAGTCAATTTGAGTTTTCTATCTGGACTACATACGTGTGCTAGACAACAAGTGCTTACTGAGCAATTACCATGTGTCAGTCCAGGAGGATATGGTGATGTGATGGTAACAGAAAAAGAACTTGGGGCAAACAGCTAGGCTGTGATAAGACCGCATGGCGAGGGAAGGGGGGGAATCCATGGAAACATAAAGGAGTACCTAACCTAGCTTTGGGTCAGCAGACTTCCCAGAAGTAAAAATCTAAGCTGAGATCAGAAAAATGAACATGAACCAGACAACAATAACAATACTCTGCTTCCCTGAAAATAAGACCTAGCTGGACAATCGACTCTAATGCGTCTTTTGGAGCAAAAATTAATATAAGATCTGGTCCTATCTTATATTATATTAATATATTATTATTATGTTACATTATATTATATAAGACCGGTGTTATATTAATTTGTGCTCCAAAAGACGCATTAGAGTTGATTGTCCGGCTAGGTCTTATTTTCGGGGAAACACGGTATTTATGATGCATAAGTGCCATGTACTGTTTTAAGAGTATTCCATCTATTTACCCATTAATTCTCCCAAGGACCTTATGAATTAGAAACTATTATTATTACCCATCTTGTAGAGATGGATAGAAATTGAGGCTTTGAGAGATTAAGTAAATTGCCAAGGTCACATGGCTAAGAAGGGGACAAAACCAGGATTAGAGCCCAGGCACTCTTGAGGCTCTATCTCTATCTCTATATTAAGATAAAAGCGGAAGGGGAGAAGTGGAAAGAAATGGGAAGGGAAGGGAAAATGCAAATGTGACAGGCAGAGAAATGTATGCATTAAAGCTTAGAGAAAGGACACAGCAAGAATTGAAGGAAGAAGTTCAGTATGGTGGGCTCTCGGGAGAGGTTAGAATGAAATTTCAAGAGAAACCAGATTAAGCTGGGGTTCCGTACACCTTGGATTAAGGCAGTCAATACCAAACTCAAGAATCATTAGTGTGTGTATTACAGCAGTAGGCTATTAAGTGATTTCTTGGTGTCTCTTCCTTTGAGACAATCTTTCTAGACACGACTACCAGAATTCAACTTCCTAAAACATTATTTTCAGGATATCACTACCCTGCTCACTCCACCCATTCCCAAATGTTGAGCCTCCATTTCTTCTCAAAACAGCCTCAACAATCCCGACCACAAGTTTCGGCCCCAGATCAAATTATTATTTGCCCTTGGAACAAATTTTTATTGCTGAATAAAAATTTGGAGGAAACATTTCAATGTCACACCTTGTATCATACTTCAACCTACAAACATATACTTATCACTCTTACACAGTTTCACAATTCTGAGTGGGTGCAGAGGGAGAAGAATGATTTTGTGCAGATAGAACCAGTACCTTAATATTTTTCAATGCTCCTTAAAATCATTGCATATATAGACAAAATTTTGCCCACTGACTAGTGAAAAGTAGACACTACATTTCAGGTTTATTCGGTAGCAGATATTTTAGTATTCAGAATAATATACGACATACCAAATACCATAATTTCAAATGAATGAATCTGGGCTATCCCCAAGAGCTAGAATTTCATTCTTACCAAAACTGTCAGGAAAAAAGAACTAAATTTAATACTAAATTGTGGTTACTAAATGAACCTAGATTTTTAGGTATAATTATCCTGTTTTCTCTTTAAGGCTTATGATCTTTAATGTTTAAAAATCCCATTGCAAAAAAAAAAAATCCCATTGCATGTCTAATTTATTGTATGTTGCATTAAATCCCTTTTCAAAGCAGATAGGATATAAATAATAATTTAAAAATTCTCTCAAGTAGTGAATAACTCTACATACATACTAAATCTACTCACTACAAAAAATCTCAATAAACCTAGGTAATGGTACAACTGTTAAACACACTGTGTGTAACAACTGAGTATTGGTCAACATGATGTCACTAAGTTATAAACAGATGAAATACACTGGTATCATGCCAGAGACTAGTAGTGTTAATTAAGTATTAGCGGTGAGGAGAAAAGGTCAAAGATTCCTATGTGAAATTTTTAGTTTGGGTTGAAAAACTGACCACTTCTTTAACCTTTCTGTAAAAAACAATATCTAATTGTCATGAGGATTAAACAAGTTAATGTATATGAAGCATTTAGGGCAATACCTAGCATTTTAGTAAGTGCTGTTGCTATTATTGACAGTAGTTTAGTAGCTGTAATAAAGGACTCATACAAATAGTTAAAACAAAGATCTACAAAGTCCCAAAGATAAAATGAAAACAAAAACCAAAACAGAAGTTACAAAAGAAAAAAATATAAATAGGTAGAAAACATTTGAAAAATTATTCAACTCTATTATTCTACTTCTAAGAATCTGCCCAAGAAAGAAAATAATGCAGCTCTTTCTGCTGCGTCTGCTGTGAGGATGAAGGCCATTCTCAGCAATCAGACTGGACGACCCAGAAAACGTGGACGTCACTGTGAAGGGACCCCGGTTACTGGGAAGCGCCACAGAGGCGCCCCGCGGAGGGACTTCAATCACATCCACGTAGAACTCAGTCTCCTTGGGAAGAAAAAGGAGCGGCTCCGGGTGGACAAACGGAGGGGACATGGAAAGGAGCTGGCTCCTGTTCACACTCTGTAGTCACGCACCGAACGTGATCAAGGGTGTTACATCGGGCGTCGGATACCAGCTGAGGTCTGCGCGTGCTCACTTCCCCACCAGCGTCGTTCTTCAGGAGAATGGTTGTCAAAATCCAAAATTTCTTCGGTGAAAAATACATCCAAAGGGTTGTAGGAAAAATACATCCAAAGGGTTCTGATGAAGCAGGTGTTGCTTGTTCCGTAAGTATCTCAAGCCCAAAAAGATGAGTTAGTTCTTGAAGGAAACGATACTGAACTTGTATCAAATTCATCTGCTTTGACTCAACAAGCCACAACAGTTAAAACAACGATATCAGAAAAATTCTGGATGGTGTCTATGTTTCCGAAAAAGGAACAGTTCAGCAGACTGATGAACAAGATCTAAGCTGTCCAACTACAGAAACACGAAGATGTCGAGTGATTCCTCAGACTTATTTGTGCTATTTTAAAGATGCAATAAAAGTCATGTATTGATATTTTTTAAAAATAATGCAAACGAAGATGTATATATCAAGACATCCACTGTAACATTATTTATATCCAAGAGTCTATCCACAAAAAAATAAACGTAGATTAAACTATTAAAAGAAATTGAGAAGGTTAATTTATAAATAAAAAGCTGAGAACAGCCGTAAAAGTTTAACGTTAGGAAATAGTTGGGTAATTTATGATACACCCTGACTCTGGAATATTTAGCAATAACAAAAAATGTTTACAAAGAATTTTAAATGAAATAAAGAAAAGGATAAGTTAAAAAAAGCAGTAGGAGCTCAATGGTACAAAGCAAAATGTATATATTTAAGGTACCCAATGTTAAAAATAGTTATTGATACATGTTGGAATATGGATGGTTTTGGTTCTCTACACTTTTCTTTATCTTGTAAGTTATTTACATAAACACAAGTCAGTTTAACACCAAAAAAATCAAACATTTTTACGGGGGAAAACAGAATCTTAGGGTTCCATGAGGCAGAGAATTAGAGACATGATTAGAATTCCTACTTAATAATTCCTGTAATAATGCCAACTAAAGCAATCATTACAAAGTTGTGTGGCATCACATCTTTAAACTAAAAAAAAACAAAAAAAGTTGTAGCAAAGTCAGTTAGGACCTGCGACGATATAGCTGATAGCAAGTTAAAGTGACAAATTTTGCTTGTTTTCCAAAGCACAATGCAGCCCACCGCCAATAAAAATATCTTTTAAGGAAGAACAAGCAGGTAGCAAGGATGACAGTGGAGAGAAAACAGATGCTTTATCCGGAGTTTAGATTTGCATCGCCAGTCAGTAGGAGGGAAAGAGATCGTTTTTTGGTTTTTGTTTTAGTTTTAGACATGTACTAAACATAGTTGGTTTAGTCCTGACAGTCTGTAGCCCTCACTAAATAAAGAAAACAATGACCAAGATATAAAATGAATTTTTCACAATACCTTTTATCCCCATAAACACTGCTGCACTATGGATTTCGCCATCACTCTGAGGGCCTCACCTCTAGGATATTAGCTGACATAACTCCCCTCCCCTCCCACAGGCTCCTATAATACAATCACTTGCTTTGCCCCATCGGAGGGCTCCAGTACTTTGATCTCTGCGTCACATTCCAGATTCACCCTGATCCTGGCCAACACGTCCCTCGCCACTCAGCCTGACTTTAAGACCAACCATTTAAATTAGGCTCTCACTGTGGTGGGTTATACAGACCACAACCAATTCTGGGGGAAAATAAATTAGAAGAGTAATTTAGGGTTGACAACTTTCTATTTAGTCAAAAAAGGAAAGTAAAAACAAAAATCAAACATTATCATCTATCATCATCATGTCATAAAAGGGCCTTTAAATACTCAAAGTATGAAGGACACTCTCAAAATAAAAGACAGTGCCACTCTAGGAAGAAAGGAAAACAGAATTTAAACAGAAAAAAAACTGTTTTTCAAATGTAAAATATCCCTAAATTTCAAATTTAAAGTTTCCTTTCTAATATTTTTTTCTGTGTAATTATTTACAGAAATCAAATTGTGAAGCTGTATCTAATAGTGCCACGAGAATTGAAGCTTGACTGTCAATTCACAATTTTCAGGGTGAACAGAAGGCAGTTAAGGGACATTAGTCTCAGCCCTCCGGCAGTACTTGGACTTTTCCCCTGAAAGGCTGGCTGGGACAGCAGACCAGGTCTGGGCAAGGCTGCAGGGCCATCTGCCATCCAACCACATGAAGATGACAAAATATATCTGAAAGAGAACTGAAAACCTCTAAAAAATAGATAGGGATACCTTGTTTCAGAATAAATCTTTTAGAACCTCTTCTTAGAAGATGCTTTTTTCCACTTTAGTACTGATTTTTCCTTTCCCCTTTCCTTTAAGAAATCTGCCCCTATTCACAACTAACCTCCTCCAGAACCATCTACAATAACTGAATGGACTGTGGGAGTAGAAGGATGGGCGGTATTGAAGACCTAACCCAGAAGAGAACCACTAAATGGTTTGAGTTAAACAAATTTTTGAAAATCTGAAATAAAAGATCAAGGGATCTCAACTTTGACGGTAACATATAGTGAAAATTACCTTTTATTTCATCACCTCTGACTTGGATTATTGTATTTCTCTCCCAAATGGTCTCCTTGCTTCCACCCTTGACAACCATCAGTCTATTCTCAATACAGCAGCTAGAGCAAGCCTGTTAAAAACTAAATGGTAAGATTGTGTAATAGAGATCAGATTTACCTTCCTGCCTGAAACAAGGAAAAAAAACAATAAAAAGACACGAAATGCTTATCAAAACACTGAACCCAAAAACAAAAATAGTGATCCCTGAGAGATGAGAATCAAATTAAAGTAAGCTCTACTTCAACTGCCCCAGCTTACTGCTTGAGAGAATTTCTAAGCTGCTGGTGGGGAAGGAAAACACAAACAGAACCCAGCAGAAGACAGAGCTGGGAGTTTGGAAAGGTCAAAAACCAGAGTTTGCAGGGCACAATACGACAAAGGAAAGTGCTGCACAAATTCTGGAGATCTGATAACTCCTTCAAGTGATCAGCTGAGTTCTGGTCAGCACACGTATGTGAGAAACTGCCCAAGGCTGGGAGGAGAACCATCCAAAAGAATGGAGAGGGGGAAATACCTGTAGCTCACACAGGATAGAGCCTGTTCCCACCACCAGAGAAGAAAACTTCACAATTCATAGAGTATCAGACAGGGTCCACATGAGGTATTGGCTTTAATGTAGAGAAAATCAGCTCTACTTAATGCTTTGGCTCTACCTGAAGAAGCTTAAAGTATAAACTATTTCTGAGAAATCTAATCACAACTCAGAACAAAGCTCAAGAATATTCAAATACAAACAAACAAAAATCCAGCACAATGTCTGGCATCCAATAAAATATTTCCATGCATGCAAAGAAGCAGAAAAATATGACCTATAATGAGAACAATTAATCTTTTGAAATCAACCCAGAAATGACACAGATGATAGAATAGACAAAAACATTAGAATAATTGTTATAATACGAGTATTCCATATATTCAAGAAGCTCAAGGACAGATTAAACATGTTAAGTGGGGTTTTGTAAATACAAAAGATCTAAATAAAATTTCCAGAGATGAAAACTATAATGATTAAAATGAAACAGACACTGTTAGAGATTAATGGCAGACTAGACACTGTAGAAGAAAGGATAGAGAACTTGAAAACACAGAAACAAACTACTTGTATCTAAAATGAAACAGAGAGAGTAAAAAGGCTGGGGGGAAAAAAAGGCAACTTCAAGTAGAATTATAAGCATGTAATTCAGCTCTGCAAAAATGGGGAAGAAAAATACTTGATTAACAGCTAAAAATTTCCAAAGCTGGTGAAAACCATAAATTCACAGAAACAAGAATTGCAACAAACTCCAAGTAAAAGAAGCACGACGAAAACTGTCAAGGAGCATCAAAATTAACCTCATTAAAACAAGTGATAGAAAAAATTTAAAGCAACCAAGCTTAAAAAAATTTTTAAACCACCAAATTTAAATTTCAATTCAAATTTAAAAGCAGACTCATATAGAGGGAAACAAATATAAGGATGACTACAGATTTGTCAGAAACAATGCAAATCTTGAAAGACAAACTACCAAAGCCCACTCAAGAAGAGATAATCTGAATAGTCCTTCACATATTAAAGAAATTACATTTTTAGTTAAAAGGATTCCCACTCCTATTTCCCTAATCCTCCCTGTCCCCCCAAAAATTCTAGGCCCAGAAGGCTTCTCTGGTAAATTCTACTAAATATTAAAGGAAGAAATAATACCAATTCTATAAATTCTCCCACAAAACTGAGGAGGTGGAAATATTTCCTGACACATTCTGTGAAGCTGTATTACTATAAAAACTTTAGATCAATAACCTTTATGATTATAGATGCAAAAACTTCTTTTAAAATTAACAAATCAAATCCAAGAATATATACAAAGGTTACTTCGCAATACCCTTATTTGCAGTTTTAGTTACCCGCGCGGTCAGTTGAGGTTCAAAAACATTAAATGGAAAACTCTAGAAATAAACAATTCATAAGTTTTAAATTGTGTGCCATTCTGAGTAGTGTGATGAAATCTCGCACTGTCCTGCTCTGTGCCACCAGGGACGTGACTCATCCCTTTGTCCAGCGTCGCCACACTATATACTCCCTGCCTGTTAGTCTATTAGTAGCCCTTGGTTATCGGACTATTGTAGTGCTTGTGTCCAAATAACACTTATTTTACTTAATAATGGCTCCAACGCATAAGAGAAGTGAGGCTGGGATTTTGGGTATGTCAAAGAGAAGCTGAAAGGTGCTTCCTTTAAGTGAAAAGGTACATGTGTATGAGGGGGTGGGGGATATAATATATATATATATATAGGGTTTGATACTAAACGTGATTCAGGCATCCACTGAGGATCTTGGAACATAGCCCATGGATAAGGGGGAACTACTGTACATTACGATTGAGTGAGTTTTATCCATTGAACAAGGTTGCTTGAACATCTGAAATTCAATCAGTATGATTCACCACTAACAGAATAAAATAGCACAGACTAAAAAAAATTTTTAAATATATAATCATCTCAGTAAATACAGCAAAAAAACCTGGCAAAATCTAACATTTATTCCTGATAAAACGCTCAGCAAAGCAGGCATTGAAGGGACGTTCTCGATCTGATAAAGGGCATCTGTGAAAAACCCCCAGATAAGGTCACTTTCCAGCTGCTTGCATGCTCCTGTGCCCAGAGCTGGCCCTCAGTTCTTGTCCCTGCGCAGCGGTGGCTGCTGCTACTTGTTACTCAACACCAGGCTGTGGCGGGAACAGGATTCTCTGGCTCCAGCTTCCGTCTCAGGTGGACCCAGTGCACCCGAACACGAGGGGTGGAGCTTACCTCACAGGCAGACAACCTGCTTCCTACTCAGTGCAAGATCTACTACATATAGCTCAGGCAGGTTTCCTGCACCCCTTCTATCCCTACCCTGGCACTGACCCCCTTTTGCTCCCCATGGAGCAAATGAATTCTGCCGTACATTCTAAGAGGTCTTGGGCAGGAGGAAGCAAAGGGCAGGGACTTTGGTTTGTTTACTAATGTATCCCTGTGTGGCACATAGTAGGCACTCAATAAATGTGATGAGTTAATTTTATGTTGCAATAAGTATGTGTTCAAACACAACTTAAAATAACCTTACTAACTGTATTGAATTTCTTTTTAAAAAAATGCTGGCTGCAACCAAGTTAGTTAATCTGATAACCCACTAATGAGTCAAACCTCAATTCAAGAGGGAGGGGACTTATGCAGTTAAGTGCTGTGCCAGGCCTGTAGAGCCAAGTGCAAAGTAGGCCAGTCAAGAAAGGAGAGAAGAGATGCGGAGATGAAGGGACTCGAGAGGGGTCTAGCTGTACTTCTGCGTTTGGGTGCCCTTATGATTGTCTCCTGAAGCCTTACAATAAATAACTCCCCCACTGATTTTTCTTAGAGTGGATTTCTCTTCCTTGCAACCCAATTATTCCTAATACACCCTTAATCTAATTCCTATCATTCAATTTTTCTGCTTTTGTTTTGTTTTCATTCTTTTATTTTTCTCCTGGGCTACAAACTGGTATTCTACCCAACAACAAATTCCTCATAACCATCCTTTGGTAACCCTTTAATGCTATTTAGCAACTTATTTGTTTCTACATGACTCCCTATCCTGAATCTGTCAAACTTTTCAACCAACCGTGATGGAACTCCCAAAACTACTACCCAGTATTCCCACCTCACGCTCTGCAAATACTTTGTCACTAAAATGAGACTAAGATTTATCTAACCTATGCTCCCTTAAAGTTCTATTCTTTTCAATTCAAAATTCCTTTCTAAAACATTTTTTAAACTATTTTCTCTGCCCCCTCCTATCTTAGAGGAAGATCTAATCCTCTCTCTGATGTGGCTAACGTTGATACACTTTATTTTATGTTCTATTTGTTTTAAATTTTAAATTATTTTATTATAAAATATTTAACACAGATATGAATAAAGAATATAAATACCCCTGGTACCCATCAACCAGCTTTGTTGACTCTTAATATTGTTATATGATTTCAAACATCCCTTTTATAAAAACAATTAAAACATTATATATTAAAGTCTCCTACGTACCTTTTCCTCATCCTATTTTTCTCCAGCCCTCACCCCAAGGGAAACCACTATCATGAATTCATGGTTTAGTGATGCCAAACACAGATATTAAGCATTTATTATATATATACATATATGTATCCATAAACATAGTGTTTTATTGTTTTCCAAATTGTATACCTTTTTTCTTAATACTTTTTTGACCTCTCAGAATTTTAATGAATGAGCATGTTATTTTAAAAATTATTCCCTACTTAAATACAACAATCCATTTCTTTTCCTCCCCCTCTATCTACTAAAATATCTAAGTAAATAGTGTATACTTGCTACTGCCACTTTCTTACCACTCACTTTTCCTAAATCCTTTATGCCAACTCTTTAAAACTGAAGGTGAAAGTAATCTTGGAGGTAAAGACAACGAGCCAGAAATTAAGCCATTGGATAAAGGCTGGATCTTTACCTTACACCATATGTAATAAACAACTCAAAATGGGTCAAAGACCTAAACATATTTTTTAAATATATATTAAACATATAAAACTATAAAACTCTTTGAAGAAGACAGAGGACACTGAATTTGGCTATGACACCAAAAGCACAGGCAACAAAAGAGAAGAAACAAATTGGATTTCATCAAAACTAAAAACTTTTACACATCAAGAGATGCAGGACCACCTACAGCATGGGAGAAAATATTTGCAGATCATAGATCTAATAACTAGAATAGAAAGAACTCCTACAACTAACTCAGCAACAAAAAACTCCAACACAATTCAAAAGGGGGTAAAAGATTTAAATAGATATTTCTCCAAAGATATATAAAATTAACAAATATACGTAAACTTCTCACAACAGTCTTAGTGCAGGCAGTGAGCCCTATTTTAAGTGTTTGTTATTATTAGATTCACCATTTTGAAAACATAATTTAATGTGGAATTCAGGCCTGCAAGCAAAATTGAGTTTCTCCTATGCAAAATTGAATAAAACAATTCATGCGCTTATATTCAGGGTTTTCAGGTGAACTCTTGATATAAAGCAGCACTACCACTTACGCAAACTGAGGAAAGACTTCCATAATATTTTTTCAAAGATTTCATTTACTATTTCGAATGTTTCATCTCAAGTGGTTTGTTTTAGTAGATACGCAGAACAAATAATGTCCTAAAAATTGATCTTCAGGGATTCTCACTAGTACTATTAACCTGGCACATTAACTAACGTCTATTGATTCATCAGTCTGTAATGAAAAGGATCAAATTTAACAGCCATCTGACGTAGTGTTTGTTTCTATCACAGCTAATGTTTTACAATTGTCCACAACTATAATCACTCAAAACTGGCACCTTTTCTATTTCCTTTTTTTCACTGATCTCAAACATAATATTGATCATTTCTAAGCAAGACGGTAAAATGGACAATTCTGCAATTGCTAAAAGGCTACGACCTTTGTTTCCTGTACTGTATTTGTAGATGCTGAAAAAAATGCAAATCTTTTTCTATGAAAATGGGGTGCTTTGTGGTGAGACATCAATGTAGTTTGCTTGGAACCATTTTTTCTGAAATCTTTCTTGCAAATAAGACGATTAGTTTGGGGAAGAAAATCAGTGGGGAATACACAGCTAAACTTTAGACCATCCTCATCAGAAGATCATCACTGACTGAATAATTAATTATAAATTAACCTTTCTTCCTGCTACTTGGTCGGTGAGGTGAAGCTGATGACTTTGCAGCTTTAATTAAGTAGTCTGCAAGGGTCTTTAAACATATAAGGGTATATACACTCTTATCCCCTTTCTGTACCTCATCTTTCTTCTAAGTCCTCTTCACTCTAAAAAGATAGATTTTCATACTTAATATGTATTGCGTATTTCTCCCACTAGAATGTAATCAAAACAGGCTTTTTTTTTTTTTTTTTTCTTTTACTGTTTTGTTCACTGGTGTGTGCCAAGTACCAAAACAGTGCCTGGTACCTGGTGGGAACTCACTCACTAAATATTTGTACAATGAATGAATTGGTAAACCGACTTCACAAATGGCCGGGTAATACTGTTATCAGCCAATGTAACCTGGTTATCAGGAAGTGCTTCCTTTGGGCCAGAGCCAAATTTCATTGTTCTTTAGAGCACAGGATCTTCTTTCTAAATTTTCAAAACCCACAGGGCAAAGCAGCCCTGTCTACCATCTGCCATGTCAATTCTACATATGATTATTACTGCAACTGTATTCATCCACTTCACATGCATGGTTCACACTTCGATTACGTCACCCTAACGTGCATGCAGAGGCCTATGAGGATAAGGTTTGCAAATATCCAGAAAACTGAACAAGCCAAAAATTCCGATTATATGGATCCTAGCCTTACTACCTCAAGTTGAGTAAGTGCAATATCAACACCATGATTGTCTATGTAGAAAAACCTAGGAAATCTAAAACAAAACACAAAACTCTCCTAGAAATAAGATGTAAATAACTGACATAAGGTTAATACAGAATTCAACTGTATTTCTAGATACTAGCAACAAATAAATGGAAAATGAAAATTTTAAAAATACTACTTGCAGCAGCATTAAAAAAACATGAAAAATTAAGATCACAATACTGCTTCAAACCCACTAGGATGTTATAATGAAAAAGACAGCCAGCATCTAGTTATGGCAAAGATTTGCAACAAGTAAACTCTCATTAAGTTGCTGGTGAGAGTGTAAAATGGTACAACCACTTAGGAAAATAGTTAGATGATTTCTTATAAAGTTAAATATGCACTTACCAAATGACCCAGTAATTCTACTTTTAGGTATTTAATCAAGAAAAAAATGAAACCCTATGCCCATAGAAAATAAATGTATAAATGTTTATACATTTATTTATAAAAGCTCAACACTAGAAATAACCCGTCTCGTCAGTTAATGAATAAACAAACTGTGGTATATCCATATAATGAACTCAAGTACCCAGCAACAAAAAGAAACTGCTAATACGTGCAACAACATGGACGATTTTCAAAAACATTACACTGAGAGAAGGAAGCTGGACATAAAAAAGTACATACTGTATGATTCCTTTTATACAAAATGCAGGACTGGGCACCACTACTACAATAGTGCTAGAAATCAGATTAGTGATTCGTTGTAATTCAATAAGGGGAGAAGGTTGGTTGCAAAGAGACACAAAAGCACTTTCTATGGAAATTAAAATACTCTACATGTTGGGTGGGGTGGTGGTTAAACAGACACACTCATTTGTCAAAAACCATCAATCTGTACACTTAAAAGTACCCTCCAGGAGAGACATAAGACTTCAAGAAAGTGGGTTGCTAGTCTCAATTAATCCTGGTAAGTAAGTAGCCAGTCTTAACCTCTTTTACCAGCTAATCAGAATGGCAGAAACCACAGGTACACAGTTCTTTCATTAGATGGAAATCACTGCTTTCTGCAATTGCTCAACATGTGAAGGCCACCTTGAGATACGCAGCACAACACCTACAACTTGCCAAGCCAACAGCAGAGGAGAAAGCACTGACTGGCAATCTGGAGACTACAAACCAAATGCCTTCTAACAGCCAGGGTACCTGCCCTGCATTGCCAGCTCATGGCTTTCATGCTAGACTGGTTAGAAAGGGTGTGTTTGCGGACAGCTTAGAGGATTTACCAGAAAAGATTAGTCCTGGCACTGCAGTTGAGAACACTCTGGGCTAAGTCGGACAGGGGACAATTGCCTCAGAAAGGGGTTTCAGATGAGGATATAAAAGAAACCAAGTCTGTATCATAAGCAAAAAAAAATGCTGACTGATGTTTTCAACACGAAGAAAAATCGGCCTGAAAAGAGAACCTCCAACCTCAGCATCATTTGTCTGAGTGACAAAAATTACCTTAATTACATTTTGCATGAATCTGGATACCAAAAGCCAGCGAATGGTAAAGCACATCAAATTACATTCCAATAGGCCCCAAAGGCCTTTCAAATTCTTTGATTTTGTTGGACTTTGGGTCTAATGAACATTACTTGGAATAAATGGGTTCAGAGCTCAAGTTAAAAATCTTTCTGCTCCATTTTAATTTTTATTTCTTTTTAACATAAATTAGATTCAGTCAATGAGCATTCATGGAGCAGCTACTTGGAACCAGTTCCTGTGTTAAATAAAGGTGACAAAATTCTTGCCCTCAAAAAGATCTTACAGTCTAGGCGGAAAAGAGAGAATTAGATCATACAGTATGGTGTGATAAATGCTATGACACAAATACATATGAGGTCTTGGGAAACAAGGGATTCCAAGAGTAAAACTACTAATTCTTGAAGTACAACTAGAAGTTATTTGATCAAAAATGGCAGAGGAGGGCCGGCCCGGTGGCTCAGGCAGTTGGAGCTCTGTGCTCCTAACTCCAAAGGCTGCTGGTTCGATTCCCACATGGGCCAGTGGGCTCTCAACCACAAGGGTGCTGGTTCGACTTCCTCAAGGGATGGTGGGGAGCGTCCCCTGCAACTAACAATGGCAACTGGACCTGGAGTTGAGCTGCGCCCTCCACAACTAAGACTGAAAGAACAACTTGACTTGTAAAAAAGTCCTGGAAGTACACACTGTTTCCCAATAAAGTTCTGTTCCCCTTCCCCAATAAAATCTTTAAAAACAGAAAATGGCAGAGGAAAGTATTCTAGGCATAGAAAGAAAAACAGAGAAAGGCACAGTGATAGGAAACAATAGTAAGTATGAAACCCAATGGCATGTCTAGGGAATTCCAAGCACTTTGGCATGGCTGAAGTAAAGGCAGAGTGGTAGAAGGTGAAGCTAGAAAAAGCAGACTGGGACGGGATACTGAAGGACTGTGTGTCTTAAAATTAAGGAACAGAAATTTAATCCAGAATGTTATGGGAAGTAATTAAAAGATTTTAAGCAGGAGACTGGTATCATGCTGTCACTTTAGAAAGATAACCTGGCAACAAAGTAGAGAATGGTCTGGAGAGACGCTAAATCAGAAGCAGGGAAACCAACTAGGAAGTAACTGGGATGACGCAGGGAATGAGTGATAAAGTCTAACCAGAGAAGTCGGGATGCAGAGGAAGAGAGCGGATGTTTTTAAGAGGAATCATTCACATGACACGTAACTTCAGGAATAAGTGGAAAGGAGACAGTCTAGAACAATTCTGTTTCAGCTTCAGCAATTGAGTGGATGGTGCATTAATGGACATTCCATATCCATTCCGAGATACAGAATACCAACAGACAACCAGGTTTAGTAGAAAAATAAGAACTACTTGTAGACACACCAATGAAAACATGAGTCCTGGACTGGAGTGCACAGAACCTTGCAAGTTGACAATACTTAAATTCTACTTCAGTGTAACAGGGCTGAAGCTCCATTTGATGATGGGAGGGAAAAAAGAGAAATCTTAAATCAGAAAGAACATACCAGAAAAAGAATGGTTTAAATCTCATTGTTGAACGTGGAAAAGGTTAATTATCATTTCTGCCTCCCTCTCTCAGAACGACTACTTGCCAAACAAGCATATTAAATTCAGGCAAAATTATACTTTTAATTTTCCCAGGAGACCCACAATATTGTAAGACAAGTTCAAAGTTTGAGAAAGATTCGTTTTAGACCGTTTTCTAAGCTTTCCTACTCTCACACAACATAGAAAACATATACTGGGGAGTAGGTTCTGGAATCACTTATCACAGAAGGACCCACTTAAACTGAAGAGAAGAAATGTCTCAGTTCAGTAAATAGTAGGACCCACAGGGCAAGGGCAAAGAGAAGAGATTTCATCTCGATAACAATGCCCTTTCCAGAAAAATCAGTGATAGCCCCAGTAGAATTCATTTGCCGTGTTCCACTTTGCCAATTATTCTCCTTCCAGGGAAATGCAACTCTTTTCCCCTTTTCCATATATCCTATTTGGTGAAGAAGAGAAAAGGGACTAAATCAGACTTTGTTTTGTTACTAGACTTGAGTTTTTTTTAATCTGTTTTAAAAACTGATCTGTTTTCATCAAGATTAATTGCTATTCTGGATTTCTAAACACAAAGCCATCAACTACTGACAAAAAGTAGTTTTACGTGTTCCATCGCTTTGGAGAATTCTCTTTTGACCAGCCCTTCCTCTCTCTCCAGCCTTTAAATCCTGACAAAATCTTGCCTACTCCTACTTCTCCAAGAACAGATGCTTTCGGGAAGGAGAGAAGATGAGGATGGGGGAGAAGGGAGAAAAGAAATCTGTTTTTCTAATGTATCAGGAGGCACAGGAGAGATGCAGAGAGCTAGAATCATAAAGCAGTGGTGATAAAAATCCTCACGTTTCAGACACCCTTTTTTAAAATTAAACTCTCTGGCCTCTGCCTATAGCCAAATTTACTAATAAACTCTATGCTAAACCAGAGTATGAACTGAAGCAAAAGCCTGGAATATTTTGGTGAAGAGTCACTAAAATTTCCCCAAATTTTTAACGCCAAGATGGTAATATCTCGTCCTGTGCTGACAGTCCAATAGCTCAGAGATCTAACGGCAGGTCCCCAGATACTGTTTGAACACCTCAATACCAACCCATCTGAAAATTTTTCTCACCTCCTTTTTCACCTGAACATTAGAGTACGCGCATTCTCAATAAGGGTGATACCATGGGGGGTGGGGGTCCGTAAGATATGATGGTTTATGTTCCACCCAAGGGCAACAGCATACAGAGATACACAGCATACATCTGGTATTAAAATATTATGGGGGGGAAGGCAATTAGGGAAGAAAAAGTCTGAAAAGGCTACTTATGAAACAATAATAAAGAAAAAGATTGAGAAACACTGTTCAAGATCAGGGGCCAACAAACCTTGTCTGCAACGGGCCAAAACAGTAAATATGTCTGGTTGGTGAAGTTTAGGTCAAGGTCTCAGACACTCGTTAAGACGCTTGGTAAAGTGAGCCATCTGGTATTTTCTGATTTTATAGTACACATAGGAGTTTGCAGCTATAAGGTGAGGAATTACCCCCAAATTAGTAGCAAAAAAAAAAAAAGACAAAATGTTTGTTGTAAGAGGTCAAACAATTAAGTTTGTGAAGTTGTTGCAATGATGCTAAACTTTATTGATATCAGAGGCATTATTCATTATGAATTTGTACCAACTGCACAGTTAACCAAGTTTACTATTTGGAAGTGCTGGAAAGGTTATGCGAAAAAGTTAGACGACCTGAACTTTTCGCCAACAATTCATGGCTTTTGCATCACGACAATGCACCAGCTCACACAGCACTGTCTCTGAGGGAGTTTTTAGCCAGTAAACAAACAACTGCATTGGAGCACCCTCCCTACTCACATGATCTGGCCTCCAATGACTTCTTTCTTTACCCGAAGATAAAGGAAATATTGAAAAGAAGACATTTTGATGACATTCAGGACATCCAGTGTAATACAATGGTAGCTCTGATGGCCATTCCAGAAGTTCCAAAATTGCTCTGAAGGGCGGACTAGGTCCTGGCGTCGTTGCAAAGCTTCCCAAGGGGAGTACTTCGAAGGTGACTGTAGTGATATTCAGCAATGAGAAATGTAGCACTTTTTCTAGGATGAGTTCATGAATTAATTGTCAGACCTCACATATGTTGAATGATTCCATCTTCCAAAGTATTAAAAACATATTTATGTAAAATACTACATTCTAAATAAAAGCACAGTATCTTAGGAAAAAAATATATTTAATCAATAACACAAGCAGTACCAAAAAAGTAATAGCAATTATTTGCATATAAGGATGGTGATATTTAACCTTTCTTAGTAACTTAAATCGAAATTACTGTCACCTAGTCAAAGTAGCAATAATTACATCCAAATAGAAGCATAGGGATGAACAATTCTGTACTAAACTAGAGAAGCTAGATTTGGGAGAGAAAAAACTCAAACAGCTCTCTCACAATTCATCCATCATTTAAAAAAATTTGCATGTCAGACACTGGGGATACATACAGAAACTTAGAGTCTAACAACAGAAAACAGACAAGAAAACAACTGAATGTAATAAAATCTTACGGATGCTAAATACTGCCATGGAGAGTTCAAAGGAAAGATACCAGGGTAGGGGTGGGACAGAATGACACAGAAAAGGCTTTGTTGAAGAATTGTTCTTAAGCATCTTGAATGATAAAATAAATAGTGCAGAAAAAAAAAGACGGGGAGGAAAAATAGAATTAAGATACCAGCCTGATACAAGATAGACCTACTTCCATTTATCACTCTAAACACGGTTTTAAAACAGAGGTGAAAATAAAAGTTTATGTGACTGCATATCAAAAACACAAAAGGAGTTGTCAGTCAAGTTGGATCACTAGGATTTATGTTCCTAAAAGCAAATGCAAAACATGGGTACGGAAAATTGCAAAAAAAAAAAAAAAAAAAAGTCACATTTCTTCCTGAACCCACCCACTTGGCAATTCTCTCACCAAGAGATGGAATTCTACTTCTTAACCACTTGAATCTGCGCTGGCCTTGTGACTTGCGTTGGTCAACAGAAAGTGGAGGAAACAGAGTAGTGCCAGCTCTCTGCCTGAGCTCCAAGAAGCCTGGCACACATTTCCACCTCCTTTTGGGGAGGGAGACCACCATGTGAATAACCCTCCCGTAGCCCGCTAGAGGATGAGAATACATGGAGAGGGTGGCTCGGGTGTCCAAACCAAGGGAAGCCAGGTCTGGCACAGATCACAACCATGGAGCAGCAACCAGCCCCAACTGCTAACCCTCATAATGAAGAAAACAAAAAAGCTAAGTACACAGTGGTTGTCTTAAGCCATTCAATTGGAGGGCTTGTTAATACACCAAAAACGTAGGTGACGGGTTTGGAAAATATGTGGACAAACAAGTTTCTAAAGTAAAAAGTGTATATTCATCTTATGGAATGTCTAAGATAGAAAACTGATAAATAAAAATTTTCAGATTTCCTCATCAATGTAGTTCAGAAAATCTCCATAGCCCCTACAATGTTAAAAAAAAAAAAAAGAGTGAGAGGTGATCTGGAAAGCATAAATGTTCAAATATTCATCGACAGTAGAATGGTTACATAAATTGTGATATATTCTCACAACGGACTACTGTAGAGCAATGAGACCGAGCCAACTACGACTGCATGCAATTATGTGCGACTCTCACAGGCTCAAAAATGTATGACTCCCCATTCATATAAAAACAGGCAAAACTAATGTATGCTGTTAGAAGTCAGCACAGTGGTTAGCCTTAGGGAGCTTGTGACTAGAAGGCAGCACAAGGGAAGTTTCCAGGGGCCAGTAATGTTTCTTGGTCTGATGCTGGTTACATAAGTGTGTTCAAATTGTGAAAATTCACTGAGCTGTAAGCTTATAATTAGTGTACTTTTTGCATGTATGTTAATGTTTTTAAAAAGTACATATCATTCTATATAATTGACAATTATTACCTTTATTTATTTATTTACTATACTGTTGTACTCTCCAAATGTTATTAAAATCTTCAGACTTATACAAATACCGAAAGAATAAGTATATTGCTGTATTTTGATTGTCATCTCTACTGATCTGTCTTTCAGCTCAACACTTCAGTCAAAATATTCAGCTGTTTTGATTTTTACTCTTTTCTAGTGTAAACACAACCACCTATCAAATCTAAACAATTCTGGGAGAAAAATCAGGAAAACAGGAACATGCATGGTTTAAGTGCATGTGTATGAATTTCCTCACTGGAATCAGTCTTTTGCCCTCCTTGCTATTTTCTTGAAGCAGTTACTGATACATGCAGGGTGGGGGTTGCGTTTCAGGCATCTCATTTACACACAACCAAAAGTAGTTTCTCATTTAAAAATGACCAATCTGAAATACAAAGAATCTAGCAGCAGCTGGTAAGAAAGACTGAGGAGAGAAAAGAAGCTAGTTACTGAAAACACTGAGTATATGAGCCATTCTCTCCTAGAGGAGGGATGGGGGTGCTCTCCCTTAGGCAAATCCCAATAAACAATTGCATTTGCATATTTCATTTAAATTACTCAAAATTTTCATAGTATATATATATATATATATATATATATATATATATTCACGAATATTCTGAGTTTTATTATTACCATTCCAAAGGTTATCATTCCTTGAGTTTTGCTTTATTCACTTAAACACTCACGCGGTTTAGGGAAGAAATGTGAGGGCAATGAGAAGACCTGCTTAAACCACCATCACAGGTGCAAACACCAACACAACATCTATGGCATCATGTTTTTCTATTGCTGTTATTCTCAGGGGAAAGAACAAGCCAATAATGTCCCACTCCTGAAGCTTACATAGACCTCAATTCTTTCTTTCTTTTTGTATTTTAGATTGGATAAGAACAGAAAACAATCTCTCCATCTAATAAGCCCCGACTCTAGACTTAAGTAAATGAAGAAATACACCGTATTCTTAGGTGGTAAGCCAACAGTATATAATGATAGTGCAATAGTTCATTATACTATTACAAAGACCATTTCTCCCTCAAATCTATAAAGTAAATGTAAGTCTAATCAATAGCTGAATTGGATTTGGGGAAGAACGTTAAAATATTTTTAAAGCAGCTCTAGAAAGAATCTGAGAACAATTCTGCCATTACAATAATCTAACATGGCACTTTCTATGTCACATAGCATTAAATAAGCTTTATAGGTATTAATGCATTTAATCCTCATAATAACTCTATAATGTATGTAATAATTATGTAATAATAAAAATGTATAATATAAAATAATCCTCATTTTACAGATGATACTGAGGTCTAGAGAATTTACACAATTCGCACTAAATCATCTAGCTGGTAAATGACGGAGCTAGCATTCAACTAGTCTAACCCCCAAGGAGCTCTTACCTATCACGCTATGCCTCCTCCTAGACATGATAATATCTCATAGGACCACAACAGATCATTGAAAGTATGATATAATAGGACTGACAGGAAAGCCCAGCAACAGACTCAAATATATATATATATATATATATATAGATAGATAGATAGATAGATAGATAGATAGATATATATAGATATATATAGATATATATATATGTACACACACATATATATATATAACAATTTAGATTATGATAAAGATGGCATCTCAAACCAATGAAAAACTATGAATAATATTCAGTAAATGATGAGAAGACAAATGACTTGCCAACTGGGTTTTAAAAAAATATTAGATTCCTACAGCACACCAAAAATTTTAAAAAATTAAATATGGTTTTTAAAAAATTAAACTTAAAAACGAAATACTTAAGAGTATAAAAAATATATGTAGGTCAACATTTTTATAATCTTGGGGTAAGGATGTTGTTTTTAAGTTAGACACGAAATTCAGAAATCATAAAAACCAAACCAACAGATTTCATTAAATACAAGCTTCTGTAAGACTACAAACACATTAAGTAAACTTAAAAAACAAACAAATAGATGTCAATTCTTCCCCCAGTGCAATTCCTATCAAAATACTAGCAAGGTTTTTTGTAGCTATAGATAAGCTAATTCTAAAATTTATTTGGAAAGGCACTGGCTTAAGTATAACTAAAATAATACTTGCAAAGAAAAATAAAGTGGGAGGAATCAACTCTACCCTATATATTAAGGCTTACTGAATAGCTACAGTAATCAGACAATGTGGTACTGGCAGAGGAATAGACACGTAAATCAATGGAACAGAGAACAGACAAATGGACATATACAAGTATGCCCAAATGACTTTTGACGAAGGTGCAAAAGTAATTCAATGGAGGAAGGACAATCTATTCAACAAATGGTGCCAGAGCAATTGGACAACCACAGGCACACAAACAAAAAAAATGAACCTCAACCTAAACCTCACACCTTCTATAAAAGTTAACTTAAAATGGATCACAAACTTAAGTGTACACTATAAATAAAACTTTTAGCAGAAACATAGGAAAAAATCTTCAGAATCTAGAGCTAGGCAGAGTTCTTTGGACTTGCACTAAAATACAATCTATAAAAGGAAAAATTGATAATTGTACCTTATTAGAACTAAAAATGTTTGCTCTATGAAAACTCATATAAAGAAGATGAAAAGATAAGCTACAGACTGGAAGAAAATATTTGCAACCATACATCTCATAAAGAACAAGATCTAGAATATATAAAGAACTCCAAAAACAGTAAATAACTAGCAGGTAGGCAAAAGACACTCAGAGACATTTCACTAAAGATATACAGATAACAAACAAGTACATGAAAAGATCTTCAACACTGTTAGTCATTAGGGAAAGACAAATTAAAACCACAATGAAATATCATTACATACCTATCAGAATGGCTAAAATAAAAAATAATAACACTAAATACTGGCAAGGATTCAAAGAATATGGACCTCTCATGCATTGCTGGTAGGAATGTAAAATGGTACAGACAATCTGGGAAAATAATTTGGCAGTTTCTTAAAATACTAAAGACATAATTGCCATATGACCCGGCAATTGCACTCTTGGGTATTTACCCCAAAAAAAATGAAAACTTATGTTTACACGAAAACCTGCATATGAGTGTTCATAGCAATTTTTAAAAGAATAGCCCCAAACTAAACAACCTAAATGTCCTTCAACAACAGAGCTATTAACGGAGCTTAACGACTTGGAGCTGATGGGCCCTGGAGAAACACTCTGTTCCCCAATATTCCCCAATTAAAAAAAAAATTTCCTAAAAAAAACAAACAAAAGACAAATGACAGTCAAGAAAATAGCTGTAATAAATAAAATAGACTAAACCATACTAAAACTATGATAAAGGATTCTCTAAAGACTTACACCCACAAGAGAAGGAAAGAAGAGGAGACAACAAACATTTTGGGACCTAGAAAGCAAATGAAAGAATGGTAACTAAGAGGACATAAGAATGCTGAATACTAAATCTGCAATAGTGAAAACTTCCAACTATGCCAATCAATACCACAGAATCTTCCCCGCAAGAGTTCAGGAACTGGCAGCATCAGATAACTCAAGGTGGGGAGGCTGCTGATTTAGTATGAATGAGACCGATTGAAAACTGTTTAAGCAAAGACAATTGTCTTAAGATAAATGGCTCATGTTTGGGTGCACTGTAGGATGTTCAAAACAAAATGTTACAACAATAAACAAATGTAAACTAAAAACCAAACCAAAACGAAAAACTGCTTAAGCAGCAATTATATCCCTCATCACTCAGATACCCTCCCCTCCTCAACTCTGGAGACAGTCAAATACAGGCTCTCTGGACAAGGGTGCTCCAGACACAGGAAAGGTCATTAGGATCGTACCCAAATAAAGGACTGGATGTGGACTGAAGGATACTGAATGCGCAGGCCGAGGCCCCAAGTCCCCTCATTTGGTACCAAGAAAGCTGGCGCTCAGGCCTTACCTTCCAGGGGGATTAGAAGAGGCTTTTCGAAGCAATCTGGTAAACCCATGAGGAAAGACCTAAAGATACTGACATCTGGGGTTCACCAACTGACATTTAAGGTTCAACAACTTAACAGCCATCTCACTGTGAAGTTACTGTAAACGTGCCGTGCTGATGCACTCGGTGTCCAATCAATCTTTCAGTGCCCCAGCTTAAAGATGTTTAAAACATGAGCCGACAACCAAGGACTACCAAGTATCTGAGGAAAGCCTCTAACTGGAAAGATAGAGATCAAAACCAGCATTTCATGAATGAGTCAACTGAGGCTCATATCAGCTAAAACTGAGAATATATTCACCACACTGCACAGGCCACCCACATATTTAATGAATATTTAATAGCCAGGTACTACTAAAGGTGCTTGGGAAACAAGGGTCAACGAACCAAACCAACTAACAAACAAAAATCTCTTCCCTGGCAGAGCTTACATTCTAGCGGATAGTTAGACAATAAATGATAAACATAATCATCGAGTACACACTTAGTAAATAAGATTAATGCTTTGAGAAAAAAACAACGGGCAGGAGGGGAGCAGTGCAGAGGCAGTTGTAAATTTAAAGCAGGGTTACATTCGAGTAAAAACTTGAAGAGGGAGTTGACAATGCTGCTGTCTGTGAAAAGAGAATTCTAGAAGCCGGACTTTTCAGTGTAAGAGTCCTAAGAAAAGAGGAGCAAGTCTGAGATGAGCAAAGAACAGCAGAGTCCAGTATGGCTGAAGAAGTAAGGCTGCAGAAGTACAGCAGGGAGCAGCACAGGTCATGCAACACAGGTCATGCAGGGCCTACAGGCCCCGGGCTTGTTCTTTGAATGAAAGGAAGGGTTCTGAGGAAAGGAGTAATATGGACTGAACAAGTTTTAAACGAGTAACTATGGCTCGTGTGTGGAGACTGCATGAAAGCAAGGGACACCAGTAAAGAGAGACAGAATGAAATCTCTCAGAATTTTAGAACTAACAGGAGCCTTGGAAATATTTTTTTTCCAAGTCTTTCATTTCAAAGATAAGGAAACCGAGGCCCAAGAAGTTAAGTGAGTTTTCCAAAGTCAGGTAATAAAATCTGGAATAATCCACTTTGCATTTGTGTAGCCTTTTCAGTGTTTTCAGGTTTATCATTTTATCTTGTGCTCAATAATCCTCTGGGAAGTTCATATGGTAGCTGACAGCTAACATTCATTTACAAGACAGCTGGCCAAAATTAGGGACCAGGTCTAAAATATTTTCTCTCAACACTCAACATAAAGCTATTAACTGTTTATATAGGGAATGAGTATGCAAATGCAAATAATGTCAAAGAGTGCTAAATAATCCAACTAATTCAGACCTTCAACTACCAGAAATGTCTCAATTTTACACGATCTAATCCTATAGCAGAGCCAAGGCTACCACATGTCGCCCATGTGTACTAGGTAGGGTGATGCCCATTACAAATTAGGAAAAAGAGTAATTCTGAGGCAAATGAGAAATGGCAGTATTGTTCCCCATGATATTGTGGGTTCAGGTCTCTTCCTCTCCCCTTTCTTTCCTGCCCAGTCTCACCCTGTAAGGTCTTTCTCAGATTAGAAAGCAGCTGGTAAACAACTAATTCCCACAGGATAGTTGTTGATAATAGCACAAAGTATTCTCTCTCCAGGGGTAATAGGTGTACTTGAATAGGAAACTCAAAACCTTCAAATCCCAAAGGAACTTCCGTCAAGTTAGTAGGGAATATTATTTTAAAGAAGACTTCCCAGCATTTCGTCAAATCACACTAAATAAATGCAAACTTGACACCTGGCTGATGATCTAATACACTGTCAATCACAAAGACAAGATCGGATTCTTGCCCTTCAGATGCTCAGCCCAGTGGAACAAAACAACAAAGAAAATACTAGCTTTTCTTTACTGAATGTCTGCTATACCTTAGGCAGAGCCGTTTTTCATGAGTAATATGTATCAAGTATTATACTTAGCTCAGTGCTTAGTAAATAATAAATGTTCGATATATTGTGGCCACGATTACTATAATTATTACCTTCATAACTGCACTTAATTTTCTCTCCTGCTTTATGAAGTACTTATTAGCTTTACTTTAAGATTGGGAAACTGAGGCTCAGAAAGGCTGAGTAATATACTCAAGGTCATACAGCTATTCCAACTCAAGTCGGTATGATTCTACAACTTATGCTATTAATAACTATATAATGTTCAAAATTTCCATAACATTAATACAAATGCCATAATAACATTTCGGTCAACGATGAACTACATATACGATGGTGGGTTTCATCAGATTACAATGGAGCTAAAAAAATTTCTATTTCCTAGTGACGCCATAGCTGTCAAAAGGTCATAGTGCAACTTGCGTGTTTGTGGTGAAGCTGATGTAAGGAAGCCCACTGAGCTGCCAGGGGTATACAAGTAGAGCACATGTAACTATGGACCGCACAGAATACCTGATAATGGTAACAACCTGTATTTCTGGTTTATGTAGTTACTAGACTATATTTTTTATCATTATTTTAGAGTGAAATCTTTCTACTTACCAAAAAAAAAAGTTTGCCTTAAAGTCTGCTGTGTTATGCTGGTAACAGCCTCATACAACTCGTGTACACTGCATCTCTTCATTGCATCATTTTCTCTTGTGTTTGATTTGATCTCATTTTGTTCTGGACAGTAACATTTTGTGCAGGCTTGTAGCCTAGGAACAATAGGCTATACCATACAGCGTAGGTGAGTAGCAGACTATACCACTTAGGTTTGTCTAAATACATTCTGAAGTTTGTACAATGATGAGATCGCCTAATGATGCATTTCTCCCAACATATCCCCAGTATTAAGAGGTGCATCACTGTAGAAAGATGTTTCATTAAATCTGGAAGTCTGAGGAGTTGGCTAAAAAGAATATGCTATAAAGGGGATGTGACATTTAAGCTGGATCCTCAATGACAAATTTACCAAGTAGGAAAGAAAGGGAGTGAGAATAGAGTTTGGTCCAAGTAAAAAATGATGAGGGTCTAAACAAAGAAAGTGGCAACAAGTGTAGGAAAAAGCAGAGGTAACAAGGGATTTCTCAAAGGACCTTTGTGAGCACTAGATGTGAGCAGTGAGGAAAAGGGGTCCAGGATCACTCCGAAGTCTCTAGTTGGGAAGAACGGAAGAAAATACTCCTACTACTGAAACTGGGAAAGCAGGGAGAGAGAGGTGGGCTTTAGGGACAAATCAGGATTTTGTTGTGGACACTGTGATTCTGAAGTATATTTGGGACAACCAAGCGAGGAAATCTGTCGTGCAGTTGGAAACCATGGTCAGACTCAGGAAAGAGGGCAGAGCAGAGGACAAAGATGTCACTGCTGTAACTAAAGCGGTTTTGTGTTTTCTTAATGTTTATTTTTTTTTTAATTGGGGGAATATTGGGGAACAGTGTGTTTTTCCAGGGCCCATCAGCAGTTCCAAGTCAAGTCACTGTCCTTCAATCTAGCTGTGGAGGGCACAGCTCAGCTCCAAGTCCAGTCGCTGTTCTCAATCTTTAGTTGCAGGGGGCACAGCCCACCATCCCACGCGGGAATTGAACCGGCAACCTTGTTGTTGAGAGCTTGTGCTCTAACCAACTGAGCCATCTGGCCGCCCCATAACTATAAGAGGTTTAAATAATGAGAGTATAAGAGACTGACACTTAGGTAGCACACATGCTATCTACATATAAGGCCAGTCTACAATGAGACCATACTGAACTCTAAAAAGAAGCAGAGTTTAACACGTGCCCACAAATCAACATATGCCCAAAACCTCCATTTTCACAGATAAAAGAAAAATTGAAGTTATTGGCATAGCATGCAAACTGATATCTGAGGACAAAGATCTCCATTTTTTTAAACCCTGTATCCTCCAATACATATCTAGCAAACTGGATTAACAGAAAGCATGAATGAAGGAGTCACAGAGATGAAAACAGAATGCCCCAAGTTACACAGCGTAAGTGGTGGCGTGAATACCAGAACGCAGGTGCTCTTGATCTTGTGTGCTTTACCTTCCACAGGTTTCTCCAACCCATCTCCCTGACACGCACACACGCTCAAGGACGATCATGATATAAAAAGTAAAAATACCCTTAAATCTCAAACAAGAGTATAAATGTTCCCTTTAAAACTCCGTATTAATAAAGGGCATCTCTGAAACAAACTCCACAGTTCACATCATACTTCAAAAAAAAGACTGAATGTTTTCCCCTAAAATCAGGAACAAGCCAAAGATGTCCACTCTTGCCACTTCTATCCAACACTGTACTGAAGGCTACAGCCAGGCAATTAGGCAAGAAGAGAAAAAGACATCCGTATTAGAAAGGAAGTGTTAATATTAATAAAAGTATATTTGTAGATGACATGATCTTGTATATAGAAAATCCTAAAGAATGCACAAAATGGGTCCAAAGTCTTCTTTTTGGGGTGATGAAAATATTCAGGAATTAAATAATGGTGATGGTAGTACAATTTTGTGGATATACTATAAAACCACTGAATTGTACATTTAAAAAAAGGAAATGTGAATATCTGAATTTTTAAAAACTTGTGGAAGGAAAAAAAAATCCCCAATATATAACCTGTTTAGCTCACCTCTTCCCCCAAAATTCCCCAGCAACTAAGATTGAACACGGCACCTTAAGCTGAGCTGCCTCCTGGATGGCTCAGTTGGTTGGAGCGTGGACTCTCAACCACAAGGTTGCCAGTTCAACTCCTCGACTCCCGCAAGATGATGGTGGGCAGCGCCCCCTGCAACTAAGATTGAACACGGCACCTTGAGCTGAGCTGCCTCCTGGATGGCTCAGTTGGTTGGAGCGCGGGCTCTCAACCACAAGGTTGTCAGTTCGACTCCTGCAAGGGATGGTGGGCTGTGCCCCCTGCAACTAGCAATGACAACTGGACCTGGAACTGAGCTGCGCCCTCCACAACTAAGACTGAAAGGACAACAACTTGACTTGGAAAAAGTCCTGGAAGTACACACTGTTCCCCAATAAAGTCCTGTTCCCCTTCCCCAATAAAATCTTAAAAAAAAAAAAAAGGGTTCTGGAAACAGGTTCTTTTCTATTCTTTGACAATAAATATGGAAAGGCAAGAACACTAGAGCCATCTGATAAACAAGCAGCAATTCTGCTCGCAGCTTAGGTCACCAGTCATCATTTCTCAACCTTCCATTCATCTGAAATTTAAGTTAATCACATGGAAGGTTTTCTTAGATTTCCTTAAATTCTTAAGCCAGGCTCTTGTTCAAAGCCTACTATTAGGTAGTCAATCTTGATTTGATTTCTTCAAACCACAGTGCTGACGATAGTTCCAAAGATCTGTCTCAGAGCTGCTAGAATAATTATTTTGACTGGAAGCTCCTGCTCCCATTATATGAAGAGAGTCCACGTTAAATGGAAAAAAAATCTACAAAATAGCCTATTAGTATAGAATGCATAATTTCAAAGACTATAAATTAAAAATCTGCAGCTAGCATCTCTCCCCATTTCGGTCCTGCCAAAAGATCCTAAAGGTGTACCGTATTAATGAAGGTCTCCGGGGGAATGGCTACACTTGCTATTGCCAATGTCAAAGAGCACTTTTAGCTACCAGTCTCGTGTAGCCTCTGCCTCGTTTTAACATGAAAACATTAAGGAGGAACAATAAGTCCAAAATACATTTCCCGACTAGGCCAAAGGTTCCGTTTTCTTTATCACAAACCTCTAGGAGTTAAACGAAAACCTAAATAGCTATGTAAACATCTAATAAACTGAAGCTCCAGACTAGTCCATGTAAATCAGATACAAAATTATACAGAAAAAGATTTGTTTCTATGCAGTTGTCTTAATTAAAATGTTACTCTAAATGAAAAGAAAAAGTCCCTTGATTTGTCTCAAGATTCCATGAAAGATAGCCCTTATATTTTTCTATAAGAAGTCTTCTAAGACTTTTGACCAAGTTCATCAATGAAAGCAAATTATGTTGACAGCACAGATACCTCTTTCCAAAAAGAGGAAAGCAGGTCAACATTTAGCATTTAAAAATAGCAAAATCATTCCCCCCTACACATTCATTCATCATCACTAATTTAAAAAACAAACACCCAGACTTCTAAAGACAATCACAGATGAAGATAAAAACATGGCTTGAGACAAGTTATAAAGGGGCCACCAGTTAGCTCAGGTGGTTAGAGCGCGGTGCTCTTAACAACAAGGTTACCGGTTTGATCCCCACATGGGCCACTGTGCGCTGCGCCCTCCACAACTACATTGGAACAACTACTTGACTTGGAGCTGATGGGTCCTAGAAAAACATATTTAAAACTCTTAACAACAAGGTTACCGGTTCGATCCCCACATGGGCCACTGTGAGCTGCGCCCTCCACAACTACATTGAAACAGCTACTTGACTTGGAGCTAATGGGTCCTAGAAAAACACATTTAAACACACACACACACACACACACACACACACACACACACGCACAACCCTTAAATATAGAAGACAGAGTTTCATACTCCAGGGTGAAATTTCATCAAATGTAATAAAATCTAGCCAAGCAGGGCCAGACCGGGTCAGTTCTCAAATGGGTAAATTAAAAATCCTTAAGGGAACAGGGTTAAGATTCATGAGGTATATATAGATCATGTCTAAGCCAGTCCTGAACCAATAATCTCAGCCAATTCAACAACATTAAAGAAATTATCTGTTAAGAAAATGAATATGGTAGAATTAAATGATTTTTCTGTGCATTTTCCAAATCTTTGTAATAAAGCACTTATTACTTTTATGATATTTACACTTTTTTTTTTAAAAAAAAGCATTAATAGTAGGTTTCAACACTTGCATGCTGAAACTTCACTAATCTAAAAGAAAGAGAAGACAAGTGGGCAGGTTACGTAATCACAAGGTCAAGACATTCCCATTTGCCAAGTAGCCAGCTTGCCCCGAGGGCATCACAGATAACAATGCTTGTACTTTGCCCCAATCTTCTCTCTGACAAAATAGGCTTTTGTCTACTGTCACCAGATGCCTCAGCAAGTGCTTCAGCCAAGTGCCAGAGGCTCAGAGCTTAGATAACACATCTGAAGTTTGGTACTCCTATACCAGGATTAAGAGACAACCCCCTGCCCCCCAACTCTATTGAGCAAGCTCTGGAAGCAGCCAGGGCCGGTAAAGAAAAATACGGGGGCAGAGGTCCAAAGCATAGTTGCACCCCCTTCCCACACCAATGCTCTGCTTTTGTCCTCAGCTGGCTCGCACGCTGCCAACTTCACGTCTTGCTGGTCTCCTTGGTTAGCCACCATGGCTGTCTACCCTCTTTTACAAACCACTCTGGCAAGGACAGGATTTTGGTAAAACTTAAAACACTTTCAAATAAACTGAGGGTACCTGCTTAGGGCACTGCCGTAAAAGTTATGAGCCTGGATTCTACCTAGTTAAAACCCTTCTGGCTTTCATTTTGGCAGACCAGAATATGAATGCTGCCCTAGAAGAGTTGTAAAACACTCCATATCCAACCATTTCCTGTACCTTGAAATGTTAATACCAAAGGGGGGTGGGGGGGAATAAAACAAGAAAAGGAAGGGGGGAAAAAACCGCTTCCTCTCAGGGCAATGCCCAGGCCTCAGAGACCAGGTCCAAGCTCCCTCCCTGAGCCGTTTCCAGCCACACTAACAGGCAAAGCCAAGAACAATCATTCCACTTACAGAGCCTTCCACACATGACTCCCCTCAGCCAACTCTGGAGCCAGGTTCAGAGGCTCTGTTGGCACATGCCAGTTCTCGTTTATGAGCTGGTTACCACCTCAAAGGCTGCTTGGCCCAAGGCCTGCCCTCTCTTTAAAGGATCTTTCAAACTTCAAAACGGGATCTTTTCCCAGACTCCTCTCAGGACACTGAGGTGGGTTACTGAACTTCCTGTTTCCAGCTTGGATCCTCCCCACGGACTTCTGTGGGGGCTACATTCTCGGGGAGCAGTCCATGTCATGCAATATGAAAGGACATTCTACCCACCCATACGAAGTAGAAAAACACTCAAGATTTTATGTGAAAGGTAAAAGCAAACACTTTCCAAAGTAACTTCAGGGGCCTTCAAGAAAGGGGTCATGAAGGAGCCCCAGTCAGACGCTCTTCTCCTTTGCTGTCACAGAACAAAGCACAGAGGGTGGGAAGGAAGATACCTATTTGGCTGACGATTCAACTCTGTCATGTGCCCAGAGTTTATTTCTAAAATGTTGTAATAGAAATTTTCCTAGGTTGAATTCCACACCCTGTTGGCTAGGAGTTGAAAAGAGACATTTGGAAGCCAGGTTTTCAGACTATTTCTTACTACGGCCTTTCTACCCTACCATGGACCCTTCCTCCCCTTAATTCCACCTTACCTTTTAGGAATTGAAGGAGAAGAATGAAGACCTAGACAAACTTAGACATAGTTATAAGGTTAGAGCTTGGTTCTCTCCCGTCTTCAGTGAAAAAACGATTTTTAAAAAGTTTTTGTGGAAACAAAATTCACAACAGAAAACTGTGTGTGTCATATATGTACATGTCTGCATTTTCATAAACACACCCAGCTGTGTAAGTAACACCCACATCAAGAAACAGCTTTTTCATTAACAATTGTCACCCCAATAAATAAATTTTTTAAAAAAGAAATTAAAACACTTGCTCTAAAACAAAACAAAACAAACAAACAAACAAAAGAAACAGCTTTTTGGCAAATGATTCTCAAACAGAGATTTTGACCTCTTGGGGACATCTGGCAATCTCAGGAGACATTTTGGGTTGTCTGAACTTGGGTGGAATGCTCCTGGCATCTAATGGATACAGGCAAGATGCTGCTAAACATCCTGCAATACAGCCCACAACAAAGAATTACCTCGCCCCAAACGCCAATGGTGCTACTGTTTAAAAACACCCTGGATTATAACAACCCAGAAACCCTCCCTGTACTTCCTCTCCAGAAAGGACGTTCGCCCTAGCAGAGAAGCTGCTGTTACAAAATGCCATGAGGAGGTAGGACAGACAGATCACAGATGAAAAAAACTCACCTACCTCAGAAAATAGGAGAAGCTGCAAAGAAGAGAAAAGAAAACAACAAACATTTGTTGCTGATTTACAACTACTAAATCACCATGTACTACGCACTTACAGTGTACGTTTAATCCACACTAAAAGGAAAATGAGATTCAGAGAGGTAGGTAATTTGCAAGATTCCACATCAACTAAATGGCAGTGCTGGGATTCAAACACAGGTCTAATCACAAAGTCTATGCTTTCGTTTTAATTCCATTATGGAAGTTGAGAATGTTTTGGAAGAGGCAGTGAAAAGCAGGAAAAATACAGGAAGTGATGGAAGTGAAAAGCAAAAATCACTCTATCATTACTCAGAAGTAGCATGGGAAAGAAACTTCCTTAAAGCATGACTCGATCCAGTAAACCAAATGTAACTACAGAACCAAGCATGTTCTCTAAGCTCTTTCAGAGGATTTTTAAATGGTTTTGTAGACGTGTTTCCAGTTGTAGTTTTGCATGCGCTCAATTACACAGGGAAGTACTTCCTAATATGCCATCTAAATTAGCTATCTTCTTGGTGTTCCTCAGGAATCAATCCTGGGCTCCCTTCTTTTTACCTCATTCAATAGATACCTTCTCCCTGGGTAAGTTCACACACTTCTATGGCATCAATTTACCTGTTCACATTAGTAACTCTTAAATCTTTAGACTTCCAGTTCTCTCTCATGACCTCCAGGCCTTAAGGGACATTTCATTTCCACTTGGCTATTCACTCATTTACTCTCTCCTCCAAATTAACTACTATTCATCCTTTAAGATGTTTACTCAAGCTTCTTCACGGATATTTTCTCAGACCCCCACCTTGCTATGCATGAGATTATTTGATTCTACTCTGTCTCTCCTACTAGACTGTATGCCCCATTGGATTTATTATTCAGTAGCCTGCATGAAGAACTCTGGAAATGGTTCTGAAAGACACACAAACATATAAGCAGGATAAATGCAACGACAAGGAGCCATCCCTAAGATCAAAATAAAAACATTTAAGAAAAGATCATTTTCACTAAAGCACCACACTAAAATCTACGTTTCCTTTAAAAACACTTATTGTTTCTTTCTTGGGAGGTATTACTTAGATGAAAGACATCAACTCTTGCTATCAACTCCTAAATTACCCTAATCTCCAATTCCTAGTCCAAACTAACCCCAAAGGGTGATAAACCAGTCATTTGCTGTTTTTCTTGCCTAGAGCAAGTAAACAGGTAGTAGGGAAAGTGCTAAAATTTGGGTAGCGTTGTTAAAAATGAAAACAAACCATCAAAATTTATATTCAAGACTCTTTCCCCACTGCTCCCGGTTCATTTCAACAAGGTTTCGCCAGCACCAAAGCTCTATGGGGGCAAAGGAATGGGAAGGATTAAAGTGGGATTTGCCTGGCTCTTTTTTCCTGCTTTTGGTTATTAGATATGAAATGAAGGATGAAATGTGACTAGGGAATATAAACAAATTGAAACATCTGAAAATTTTAGTCAGATATGAAAATGTCATTGGGATACACATTAATTTCCAACTATCTTCCCAGACTTTGCTCTGAATGCCACTTCAGGTCACTAATCTGGCAGAAGCTAGGGACAGCCCTAACTTGGCTTCTAAACCACAGCTAATCTTTTCCTGTGTGTGTGATATTTGAGGTCACCTACCTGCTTAATTCTAAAGGGTTCATTAGAGGTTTTGAAAGTGACCTTATTTTAAGTCTTTAAGCTACCTTATCCCAATCCCTTCCCCACTTTTGAAAAGAATCTCCACTTCACAAAGGTTTAGGGGCAGAAACCCAGAGCTTCCCAAATCAATAAGCTTAGAATTTCCATTTCTGGGAACTCTGCCCTGGCCAAACTGCTTCCCAGGGAGCGGCAAACTGTATTTTTCTTCTTCCTTGGTGATGCATTGGCCTACACACCCAGAATCACTTTTACTTAGCTCTTCAACATGAAAACTTCGTCTCTCCAGTCCTATAGGGCAGTTGCATGTTCTATACAAGAGCTGCCACCAGCACACAGCTAAAAGCACAGCACTGGCACCAAACCTTCCAATAAGGTATACAAGTACGTACTCTTCACCGCAGTGTCATCTCTAAGCAGCAGCTAATGGCAATTTAAAAATGGGTCAAACCTCACTGTCAATAGTACAGTGGTTTTCTAGATACAACCAACGCTGTGCCCAGACTGCGATGAATGCCCATAGAACACCCAGCACGACTACTTTTCCGTGGTTGTTTTCAATTGGGGAAGAGGGGAAAGTCCTCTCTAAATCTGCATAACTAAATATAATCCCATCTGGTTAAGACAGGACCAATAACAAATGTAAAAGTGAGTCTCAGAGATAACAAAAAATAAAACAATAGGACATTTTAAAAGCATGGTTTAGATTCTAGCTGAAAGTCAGAAAAGGATAGAAAAGTGAAGAGTAGCTCAGCGAAGTTAACAAAGGCACTAGGCCTGAAAAAGAGAATGGCTCCGAACATTTATGTTGGTACGAGAACAGCTCTGCTCTTCAGTTTGCCTATAGGGTGGTTCTGTGGTTATTACAGAAACGACCTTATTTCTTCAGTGACCAGGGGAACCTAATGAAAAAGAATCTGTGGGTATTGGGAAGGGTCATGAAAGTTAGAATTGAAAAATAAATGCTACAAAAGAATAATCTACACTGGATTTAATCCATGGACCTGTAAATTTTCACTACAGAGAGAATCTGGACCCCATGATTTCCTCTACTGTCAGAAAATACACCAAACAGATAACCGGACGTATACATTTAACATAATCAAATCAACAATATGTCGGTGGCAAAAAAAAAGAACAACTTGAATGGTTTGGGCCTCACAGTTCCTCTTACTCATTGAGTATACGCTCTGGAGGGAGCCACAGATGGGAGACCAACTGGTATTCACTTACCTGGTTTCCATTTCCATATGCTTCTCATAGTGTAAGCATTTCGCTAGGGTTAGGGTAATTCTAGTATTTACAAATACATATTTATTATCAATATAGTTCTTAAACACAAGCCAGCTTTTACATGAGACCACCACTGAAGAAATAATGGTTTGTTTCAATGCTGGAGAAAAACACTGTTGAATTTATGAAGCCAGTATGTCAACCTCCAGCATGACATCATTCTAAGTGATTTTCAGGGTACTTTCTGACTGAGTGCTTTGTGCCCTAACTTTAGAACCTGATCCTTGTAAGAGAAGGGAAAGGACAAACAAAAATGAAAGAATTTCTCAGCCTCTTTCTGAAATTCTAATAAGCAGTCAGCCTGTTTGATTTCAAGTCCCCACATTTTCAATCCAAGCACATATGCATAATCAAAATGAAAAATGCCTTATGGTATATTTTATCTAAAACAGACACTCTACCAGATGTTTAGGAAATCTGCATACTGATGGAACTAAGATCTAGTCTAACATGGTGTATATAAATGTGTAGTTACTTGTATGATGTCTTCCCCACATTTACCAATTTTTTCTCCTCCTATTCAGTGGAATATACATCTGAAATACTCTAAAAGCTAAAAAGATCCGATGAAAGTACAGACGTATGCAAATTACGAGAGCATACGTAATACATGTACCAGTACTAAAAAACATATTTTAAATTTTATTATAAAAACTGAAGGCTATGTAATATAATTTTGGCCAAAATACGATATTCCACAGTGTTTTTAATGATGAGTTTGCAGCATATTCAAGTATGTGTTCATCTCTGATAATAACAAGCATTCTAATTACTCTTCCTTACGTATGAGACTAAAAGTCCAGCAGGGAAATACTTTATACTCAAAAACATTTAATTCTCTTTTTGACTTCAAAGACATAATATGTGTTTATACCAAAAAAAGCAAAGAACTTAGGGGACTTCTATTTCTGTGAGGTGATGCTCTTTCTTCTTAAAACAGCATGTTTCATTTGAATGTGTCCAGAAGCAGGCTCAGGAATAAGGTCTTTACTGGAGAGTTGCATTGTTTTATTTTGGGGTATCACAGGTTTCCAGAAAATTAAGAACACCTATTGTCCAACATAAACACAGAAATAGATTCACAAATCAATGAGAAAAGTAACTGCTTTTGGATTAGCAGTACATTTAGATTATCTAAACCTGCCTTCTCCCTTCTGATTTACATAGAAAAAAATAATCACAGAAATAAAAGTTGCCTATACATGCAAATGCATCCGGTCAAGAATTTTGCTCAAATTTTCCTAAAACATTCTGGAACAACAACTTACAATTTAATCAGTAATGCTGATACGGATGCTCTACAAGCTATACTGTCAGAAACTCAATAATGAATTCTCCTGATTCAGAGGATAATAAGAAGGCAGATTCATTACAGCTGTTTTCCTAAAGGACTGACCCCAACATGAGTGAGCAATGAGGCAGGAGGGCTGGAGGAGAACCGCGGGCTGCTGTAAACCACCTGAGGATCACATGATCCCTGACAGGCACTGTGTCGCTCCATCTGGAAATGGCAAAGAGCAAGGCTGACCAAGAGTTCCGCTGGCGGAGGGAGGAACAGGGATTCCCAGAGGCCGGAGAGTGAAGCTGAAGTCCTTTCCACAACAGTAGTGATTTTCAACCAAGAGGTACATTCAAAGCACCTGCTTAAGTTTTTAAAAAATATGAACATGCTTGGGGTCCCCAGCACTAAAGATTTTACTTCACTAGGGCACTTTTAATTTGTAAAAGCTCCAGAAGTAATTCTGATATGCACCTCCAGTTGAGAAGTCCTAGCACCAATAAATAGACTCTTCCGCCTGAATGGTAATTTCCCTAACTTCATGCCATTTTGCTTGGTGTATTTGATGAGTGTGTTCAACTTTCTACAATACTCTCTGCCTTTTATAAGGTTTAATTCAGTACAGAGCTAAGTACTTAACATGAAGAAACATATCAGGTAGGAAATATCAACTCTAAGCTGGGTACCAATTTATTAAAAAATGTTTTACAATGAAGAGAACCCATTACTAAACAAAAATAGAGGCCAAGAGAAGGCGTACAGATGGCCAACGGGTACATGAAAAGATGCTTCAGCATCACTAATCATCAGGGAAACGCAAATCAAAGCCACAATGAGGTATCACCTCATACCAGTTAGAAAGGATATTATCAAAAAGACAAGAAATAACAAGTGTTGGTGAGGATGTGGAGAAAAGGGAACACTTGTGCACTGTTGGTGGGACTGTAAATTGGTGCAGCCACTATGGAAAACAGCATGGAGTTTCTTCAAAAAATTAAAAACAGAACTACCAAATGATCCAGCAACTCCACTTCAGATATTTATCCAAAGAAAATGAAAACACTAATTCGAAAAGATATATGCACCCCCATGTTCACTGCAGCATTATTTACAATAGCCAAGATATGGAAATAACCTAAATGTTTCCTGGTGGATAAATGGATACATAAATGGATTTAAAAAATGTGGTATACATACATATATGTAAATATTATTCAGCCATAAAAAAAGAATGAAACCTTGCCATTTGCAATAGCATGGATGGACCTTGAGGGCATTATGCTAAGTGAATTAAGTCAGACAGGAGAAGATAAATACCATATCTCACTTATATGTGCAATCTAAGGCAAACCAGGAAGCAAACAAAGACACACACAAACAAACCAAGCTCGTGGACACAGAGAAAGGACTGGTGGTTGCCTGAGACAGGGGTTGGTGAAAGGGGCGGGGGGGGGGGGGGGGCTGAAAGTACAAAATTCCAGTTAGAAAATGAGTAAGTCCTGGGGATCAACCTACAGCATGGTGTCTATAGTTAATAACACTGTATGGCATATTTGAAAGTAGCTACGAGAGTGGATCTTGAAAGTTCTCATCACAAGAAAAAAATTTTTTAACTATTTTTTTTAACTATGTATGGTGACAACCTTATTGAGGTGATCACTTTGTAATATATACAAATATCAAATCACAGTGTTGTATGCCTGAAACTATTATAATGTTATGTCAGTTATATCTCATTTTAAAAATAAAGAGGCCAAGAAAGGATTTAATGGCCAGGTCTGGTTCATCTAAACACAATCTAGTATTTATAACTAGGGCTGGAACCCAGTGGTCTCAAATTTAAAAAGCAGTTAGAGTACTTTTCAGGCACAGTCAAATTGTACTCTCCCAATGGACATTTCAAGTTGAAAACAACTCCAAAAATCTAAGAACTGTCTTTTTATTTCCTGCAGCTAGTGACAAATTCACAAAAAGAAGTATCTCAATCCTCATTTTTCTCCAGACTGTTCAGCTACCAGTAGGAATTCTAATCCCTTCAAAGGCTAAAAGTCTGCACTTGTCAAGGATTAACAGAGGAAAAAGAACTTTCTAAACTAAAATAATCACATAGCCGTGGTTCTTCAACTTAAGATCAGCTCTATGCCAAAAGGAATCCAACAAACCCTCCCAAACTAACCAATCAATCAAACAACGCAACCCCAAACCCCAATACAGCTCCAAATGCTCCGAATCAATCTTTCCTCAAGCCTTCCTGGAAATCGGCAGGAGGGAGAATATTAGCTATCATAAACTCATTATTTTCCAAAACCTTCAGGGGCTTAACTCTTCAAAGTTTCTAAGTATATCCTTTCTCCTTAACTTCACAATGACCTCGCCCCTCATAGCTAATAACAAATATCAGCACCAGCTAACATTTATTGAGCTTTTTTTTTACTACCTTGTTTCTCCAGAAATAAGACCTAACCGCAAAATAAACCCTAGCATGATTTTTCAGGATGACGTCCCCTGAACATAAGCCCTAATGAGCCTTTTGGAGCAAAAATTAATATAAGACCCAGTGTTATTTTCCGGAAAATACATTATATAAAGGGCCTATGCTGAGTGCTTCTTTTTAATATATATATTTTTTTTGCTGAGTGCTTCTTTATCTCATCTAATCCTCACATTAACCCTATGAGGTCAGCACTATTATTCACTTCCACATTCTACATGAGAAAAAAAGTCTTAGAAAAGTTAAATAATTTGAGTATCTCTTCTGCTCTCAAAGTCCCAAAGCCTTAGGTATTCCTTCCACTTTTAGGTTCCTGTCAGGTTGTTCACAAAAAGCAAAGATGTATCTGAACATCACTCAGGAGGAAAAAAAATAATCATACTGACTGTCCATAGTTTCTTTTTATCCCTTAAAGATTTGATGAGGGGCCGGCCCGGTGGCTCAGGTGGTTAGAGCTCCATGCTCCTAACTCCGAAGGCTGCCGGTTCGATTCCCACATGGGCCAGTGGGCTCTCAACCACAAGGTTGCTGGTTCGATTCCTCGAGTCCTGCAAGGGATGCTGCGCAGCACCCCCTGCAACTAAGATTGAACATGGCACCTTGAGCTGAGCTGCCTCCCGAATGGCTCAGTTGGTTGGAGCGTGTCCTCTCAACTACAAGGTTACCAGTTCGACTCCTGCAAGGGATGGTGGGCTGCTCCCCCTGCAACTAGCAACAGCAACTGGACCCGGAGCTGAGCTGCGCTCTCCACAACTAAGATTGAAAGGACAACAACTTGACTTGGAAAAAGTCCTGGAAGTACACACTGTTCCCCAATACAGTCCTGTTCCCCTTCCCCAATAAAATCTATTAAAAAAATCTGATAAAAACAAAAAAGATTTAATGAATTTGATCTTCACTATTAAGAGGGAAGGCTGTTGTTCAACAGTGGACTTCAAACTTCAGTGTGAACCGTGATCAATGGAAGAGCTAATGTTAAAACACCAATACTAGGCCTCCACCCCAGAGTTTCTGATATGGGGATTGGGGGTGGGGATTGATACTCAAATTTCCAAACAGTTCCCAGAAACTGCTGCCATGCTGCTGGTCCAGGGGCCAGTGTTTTATGAGAAGGTAAAAGGAAGTAACGCCCTCTCACCTTCGCTGTCACCTCCTCACAGGAAAACACTTCTCTACAGAGTACTTCCAACAAGAGAGGCACTTAGGATTTAGAAACACCTCCAGAGTCTGAAAGCGAAAAGACTTCTTTTTTTCCCACTTCACAAAAGCACCAATGTCACCACGGCAGTGGAAATTCAGAAAAAGGAAAATCAAGGACAGAATGATTGTAAACTCTGCTCAAGAACCTCTTGCCATCCACATTTTACATCTTCAGCCTGAAAAGTGTTTCCTTTGGATCTCCTAGGGCAAGAGGAACGCCAGAACAAAAATGAAGTAGATTGTTTTGTAATACTTCAAAAAAGCAAGGACGGGCTCTGAAAATATAATAGAATTTTGCCCTGTAAACAGAAAATCTCAAAATGCTATCCACTCCTCTTGTCCATTTCTCCTTTGTCACACTATCTGGCATCTTCAAACGAGCTATTCCTCGTATCCAAGATGGACCCAAGTCTACACTTTCTCAGGTTCTTAAACATTGATTATGTCAATGTCATCTAGGATGAATGACTTCAGGCAAACAGGATTTGTTTAAAATGTCTCCTCAGCCAGCCAGGGCAGCTTCTTACTTGGGTGGGTGCTCTCAACCATGACTAAACGGCACCGAGAGAAATATATTTTAAAATATTAATATGGCCTGGCACCTTCCTGCGGCTAATCCTTCCAGGCCCATTCCAATGGCACAACTGAGAAATTTACTGCAAAGCCATCTTCCATCTTCCCTCTGCTCTCGACTGTCAGATGCCCCTTCTCAACGGCTCTGCCATGCACAGACTCATGCTATACATCCACACAGAGATAGAACATGCGCGCACACACAAATAACTCTCGGCAGGAACCAAAAATCAAAGCCTAACCCCATGGTTTTTAAGTGAGCAAGTCCAATTTCCTTCTTTGTAGCCCTTGACACATGCTGGCTGGGAGCCGTCTGGATTTTTTTCTGCCTTGTTCCTGCACCAGAAGGCTCTGCACTGCAGGTCAGGGGATGATAAGGAAATGAACAGTGTAATTTCCAAGGCCTCTGAACACGGCCCTGTCAGCAGCTCTGGAGGCGGGTTACTCAAGCATGGCTTGCAGAGTGAAAACCACAGAGAGGAGGGCTCAGCCAACCAGCAGTGGCAGGATTTCAGCTGTGTGTGCTACTACCACCTCCAGCCTGAAAGCCCGAGCCCTGCTGCCTCCCTGGATGAGCTCTGCAGGTAAAAAAGCTCTTTTACCCAAATAGCAAAAATGTAAGTTCACACTGGGGAGGAAGATTAAGGACGGGGACTTAGATTTTCCATGTACTTTTGTGCAGAAACAAAAACATTTCGTGCTCTTCCAGCATGCATGAGATTGCACATGCTGGCAAACCCACAGGAACCTCTATCCAACATACCCGGCCCCACACCAGGGATATGGCCAGAAAGGAAACTCAATTCATATGAAATCTGAAATTCAACAGGCCACTTCAATAGCCTTTGAAGCCAATTTTTGCCTCTCCCTCCCCGAAAAAAAAAACCCTACTCTAAATAATATCATGGGCTTTAGAACACATCACGAAGCATGCGAATTTCCCAGCCCAGATTTGGAACTTCTTCTGAGCACAGTGCTGAAAGTCTTAACCAGTCTGTTTATCTTCTCACACTGGGCTGCCTGTAGAGCTGGAATGTTGTTCTAATTCAGCCCATTATTGCCTAGGGCGGACCCAAATCATGTTTTTCTTTTTTTCTGGTATTTATCGAATGCTTCCCAAGTGCCAAGCACTATTCTAAGTGTTTTATGTGGATTAACTCATTTAATCCTACAACAACCCTACTTAGGAACTACTGTTTTCCTTATTTTGCATACAAGAAAACTGAGGTAGAACAATTAAGTAACTTGCTCAAGATGGCTCAATTAATAGGCGGCAAAGCTGGGATACAAAACCAGGTAGTCTGGCTCCAGAGTTTAACTCTTAACCACTAAGTTATACATAGGCGTTGATGTGAAATTTAAGTTTAGAAGCCTGGTGTTTTAAGTTAGAAATGGTTCCCAATGCTCACCTTATAAAGAAACTTCACAACGGTCCTCAAATGTTCAAGATTATAGCAATTATCTGGAGAGCCTTTTGGAAGTGCAGATTTCTGGGGCCCAACCCCTCAAATGTACTTAGAAGAGGTGGGGGAGTGTCCAAGAATATGCAGTTTGGACATGCAGCTGATATGATGCAGATGGCTTTATGGCCACACTTTCAGAAACTCTGTTCTAGAGAGTAAACTGGAAGCTCCTCAAAGAGCAGACACTATCTATTGATTCACCAGTGCACACCCAGAGACAAATACAACACCTGGAATCTAACATGCACTCAATACACAGAATGAACGAAAGGTAGTAATGGTTTCCCACAGGCTACCATCTCTTTACAAAACAGTATCTGCAATACATTTAAAATCTGCCAATTAATGACATGTCCAAGAAACACAAGGGCAGGGTTTGTTTTGTTTTTTTTCCTGCTTACCTGCAACTTCCAAATAAAGACGGAACTGGCAATGCCTGGATGATTACAATGAAAATTTGACTGAATACAATACTCCAGAACACACACACACACACACACACACACACACACACACACACACCCTTCAAGAAGTCAAGTTCTAAGCAGCAGTTTAAAAGCAACTTTCCCCTTTTTACACATACTAGGGTAGGTTCAGCTCCAGATGTAAATGGTTATCCTTTGCAAACATCACCACCTTACAAAGAAATCTAAACTCGGAGATCCTTTTACTGAGTGTCCACAACGTTAAAACCAGTATGAAAACAAATGAAAGCGGTCTGGAGAGCATGTGGCATCCACACCCATTGTTTCTGAGGTAGGCTTCAAAGTGGGAACACAGAGAATCCCTCAGAACCGGTCAAGACTGAAGAATCCTGGAGTAACAACATGACAGAAGAATGTGGTAACCAAAAACCGGGTTTCTGCGTCTGGCTTTGCCGACTACCTGGGAGAGCCTCGGCAAGTCACATGACCTCGCTGGTCTTAGTTTCCTCTTCCAGAAAATGAGGAGATTGGACAAGATAATCTTTCTTTGGGCCCTCCTTGAATTACAACACCCAGATGGAAAACAGAGCTGCTGAAGAAAAAATAAATTAAGCTCAGGCTCCACTGTATTTAGTGAATGCATCTCTGTCCCACATAAATATCAACTTCTTTTAAATTTTTTCCACGAAGGAAAATGCTTGAGGGCATTTGGCTTAAGGAAGCAAGGCTGACTGCTATGCCCTCACTCGCTGAGAAAGAACAGCTAGTGAAGGAGGAAGGTGTTAAGAGAGAAAGCCTCAGATCAGAAGGAATAAAAGAGCCCTGACCTTGGTGGGGCAATGAGGGATTGCAACACAAGACAATTGAGCTGGAAGGCCTGAAGTAGAGCAGGAAAACAAAACCAAGGGCAAGGGAAGATGCTCTTAGAATACAGGATATGATAGCAAGCATGATTAGAAGGCAAAATGGCAAAGAGCCCACTTTATAATTTCCTTTGAATCCTAGAGTAATGGAGAAAGTGGTGCATATAGGCAGCATTCTGAGAGCAACAGAAGCTGAGACACAATGTGGGAAAGTGAGTGCAGAACGTTCCTACCTTGCAAGATCAAAAGTAGCAGCTAGAGGTGGCGGGAGCTTCTGTTTGCACGCTTCTAGATCCTTTAGCCACTAGCGCCTACTGGTTACTTTACGTGATTTGAAAACAAAAAAGGTCTCACCTTAAACTCCTGGTTTAAGCCCTGACTTTGTCTGCATGATAGAGTCGGCACAGATAGATCACTGCCCTCTGTGGCTTGTAAATTCTTTTTTTCTTGCCTGTCAGAGTGGCAATGCAAGCACTAAACTCAGGACATTCACACAGGCACCTTTCCTCCCCACTACCACCTCCCCTTCCATCCCTAACTTAACAACCTATCAATCAAACCACAGGCAAGAGAACAGGCAGAAGCCATTAGGCTCCGTCTTGTTTATTCCTCAACAACTCCTCCTCCCCCCACCCCCATCTCTTCAGCTGGCAGGAAGTATAAGGCAGGAGTGTTTAACAACAATTCAGGGCAGCAGCAGTTGCTAAGAGCCATCTCTCCCAGAACTCTGGGAGACAGCATAGTAAGTCCTGCCAGGGAGAGGTGTGGTCGAGCAAAAGTGGAATCCCATTAAGGGAAATCTACATCCTAGGCTGACAGAAAATTCCCTCAGCCATAGCCTAAGATACCTACCTTGATGAGGTAATTTAAATACTCAAATCTCCCTCACGGACTAGTGGTAGACTTGTGACAATTCTATCCTACAATGCAAACTCCATTTGTCTTCTCTCCTATTTCCGGGGTGGGGGGTGGGGGAGTACACTAGTCATACAGTCATGACACTTTCCAAATATTATGAGTTTTCCCTCTTCATGACAGTTCCCAGCTCAGAGTATGTAATTCCTAGATTATATAAAAACATCTGTTTTGCTGTTTTGGTTCTGTTGGTTGTCCCCACATGGAAGGAACATTCCAAACCAGTTAAGCCACAGGCAGGCCCGTGTCTCAGAGAGAAAATCTTAAAGAAGTTTTTAAAGACTGGGCTTATAAGCTATTGTACTAATCATTAAACACTGACCACCTATTATGCCCCAAACCCTGGGGTCTGCGTTTCTCAAAAGCTGCTCCATTGCAAGATCCCCAGCCTTCTTTTCCCTTGAGTCTTTTCCCTCCTCCCATTCTAGAAACACTCTCTCCTTGCAGTGTTTTCGCCTCCTAGCAACTTCCAAACATTTATTTAAATAATTATTTATTTCAATGGTCAAAGGCTTTATGTAAAAGTACCCCCCCCCCACCACCAGACTGTTCAAGAGTTGGGGGAACAAGGAAAGGAACTGAGAAAACAGGTTCTGGCTGACAGTAACATCCAACTGTACAACAAATGCTGCTAAGAGTACTTCCCAGCAATTTTATCTTTCTTCCAAAAACTGAAACACAGTCTCCCCCTTCTCGCTCTCATTCCACTGCCCCATTCTCAGTCTCCTTGGGAGACGAGTCTTATAACACAGCGACATTACTAGGGCAAACTCCCCTGGCACCAAGGTGTATTCTTAGCTGAATGGACTGCATCTTTCAGCCCAATTATAAGCTGAAGGGCAACCACCAGACCAGGCTTTGCACCTATAAGAGAAAATGGGTCCCATTTGCTTCTCTGTTGGAGACTACCATGGACATTTAGAATGAAACCCAACATGAAGCTAAGCATCATTAATCCTTTCACCCATAGACTACCACTGGGCTGAGAAGATTGCAACATGAGGCAAGAGTTCTAAATCGAAAGCAAAATGAAGGCCACTTTCAGAATTGGCCACTTTTCAGCACAGGAAGAACAATGATTATGAACAGGGATAGAGGGCAAGAGTTTCCTGAAGCCAGATATAGGAAACAGCCTAATGGGCCTGGAAGAGAAGCAGGAACGGCTGGTACTCCCAGGCCTCTTTAAAACAGTCTTATCCATCTGTACCCGAGAGAAAACGGGAAACTGCAGCCAGCACGGCAGGAGCCAGTCAGCAGCTGGAACTTGACTCTGCTGAGGTGGACTAGCATCTGCCACCTCAACACAGCAGCCTCTCTGGCAGCTGCCACCGGTAAAAGGGAATGAACCACTGTGTTATTAGTGGAAGAAAATTCACAGCCCTGTTACCAGGGAAGCCCAGATGTTGCTAAGAGCTACAGATGTGCCATGCACAAAGACCAAAATATCTTCAGCAAAAAAAGCAGAAGCTACCCCTGGAATCCAGGCACTGAGAGGGCACCGCCACCCAAACAAATACATCCACCCTCTATTTATTAACCTTACATATGGAAATAGGTATTCCCTGTTGCAGCTGATATAATTACAGAGAAATCAATTTATATTGCATCTGCTGGGATCAGCTGAAAGCACAGGGCGAGCAGAGCACAGAGCAGAGAATCAAGAGCCAATGAACAGCTAATGACCAGGCCAGCTGCTCTGCAGGAAACTGTAAGCTGCCGAAGTTCAAGCCAGCCTGAGCTGACCTAGACTCACAGCTACTCCGCTCCAGCCCCGCAAGCTCCATTTCCTGAGACATGAACTAAGATCGTCTTCCCAGGGGAGGAGCCCCTCCTGGGGCTGCAGGCACCTGTCCTTCCAAGTCAAGCAGAAGGCATGATATCATTACACTGTTTGGCATCTAGGACCCCACCAAGAGACTCTGAGTCCCAATAGTTGAGGGAGATACCTGGCCAAGAACTTTCCATTTAATGGCCAAAGAATTTTTTTCAAGGCGAAACTTTCATAATCATTAACTCCTAAGGCCTGACGAAATAAGTAGCTCATAGTACAGTTTTCCCTGCCCCCTTGTTCACCGGCCTTAGTTGTGCCCTGTGCTCTTTGGTAACCACCAACAGAACACCTGGTAGACATCATGCCATGAAACTTACTTAACCGCTTTTGTCCCCCCAGAGACCCAATTTATCCCACTAGGAACAGCACTCCACTGAAAGCCTATTTATCAATGACTCTGAGGATGAAATGCCAGTCAGGCTGACAACCACATAAATAAAGGTTGTTGCCCGTCTCCAGCAGCAAGTGTCTGAGGCGGGACAAGAAGTAGCGGCCCCCAACAACAAATATTCTCCTTCAAAACATTCAGGCCTGCTGTCAATGAATCTGTGGGGAATCCCGATTTGAAACAAAGCCGCATTATCGTTACCATTTGCTCTGACCTGGTAATTGGTCGTTACCCACAAACTAACGAGCCCCCCACCGAGTGCACAGAGCGTTTGGCAGTTAGTCTAGGGCAGTACCGACTGGCAGTGGGCGGCCAGATCTGGCCCCCTCTTACCTTTTCAGACTTGACTTTCTTTAGCGGGCGACACTCATTCTCCCCTTCCTCTGGCTCCGGTTTAGCTCCCAAAGGGTTGAGCGCTGCCCCAGGCTCAATAGCTATACTCCCAAGTGGCTCCCCAGCTCCTGCGTCCACCCCTGCGCTTCCATCATACTGACCAGCCCGTGCTCCCAAGGGGACTGGCTGAAGGACCCCGGGATCTTTTTCTGCACAAGTCCCCACTCCTTCGCTTCTCTCCTTCTTGCTCTTAGACGAGCTGTTCTCCTTCTCCTTTTTGGAGCCGGCTACACTGCGGGACGCCTTAGCCGCCTTCTCGGAGCCCTTGGGAGCAACAGCAGCAACCAGGCTTCCTGCATTGGCACCGTCCCCAGAGCGGCCCTGCCCCTCTTTCTTGACAGCTGCCCCGTCATTTGGCGTGAACAGGGAAGTCCCTGGGGTGGGTTTGCTAGTGTCTTTGCCACTCTTACTCCTTTTGGATTTTGATTTGCCTTCCTTCCCTTGAGGACCCGGCACTGGGGTCACAAACTTGATGTTGTCTGGTAGCGTGGCCACAGCATTGGGAGCCGGTATCCCCACCTCCTTTGAGCCTGACATTTCCAGTTTCTGCTGGTCCTTTTCCAGATCGGCGTCCAGGTCAATGATGAGATTCCCTACTCCGATGTCCCATTCATCCCCACTGTCGTATGTCTCAACCGGGTTTGCATCCACTCCTTTCCCTCCGGAGGCTCCACTGCTCAAGGACATCTTAGAGTCAACGTCCCACCTCAAGATTCAAGGCTCTTCCTTGCCCCCAGCTTTCCTATTTTCAGCTTCAGCTACGTTCTCAGACCCGCCACATTGGTCAGTACATGCCCACTGGACAACATCATTGCTGGAAAAAGAAAAGGTCAAGAGCTGTTAAAGGAAACAATACAGGCAAGGAGACAGCCTGAAATAAACTCCCACACAAACCAGACCCTTTCTAGGGGCCTATCACATCACAATGGACAAGACAAACAAGTTCAACTGTATTTCTAACCAAGTCACATTGGACGAAGGAAAAAGTTAATTCCCACTCCATCTCCCCAGGGAAGAGTATAATATTTCTAACTGCCCAGCGATTCTGTGGTAAATCTTAACTAGAAATCCTCTACAGTTAGTTTCCCATTACCAAGAGACTTATTTCTACCACTGCCAGTTGGCAATCCTTCCTCAATCAATACAGGCCCTGGCATATCAGATTCAGGTTCTAGCACAACTTTAGTCACACCCCATTTCTCCTTGCTGCTTCTTGAATTATCAGAACATGGACTAGCAAGGGCTTTTAAAAGTCCTTTACTAACAGGGCCTGTACCCACTACAAATAATAAACATTCTTTGTTGTTCTACTCTTGGGGGTAGGTGTCTAATTATGGGTAAATACAAATAAAAAAACAAGAACTGGGACAAATACATTAGGATAGGTGACAAAAACTGCAACGAGAGGAGATATCCTCAGAAAGGCCTCAACCAATCAGCTTAGATTCAGTTAAATCAACCTTATTAAACTTTAGGTTTCAAATTACATCCAAACAGCAGAATTCAATGTGGCCTTTTTCACTTCCCACTAAAACACCTATGAAGATAGACAGACAGACAGACAGACAGACAGACACACACACACACACACACACACACAGAGAAAATATTTTACCGTCAATAACTGAACTACTAAAAATTGCCACTGAGAAGCCTACCACCAGAATGAATGTTGGAGAACTCTCTACATTCTTGACAGCACTGTTTGATAAATAGCAGGGCCTCACCACATGAAATAGAGAGTGACTAAAAAAAAAGGGGGGGAGGGTAAAAAAAAAGCAATTTATATCCCTCCAGTCTCCTGACTCATGAGACCTGGGGCGAGTATACCATCTAGAAAAACCTAAGAGCCAGCATACACCATCCTGGTATTACTTTATGACAAAACCCAAGAGTTCTGTTCCTGCTCACTGCCCTGCCCGCCATCTTCCTATATCCATTCAGAAAATAACTCTCATAAGATAACAGAGCAGAAAAAGCAAACCACTGGTGGCACAATGAATCCTACAAAGTAGATTCCCAATAGGTAAATGCTACAGATAGAACAGAGACAAGACAAATTGTACTTTCCACTTACTTTCTCAACAGTATCAAAAGACCAGGGTGCAGTTACAAGAAAAGATGTCATCCTAGGAAAGCAGAGCTGTACCAAGTGAATGCCTGATAGCAACGACGATTTGAGACAGAATGGAGCGCACATTAATCTGCCATTTAGCTATAGATCTGAGAAGAAAATACATCCTTTACCCAAGAAGAGAGCTTAGTGCCAAGAGCAACCGACCACTGCTGGCATCAAGTCTACATAAATCTTATTTCATAAAAAGATAAGCAAAAAGTGTGTGTGGGTGGTGGTGGGGAACATGATGCAGGAACTATGAAAAAATGCCACCCATAAGGTAAAGAAAAACAAAATCCTCGAAGAGTCAGAGAAATGATACCTCTGAAAATGATCCAGAATCCTGAAGAAATTTTTAGTAAAATGTTTGGAATTCTCAATAGTACATGAAACAATAGTCAAATACGTCACCTGTTCATTCATTCAAAAAAAACTGTATTAATTGCCTACTATGTGCCAGGCATTAAACTAGGTTCTGGGAATACAGCAGCAAGTAAGACAGTGAATAATGCAGTGAAACATGGTACTGAAAAATAATTCTATTATGAGGGGCAGAGGGCATTTCTAGAACAGGGAATGCCAACTGAATCTGCACTACCGAAGGTTATTAAAGCAAAGTTCTTCCTAACATCATAATCTATCACGTCTGCAATCGTTGCAATTGTGGCTAGGCTTACAGCATAACCCACATTCATCTAAGGCTCAGCCACCCACTTTCCTCCAGAGGTGCACTGTCATCAGTATATGATTTAACCATTAAAACAACCTCATGTTTGTTTATCCTTGGAAAAACAAACTTTCAAAATACTGTCCTCTTAAAAAATAAAACAAAACTTCCTCTCGAAAACAGGATGGTAATGGAAGGGAGACTCTGGAAGTGTATATAAAGGAAAGAATATGAAGTACATAAAAATGTCAGTGCTCACTGAGAGATTCTGACAGTTTTCTACTGTACTGGCTGACTTGTCATATGGAGATAGGAAGAAATCCTACCTTAAGGACAAAAATTAGGCCAACCTCAGACTGCTCTGCAATATCAAATGTTAAAAGAGAATGAAAAATGCAGAATTTTCAAGAGAAAAAGTTGTCAGTCAGGAGTTTTACACTGAATCAAGTTGTTTGTCATGTGTAAAAGCAATAGATTTTCAGTTATGTAAGAACACATATACTTGTTAAAAACTATCTGAAGCACTAACATCAGTTCAGTGTAGCATAAATTTAATTCTTATAAATGCACATATCAACTGAATTTTGTAATATGAAGAGTAACCTCAATGTAGATATTAAAAAATCATTCCTAAAAAGGATATGAGGCAAAATCAGTGATTATAATAATGTAGAACCTCAGAAAGTTCAGCCTTAACACCAGTAAGGACAAACACTTCCTCAGTTCCTCTTGTCCCAATTCCATATGTCATGGCAAATTGTTTTGTTTTGTTTTTTCTAATAAGCAAGAAATATTGCCACAACATTTTTTAAAAATTGTGCTTCCATATATATAGATGATATATTACAGAATTGTACACCTGAAATCTATGTGACTTTACTAACAATCATCACCCCAATAAACTTTAATTAAAAACAAATTGTGCTTCTTCTCAAAAGGGAGCTGGAGAAAACAACATCTAATGGTCTGTGCTTATTTCTAGGTTCCACATCTTAAGTGAGATATTCATTCATTAAATGGAAGGATATCCAGAAGAGTATATAATCAAAGAACAAGAAGTCATTTCATAAGAAAAACGGTCTTAGAAACTGGTATTCTTTAGAAAGGAGAATGCTGAAGGTAAACAGGCTGGTTGGCTTTAAATATATGATGATTGTAATGTAGAAGAGAGAAATTTATTCTCTGATGTTGAGGGTAGAAGCAGGACCTGTGGGTAGAAGTTACAGAAAGACAGATACTTAACTCAGGAAAAAAATTTAATAACCTGAGATTTCTAACCATGGCCCACAATGCTTATTAATGAAGGCATATCTTTATCATTGAAAGTAGTAAGCAGAAAAAGCATAATCGCCTGTTAATCAAATTACATAATGAATTCCTCTATGTGTGGTGGGGGGGTAGTCTGGACATGCCTAAGGGCCTTTTTCAAATCTATAATTCTATTAATATAGCTAAGAAAAAAGTAGTTTCCCTGTTAGGAAACTACCCAGAATTTCTGAATGACCAGGATACAAAGAAAACATATTATGAGGACTGATCTTTAGTGGTACTGGTGTTCTTTAAAGAGCCACTGCCCTACTATTTTTAAGGGTGTTAAGAGTTTTCGTAAGAACTACTTTTCAAGCAGGTGACTTCGGAAATCCAGCTTTTCAAACCAAGCAGGCTTCATAGTAGTAACTCTGGTGGTACATTTCCAAAAATACACTGTAAAATTGCCAAAGATTCTTTAATCAGCCTGATTGCAGCAGCCAAACCACTTCCATCTGCTCCCTACAGCATCCCTGGCTTTCTACAGCTAATAATCAACTCTCTGACAGGTCATTGCAAAGATGTTTAACCCCAGGAGGTAGGGCAACTCACGTGCTAGCTGGAAATGAAAAGCACTGACCTCTTGCTTCCGTGGCAGAGAAAATGCACAATCAGGAAAACCAATACCTTACAGTGAACACTAGGCACTTTCAACTTTTAAGAGCTTCTGTAAATATTTTCCTCTCTCTTCTCTCCTTCTGCCTAATTGTACCCCACCACTTTCCTATTTAGTACCACAACTCACCACTCTGGAATTCCTTGTCAGTACCATTTGTGCATTGTTCCTGCAGCTGATCTCTCTGCAGGGACCAAGAGAAGTCATGACAATCACTCCCCCACACCCTGTGCCTATAACAACAGGAGTTCAAATCCCAGTTTCTTCTCCGGAACCCAACTCTCTCTCTCAGACTCCCAGCCTGTACACTGGCTTGTAATCACACATTTCAGGTATCAAATGCTTTTTTAGGGCACATGCCATAGATCACACTACTGAAGAATAAACAAGGTCTTGGCTAAGAATGCGAAAGAAAGTCCTCAGGTGAGGTCTCTGCCCCTGCCCAGAGGACACAAGCAGCAACTTACCTGACTTACGTCCAAAAATAATGAGAACCATATTTCTCTTTCTACCCAAAAAAAGCTCTGTACCCATCCTAGAGAGCTTCAAAGAGAGGCTCTTTAATTGCCAACTACCCACAGATAATCTGGTCTAAGTAGCAAATTGTCCAATGCTGTTCTGTAAATGTATCTGTTATCCCCTATTCTTATGGGTTTTGAATCAATCTTCTTATAGGCTCTGACCTGAGCAAGTAACAGTTATGCATGAGTGTGTATAATCTACTTGGGACCACACAGGTCACACACATTTGGATGATCTATCTGACTCAGGTAGTTCCCTCCAAAAGCTGTATGGACAGAAAAAAAAATGCTATACTCAATTCTAAGAATGTAGTACGGTGCAGGAAAAAGAGCACAGAACTTACAATCAAGAGATGTGATTTCTGGCCTCAAATTTCCACTGACCCCAGCCAGATCGCTAGCCAAGTTGCTTCATCAAATGTTAATTTTTTCATTATAAAATGGAAGGAGAATCCATTATGGTTCTAAGCATATGGAGGATACAAATCTGAAAAATATAAGACAACTCAAAAATTTAGTAACCTAAATATTCTCAAAGAGTTCTTGTGTCTGAACTTAAAGAGGACTGTATCACAGTTACACCTTGAGTATCTAAGGTATTTAAAAAAATAAAGGAAAAACGTTTTAATTTTTTTTTTACAAATTAAATTACAAGTAGTACCAATCTCCACTTCAGTTCTATGAAAGAAAATGGCAATCCTTTCTTGGTCCATAAACTTGGTGTCCTGGGTTTTCCCTTTACAGTACTACTACATACCTTCACATGGGCTCAGAAAACCCTACACAGCAGTGTTTGACGAAAGACTCCATCTTGCTTCAAAAATCCCTCGGGGCCAACGTACCAACCTCAAGCCTCTTGGTTTTAACATCTGGACTATCTCTTCACCAACTGTTCCAACCCAACAGGTTGCTGACCTCACTGACAGGATAGACCTTCACATCTAAACTGTGTGAACAGGTTCCTAGGGTTTGATGCCCCCTGGGAACTCTCAATAAACCACAGAGAGGCAGCAAGGTTGCTAGAATAAAACCATATCATACCATCTTCCCTGAATTCCAGATGCTACTTGAAATCACCTCATACTTAGCCAACCTCAGTTGAGGCTAGTACAACACATAAACCATCCTCAGTGACGCTGAGCTTACCCAGCTGGAAGAAAAGGCATCTCCTTTTCCACCTGCTACACTTCATAGAAGCTCACTAATCAACTCAATTTCCACCTAGGGCTCTAATGAGAAACAATCAACTTTCCTTTGGGTCTCTCCTTTAATTTATTACATTAATTACTGTAACAAAGGAACTGTGTCATCTCCTCAAGTACCACAGCTCTCAGCTTATATCTCCAGTGGGGATCAGATAAAGAACAGACTAACGTGCCAATTTAAGAGGATGGATCCAATTCAACAGGGCTCATCTGACACTGTGTCACCTAAGGACATAAAAGTGTAGCATCTCAGTCCCTGAGTGTTTATATGCTGCATCTCATGAATAGTTTTATGGCCCTCACAGGCTGCTATGCTCAAAGATTATGAGGCTTGACCTGTTTCATTTCACAGAAACAACTGACACTTCCGCCAGGACATAGCTATTCAACAGTGCTCAGGTTTAGAGCTTTTTGGTGTTTGTGGGTACTGCTCCGTGCCAGCATACATCTCACGACAGGCTAAACAGCATACTGAGTATGTAGATAATTCAATCCCAACCCCAAAGGGATTCATTTGGCGGAAGTAGTACACTAGAGAAAACCCTTACCAAGACCTATGTGTAAGTAGGCCAAGAAGCAGAAGGCAAAGACCATCTAAAGTAAACAATCAAGAAAGCTCTGCCATTTCTCCTCCCCTAATGATGACCATTATGTAGCCATTTATAATTTAGTTCTTATTCCCAGAGGTAAACTCTTTGTGCTAAAGAGAAAGGGGTGATGTCAAATTCTCAGGGAAAAAAAAAAGGAATAGTGGAGATCACTAGAAATCAGGAGATCTAAGAAACTGGCCTTCCACACAGAATTGTTATGTCAAACCTTTTCTGTATCTCAAACTCCTCATGTCTAACACAGGGAACAATATGGGTCAAGTTCACAGGCGTAGGAGAAAAATAAAAAACTAAGCATTTTCCAGGAATTGCCTTCACTTTTTATATTCCAGTCCTCACTATTCTATAACAACTCTAAAAAGAAAACCTCTGTTGAAAGATACCTATGTTGCTGGACTAGCCATAAAAAATGGTGGACTTCCTACATGCCTCCTTACGATCTCTCAGCCACGTCCACTTCTCCAGCCTCGTCCTATGGCCACACTCTGCCCTCTGCAGCCCACTCCCACCTGATTGCCTCCTGGCTTTCACCTGAAAGACATTCCCTGTGCACTTGCTACTTCTCAACGTGTGCAATGATTTGATTAATATTTGTTTCCTCCACTAGACTGCAAACACCCTACTCACCACTGTATCCTAAGAACAGTGTTTGGTTGTCTGCCCTCGAATATTTTGGTCAGTAAGAGAGTGAACGAATACTGCTTTCCTCAATGGACAGAATCATAACTGTGCTTAGGCTGCCACTTCTCCTCTCCATTCTTACTTCAGCTTGATTTGTCACTAGTTATATAAACTGTCTCAACCACCTGACAATTGTCAAACTTACTAGAACAGAATGTGCATTACTCTCTCTAGGATAAAGGATGCAGATATCATTAAGAGTCTAGAGGGAAGGTTAGAAAGGAAAGCAGCCCCCACATTTCTTAAAATGCCTAACTGCTCATGAGTATTCTCTTAGTCTTCAAACAGTCTCAGCTACACATAGTTGCTTCTCAAAATAGGACTAGTCCACAAATCAGGTGATATCCTGGACATCACCACCTCCAGAGAGCCCTCATGTATATACTGAAATGCATAAGTCAGGCTACCAGACTTCAACCATGCAGTCGTCACATTTTAAATACCTATGAATTAAAGGTGACAGAAGTCAGAAAAGTGGTCATGTGTGGGAGTGCAGGTTACTGACTGAGAAGAAGCATGAGGGGGAACCTTGTGGGATGCTGGAAATGTTTTTATTTTGAATTGTGTGGTGGTTACACGACTGAATAATATGGAAAAATTGAGTTGTACATTTATGATTAGTGTACTTAATGCATTCTATTATATCTCATTTATACGTCCAAAAATAAAATAAAATAGTAAGTACTTATGAACAAAAGCACTGAATTACTGGATCATGGTCTTGCTCTTAAACTAGCATTTTATGTGAACATGGTAAAAGGGAATCATGCCATAAATCTTCTCAGGTTAGGATATTTAGAGTGATAGTAAGAAAGAAAAGAAGGGAAAACAGGAAAGGCAGGGAAAAGAGAAAAAAAACGAACTACTTAGTTAAGCCTTAGCCTATGTTTGACTATACTGTAAGATTTACAGATCTGTTGGAGAGACTGAAAAAATTAATTAGCAATAAAGACAATAACAATAAACCAAAAGAAATGAGGTAATATTAAATCCTGGGGGGAAAAAGTTGTACAGGAAAACACAGCAGTATATACTAAGTGGCCCAATAATAAACGATCTTTAACACAATAAATAATGAATATCGATCTAACTAAAACTTGTGACATTAACTATATTAGGAGGATTTGATAAGAAAGGGAGGGCAATAAGAGAGCCTATTATTTATTATTTAGAAATATGGTAGTAAATACAAGAGAAAAATTAAAAAGTTTAAAGCACTTGCCTATTGAGAGTGAGACTTGGTACTAGGAAGGAGTAAATAGTGGATTCCTGATTTTCATTAAAAGCCATAGTACTATTTGAATTTTAATATAAAGTTCATGTAAAGAGACAAAAAAGTACACGTATTAATTCTATAAATAAAACATTTAATTTAATAATTTTATAAAAAGGATATACAGATATTCCCCATCAGAAGTTAAAAATACTGAAAAGTCAAAAAAGCATTTAATACACCTACCCTACCGAACATACCTTAGCCTAGCCTACCTTAAACGTGCTCAGAACACTCAGCCTACAGTTGGGCAAAATCATTTTGCTGCTCCTGTTCATCATTGTAAGAGAGAACATATGGCATATTGCTAGCCCCCAAAAAGATCAAAATTCAAAGTAGTTTTTACTGAATGTTATCCCTTTCACACCATTGTAAACTTTAAAAAAATTTTTTCTTTTCTTTTTTTTATTGGGGAATATTGGGGAACCGTGTGTTTCTCCAGGGCCCATCAGCTCCAGTTCAGCTCCAAGTCGTCGTCCTTCAACCTAGCTGTGGAGGGCGTAGCTCAGCTCCAAGTCCAGTCGCCATTTTCAATCTTTAGTTGCAGGGGGCAACATAATACAGGGATCCCTCTGTATTATGTTTACAACAGACCACCACCCTGTGCGGGAATTGAACCGGCACCTTGTTGAGAGCTCGCACTGTAACCAACTGAGCCATCCGGCCGCCCCTCCAGCAGCTCATTCAATCTAGTTGTGGAGGGAGCAGATCACTGGCCCATGTGGGAAATCAAACCGGCAACCCTGTTGTTCAAAACTCACGCTCTAACAAACTGAGTAGGGAAAAATTGACGGTTGAACTGTTGTTAAATTGGGAACTATCTGTACTCCTCAAAATACCCCTTGTTTCCCTCAATACGTTATTTATAATAAAATATATCAATTCAATACTTTTTAAAAACCTATGGGAAATGGGAAGAGGGTCAGCAAGAGTGAGGCAGGTGAGACTACAAAGGGGCAACAGGAGGTACCTTTGTGGTGATGGAACTGCTCTGTTACCTTGACTGTGGTGGAAATAAAATTGCATAAAATAGAGAGGGTGCCAAAAAAATGTATACACATTTTAAGAAAAGAAAAAACTGTATTAAATTGTAATACTCAATATATACCGATAGCAAAAGATGACTACAAGTCCCATTTGACTTCTGCAATTACAAGAGACTCAAAGTGGTTACCATCAGCATCCAGACACTTCTGATTACGGCGAGCTACTACTTGAGCAACGTTGACCAAAGCACCCACTTGTATACATTTTCTTGGCACTCCTGGTGCATACACTCATAAATGGGCACAAGTAAAACTGGGGCAATTTGCACAAGATAGGTGTAGTTTATCAGTTCTGCAAGATGTTACCACTGGGGAAAATTGGGTAAAGATACAAGAGATCCCTCTGTATTATGTTTACAACTGCAATTATCTCAAAATAAAAAGTTAAATCAAAAATACACATAAACCTTCCAGACCTTACTTTTATTTTTAATTTCTACTACCTCTAGAGCAGGGGTGTCCAAACTTTTTTCAACGTTTTTCACCAAGGGCCATACGCAGTAAAATACACAAACAGCCGGGCCACTCACTTGAAGTGAAGTACATATTGCCTCACCTGGTTTATTTAAGTAAACTAAATATATTTTTGGAATTTGCTGCGGGCCAATTAAAAATGGATTGCGGGCTGCAGTTGGCCTGCCGGCCGCAGTTTGGACACCCCTGCTCTGGAGTTAACACGTTTTATTTACTATTGATAAGAGCAACTCAATAATTAAATTCAATCCATTTCTAACTTGAAATGGTGCTTTCTATCCAATACAGGATCCTAAAAATTGGTATGTTCTTCTCTTCACTTAATAAGGCTGATAAAATTTCCTGTCTTTAAAAGCTGAAGTTTTGGGGCTGGCCCGGTGGCTCAGGCGGTTAGAGCTCCATGCTCCTAACCCCGAAGGCTGCAGGTTCGATTCCCCACATGGGCCAGTGAGCTCTCAACCACAAGGTTGCCGGTTCAATTCCTCGAGTCCCGCAAGGGATGGTGGGCAGCGCCCCCTGCAACTAAGACTGAACACGGCACCTTGAGCTGAGCTGCCGCTGAGCTCCCGGATGGCTTGGTTGGAGCATGGGCTCTCAACCACAAGGCTGCCAGTTTCAACTCCTGCAAGGGATGGTGGGCTGTGTGCCCTCTGCAACTAGCAACGGCAACTGGACCCGGAGCTGAGCTGAGCCCTCCACAACTAAGATTGAAAGGACAACTTGACTTGGGAGAAAAAAAAAATCCTGGAAGTACACACTGTTCCCCAATAAAGTCCTGTTCCCCTTCCCCAATAAAATACAAAAAAAAAAAAAAGTTAAAGATAACTGTAAAAACCGCAATTACTTTAAAAAAAAAGCTGAAGTTTTGTTTTACATGTCTTCATTAAAGCCTTCACCGCCTTTGGTCACCAGCTTTGATATGTATTTTTCAAGGATCAACAGAATAATTATTACAAACACAGACAAACCTTGGTTTTGCATAAAGGGGAGTTCATTTTTATCTTTATTTAGTTCTGATTCTCTTTCCAATGATGCATTTCCCTGGCAGCACACTGAGCTAATTTTTCTAGGAATAACCTACCTAGATTCCTGTTTCCTTTGAGGGCTTACAATTGTTAGAAGTTAATCAGGCTAAGAAAGTGGTTTGGACTTTCTGCCTCTTTTTAAATTTAATACTTGTCCACACTGTGTTCATCTTCTATTTTTCATCCCTCACACATAACATCCATCCATAACAGCCAAGATATTCCTAAAGTATAATGTAAACAACTTGGGAACCTAACTACCTTAGTTTAATGTCACAGGAAAACCTAACTATGTCACTTACGTAAAACATTTATTAAAATGTCAAATGAGATGAGGGTCACTACTTAGACTCTTCCGCCTAGAAGACTTATCATCAAGACGGTTTCTGGAGGTAATGTCATGAGGAACCAGCACAGTGCAATGGGAAACAAAACAGAACAAAACAAAACAAGGGAGGAGGCAGAAAAGCTCAATCCTACTCCTTACTCTCCCCTAGATGTGTAACAATCTCAGGAAAATTACCACGCTTCCTGAGCCTCAGTTATTTCACCTGTAAAAAGCTGAGGAAATTAAGATGCCATAGACCAGGGGTGTCCAAACTGCGGTCCGCAATACATTTTTAATTGGCCCGCAGCAAATTCCAAAAATATATCTAGTTTACTTAAATAAACCAGGTGAGGCAATATGTACTTCACTTCGAGTGAGTGGCCCGGCTGTTTGTGTATTTTACCGCATATGGCCCTTGGTGAAAAACGTTGAAAAAAGTTTGGACACCCCTGCCATAGACAGTGAAACACTCAGTAGAAATTGGAACAGCCCCCAACATCAAACTCACTAATATTCCCACAGCAAAATGAATAAATATTTACTGGAAATAGAACACAACAACAACAAAAGACTATACATAGCCTCTTATTAGTTGAAGTCAGGTTTGCACCTACCTTACAAAAAAACTTTGTTTTTCAAAGCTTGTGGGTTTTAGACCTACAGGGAGGGAGTGTGGACCTATAGAAGTGTACATTGTCAGAAAATCGCTTTGCTAATGCACAACCAAACATTGTCTGCCATTCTGTGACTCAAATTTTTAAATAGCCTTGGGCTTGACTTTAACAAAAGTCTTTTCAAACTAACCAATGTCCACTGGTAACAACTGTCCACACACAACTGTTACTGATTTGTCATATGTGACTTCTTCTTATGTAAACTAACTCACTGCCGTTGCCCCAATAAGTTATATGAATGGTACCACGTTATCTCCGTCATTAATTTACATTTTACTAATTTTTCAGTAAGTTTTTAGTCCCAAACCCTTTTTATTGACAAATCACATTTGAAATCTAGACAAGTTCGAGTGCCGTGATCATGAAACTTGAAGTGATAATTCTCTCATTAAGAGTTTCACAGTTTATCCTTGAATGCTAAATTTTGAGTAGATAAATTTGATCCCATCAATATCATTGATTTGATCAAGAAAAGCCTAAGCAGCTAGCAAAAAAATGTGTTGGAAATATTAAATAAATGTTAACATTTCTGGGATAATTCCTGGGACTTCTTTATATTTTTCTGTACTTTCTGTGCTTTAAAAAAAAGATTAAGGGGGCTGGCCTAGTGGCTCAGGTAGTTAGAGTGCCATGATCCTAATGCCGAGGTCGCCGGTCCGAGTCCCACATGGGCCAGTAAGCTGCGTCCTCTACAGCTAAGATTGCAAACAGCTCTCCCTGGAGCTGGGCTGCCGTGAGAAGCCGGAGGTTGATGTGAGCTGCCGTGGGCTGCTGTGGACTGTGTGCTGCTGTGTGTTGCCACGGGCCGCCATGAGCAGCCAGTGGCCAGTGTGCGTGGCCGGCAGCGGGGAGAGCTGCCATGAGCTGCTGTGAGCAGCGGACTAACGACCAGCAACCGACTGCCTCAGCCTGGGGAGCGCAGGGCTCATAACACCAGCATGGGCCAGGGAGCTGTGTCCTATACAACTAGATTGAGAAACAACGGCTTGAACCGGAGTGTGTGAGGGGAGGCGGAAGAAAGGGGGGAAAAAAAGATTAATTCATGTTCTAATCAGGAAAAAAACATTAAGCATCCACCATCATTTGACCTAGAAGTTTTAATCTGCTTAGCAAGGGGGAAAAACAGAAGTAGAAATTCTCTAATATTTTCATTCCTGAATGCAGCTTTTTCATACCATGATCAAGTTGTCTCACCAAGTTTCTAGCTGCCTTTCTATTTTTAACATGTCTTCTTAAAAAAACAAAAACAGAAAACTTTTACCACCTGTTGTGCAAAGAGGCTTATCAAATTCATCTTTTTTTCTTTCACCTAATTTCTAGGTAACACTCAACCATCATCACTTGTGGGCTTCTTGTGGCTGTGCTTGAAAATGTTTCTAATTTTTTTAAAAGATGACTTTCTCTTCTCTGCAGCCTCTAAGACTATGCCAAATAATCATCTGTATTGTATGGATGTTTTTATCCCTTGCTTTCTTTTAACTGGACTATTAATATGATAGTTTTTAAGTCTTTAAACTTCCAGTGGGTCATTTACTTTTTTAAATCTGTCTTTCTATTTTTCCTAATGTACACACTTGATTACAGCTTGATTTCTTAAAATCGAATCTCCAGATGATAGATTTTACTCCTCTCCCTGAAGAATGCTGAGCTTAATCAGGATATGATTACTATTAAATAGTGTTGACCTACTGAAATCTTTATCAATTCTTGTTTGTTCCTCAAAGTAAAAATCCAGCTTATTTCTTTGCTTTGTAGGTTCTCAAACTGCCAACTGTAAGTAGTAGTTTGTCTTACTCAAAACCACATCTTCACATTTGCTCTCACTGAGGTATTTAACCAATCTGTGTATAAACTCCCAATTATTATTATCTGGCCTATTATTTTGCAGCTTCTCCAATCTCTAGTATTGAATTCAATCACATTATTTTGATTAGGCATGTGACATTTTTATTTAAGCAAAGATTTCAGTCCTTGTAAAAATGTAATCCCTGGCTGCCTCTATCATTCCTATGAAGTATACAACCTTAGCACACCACATTTCAGGATTAGTTTCCTGCCATCAAGTATCTAAGATGTGAATTAAATCATGATACCATTATGTTGCCAACCGAAAAAGGGAAAAAAATTATGTAATGACGGCAGAAATGGCACTAATCATGTTTACATTGGTAAAAAATAAATACAGTGCTGCAGATCACATATGCAGGTAAAAACATAGATTTGTTATTGGAATAAAATGTCACTTTGCCATTGTCACATACCCCAATGTGATCTTGTTAAAACTGCATTTCTTTCTTATAGAAAGGCTCCATAAGAAAAAGAATATTGCCAGACACTGCCCTGTAACTTCCCTCCCTATAAGGTAGCGTTATGGAACTCATCTGGTATCTACACGGCCAGGATTTCTAGCTCTGCTAGGACTGGAAGGGACAACTAATACAAACCACAGAAACATTACTACTAAAAATACAGTTTTTACTAGCAAACTAAGTTGTCTGTCTTAAAGTATTTTTCACTAATGAAGCAATACAACTTGGTTAAAATGAGATCCTTTTAACCACTAAAGAAAAAAACAACATACACTTGAATCAACAGCTGCTGGCTTTAAAGTTCACAGTATCAGCTCTATGTTATTGTACCACTTAAGCATGTGTAGTGAGAATGTATGACTTCAAGTTTGACATACAGCAAGTCCAGGAAAAAGCCATGTGAAATCTACCTTGAAGCTCACCTAACATTAGAACCCTATCTGCCTAAAAGTAACAGATTTTTCTTAGCATGCACCCGAGTTCATTAAGAACCCTCACTCTAAAATTGCATAGCAAAAAGAACAAATTTTTACAGAATGGCAAGTAGGTTTCCGTGTGTACTGTAACTGCACGAGCTGATGATGTAAATAAAAATAGCACCTACAGGTACCCTGCACTTCAGTCTGTCAAATACATAAGAGTGTTAACAGGCTGAGAACTTGACCACGAGTTGCATTCTACATAACCCAAGGACAGAAATAAGACATTCTATCTCGTGTACATTAGGTAAAAATTTTACCTTGCAGCCTATTACCAAAACAGCAATTTAGCCTAAGGGATTTCTGCTTCTTATCAACTTTTATAAAGAAAAAATGGAAAGAGATAACAGGAAAAATAATGAAGAAGTAGAAGGGTGAGTAAAGGGCAAGCAACGAAATTACAAGAAAATTTACAATACACACAAGTCAGACAAGAAAGCACCTAGACATCCTAAGACATCTTCATCCTTTGGCTAATGAATTAGATACTGAGACTTCTAGAACATAGCTAACTAAGTGCTAAGAGGAAGTGAAAAATACCACAAATCGGAAAATTCAGTTTTTAGGCTAAATTCAATTTTAGTGCATACTCCTTGAAAGCTTAGTTTTAAAGAGCTACCCTGAAATACAGTTGCTGAGGCCTCACCAGAAAGAGGGAAGGAAGGTGACGATTTGGGGCTTTTCCAGTTGAGGAAGGAGAAAACCCGGAGGCCTAACTCACCCATTACTGTCGGCACCTAAGGCCCAGTCCACAGAGGGGAGGGATTTACCCTTTTGTGGTACAAGGCCTCCAGTCCACCCCTAGTGTCTTCCAGACATGACTGACTGCAATTTTCACCATGATTAACTCTCCGGAATGACAACCAGAGGAGCACCCAGGAGAAAACATAACGAATAGCTACTTCCCCCTTAAATGTCAGTTGGACTCGGGAATAATTGCAGACACTGCCTCTTTCTCTCTGCTGGATGGAAGAGCGGTCAGCAATCTCAGGGAAGTGCATACCCACCCAGTAACACACCAGCACCACATTTCTCAATGATGCCTACTCTGACCATCTTATTTAAATCTGCAACAGGCCGACCTCCCCTTCCTATCCCTCCTCCACACTCCTAATCCCCCTACTAGGCGCTATTTTCCCCCCCATATAATGTGTCACTCTTTCAATACTATAGGCGTATAATCATTTATTATGCTTATTTTCTGTTTTCATCTGTTAAAAGATCCATGAGGTTGTGATTTTTTTGTCTATTTTGTTCACTGATAGAACTTAAGCAGCTAGAACAAGACCTTACACACACACAGTAGGAATCCAATAAATATTTATGGAATAAAAGAAGTAAATAAGAAAAACTAAAAAGACCTTCCAGAGGGCCCAACAAGGCCTACACTCCTATAACAGAACCAGTCTGCTTCCCGTGACTGACCTGTGTTACCTCCACTGGCCATGTACCACCCTCCTCCGCCCCCAAGGCTTCCATCAACAAGGATATATGGCACCACAGTACTGCTGCAGGCAGCAAGGGCAACAAACGCTTATTCTTCGGTCTAAAAGACTTCTCAAGGCTTTCGTAGTCTGCCTTGTTCCTAGGTTATTCGGTTTGTGATAAAATGTGTAGAAAGGAGGTTACCTTAACATAAAAGGAGGCCTGGGGGAAAAAAAACATCACAAGAAGTTTCTATTTTCAAAAATCATAATCCAATTCAATTCAGCAAACATTAATTAAACATAAAGTTTAAACATAAAGTTCAAAAAACTGGGCTAGAAACCATGGGAAGAGACGAAACAGGTATCTTACGGAGTTCAGAGTAAGGGAGGAAAAAACTATATTCACAAATAATTATAATTACTTCACTACAATTAAAGACAATGTGTGATAAAGTATTATGTAACAGAGATCCTAGCAAACAGTTAAAAGAGATACAGAGCAAGATGAAATCAATTCTAGAAATAGGCGGGTGGGAAGAAGGGGATTAAGAAAGGCTTCAGGAAGGAGGTGGGGTTCCTTGTTACCTACTCTTTTAGAACCAAATTCAAATTCTTTCCTTTCAGAGCACTGCAGTGTTACTTGATCAGTGGTCTCCCCCACTAGACTTATAAGTACTGAAAGGACAGGTACCACGTCTAGCTTGGCATGTAAGTGCTCAATAAATATTAGCTAAATGAATAAATAAAAACTGTAATAATACTGCAGCACTATACAGATGAAGGCCTAAACTAGGTGAGTCAAATGAGAAATTGAAGCTAAATGGCAAGATATCCAGAATAATCCAAATGTAATGAATGATTAGATAAGGTGGTGAGAAAGAAAAAAGAACCAAATATGAGTTCAAAGTTTTGTCCCACATCACCTGGAAGAACTATAATGCTTAGGGAAGAAAAAGGTAGAAAGATTTCTGAAACGATGGACCAGAGGAAGCAGAAAAAAATCTCCCCCTTCTCTGTATACCTTTCAGATTCACATACCCCACAAGCTCCACAATTCCAATTTCTCTTCCTATAGTTCCATTTCTAATTCCATTCTTTAAGACTGCTCTAGAAGCATCAGTTCCAAAACAAAGATAAATGCTGGGCTTCACACCAAACCTCAGAATTTGTAACTGAAGTTTATAAGGTACATTCCTGAACATGCAGGTCTGCTTGCATGAATGAAAGTTCATCCCAACGAAACCTAAAGTGCTTCACCTAAGAATGCTACTAGGAATATTGTTTGTAACATACCCAACGCCTACAGGCTGTATTCTAAATAGAATAGAGCAAACACAGCTGCCTTCCTCTACAAATACTGATCTGTAGCCTAAGGAACTACAGGTACCAGCATTCAATGTGATACCAGCATGCAGTGCAGTACTAGGCGTGCAATGTGGCCTAACTGCCAGGATCTGGATTTTATTCATGGTGTGGTTTGATGTCTAAGGGTTGAATGGCACCTACTCTGGCCACTGTCCAATTCAATACCTTACGCTTCACTTGCCACCTTAAAAAAAAAAAAAACAAAAAAAACTATCTATAAAAACTACTTATATGTCTGATATAAATCTTTCGAAAAGCTCACATTCAAGTGGAGCACTTCCCAAAAATAACCTTTAGATTACCTGAAAATTAGTAATATGCTACAGATGGTTTAGAATAAAGCAAAGTACTCCCAGGACTTTTTTTGAGTCCAAAACAAACAATAGTTCCACTCTCCAAATTTTTCTATTACAGACTGATGGATGTTTTAAGTACAAATTTAAAAATAGTGGATGCTTCTTCCAATGTTCACAGGCAGATTAAACATGTGATTGTGCTATATTAATAAACAAACAAAAAGAATGAAAGACTGTCATCCTCCTCTTTACATTCAGTGAATAACTGCTATTGAAAGTCCCAAATCCAAGATTCAAATGGGAAATGTTGATAAGAAACCTAACTTGGGGTATTAACTTATGTAATTTTATTTACTTAAATGTCTTAAAAGCAAAGATTTCTTAACATGACTGTCAACTTCTAAGTTCCTACAGTCACTCACCTGCTTTCAGTCCCTTTTACTGGGTATTTCAGAGATCCCCTTGTTAGTCATACTTTACCAAATGTCACCAATTTGGCATTTTCAGCATTAAAAATAACAGAATTTTATTTTCCAAATACAACACAATGAGCAACTCATATTCAATCCCAAGAAGTTAATTCAAAGCAGGTTTTCTACTGACTGGTCAAAAACGGAAAAATGCCCAACCCATCTCCCCAATTAGTCCCATTTGGCTCAAAGAGTTCAGTTATAAGAAATTTAAGATCTTAGATCCCTGACTGAATGTACAAAATTACTTACTGATATCTAGCAAATCCTTCCAGGTATGATTTCCTTCTCATAAGCTGAGATTCCTTTTCTGCAGCTTTCTGATTCTCATTTTTATGGCTTGAAAAGACTAGAAAAAGATATATTTGACAAGCTGGTGAACCTGCAGAATGCGGGTCTAAGACCCTCTAAAAGAAGATGGTCTAGTAAAAGAAGCACAGCATAAACTTTAAAAACATACCAAAGGGGAGAGTGAAGCCCCAGGGAACAAAGGCTGAACTCATTAGCCCTTCTGAATACAACCTATATTTTTAACACAGTAATAAAAAACTGCTCACATCTGTCACTTTCCAGTCAGTGGAAAACCTACTTTCCTCACAATCTTGATATCATAAAATTTTACAGTTAAATGGACCCTAAGAGATGATCCTATCTAATGTGCTCATTTTGCAGATAAGGAAAAGTGCAAACAAAGCAGTGACAAGCACAGGGTCACACAGCTACTTAGAGGTATAAAAGGAGAACCTGGGTTGTATGAGTCCCAATTCTATGCTTTTTTTCCCTCTGTGCTTTGAAAAGCTGTATTAGCAAAGAAAACATATAATAACACTATTAAAAATCACACAATAACTAAACTGTTGTTAACTGTAACTAAGCCACACAAAAATAAAATTCATCCACATAAAGTGAACAAAGGATTAGAACAGGAAATACCCCAAATCGAACAGAAAGCAGCAGCATTTGTTCATACAGTACAGGGGTTTCTTAAGGGCACAACCTTGGACATGTTTTCTAAGCCATTTCATTAATTACCACTTTCAATGATGGGTGTCCTGTGGTTCCATCAAGTGCACTTCCTTAAGACGATGCCACAATGACCCTTGTGGCAAAGTTTTGAAAAATGATAACTTCTGGCATAGAAAACTGATGGTACACAAGGAACCCTTACAAAGGTGGTGCCAAAAATCAAGAAAGGACTGAAGATAAAGGGATGGAGATATTGCTGGGAACAAGTAATGCTGAAAATAGGATAAGAATCAAAATCCAAGAGAGCAAAGTTCACCAATGACCAGAGAGCACAATAAAAAGAAGGCAGTTTCAGAGTTTGCCTGGCATCAGACAGCTCTCACTTACAAAAGAAGGAAGGGAAAAAAATTCTCACAGAGACAAGAGAAAGATTGTAGGTTTGCTCCTGGGTGATAGACTAGATATGACCTAATAGGTATTTGCCATCTCTTATTTCTGGGACTCTGATCCAAGAACAAACAGCAAGAGAACCATGAAAAATCAGCCCTGTTGGATCTGGAGTTCTGCCTTGACAAGATATAAAGCTCATTCATAGATCTGACTGTGCTCATGAGACTGCAGTTCAACTCCTGCTGCTAGAGCAAGGGGAGGGGAAAGGAAGATAGAAAGTGGTGAGTGGGAAGGAGGTGGAAGATCTGGGTTGTGACTATAATAGCTGCAGTAATTAGAGTGTTTCCAAGCTGCTAGAGAAGTCTTCAGAGCAGAGAACTAGGATGGGAGATAGGAAACAGAAAAAAGCATGAAGAAGCAAACTACTGAGAATGCTAGGAAAGTATATCGTGCTTTGTGAACTGTTTAAAACAAACAACTGTGATGGCTTCATATAGGGGAATAAAGAAGTTTCTATTCTTTCCCAGAAGTGAATACTATACAAATAACTAAGACTCCCACTTAAAGCTAGGTTACAACTAGTTTTAAGCAGATTCTTGCAAATGTTCCTGTCTGTCTATCTACCCACCCATCCATCACCCACCTACCTACCTACCTGCCTGCCTGCTTACCTAATTAAATCTCTATCTCTGTCTCACTCTGACAAACAGGTCAGAGCCTCCATTCCTCTTGGAAGAGGGATTTCTGAACTCTAAGACAGTTAATATCACTTATTCCCCTTCAGTCAACTGTTAATTACCATGTTTCCCCAAAAATAAGACCTAGCTGGCCCGTCAGCTCTAATGTATCTTTTGAAGCAAAAATTAATATAAGACCGATATAATACAAGACTGGGATCTTATGTAACATAAGATCCCTGTATAATTTAATGTAATACCAAGTGTAATATAATATAATACCTGGTTTTATATTAATTTTTGCTCCAAAAGACGCATGAGAGCTGACGGTCTGGCTAGGTCTTATTTTCGGGGAAACACGGTCCTACCCTATGAATTTGATTGTGTGTGTGTGTCAATAGAAGAAGCACAGCCTCTCAGCTTAATACAAAAAATGACTGGAGGGCACTAAAATGTCAAGAGAATAAACAGTAAGCTACTTGCTTATAAATCTTAGGCTCCATAGTACTGCCTACTCTAGTGGCGTGAAAATGTGAAAGAAAAATAAAATCATATTAACAGAAGATAAAGATGATAACCTGTAAGAAAAATCTGGGAATTTGCAGAAAACCTCAAAATAGAAAGTCCTCCTCCAAGTTATAGAAAATGCCATATTTGTTTCTAAGATAAATATTTAGTTGAGATATTTCCTTAACATGATGCAGCCCTCTGGTGATGACGTGATTCTAACAAGTGAGGTTAATCTCAATGCCAGAGAAGAGTTGTAAAGGTGCTGGGAGAAACTAAAAATGGAATAAAACAAACAACTGAATAAATGCAAACTTCATATGGAGAATCATATACATAAAATAAAAACACATGCAAATTTCTTGAATAAGGAATGTTAGATAGACCTAACAAAAAATGTCAATTACATCCTTTGCATAAAACCTGCTGGGTATCCTCCCAGTGGGCTGAATCTATTTCACCACACTGAAAGCAAAGAATTTTCTCCTTCGCATTTCTCTCTAATAAACAAATACTAGAAACACTGAATTACCACTATTTCCTTCCCATTCATAAGGCATAAAGCCAGAACTCATAGAAATACAATAGGGCCTTCTAGGACCATGTCTAAGGCAAGCTACTCAGTAATCTAAAAGAAACACAGAGAAAAAAGAATCTCTTTGCCCTATTCCATTATCATTTCACTAACAAGCCAGTATCAGGCACTAAGAAATGTGAAACAAAGAGCAATTTCACACATATGAACTGAACCTAAACCACGGAAGACCAAGTATTTTCTTGTCACTGTGGCATGTGATTCTTTAACCACCTGCTCAATAATCCCTCTTCAGCTGCACAGCTGCTGCCAATTCCACATGCTCAGCTAGGCAGGTGCTTTGGTGAATTACCTGTTACCTAGTGAAAAGAGTCCTTCACTGACACTTCATGGGCCCAGAATCTGCCAATCAGCCTCACCCATCTTCATTTTGTCTGTCACAGCCAGACAGACTTTTCCGAGAGAGATCATGAAGGCATATTTAGTACACTATGTGATTTTGTATTTGGAGTGTTGTTGTTGTTGTTCTTGTGTTTTTGTTTTGTTTTGTTTTCTTAAAGGAAACTGATTTCTTAAATCAAATAAAAGTGAGAATTCAGCTGCTAAAAAGAAAACTTGCCACACAACATAAGGCTGCCTTATCTCCGAGGGGCCCCATCTGTCTGGCTGTATTCCCATCCATGACCAGTTTTCCACATGGGAAATAACAATTGTTTGGCTACCTTTGGAGAAGGAGAAAGCAGCAGTAGAAGATGCTCCAGTACCCGGCAGTAATGAGGGAGAGGAGGAGAGAGGAGAGAAGAGGGAGGAGAGAGAGAAAACGCACAGAGCAAGAACTTCTGGAGGACCACACACCATTCCTATACTTCTTAAGTCTCCATGGCTGAACCCAGCCTGCGGTGTTCCCAGTCAAATAAATAAGGAGTGGCATTTCCACTTGACAGAGCAATCAGTAAACCCCTCAACAAATTATCCTGTTCCAGTCATTCAGTTGCTATATGCTAATTGCAATGTAATTACTACCAGGAGTCAAAATTATGCTTCATATCCTCACACAAAAAAAGCACCTATCTGTCCAGCTATCCTAGACCTCTCACAAGGAAACATTTTCTACCAAGAAGCTGGGGGCGAAAATCCAAAGTGCTCTCTGAAAGATGTTCACAATCGGAAGACTCGTAAGACTCCTAGTGGCAAGGGTCCAAATCCGAAACCACTAAATCTAATCAGGGCAAATTTAATCTGTGGCTTCTGCCTTCACTGTCACCTGGCGGGATTCAGAAATTAATGCCAACAGCCCAAGAGCAAAAAGCTTTGGATTCTGTGTAGCTGAGGCTTCACTCAGAGGCCTAAGACATATGCTAGTAGGAAATAGCCTAAAGACAGACACCACCTCCAATAAGACCTTAAGACAGTTCTGTCATCAGGAAATATAAAGGTCAGAACAATCTGTTCCCTCCTAACAAAGTCCAACACCTAAGTGGCAAGCCATCATTTTAAGAGACTCATTGTCACTGAAATAAAGGACTGAGGAAGGCAACACAACCTGACTCTCAGCACCCCAGAGAGACCTTTCCCAAAACCAAAGGCTAAAGTTCCCATTCAATAAAATCCTATAGAAAATGGTTGGCTATTGTGTACATAGTGTACTGTGTACAACGGCCCTTTCGCCAGTTTGATTTCTAACCTCTTAAGTTTTCTTTAATATCCTAAATGGAAAAACCTCATTTCTAGCCCCAAATAATTTTTTTACCTGACAAATAGTACTCTTTGGGCACTTTCTAGCGTGTTCTTATTAATAACCCTCAAGACTTCAAATGATTCTTTTACAATATTCACCTCTTTGGCACATTTCTCCCTAATAAAGAGACAGATATGTACTTTCTGCACAATAAGCCAGTCACCGCCTTTCATCAGAATTAAAGATTAAAAGGAAAGTTGTTCTGTTTCCATAGCCCTTGACCAGATAGGCAAATTCTGCAGCTTTTTCGTTGCGCAATTACTACTGACCAGGAAGTCACCATTAAAAAGGTGCTAGGTCCCTGGCTCCCTATCTAAACCCTGCACGGGTTTTTAGTGGTATTCCTAAACAAATGAACCAAAATCATTGTATGAGTATCCCACGTCTGTAAAAAAAGAATTAAATGTGATGGCTCAAACAAGAGTAGAAGCCTCCCCTTGGAGGTCTGACATAAACAGAAGGGTTAGTGAGTCTCCCAGACACAATTCCTCCACAACTTAGGACAGGCTTGCCAAAGAGGCAGGCACAACATGGCTGGCATCCCCTATTCTTCGGGAAAATGTGTGCCAATGAGCTCTGCATTGTTCCTCACTCAAAAAGAAGAGCCTTTCTGTCTGGCCTCCTCCAATGGCAAGCCCCAGCCTGGAAAAGGAAGAAAATGGCACGGAGGACCCTGGGAGATGGAGCATATCCAAAGCTCTCAGACAAGACTTGAACCTCTGACCTTCACTGTGTACACAATAGGCGGGTGAGAGGGACCGGTTTATCTCTGCAGCAGCAGTTCTCAGCCCTGGGGTAGCACTCCCGATAAAATGACACGACTATTGTGTGTGGCAGCAGAACAGTCATCTCCTCACAACAGCCTAAACCAGCACTCCCTCCCCCAAGACAAAGCAGCAGGGGTGAAATTAACTCAAGGCTGCAGCGCAAAGCCTAATACAGAAAAGAGAGGCCTGTGGGGGACCGGGACTCTCCTCAACCCCTGGGGCTCTGGACACATGGCTGGAAACAAGACAGGCTTTCTCCCCCATCTTTCCCACTCTCATTGTAGGTAGGAAGCTGTTTCTCAGAGAATTTAATCATCTGTGATTTGCTCAGAAATATTCCCCCTGAAGGGCTCTGATCTCTCCACCCTGTGTGAGCCTAATTCCTAGAAGCTGAAATGACTGTTTGCTGCTGCCTGTTTCACAAACACACATTAATTGGTCAGATGTGTCTCCTCCTCCCCAACCCCAAGAGGGAGGAAGGGGAATCTGAGCAAAGCACAGAGATGATCCAACCGTAATTACACATAAAGGAAAAAGAGGGCAGCGTGGGGTTTCCAAACAGGACAGGGTCACAAACCCTCCCGGGGGGTACGAGGAGAGCAGTTAAGGGCCAGGCCCAGGGATCCCTCCATCTTGAAGAAAAGGACAGAGTAAATGTGACCTGAAGACTGGAAGGAGCACACACCCACAACGCACTTACTGCACACTGCCAGCGACCTCGCTTCCCTCCCGGGCCACGCACACATCCTGCTCCCACCCTTCGCTCTGAGCCCCCCTAACTCTGACTACCCCCAGTCGCCCTGGGCCCCCTCAGGATACCCACACTGGCCTCTGAAACTCTCCGGCCCGCCCCGACAACCTGGCCAGACCCCGATCGCCTCTCCGGCACCCCTATCCTCAGCCCGAACCGCCCCGGCCACGCTTTGAACTTCACCCCGCTCCCCTCGACGCCCCCTCCCCCACCCACGCAACGACCCCCCCGCCCCCCAATACACACCTTCCCCTCGCTCCGCCCCGGACCCCCAACCCCCACTTCCTCCGACAGGCGCCGCTGCCCCCGGCCCCCCCTCAGCACCGCCGCCTCTCTCCTCCCCCAGCCCCAGCTCCACACAAAGCTCCGGACTCACCGCGCGGCCGGTCCCGGGAGCCGCCACCTCCGCTGGCCCGGAGCCCCGGGCCGTAGAGCCACCGCTGCTACGGGGTGCAGGCCGCCATCCGTTCCCGCGGCCCCTCCCCCCCACCCCACCCCGCCTCCGCTCCGGCTCTCCGCCCCCTCCCCGTGCCGCTCCGCCCCGCCCGGCCGGTGCCGCTGTGTCCGGGGCCGCGGGTCCCTCAGCCGCCGCCACCGCCGCTGCCGCCGCCGCCGCTGCCGCGATCCGGGACAGCCAAGGCCGCCCAGAAGGCCCGGACACTGGACTACCGGGCCCTCGGATCCGGATTCCGGGCTGGTGTGGAGTCTGGAGCGGGAGCGCGCGGGGGAAACCCGGAACCTGGATGGAGGAGCCAAATCCTGGGTCTCGGAATGCGCGGTCACACGGAGCCAGGATTAGAGAGTCTGCTCTGGGAACGCTGGAAAACCCGGCGAGCCGGTTAAAACAGAGATATATTCGAAGAAACCTGGATTGGAGAGCTGGAACCTAACGCTCTCTTCTCGTGGAAAGAACTCTCGCTGGACAAGACTCCCTCGCAGAGAGGTCTCTGGAGGGGGAAGTATCGTACCTTAAATACAGAAGACAACAATTTCTGTAGGTGTCCTTCAAATGTGGGGAAAGGGCCATAAGAGATCTGAACGTGAACATCCACAAAGAACAGAAGAGCAAGCACAGCTCATGATGGTCTCATCCATTTTATCCTTTGATTCAGCAAAATATCAACTCCCTAATTTTTTATCCTTTGTTCTCCAGTTTCTTTTTTTAGGATTACCATTTGTTTTCCTCCACAAAGTACCCATTTCTAATCTTTCTACATCCATTTCCACCTCACCATTCTATCACCAAATCTTAATACTTTTTATTATCTGAAAGTTTTATCCTGTCCTTCTCCAACCCACCATTCTAACAACTGAAACTTTTATCTTTCCTCATCCACCATTCATCTCTGATTTCCCAGCACACTATCTAGTACACAGTAGGCATTCAGTCCATGTTTGTTTAAGCACACGCTCCTACCCACCTCTCACTTGTGAAACATAAATTCTTCAGGACCTCCTCCCTAAAACTTCCACCTCCTTCCACGGCAAACAAATTTATCTCAATTTTCAAGGCTCCCTACATTTTTAGGCCCTATTATGTCCTTTCAATGTCCTTGATCTCCTTAGTCAGCTCTACAGTTTTCGTCTTTCCTTTCTTCCCTTATCCTGAGGCATCCTTCAACAGTGCCCCTCAAGATAGTATGACTTGGGGATAGAGCCAGGTCATAAAATCCCTTTACTCTCCATCTCTACACACATACAAAAGGGGTTTGAGTGTGTGTGTGTTTGGGGGTAGGGGTGAGGGCTAACGATGAGAACTAAGCCTCTCTGGCCTAGGAAGAATAATCTCCCTTCGGTCCACAAATATTCAGCTTGTTTTAGGACCGTACAAGGACAGAACTGATCTCAGGTGACAGCAAACTTCCAGTCTGGGCTGGGTGATGTTACAAGTGAGGATTCGGCTACTTAGCAGGTAGAGAAAGGGTTTAGTGTTTTAGACTTAGGTGTGACTCAATTAGGGGTTAACACTTGACTAGTCATCGCCCACTGAAGAGCATGACTCTACCACTGGAGACTGGACTGCAAAAAGAGGAAAATAAATACTCCTATGGTGAACCCCAATTTTCAGCCAGAGAGTTTTCAAGCCTGGAAGAACCACAAAAAATTCTCAAGTGATTGATGTCCTGTACAGAAAAAGAATCTTAAGTTTTACTTCCTGTTCCTCTAGACCAGTGACTGGCAAATTATGGCCCACAGGTCCATTCAGGCTCACCACCTGTTTTGGTATGTTCCATGAGCTAAGAATGGTTTTGACATTTTTAAATCTTTGAAAAAATATGTATTTTGTGATATGAAAATTATATGAAATTTAAATTTCAGTGTCCATAAAGTTTTATTGGTTTATAACCATGCTCATTTATTGATGTATTATCTATGGTTGCATTGGCTGAGTTGAATAGTTGTACCAGATTGTATGGCCTCTAAAGCCTAAAATATTTGCTATCTGGCCCTTTACAGAAAAAGTGTATTGACTTCTGCTCTGACCAAGCCCCGTCTGATAGAACTTTCTGCAGTGTTGGCAATGGTCTATATTTGCACTGTCCAATTCAGAAGTCACTAGCCACATATGGCTATTTGAGTGCTGGACATATGGTTAACGTGAGTGAAGAACTGAATTTTTAATTTCACTTAAATAACCACAGGAAGCTAGTGGCTACTGTATTAGACAGTATAGCTCTAAACTCTTCTCGAATCTTCTATAGTTACATTTTTTGCGTCTTGTCGCAACACCCCTCTGCTTTCCTGTGACATACCTCTGTGGATCCTCAGTCACATTCCCTGTACCTCTTCCTTGGCCCTCTTTAACTGACTCCAAGCTAGAGGACAACATTTACTAGGTTTTCTTTCTGGATTCTCCATTGGCACAACTGAAATCTGAAATCTGATCAGTTTACCAAGTTTTATCCCATGGATTAATCCACACTATGTGCACACACTTAGATATTCATACAAGTTTCTTTGTGTCAGAGGATAGCACTGTGGCTATGTTCTCTCTTCTCTGCATGAGGGAAGTAGAAAGCCCCCCAAATGAGATCCCTTGTTGCTGCTGGAGTTTGTGGTATGGATCACCTCCCTCCAAACAAATTAACAGAAGCTGAGAACAGCAGATGAGTACTTGCTATTTGAATCTTAAGGAGAAAACATCCTTCATCACAGGACTTTCTTTCCTTCCCCCAGGCCTAATAAACTGAAGTTAGCTGATTTCTTTAGTTTAAGATGCTTGCTTTTTTACTGGCCTTTTCTAGCTGAGCAAAAGAACAACCTCCATACTGTCTTGATCCTGACTAACAGCTCTAGCAAAAGCATAAAAAAAAATTTCCCAAAGTAAATGAAATCCACATAAATGGGCTTTAGTAGAGACAGTACTTAAAATGGAAAGAGATTCTGAGTTATAACTCTTAAAAGCCGTAACTTTGTAATTATTTATAAAAGTAATCTTAGAAGTCTAAATTTTTCATACCTATTCCCTAAGGGAAAAAAAATGGGTTTCTGTAAACTTCCAGCTTAATAAGAGGGGACACATAGCTCTTTTTCTCCAAAATAGCTATAGCAAAATAAAAAACCCTCACTCCATTTCAAACATCTGACTGCAAGGCCAAAGTCTCCTAAATCCTAACAGAGAACACCTCCAGTTTCATGTATATCCTACTCTGAGCATATATAATTGAGACTGGGTCCTACCTAGAAAAACAAAAATAAAAATGCTGAATCCTTTAGGTATTATACAAATTGGGAGCCACTGAACCCAACCATCCAAAAGGGGGCGCAGATATGTAGGCTGCAAAAGAAAACCAGCTCAGAAATGTGAAACTTCCCTCAGGCCAAGCTGTCCAGTGACAGGGTCAGTGCAAAGTGTTGTGAAGCTATTCCTGGGTGAGTTTGTACTCAGGCTGCTAAGAATTTCCACTAGGCTTTAAATTATGCTATTCATCACTGAGCAACTGAGGGCCAATCTACCCTCATGTCTCTCCCACACTTCCTCTCCGTGTCTCTGCAAATAAAGGAGAGACCTTATACCACCACCACGTGAACTAAAGACAGGCTTTCACAGTCTAACCACGAAAAGGAGAAGTTTCCAAGTTATTCTGCCCAGCTGCATATTTTGGATGCTGAGGTGGGTTCTTGTAAACTTTGTAAGGTTCTTGTAAACTTTCTTATCATGGCACACAAAATGGTTGCATAACCTGAACTCTTGTAGCTCCTGATGTTTTTCTTCAGGCATGTACACACATTTCTATCCAGGTGGAAAAATTAATCCAGACTTGTCTGTGCTCAGGCTGTCATTCAAATGCAAAGGCAGAGAAACTACCCCCTCACCCCCCAGGCTCTTTACCTCCTGCCTTTTGGTTTTATTTTGGTATTAAGAAAACCAGACAATCCAGCACAGAATTCAAGGTGCTACCGCTTGGTAAACTATTAACTGCATAGTGAACCCTGTGTGGCTTCATTAACAATACTAGGGTCTGTAAGAGGCCAGAAAGAGACTTCCCCCCCACCCCGAAAGAAGTGCCATTAGCTGTCCTTTCCACTTTCTCTACAGAAGTTGAAAAGGAAAAGAAAGAAAATAGTGTATGTTTGCATCACCAGAACAGGAATCGTGTGGGTTTTCCCTGGGAATCCAGAGCGATCGGCCCCTCAAAGCCAGTGCCTAGAGCGACGCAACAAGCAGGGTTCACAGTTGAGTGAACATCAATGCATAATGAGTGGAGGCATTTCAATGCAAATAAACGCTGAATATGAAGGATTAAAGAAAGGGGAAATTAATCTTTTTCATAACACAGGGCACTTATTTTCTCTCCCTTGCGCTCTCTTTTTAAAGTCATGCACACAACCGCTGGAGGGAATCCAACTTCCCCAGTGTGGTGGTGCTGCTTTATAAAAAGCAGAACATACACGTTTAAGACCATGCATTTCCTGAGGATACCAGCAACTGAGATTCTGACAGCTCTTCTGAACAGCCTCAGAAAAAAAAGTGCTTCACTAAGTGGGGCCAGACTGACTAGTAAAAATCTCATTTCAAATCAACCTCCTATTTTTCCAAAGCTCACAGCTTCCTGGGGTGTGGATGGTTTAAAGGGTTTGGTTTCAGCATTTGGGGGATATTTGGATGCATTTACTGAAGGGATTTTATTTTTCAGTTTGTTTCTAATTGCTCCATCCAAGTGATACTTTTGCAATAAAAACAAAATAAATAGGGCAGTTTCATGCTGCTTTAGCAGGTGGCTCCATCTCTTCTCAGTCTGATCCTTTTATGCCCTAATGTCTCAAACCAAGGAACAAAGTGGCAGCAACTCTTCAGGTTATCCCTTCAAAAAGAAAAAAAAAAAAAATTTGCCAATGAAGGTTACTCAGCATTTGAAGATTGTTCACTTCTATAGATATTGGACTGGAGCAGCAAACTTGTCAAAAAGCTTTTTGTGCCATCACAGGTTTGCATCCAACACAGGATTCCTCAGATATCCGAACACTCCATCAGACCATCATTTTGAAAAACAAAAAGCCAACTTTAAAATTCAAGTGGTCCCTCAAAAAAAATCGTTAACCTAGGTAAAAATTTTCCTGACTACAACTCCAAGCCTGAGAGGAAAGTCATTTCCAACCTGTTCCTTTCTCTTCTAATACCATTCTGAGAAAAATGTCAAAGACCTAGAATTTTTAAAATAGGTTTTTATAAATAATGTATTCAAAGATTTCAACCCACTACATAAAGTAAGAATCCCACTTTTTAAGAAAAATATACAAGTTTTGGTAAGAGTTTAAATTCTGAGAGATTCGAGCCTGATGCCAAGCCTTGAGATTTCTACTGCTTCAGTTCCGAAGGACCCGTGGATAACAATTTTAGTACACAAAACTTCACTATGCTGGGTAGTTCCTTTTCTCTTGGGTCAGACAGCTTTATTCTGCTTCATTAACCCTTTCTTTGCTCCTTGATGGATCTTGGAATCCAGTTTCCCTGCAAGGGAGAAAAAGAAGCCTCATTATTTTTTTTTTTTATTTGCAATGCAAATCTTTCATGGCCTCCTAGGTCTTCTGGTTACTGTGTTCCTGTCACATTCAATTATCTTGCTTCAGGACTCAGACACTTTCAAACTTCAGAGTTTCATTCTGTGAGAATGAGGAAGCAGTGGGAATACTGTAGAGACATACAAAAGCACGCACACAAACACACTGAGTACTCGCCTAAAGAATCTAAGTTAACATTTCTAATTTTGTAGCTACTAGAAAAGAAACATCACCTTTTCCAGGGTTTCTGATGTGAAGGCAAGTTTTTAAAGAACATACATATATAATAGAGGAAGGGCATTTCACACAGTGGGAAACCCATTCCTCTGACCTGTTAACTGGCTGAGCATAATGCATGAACCTCCCTCACAGCGAGAAAAGCAGTTCAACTCACCCCTTTACTGCCTCAGACTTAATAGGGGGAGTGACCTGAAACAGCAGAGTAGAACCCACATGAATGCTTTACTGACAAAGGGCCCCTATCACCAGCTAAGAAGGGCAAAGGTCATAGGCTGTATGACTCTTCTAAGTGTTAAAGTTAGAAAACAAGCAACCTTCCTGTCCCAGGTGACCCTAATGAGAGGTTCTTCCCTGATGTGGTCTCTGACCTCTGACTCAGATCTACCAGGATAGAGTTTGGTTCAGTGGTAGCAGCTTTAAGAGCCATCCATCTCATGAAGAGAATCTTAATAGAGTTCCTTTCAGTCTAGACTGAGAACAGAAAACACAGCTTGAAGGTTGCTTTTTCCAAACAAACAAACAAACAAAAAGTATCATTTAAGTCAATAGCGATGCTGATGCTGGAAACAAACAGTTCAGCAGAACCTCAGCCTCAGCATTTAAAAACAAAAGAGAAAACAAAACAAGAAGCACTTTATAAGGACAGCCAGTGTACTACAGGCCCACACTCACAACCACTACCCCTCCTATGCTGTCATTTTCATTTGTTGGCAGCATCAGTAGGAGAAAGAGCACTGAACCAGGAATCAGGAGAGCCAGTTTCCACGTCACCCTTTTCTGGTATTAACTAGCTGTATGACCTGAGGCAAGTCATTGTCTCTCTGGACTTCCATATCCTCATTTGTCCGATTAAGAATTCACGTCCTGACTATTGCACAAGGAGACTGTGAGAAAAATAACCTGAACCTGACAAGTTTTCCTGTTTTCTTACGTTCTCCTCACCCCGCCCCCTCCGCCCCCACCCCCCATCTCCCTAGGGCTACACCTGCCTCTGGAATAACATTACTCTCTTTTCTGGGCTTCCTCAGAAACCAACACTAAATGATACTCTAAATGCCATCCACAACAGTCACACGCTATTGATTTTAATTTGGGCTTTAGAGCATAGAGTATTCCCAGGGATTTAGGAGTTCTTTCATCCCCCAGGCTGCCTGGCTGGAAGTCCAAACATGTGCCAGCAATCTGGCAAAGAGCCCTATTACAAGGCAAGTTTGCCTTTGTATCCCTAACACTACCATAGTGATTGCCAAATGGTAGATGCTCAATGTTTTCACCAAGTGAATTAAACAAAGAAGGGAGACACTACAAATCTCAAAACCTTTACATTATACGGACTACTAAGTAACCAAAATTAGATATCAGATAAACATAAGAGTACACATGATAAAGATGGTGGCATCCAGAGGTACAAAGAAGTATTGCATCCCATTCAGCTTTTTAGAACAAGCCAGGACAGAATTTAGAATTCCATCTAGGACTCCAGACTTCTAGTTCTCTTTCTTGAATAAGTTAGAAGGACCAGGTCTGAGTTTTAGCCCTGAGACGACCTAGCTGTATAACCTGGAGGAAGTCACCTGGTCACTTTTGTCCTCCACTTTTTCATTGCTAAGAGGCAACTAGACTGCATAGTGCAGAGGCCCCTTCCAGCTCTATGATATTGTGCCTTAAAAATGAAATATAAATTGGAATGACTTGTTTCTGAGGCAATATGATAAAAAGCATAAAACCTAGAAGCAGAAAGATGTGAGCAAAATACTCAACTGAAAAAAATGGAAGGAGGAAAAATTCCTGCTAATTTATAAAGTTGTTGGGAGGATCACAGCTAACATTAAGTGCTTTCTGTATACCAAGCACTGTGCTAAATATTTTACATACACTGAGTCATTTAATCAAATAACTAATTGAAACAATATATGCTAAGTGCTTCATAAGCTCCAATTTCTGAAAAAGTAAGGTAGTCATTATTTATGCTGAGGCTTGGTAGTTGTTGTTTCTTAGTTATGGTCTCAATTTTACTTTTAATTTACCACGTATAACTCTAGGCAAGTCTTTTAACTATATTTACTTCAGAGTCCTCATATTAAAAAAAAAGGGGGACACTGCCTTCTTCACATTCTCAAAGCTTTATAAGAAAATTCCAAGTATAATTTACAGAAAACTCCACTCTGATTAAGAAAACCCTCAAGTGAGACTAGCTCATGTAAGATCAACCCATCAGAGCAAAGCACTCAGTGGTAGTCTGGCTAAATCTCTGGCTTTAATGATGATTTCATAAAATGGAAAATAGGGAAATATAGAGCAATAAGGATTTCCAGGGCATTCCCAGGGATTCAGAAATTCATTCATTCCCCGAGGCTGCCTAAGAAACCCATACATGTGCCAGCAATCTGTGAGCTCCTTACAAATAAGGACTTCTTTACATCCACCAAAGTGACTGCCAAGAGTGGCAATTCTTGGGCCAGCTGTGGACAATGAAGGCAAGGGAAAGGGGCTTCTTACATAAAGAAGCAGTCATCCTGGCTGCCCTTGGATTGCAGGAACCTTGAACTCTTGAGTTCTAGTGCAGCCTCTTCTTTCAAGACTTGGGATCTGGCCAGTGAACTACAGTAACATACAGTACACTCTCTTAAAAGTAGAGTAATAATGCTTAGTTTCTGTATTTCCCCAATATTTTTACATTTAGCACCTATAACATTTCAGTGTTAAACCACATCCTCAATCATGGTGCCTAAAAGAAAATCAAATGCACGTGCAGCAGCTGGGCAAGAAGTTAAAAGGGGAACAAATATTTGTCATCAATTGACATAACTCTCACAGGGATTTTCACATGCTTTGCATAAGATATAAGGCAGTATTTGCATGAATTTATAGAGCATGTAGTTCATTTAAAGTAAAAAGGTTATTTTATCCCTTTGAACAGTCAACCTATATATTCTACTATATTTAACTTTTTTGCATTTCCTAATTTGAGTAGACACACAGCCAAGTGATATCATTTTGCACACCACTCTTTTCTGAATTATTTCAATTTCAAGAAACACAGTTATCCTCAGATTAAGGAAGCTCAAGTTTACAAGTCCAAAAACAAATCAAAATATATACCTTTATTTTAAGGCATACACACACACACACACACACACACACACACACAAACGATACAACACGTAAATGGGTTGTATTCGAAAAGTTTATTTTCAAGTCAGAAGTTTAGAATATATTTCTCATAGAACTTATCTATAAAAGATGGCTAGTTTCCTAAGCCATCCCACAAAAAAAAAACAACACCCCAAAAAACGTTAAGCCATAGGGCTGTAATCGAAGTAGATTATCAATACTATGGAACTTAACCACTTCAAGTAACAATATATCTAGAATAAACTATGAAGCATTCCAAATGAAGAGCTAAGTATGTACTTTTCCCTGTGGCAGTAGGATTAAAGACTTCCTGGCTCTAAATACTGGAGGTGGCTCCTGAGGACTAAGGGAAGGAAGTTCTGGCAGAGTGTAAGGTGTTTAGAGCTGGTAAGATTGAATGAAAGATAAAGGAATGAGAAGTTAGAGAGAATAGAAACTTCACACCAGACTAAATCCTCACCCTGGCTCCCTTTCAACAGAATCTTTTTTTATGAGACACACAGGGACTGGTGAACCTGTTTTCTTCCTTCCTTCCTTCCTTCCTTCCTTCCTTCCTTCCTTCCTTCCTTCCTTCCTTCCTTCCCTCCCTCCCTCCCTCCCTCCCTCCCTCCCTCCCTCCCTCCCTCCCTCCCTCCCTCCCTTCCTTCATTCCTTCCTCCCTTTCTTTTTTTCTTTCCTTCCTGCCTTCTTTTTTTTTTTTTTTTTGTAAATAAATTTTCACTACCATTGTTTCTGACCAATGTTTCTCCTTGTCTGGGCCACCAGGGAAGAAGTTGCAGTCTCACAACTTCTGTCTAGCCCTGCTGTCCCTGGAACAAGCATACAACCTATGTTGGCTTTTTAAAGTTTTTAACTAACAGAAACAATGGGGAAAGACAGGAGGTTATTAAAATTTGCTCCCTAAGAAAATCACTTTCCCCACCTCTATTAAATCTTATGGAGAAAAATGAAGGCCATATATGTATGGAAGGTGGGCCTCTGGGTAGAGAAAGTACTCAGGTAAAACATTCAGAGAAATACCTAAACTCTGTTTACACAGAACATTTTCTCACAGGAGCTTAAACAACAGATAAAAATCAAGATAGAGGAGGAAGCTAAGAAAAGGTAACTGGGACTAAAGATCAAGGTAGCAGATGGGTCTGGGAGAGCAGATCTACCACATTTTCCTCTCCGTACCAGTGTTGCTATCATTGCCTAGAGTAAGGCAAGAATGGAACACAGGGTAGAATGCCACAACCAAAAAAGAGGGAGAAAAAAATGGAGATTTAAATCCTAAATAGTAGAGAAGAAGGAAAAAGAATTTCTAGGGCCACTTGGTTACCATCAGGAGTATAGTCTGAAGTAAATAATTTGTCTAAGTTAAGGGCAATTTATATTCAGATTTCCTTTTTTTTTTAAAGAGATTTTTTTTTGAATTCTATTTTTTTTAATTGGAGCAGGGGAACAGGACTTTATTGGGGAGCAGTGTGTACTTCCAGGACTTTTTTCCAAGTCAAGTTGTTGTCCTTTCAATCTTAGTTGTGGAGGGTGCCGTTCAGCTCTAGGTCCAGTTGCCGTTGCTAGTTGCAGGGGACACAGCCCACCATCCCTTGCAGGAGTCACACTGGCAACCTTGTAGTTGAGAGGACGCACTCCAACCAACTGAGCCATCTGGGAGGCAGCTCAGCGCAAGGTACCGTGTTCAATCTTAGTTGCAGGGGGCGCTGCCCACCATCCCTTGCAGGACTTGAGGAATTGAACTGGCAACCTTGTGGTTGAGAGCCCACTGGCCCATGTGGGAATTGAACCGGCAGCCTTCGGAGTTAGGAGCATGGAACTTTAACTGCCTGAGCCACCGGGCCGGCCCTCAGATTTTCTGATTTGTTGGAATCTCAGGAACATACGTCTCATAAATCATGAGGGTTGCCTGAATTTTGTAGTGAATTAATCTAGTTCACAGTCAAAGCATTTCATTTTGTGGTTGAAAGCAGTATTACTCAAAGTGTAATCAGATGACCAATGGCATCAGGTATCACTTGGGAGAAGGCCTAGGAACCTGTTTTAACAGCTCTCTAGGTGATTTTTATTTACATTACAGTTTGAGAAGTACTTCTCTACAGAACAGATTTGTAAAATGGCTAGTTGGTCTCCAATGTACAGGGTGAGGTAGAGTTGTTCATAGCTGAAGACAATGCATGCCCCAGAATCATCCAGTTCACACAATGGAAAAGCAATGTCACAGAGGCACAAAACTATAATTGACATGAGCAAATGGGAGAGTTGTTGATGTTTTTGAAAGGAAGTTAGGCAAGGAGGATACCACTCTGTGTTTCTTGAGATTGCTTTAAAATAGAAGAGGTTGCTATATCACCAAACAGAAGAGAAGTTGAAAATTGAAGAAAAGTTGGGAGTTGAAAGAGTAAAGTCAATAAACACTTCCTAAGAAGTGAATATACAGAGGGTACTATAATCACAAATACATAAAAGCCAAAGTTACAGAAAAAAGAAGTCATCAAGAGATTTCAAAAAGAGGATGAAAAGCAAGAGGATGAAGATAAAGCTCTAAGAACCAGTAATCCAGGGAATAGTGGGAAGTGATGCCTCCAAAATAGACACTCAAGAATAGACACTTAAAAAGTTGTCCTCGTCTTGGATTGAATACTGAGGAGTAAAGGATAAATGACAATGTTGTCAATGGCGCTGGCTTACTACTTCCTTTAATGAACAGTACAGCTGAACAAAGCATACTCTTTTGACTGACAAATAGGATTTTAAATGTGTTGGGGTCCTAAATGGAAATTTAGAGTGATTCACTAGCATGCCAATAATTGTGGATCAAGGTACACTTTGAAAAGGCTATACCATAGTCAATCTAAATTTAAAGTTATCAATAAATATAATTTTATTAATCCTCCAACACTTGAGATGCCATGGAACAGGGTAAAAGAGAAAGTTTTTAAAAAGTTAAACAATTAGATGGGTGGGGGTGGGGGGGTGGGGATAAGGGGAAAGCTGAAGGGATCAGGAAGCAGCCGGTAACCACAAAATGGCCTCAGGGTTTTTTGAAAATTAATTTGGGGAACGTATTCAATAATGTTGTAAAGATTTTGCTGGGTATCCGATGGACATGCGTCCTATTTGGGAGACCACCTCAGGGATACTGTGGATGCCTGATCATGGCATTGTACACCAGAAGCTAAACAATAATGAATGCCAACTATAATTTTATATATATAATGTGATGGCTCAGTGTGAGGTCGGAGGGATAGTGGATGGGGGGAGGGGGGTTCACAGTGTGAGGGATATAAATGATGAACGTCTAAGTATTACCTTGTCTTGTGCACCTGAAACTAATAAATTAAAATTTAAAAAAAATTTTAAAAAAAAGTTAAACAAGTGAGGTGTAAGATAAAAAGAAAATTAGACCATCAAAGCTTGTGACTTACAGATTTTTGGATTTCCTTTAATAGGAAACTTCACAATCATTTCCTGGGGATTTGTGCAGATGAAAACAAATGGAGAATCAGATTCTTGACTCATGTCTGGATACTGTGAAATATAAAAATAAAAAGTTCAGACTAGTTGGGACAAATTTCGAATTTAAAGAAGATCAAATGATGTCCCAGATTTCACCTCAACATTCTGGTGACAGGCGTCTTCACGTCACAGTCAGGTAAAGAGGATTATGCTCAACAAGCAAGAACCAACCTCCGCCTTTCCCCAGGCCTTAGCACAGTATTCTTACACAGTCCATTGCCTCCCAATTCTGACTTCCTATAATGGGAACAACTTCTTTAAGAACAAAACAAAACAAAACAAAAAAACGATGCCTGAGATCTCCCCTGAAGAATCAGAACTGAATGTTCCTTTAACACAAGTCCCTAGGGGTTGGGGGATTCGGAGGTCTCCTTCAGAACAGGGGAACTCTGCTAGGTTCAACTCAGATGAAACACTGGAAGATTTAAGAAAAATGGAACATTTGTGAAAATTCTGCCAGAAACAGTCAATAGAACCCTTCTAAAAGTTAGGAAGATGATTCATTCTGAAAGGTATGAACATGCAAAAGCTGTTTTGCTGGATGCATTCCAGGCCTACATAGGGCGAAAAGGTAACTAACTGGTAAAGCACTTCTGAAAATTACTTAGAAGCCTCCTTTGGATTTCTTTATCACAAAACAAATCTGTGTGAATACTTGGAACTTCTATAAAAACACACAGAACCAAGAGTAAGACCATGCTGACCACGCAATCACAATTTAAGGAACTGGAAGTTGGCAGAAAGTGTTCTCCAGCAATGCCCAATTGATCTGATGTCTCATTATTTCCTATCTTGGGATGTCTTGTGTTTAGCATGCTCGACAAATATGACTCCCAGGCTGACTTCAACTTTGGGTCACTTCATTACCAGATGAGGCTTTCTCCTAGTAATTACCCTCAGAAGTATGAAATTATTTTCCACTCTTATTCACCTAAGATATGTTCTCTAAAGATCTAAGGCTCTAAGGTAGAAATGGAGGTTTCAATAAGAAAATTAAAATTTCTCTGGAAGTGGAAGTATAAACATTAAACTTCTTTACTGATCACTTGTGCTAGGTGGTAAGTAATGCTGTGGAGAAAACAGAAAGGATTGTAAGCAGCTTTTGGTCCTGCCCACATACCATGGCTTTCAGTGTGGGACAGGTGTGGCATGTACTTTGATAAAACATAGCTTAATATCATGTATCAACCACAATTGTATTCACAGGCAAGGTCAAAATGTTCAAGGTAGAAAAGAAAGACTAAAGCTGGAAGGGTAAACTCTCTTCTCTCTTTATCCCCTGGATCTTTAGAACTCAAAGAAAAGCAGTGTCCAGCTGTTACTGCTGAGGTGCTTTGGCACAAATAAAACCAGAGGCTACTGCTGTCAGACTCTTTAAACCTAATTCCACAGAGAGCAAAGCAGCAGCAGTCACAACTAACATCTCTTCTGTTTTCGTGCTCTCTCTTCTGTGTGTCTTAGAGTGTAAAGGCAGAGGACAATGCTGCCAGGACTTCAGAGCTCTGCATTTCCAAAACTGCAAGCCATTTCAGCCATTCTCTCCTTTGTCATCTACACCCATAAATGTCCTCTCTACTGGACTAATTGCGGTAACAAACATAGTTTCTGTAATGTCTGCCATAAAACAAAGACTCTCCATATCCCACATTCTCCTCCAGCTACTGCCCCATTTCTCAGATTTTACAACAAAATTCATCCAAAGATTATCTATACTCCCTGCCTCAAATTCTCCTATTTTTTTCTTGCATTCACTCTAAATAGGTTTTCACTCCCATCACTCTCAACAAAGCTATTCTCACTGTTCACTTTCATGTTGGTAAATCAAATGGTCAGTCCTCAGTTCTCATTTTAACTGATCCATTTGTAGAACCTGACAAAAGTCTTCTCTCCTTCCTTCTTGAACACATTTGTCACTTGGCTTCCATGACACCATTCTTCTCTTCCTGGTTTTACTTTTTACTAACTGCTTCTCATCTCATTCTTTAACTATTGGAGTGCTTCAGGGGTCAGGCGTCAGACCTCAACCCTCTCTACATTCACAACCTGGTGATTTCCTTTAGTCTTAGAGTTAAAAAATAAGGTCCTGGATTTGTAACTATGAGAGATGATGGATGTTAACTAAACTTATTTTAGTAATCATTTTGCAATATATACACATATCAAATCATTATGTTGTACACCTTAAACTAATACAATGTTATATGTCAATTATATCTCAACAAAACTAAAAAAAGGGTCCTGAAAATGCATATGAAAACCAGGAGATATCACTTTGCACTTACTAGGATAGCTATTACAAAACAAAAAACAAAAAACATGGACAACAACCAGTGTTAGTAAGGATGTGGAGAAATTGGAACCCTTATGCATTGTTGGTATGAATGTAAAAGAGTGCAGCCGCTGAGGAAAACAGTTTGACATTTTCTCAAAAAGTTAAACATAGAACGACCACGTGATCTAGCAATTCCACTCCTAGGTATATACCCAAAAGAACGGAAAGCAGGGACTCAAACAGATACTTGTCTACCAATGTGCACAGTAGCATTGTTCACAATAGTCAATAGTTCCCACAATTTAACTGTCTATTAGTAGATGAATGAATAAACAAAATGTGGTATATATACACAGAATGGAATATTATTCAACCTCAAAAAGAAATGAAATTCTGACACATGCTACAAGACGTGTGAACCTTGAAAAATTATGCTAAGTGAAATAAACCAGACACAAAAGGACAAATATTGTATGAGTCTACTTATATGAGGTACTTATAATAGGCAAATTCAGAGAGACAGAGAGTAGAATAGAGGTTGCCAGGGGCTGGGGGGAGGAGGAAAAAGGCATTATTATTGAATGACGACAGAGTTTCTGTTTGAAATGATAAAAATGTTCTGGAGGTGGACGGTGGTAATAGTTGCACAACATTGTGAATGTACTTAATGCCACTTTAAATGGTCAAAAGGGTAACTTTGTTATATTTTACCATAGTAACAAACAAACAAACAAAAAACCAAAACACAAGGTCCTAGATTTCCTTCCCAAACCCGCTCCTCTCTTATTTATATCCCTTTAAAATAAATAAATAGCTATTCCATCCTTCCAATTATTCAGGCCTGAAATCCCACAACCAACCCATTGGGAAATCCTGTCAACTCTACCTTCAAAAGATACCTAATATCCCACCACCTCTTAAGGCCTCCATGGCTACTTCCCTGGTCCGGGCCACCATAATGTCTCCCTGGATTATCACAATACCCTCCTAACTGGTCTGTTTCTGCCCTTAACCTCCCTCTTGTCTATTTTCAAAACAGCAGCCAGAGCAAATTTTTTGTTGTTGTTGTTAAATATCAGATCCTGTCACTCCTCTGCTTAACTTCCCAATAGCTTTTCATCTCAGTCAGGATAAAAACCTAAGTCTTCACCATGACCTATAGGTCCCTAGACCTTCTGGCCCCCCCATTTCCTTTCTGATGCCTTTTCCTACTACTCTCCCATTTGTACTCTACTCCAGCCACACTGGCTTCCTTGCTGTTCCTGCCTCTGGGCCTTTGCACTTGCCTACTCCTTCCTGGAATCCACGGCCCCTTCCCGCTCCGCCCTCCCCACATGGCTTCCTCTCTTTCTTTCTTCAGAACTTTCAATGTCAGCTTCTTAATGAGTCTTCCCTAATCATTCTATTTAACATCAGGGCACCAATCTCCTCACAAACCTGGCACTCTTAACCTCCCTCTCAGACTTTACATTTTTTTTGTGTAACACTTACTATAATCTGATACTATATAATTTACTTATTTAAATTTTTAAATTTGGTCTCCCCTTACTACTAAGATGAAAGCTCCAGGAAGGCAAGGATTTTTGTCAAATTTATTCCTCTTTAATCTAGAACCATGCCTGGCACATAGTAGGGCAATCAATAAGTACTTGTACAATGAAAGAACAATGAATTTACCAACTTGTTCATTAAGATTACCTTAATAATGTTGAATATGCACATGCCAGGAACTGGACACTTTCAGGACTGTAACCGGGTAAAAGCAGGCGCGACTCTGTGACCTGTTATCCCTCAAGCTAAATTAAAACTTTTGTTTTGGGCAAGTGGCCAATAAAGCCCTATGTTTAATAAAAACTATCCTGACATACATTAACCGAATAAGCAAATGTCAAATAAAAGGGAAAAGGATGGATAAATAAAATTACAGAACAAGAGGTTCCCTCGACCCATTCATGCCTCACAATAAACATTAAAATCAACTTTCTCAACTGAATCTAAATCCGAGTTTCACGTAAATATCCCTTTTCCCAAGTTCTACCACTGAACTTCAAGAGACTTACAAGAAAGAAAGCGGACGAGCAAAGCAGCCTACCAGGAATAATAAGGCCTATGCAATGGGAGAAGGGATTATTTTTCATGGCCAAATGCATTAAAGCAAAGCCAGCTTGGCGGAACCTCAAGACCTCCAAAAAAGCATAATCTCTGCAACTGCGGCCTGGGCACTATGGACCATAGTATATGTTATACTAACAAGTAGGTCAGAGACTTACAAGAAAGGAATTTTTGGTCTGAGAGTCAAAGGAGTAAAATGCAGCCAACTCAGAGAAATTCGAGAGCGCGGGGTCCCTATTTGTAAAGAATGTGGACAAACTCTGGATGTCATATCCAATTTAGAAAGGAGGCTCGATTAAGGATCACTGTCACAGCACAACAGAGAGGTCAGGGAATGTGCATTTTAAGATCAAGCAAGCAACTCAAAGCAACCATTCAAATTCAGTTAACAGATTCCTCCCTCAGGAAGTTGCTGCTCTTGCCTAAGATATGACTCTAGCCTGACAACGGAGGGGGGGCCCGCTACTCTTCTTTCACGAGCATAAGTTTCATAGATGGCTAACATAACAGGTAATTAACTACTAAACAGTCATTTTCTTCTCCCCTCCAGAGGGAAACTGTTCAGCAGTCATCTAGAAACATTTCTTCTGCCATTTTCATTAAAAAAAAAAAAAAAAAAAAAGTTTAGTAGTCTTTGGAAACCACTACTGATTCAGAACCAAGTGGGCATTTTCACCAATTCTATAAACCTCCATTTAGTCCTTGTACTGAAATGATCAGTAACTCCTAAACGATGTTACTCTTTACAAATCCCCAGTAAATCCTATACCTGTCTTCAGAGAACAGCTAAAGCAAACAGTCAAGAAGGATCTCATTGACAAGGAATATATATTTGCTGTAGGTTTTCTTGGTTTGAACTTTGGGGAACTCGATAGGACATGAAATCAGGCTCTGAAATCTAGTTAGCTGAAAATCAACCCCAACTAGATTGAGGTCATAATACTCAGAAAGAGAGAAGGAAATGAGGCTGATAAAAAGGCTATAAGCACAACAGAGCCAAAGAAGCAGATCCTGAAAGCAACTGTGTTCTCTGATAAATAGCTCTTGTTTTACTATTTCAAGGTACTCACAGGATGCAACTCAAGTCCCACTCTACTGGAGGGTAAAATCTGTCTCACATCAGAGGAACATATTGCTCACGATACTCCCAACTACTGTGTATTTCACTGAAGTTGGATAAAGATCGTGCTGGCTGGCCCAAAGTGGGAGAGCTGAACTCCCATGGACAAATACCTAATCCAAATCATGTGTCCAGTATCAAAGACAGAGGGTTCCAGCTCAAGCTAGAGCGACAAGTCATTTTCTCCAGATGGAAATAATAAGGGATAGGTGGTGTGTAGCTTATGGGTCTCAGCCATTTGTGGAAGACAATCTGGTTGAGGCCACACAGCACTGGTTTCCAGGTCCCATCCTGCTCACCGTAAAATTTCTACTCTGGCTTTCTGTGCCCTTGGGAATCCTATGCTGGAATCTCCACACGCAAAATAACCTAATCAAGTATATTTCTCTAAAATTAACCTCAAGCTTTTCTACCCTGACTTTTCAAGAACTACATGGGAATCACCCATCCAAGACAATTATTTTTGGTCTTAATTTTCATGTAGTAGGCTTTCACTCCAACTTAAAACTAGTGAGAACCAAAAGAAAATTGCTCTTAATTAAAGACATTACATTGTGAGGTTCTTAACCACTGAAGTCTACCCCGGGACTCATACCTCAGTGTGCTAAGACTCCGCTTGAGTTAAGGGCTCTGCCAATTTTAGATTTTTATCTCCCAATGTCTGCTTTGACTCAACTGAAAACAACTATTCTGAGGCAGAGCCCAGAGAATTCTTTGACCTCACCTGACATATCAAGGTAAGATCATTATCAAGTAATCTGGCATTATTAACATCAATACCCCTTCATCAAATATCATTTGTTTTTTAGAACAAGAGATTAAAATGTTTTAAAAAATAAAATATTTTAAACTGTCCAAATGAAAAATTATAGGAAAATTGAGTTTTGTATGGTATCACACTCTACAGAACATGTCTCCGTTACTGCTACAATATAGGTTTTGTTTGCCACAGCTCATTTCTTTTCAAGTCATTTACCTTGACAGAATATTCTCTTCTTTCGGATACTCCACCTGGACTAATGGCACTACCATTCACCCACTTACCACAGCCAGAAACTCAAGTTTATCCTAGACTTCCCTCTTTCTCTCACTCTTCACATCCGATCAAATCACCAAGTCCTATAGACTTCACTTCCTAACATTTCAATCCACCGTTCCTCTTTGTCCAACTCAACTGCATTATTGCTGGCCTCCATCATGCCTCACCTGGACAATCATGATAATTTCCTAATCATTTCCTTGTTTTTAGGCTTGTACCACCCAGTCCATCCTTCCTACTACTGCCAGGAAACTCTTTCTAAAATGCACATCTGATTATATCACACACACGATTGCCTTCAGAATACAATTCAAACTCCTGATCCGTGCATTTAAAAGGCTTTTTATCAACCACTGTCTGCCTCTCAATTTATTATTACCACCTTTATTGAGCACCTACTATATGCCAGGCTATATGCTAGGACACTGGGGATAAAAAGGTGAATAAGACAGATAGTGACCACCTAAAGGAACTACATGTGAACATATTTGGCGGGGGTGGGGGGTGGGGAGTAATTACGAAAAGCAAAACAAAAACCAAACTGACAAAAGTGAAAAATGCAATAGAAATATCAACACAGTAGTCAAGAAAAGGAAGTGATTCATCCTGCCAGGGAGGAAATGGGCTGAGGTCAGGGAAGATTCTACAGAAAGAATGACATCTGAGTTGTTTTAAAGAATGAATAGGAACGCTCCTGGTGGACAAGAGCATGGAGACATGATATAGGATGGTATATTAAGGAAGACTTAAACTGTGCTTTCTTCAGGACTCACCTTTTTTAGAAGGTTCATTAACCCTCCCCACCCTACCTCCAGCCAAGCAGAGTTAGGAGTTAGGTCCCCTGCTTTGTACATTCCTTTGTTCATATGATAATTATTATGGTTGGGTTTTCTTGTCTCAGTCTCTCCTAGTAGACTTAAAGATCTGGAGGAAATGGAAAATCTTGTTAAAACTCTGGATCCTTAGTCTTTTAGTATAGTGCCTGGTACATGACACATGTCAGGTCAATAAATAGTTGCTGAATATATGATTATATAATATTCTGATCAATGAAATCTTAAATCAGGAGGGTGGCCGGATGGCTCAGTTGGTTAGAGTGCGAATTCTCAACAACAAGGTTGTTGGTTCAATTCCCGCATGGGATGGTAGGCTGTGCCCCCTGCAACTAAAGATTGAAAACGGCAACTGGACTTGGAGCTGAGCTGTGCTCTCCACAACCAGATTGAAGGACAATGACATGGAGTTGATGGGTCCTGGAGAAACACACTATTCCCCAATTTAAAATAAATAAATAAATAAATAAATAAATAAATAAATAAATTTTTTTAAAAAGAAGCCTTGAACAGACTGCAAGAAGATAGCAAGGCTACAGCAGATTCCTTCTAGATCAGGCAGACCACTTCCTCTCTCTCTAAGCCTGGGTTTACTTATAAGTAAAATGAATGTGTCACATTAAGTGATTGATTCTACCTACATACAATCTCTTGCATCTGTTCCTGTCTTGTCTAATTCCCCTGGCATTATCCTAGAATAGATTTTTAAAAATCTCTACCCTAGGTGACAACTGCCTTCTCACTAGTGTTCCCACCTTCAGTCTCTTCACCACAATCCATCTCCCACATTGCTACCAGATTCATTTTCCTCAAGCAAGGCTCTGATCGCCTTCAAAACACCTCTCCCCCACCCCACAACTACAGAAAAGTCTATCCTCTACAGCCTATCATTCAAAGCTATCTACTCCTTCCCATTTTTGTTTGCTGCTTGTTCCTCCTCATCCATACTCTTCTCTCCGCTGGTTTGCTATTACTCTCCATACCGGCCCATAATTTCCCACCTCACGTTACTGCCTCTCCTTGGAATACGCTTTTCTACTATCTAAGTAGGAAGACTTGAACAGCAATCTCAATTCTACCATTCACTGACAGTACGCACGTTATTTTCAACTCTGAGTCTTAAGTTCTCCCAAATTTAAAGAGAGGTGATGATACCTCGCTTCTGACACATAACTAATTAAAAAGTAATAGACTTTATTGATACTAGCAGCCTTCAAGGCTAATTCAAAAGCCATATTTTTCATACAGTCTTTTGGGATCCTTCCCAGCTGAAAGCAACCATTTCTTCCTTTAAATTTCTTAGAGGCAGTCTTTACTTCCCTTAAAACAGTTATCTTTGCTTTTTATTTTGTATTTGGTTGTTTATAAACATATCTACCCAGTGGTCTTTCAAACATTCTGAACATAGAATCCATTGCTGATTCAACTTTTTATTTCCTTTAGTGTCAAAAACTGTGCCTGATTTATGGTATATACTCAAGTATTTATTAGTAAATAAATATTTAAGAAAATCTTAAGAATTCATTTTCAGATGAAAAGCTATACATTTAAAAAAAATGTACATAAATGAACAGAAGAGTGTTAATATTCCCCTCCTCTCTTCAGGATAAATACAACATAAAGTATAATGCTTCCTGGATTATTAGAATAATGTGTATGGCTGTCCTCAACTCACTACGTGAGCACTTGACATCCAGGCTGCAAAAAACTCTAACGACAGTCTGTTCTGACCTAGAAACTCGAGCAAATGTTCTCGTCATAATCAGAACTCTGAAGATACATTTCCTGTCTCACTTAAGTCATCTGTGATTTTAAAGAACTGCCTAGGACTAGGCTCGTTGTGGCAAACATACAGTTCCCCTTTTTGCTGGGTCTCAGATACAGCCCTCGCAATCCCTAAGGAACCTACATTTTAGGTTTATAAAGTGGCAGGTTTTCTCAGTACAACAGAGAGGACCTTTTCCACATATTTTAAAAGAGAATTTGGGGACGACATTTTTTAAGGCCAATGCCTGGTTTGAATATTTACCTCCTTCATTCTCTTAATTTCTGATCTCTCAGACTTATAAACAACCCATTGGTGATAGAAGCTGATGATTTCCACACATGAAGTGATACCTGCAATCATCCTGTATTGCTTGGATACTCATAGAGAAGTTTTCCGCCCTGGAAGACTGCAATTCTAATGCTGATATCAATGACATAGGCACCCAGCAGTAGAACTGCTTCAAAATAATTCCTTAAAGATAAGGTCTTGGTTATTATAAAAGCCATAAGATCAAATGGACTAAAGGATCAGGAAACTGGCAGGAAAGGGACAGATTCAGTACAGAAGAAATTAAATAATCATGACCTTGGAGATTTCAGACAAATCAGATTTCCTATTGAAGGCAGAGATATAAATAGCACGAACGCAACACAGACACGTAAAAACAAAAGCCACCAACTCAACTTTTTGTTTGAAAACTTGTTAGGTCTAGAGAACTGCTCAAACCACAGCTGCTAATGGTTATAGATTTGGCAATCAAAACGTCTTTGTTAAAAAAAAGTTTTAACTGCCTTACTATTGAGGTTACAAACCACAGCCCTGATGCACTGCTGCAGTCAACATCCTCCCCGCTGTTTCTGAGAGCTTACATCTGCTGCTGGCAGATAAAACGCCTGCAAACGACATGGGCTCCTTCCAGGGGAATACAGAAGTTTTAACTAGAAGGCTCTCATCTACCTCTCTCTCCTGAGCTGAGCCTACAGCCCTTTCTGTAGCACTCTCTACCTTGTCCAAGTTGATCCCCTGCTGTTACTCTGGAGGGTTTAAGGTCTAGCGGGATTTTTTTTTTCTAGCACAAATCAGCCATACTATCTTAGAAGATAAAAAGGAAAACGAATTCTTAGCTCAGAGGAAAGCATTTTAAACACATATTTTTAAAGCCCCTTATACTGTAGCGCACTTGATTTTAAACAACCACTAATAAAACCTTTTCTGTTGTTTTTTTTTTTTTAAGAACTAAAGGATCACTGAAAATAGTAAGGGTTTAGTATATTTTAACTTATCAAAGAAAGGCCAAGAATGTGAGGTCAGGAAGTAAATTATTGAACTTCTTTGGGGAAAGGAAAAATTAGGAACAAGATGGAGAAGCAAAATGTGGTCCAAGTCACACAGGAGATTAGTTTCAGTTGAAATAAAAATTACTAGATCCACACTGGTTTTCAAAGAAAATGCAATTCAGCTGTGTGATGAGAAATGAGTGTAGAGATGCAAAAAGAAGAGACAGGTCAGGAAACTGTCTCCTGGATGATTCTGCCTCAGTGAGCTGATCTATGAGGATAAAAAAAAACTAAATATACCTAGACTAGCACTTCCTAAACTGTATATAGTACAAGATACCACTTTTGCAGTGTTTGTGTGTGGGGGTGTGGGGAGAGGGGGGAGGAGGGAAAGTGGGGGGCGGGGAGATTGTGGTCAAAAAGTTTTGGGAACACTGCAAGTTATAACCACCAGATAATCAGAGAGTCATAATACACACTCGCATATTAAGGGCTCTGAGAAGTTCAGCAATAAACAAATTAATTTATTCCAAATATATTTTCCAAATGTATGTGTCCATGGAATCCCCCCACCTTTGTTTCAGAGAACACCTGTGCCATAGAATAGTTTGGAAAATGCTATTCTAAGACTATTATTCCTAAACTCTCAACTCATTCAGAAATGAGAATAAGGTTGGTAAAACAGGCTAGACAATCACAATTCTTACATCACAGAATCCTAGTTCAAACAGAGACTGGTAAGATTACCAAGGGTGCTCAAGAAGTTTTCCAAAAAGCAGCCAAATATCAAAGCTAAAACTTAAAAGTGGTAAGATCCTTACCCAATAAATAATCCCCAAATAGGGCTACTATCAATTCTGAATACATTCATGTGCTAACCTCAAACACAGAACAAAAACAATGGGGAAAAGACACAGAAAAGCTGACCACAGAGAAAAGCAAGCATGGGATTCCAATGTTTGATGAAGCTTAGAGGCTTCTGGCATTTTGGGATATTCTAATGTCATACATCAGGGAAATTCATAAGGCGAGCTGCCAGGACCTCCAGCTGAAAACATATGGGAGGATTACTACACTTCTATGTGCCGCCCTCAGCATCCTCAGGATAAAACATGGAATATTAGCTCAAGGAGTATCCTGCTACCCTGAAAGCCAGGTATCACTGAGAAACAAAAAAAATTTGTTTTGTTAATTAGATTTCTAATTCCCATAAACTTGTGGTACTCCGTAGACCAGGATTAGTTTCCTACCCTTCTCTACATAAATTTGTGGCAGAAAGAAGATTGGCTCTAAGGATATAAATCATTTGACCTTGTATCAGGTGGTGGTTTGCTTGATTGATAAATGGGCAAGTAAAGGAAAAAACAACCACCTACACTGCCAGATGCTCCTGAGTTCTCTTTTAGAATGCAAATATCCTAAGAAGAAAATATAATACATTAAGTTACACTAACCTGTTGATGGCTGTAAGAGTCTCCAAAATTGTAAAACCTACACCAATGTAAGGCATTTTTATATTACTTCTAGCCTGGAAAAAAGGGAGAAAAGGAGAGGAAAGAAGACATTGGAAAATGGGCAAAGGGCCCATGAGAGAGAGAACCTTTGTTTCCACAAGGGTGTGGTGTGGAAAAGAAAGGGCTTCCGCATGTCTATGGTTTTTGCCTAGGTCTGGATCAGGTATGAAAAGCAGAAAAAAAGTCAAAATTCATGCCAAACTGCAGGTATTGTACTCATATACATAAAGTAATCAGAGAAGGGCTGAGGAGGCAACGCACAAGTAAAAGAAAGACAGAAAACGAGATGGATGTAACTATTGGCTAAAATCTGTGAAGAAAGGATAAGAGTAGGTGAGACTGGAAGTTTTGTGGGTTTTCTTTTTTAAAGCAGACAGTAATAATAGTAATGAAAGGCAAATAAATCTGAAAAACAAAGAATTTACTGAGAAAAATTCAGCTGAAAAACATTTTAAGCACAGTGGTGGAAGTCTTTTGCCTAAAGTAACTATTCAAAGTACAGGAAAACCATACTGTTAGGTAAGACTTCATGCTTCAAGGATGGACCTTCCCATTTTGGATTTCTGCTAGTCTGAGTCTAATATAAGCCTCTAAATTTCAACAGTTTTCCAATTAAGCTTAAGTCCTTCGGCTACCTTTGCTGTTCAAAATGTACTTTAGTTATGTCAGTTCAATCTTTAGTGATCAAAATAAATAAAAATACATACATATGTACAAACACAGACACACACACCAAACCTGGCATGGTCCAGGCAATCAGAGTTCAAACACACTTGCTTATCATGAATTCTCTGGCCTGAACCAAATGTTCAAGAGTAAGTAACAACAAATTCTACCATCCCACCAATTAATTGAAATAATTCAAGGGATAGTAATGGAGGGTTTCTTCACCAAAAGCAACAAAGTTTTATTAAGGGCTAAGGATCCTATACTTATCAGCTGGATTGTGGCAATAGCTTTTATGAAGAAATGTATATGTACCAGTCCTCCACATATCAGAAACTAAAGTGTCACTAAGTTTTCTGTTTCTGCCTTGGTCTTTTCTCTACCCAATTTTTCCTAATTAAAAGATTCTCTTCACATATTTAAATTCAGTTGCTAGCACCTTCTATCTCCAGGATACCCTGTGTTGAAGGATCTATAAGCCAGCTGTGGTGCCAAACCAAGCATCTGTCCAAGAGAAGTATTCTTCACTTACCTGATCCTTAAATTGATTTTGGGACAAACAGTCAATTAGGTCCACACAGCCCAGAAGACAACCTGATGGATAGTCGTTGGGAAATTCCACATCTGAATAAAGAATTACAGAAGGATTGGATAAATTTCCTTTGTGACTCTGGAACTCATGAATTTGTTTTTAATTCTGAACAAATCACTTTCTCTATTATCTATTGGTAGATATAAGGAAAACAATGAGATTTTTATTTGGCACATTGCTCGTATTTTAGCGAAAAAATGTGTGAGTGGCTGGCTTAGTCCGCTATCCACATCCTAAGCTATAGAAAAATTCCCCTCACACCATGGAAGTTCAAGGACCCCACTTTACTCCAAACAAATCAATTCCACTATACACAACTGGATCTTACTGGAGTTGGTAGTGATGGGCTTTGAAAACAAGCTACAGTTGTCGAGAGAAAACCCATAAAAAATGTAATAGAAAATATTAAGAATGTCAGAACACATAAATTTAAAACAAGCCAGTCAAAACAGAAATATATTTTTATGAAAATATGCACTTTTGATTCCTAAAGCTTGGTTTTTTGGAAAACTTTTAAAGGTGGTTCTGTGATTATCCTCTCATTCCACCTTCATAAAAAATGCATAAACTGGATAAGAGGAAGGAGAACAACACAACCCAGGGTAAGAAGTGTATTTTAGGATCCAAATATTCCGTGCTTGGGGGGGATTCGCAAAATACACTCTTAAGTCAACCAACTTTGATCTGTCCAAATCTGATAGCAGATGTCTATTTGGATCACTCCCTATAAAAATTCTTATTTGTGGTTGTTTTTCCCAATCTAAAGATCCCAGAATTTATAGGTTTTTTTATTCTCATAGTTAAAAAAAAAAAAAAAAAGGGAGACAATTTTCTCAGAATTAAGACTAGTTGCTTGATTTCTGGTGTTGTTGGGAGCTGACAGTTTTATTTGTACTTTTTGGCAAATTAACATTTTGAACAGCTGTCTATGATTTGCACCACACACATACACACCACAGTTTAAAGTCACTTACAGCAAAAAAAAAAAAAAAAAAAGCATCCACAGGAAGAAGGAAGTGAAAAAAAGATGAATGTCAATGATTTCTCTTCACAAAATAAGGCTGAAAGGAGAATACAGTCATATATGGGTGTTACCTTTCCCACGAAGAAAACGATATGTAGTCTGGAGTTCTGAGACTTCTTGAGGGGAGGGTCTTTTAGCTGTGGCTGCTATCCAAAGTCGTCCTCTGTGAGGGGTGTACCAGCTTCTGCCTTCCACCCTTAAACAAATATAAATTTAGTAGTAAGGATCCAAATTCTAGTGTCCTGGATGATCTCATAACATATAGCAAATTATCCAGGTGAACAAGGAGATCTAGAGATGATACCTCAGCAAGAGGGGTATTTTTTTTGTGAAAAACAATTTTCCCACAACACCCTTCACTTGAGTATGAAGTGAGTATGTTCTCTAGTTTTTCCTACCATCAGAACAAAGACAACTTATCTTTCTCAGCTTCTATTTTTTAAATCTGATCTTTATGACTCGGATTTGGAGCTTTCACTAGCCTTGGGACTTCTACATTCCAAATCTTACAATTTTCAAGGCATCCAAGTTGTCCCGCAAAAATGGAAATCCTTGCCTTGGACTCAAAGGTTACCCTTTCCTGAAATATTTGTTAACTGTTCTCTAACATGACAGAAAAATTCTCACATGTAACTTTCCAAGAATAGTACTCTTATAATTATTATTTAATATAATTTAATAAAATGTTTATCATTTATACTCTTTAAATTATAACCACATTCATTTATATTTTCTGGGTATTTTATAAAGGTTATGTTCTTTGTAGATAATTAAACAACCTGTTTATTAGTTTGAAAGAATCTTTAAGTGGAATAACAGAATGCATTCAAGAGAATTACTCGCTACTTTCCAAGGATTATAAAAAGATATTTCTCTTCTAGTTCCCACTAATGAAATAAAGTACCTTGATAATATACCCCTATGATACTATTCTTATAATGGGAAATGGGAATTTCTCATATCCATAGTTTTCCAATATAAATGAATTGGAAGAGTGCCAGGCACATAGTAAGTACTCAATAAATGAAAATGAATCAATGTATTTCTTCCCTCTATATCAAACAACCTGAAGGGTTACTGAGAAAATCATCTCACAGATATGGCAGAATCACCCACTTTATTTCTGTGGGATTAGTGATTGTGGGTTGGATGCTGCTCATCCTGTCCTTTTCATTGAGAAACTGAATAATACAGATCCAAAATTGGCCAAGAAAAATGTAAACATTCTGATCCCCTCAGCAGAAAAGTAGCTGTTTAGTTTTCAACTTTAGAAAAGGAAGGCACCTAAATTACAGAGAATTGATTGAGAAGAACAGACATCTGAGGGCCTCGTGCCCGGGGGCAGAAGTGGATTACATGAGCTTATTCTAATAGCACTACATGTATGACTATGAAACAATTAGGAGCCAAAGAAAGAAAGCGTGACTTTCAAGAGGGGAGAAAAACAGTAATGCACCTTAATGAAGGACGGAAATCACAACTAATCATGAAAACACCGAAGTACAAATGATTGTTCCTAAATGCTGATAGTAAGTTTTCGTTCAGGAAAGTAGAGAAATGACTGAAGCTTACACAGTGAGAGTGGAAAAAAGCACTTTGAAAACTTGAACTCTAGTTCCCTCTCTGCCACTAACTAGCTTTGTAATTCAGAGCAAGCTACTTTACCTTTGCCTGCCTAAATGTCCTCATTGTCAAAGACTGCAATAGTAGTCTGATCTATTTGATAGAGCTACTGCTTTGAAAACTGTAAAATTCTATTTAAATATAAGGTATTATTACTGTTATGAGTTAGGACACTGCCAGGCATATAAAATTCTAATAGATAAAATAAAAAGGAACAAAGAGATATCTGCATCCCCACATTCATTGCAGCATTATTCACAATTGCCAAGACATGGAAACAACCTAATTGTCCATTGACGAATAATGGATAAAGAAAATGTGGTGTATATATACAATGGAATATTATTCACAACTATAAAAACGAAGGAAATCCTGCCATTTGCAACAACATGGATAGACTACGAGGGCATTATGCTAAGTGAAATACGTAAGTCAGACAGAGAAGATAAATACTGTATGATCTCACTTATATGTAGAATCTGGAAAAACCAAACTCACAGACACAGAGAACAGATTAGAGGCTGTCAGAAAATGGTGGAGCTAGTCAAGAGGTACAAATTTACAGTTACAAGTCCTGGGGATGAAATGTATAACACGGCCACTATAATTAACAATACGGTATTGTATATTTGAAAGCTGCTAAGAGAGATCTTAAAAGTTCTCATCACAAAACCCTCCAAATTTGTAACTATGTGTGGTGATGGATGTTAACTAAACTCACTGTGACACTTTGCAATATAATCATTATGTTACACACCTTAAACTAATACAATGTTATATGTCAATTTTATCTCAGTAAAACTGGATAAAAAAGGAAAATGAATGTCATAATGATATGTGAAAGAAAAAAACTCTAAATATATATTATCACCTCACTATATAACATTTTGCATAGGAAAAATGTAAACCCTCTAAAATGCTAAGAGAGCTGTTTCTAGGTGATGGGATTATAGGTGATCTTCCTTTTTCTAGGTACTTTTCTGTATTTTCCAATTTTCTATTTACATTTATAAAAGCAAAAAATAAAAATAATAAACAAACCCACTATTAAAAAAATATGAATTGAGAAGAAACATGAAACCATGGAATTGTAAGCTATTACCATCATTAACAGGTAAAACGATTCAACTTTATTATACCTCCACTATCCCTCACTATTTCTCCTTTTTGTAGAAAAGGAATTTCTGGTAAAATAGTTTCTCTCAATGTGGGAAAAAGGGGGGTAAAGAGAGGGAGAGTGAGAGAGTGAGACAGCGAGAGTGAGAGAGCAAGAGAGGATACCACAGTTAGGCTAGTGTCTTAAAAAATTAATAAATGGGCACTAAAAACTTTGAATTTCAAGTATAATCAAACCCTTAAGGTTATTTTTTGTTTGTTTGTTTGTTCTTAAGGAGGGTACAGCTCACAGCGGCCCATGTGGGGATCGAACCGGCAACGTTGGTGTTATCAGCACCATGTTCTAACCAAATGAGCTAACCGGCCACCCCCCATTACGGTTATCAAGTGCTATATTACAAAGGCAACGCCAAGAGAAGTTTTGTCAATAGAAGTTTTGACTCCAAAGATGAAAAAGTGGTATTCTATTCTTTGTTATGACTAGGATCCTTAGCCTTTCAACCTCAGTCTTCTTCAAGCTATTCAGTAAAAAAACTACTACCAAGTCACTAACACAAACATATTGCTTAAATTTCTACGTACTGAAGAGTAGTATAAATCATCACTACATTGAAGAAAATAAATTCCAATCCATAATTCTAAACCAAGTTCATGTCACTGTAAAATCCTTTATTGCCAAGACTCATTTCCATCCTTACCTTTTAATCCCTCTCACAAGCAGAGAAGCCCAGGGCTGATGCATAGAGAGGCACCAGCCACCATCAAAGCCTTCCTGAAATTCTTCGTCCTGGATTCGCAACTGGTGCCGACATGAGGTGAACTCTAATTCTGATCCTGCTGAATGCAAAGCCTTCTTCTGTGAGGCTGCACCTGTCTGGTCTATCCACTATACAGGAAAGAAACCAAACACACAGTCTGACAAGGGAGAACCCTGGAGTAGGTATACAAAGTAAGACGAGTGCTAGTAAGGAACAAATCATACTGGGAACATATCCCTAGAAAATTTTATCCCATGTTTGTCTGAAACATGGCCAAAAAAAGTAGAGAAGATATAATTCAGTAGGAACTCATGTATGATAACAAGGTCCCACCTTAAAGGTAACTGGAATGTTGAAATCTCCATACATAACTTCCTAATACCAGCAAAAGCACAACTATCAGACTAAATAATTGGTCTGTAATTATTTCCATTTTATGCTTATTCATGATCCATAATGAATTCTGGACAATTTCCCAACGTAAATCTATCAGCCAAATGAATGGTCAACATTTTGGTCTGCACATTCTTCATGTGCTTAGGAGCAGGGTCACAGGCTGGTACCGTGATAAAGCCAAACAGATGTTGTCAGGGCGGCATTTCCAACTATTGGACGCATCACGTATTCTTTCACTCTGAAACAAACAACTTGTCCCCTAAAAGAGAGGATGGAGCACTACTGAAACAAGGCTCCCATCATGGAAAGGGAACAGAAAATTACAGGGTACAGGTAGTTACAGTAGACTGAAGAGTCCTGGCAGAAGTTTAGTCAGAGAATGACAAAGGTTAATGTCATTCTTCCAGAGCAAGAAGACTGAGTGCTCCGAAACTCAAGGGAAAAAAAGGCGTTAGCAGGATGGTGAGGTGGGACTTAGTTGTCTTAATTCTTTAACTTTTTAGTCATTTACAAGGGAAAAAAAAGCTAGAGTGGTAGTTTAGAAACTCTAAGCAGTCATTTAACCCCTAAAGGTTTCAGTTTTTTTTAGTTGTAAAATGATGGGGTTGGACTAAATAAATCTCTAAAAATCTTTCTGCAATAAAATTTTATGACTCAACTGTGTCGTATCTTTAAAAAACACAAACATTTGAGTCCTTACGTACACAAAAATAATACAAAGTAGTGAGACTTATATAAAATATAAAGAGACATGGTTCTTGCTTTCAAGGAACTTACAATCCTAAGAGATACATATAAATATGCAAAATATAAGACAGAACTGAGTAAATACTACACAGGGATATAAACCCTTAAGTGCAGACACAGAGGAAGAACTGATCCATTACAAGGGAAATAAATGATTTCATAAAAATGTTGATATTTGAATAATTCTGGGACCCAAATTCTCTGTTCTATCTCTATTACAGTTTTTGTTTATATTACTTGTTTATTCCCACAGACACTTTGCTAAATTAATCTCTTATTACCTTTCGATAATACTATCATAGAGCCTGCTAACTGGTCTCCTCATCTACATTTTTAGCCTTTAGATAACTCTCTGCTACAACACTCATTTGGGCCCTCATCATCTATCTCCCCACTGTGCTCCCCACTGCGCAATAACCTTCTTAGCTATTTCCCTGTGTCTAGTCTTACTCCTCCCTCCAATCCATTCTCTATATAAGCACGGAAGTCAAGCCAATCTTCTGCTAAAATTCTTCAAGGACTCTGCCTATTTTAGTATAAAACCAAACTCCTTAACATGAGACTTAAAGGGTTTCCTGATAGGATGCAGCCTACTGTACTGAGTTAAGTAGTATTCCCCCCACCCCAAATTTATAGCTATACAGAACCTGTGAAAATAACCTTATTTGGAAATAGTCTTTGCAGATGTAACCAAGTTAAAATACGGTTATACTGCATTAGGGTGGACCCCAAATAATGACTGGTGTCCTTATACAGGAGAGAACACACAGAAAGACAAAGATACACAGAGAAGAAGGCCAGGTGAAGACGAAGGCGGAGATCAGAATGACACAGCTAGAAACCAAGGGACGCCGGTGGGTACCAGAAGCTGAAAGAGGAAAGAGAGCCTTCAGAGGGAACCCCACCAATCTTGATTTCAGTGATGAGAACTATGAGAGAACAGATTTCTGTTGTCTTAAGCCAACCAGTTGTGGTACTTTGTTATGGGGGCCTTAGGAAACTAAAACACCTACTAGTCCATTTTAACTTCTAACAATACTTAACTACTTATGGTTCTCCAAACCTGCAATGCTCTCAAGATGCTGAGTCTTTGTATATGTTGAACCTTTGACCTGGAAGTCCCTCCCCAGATTTGTCTGCTTGGAACTCCTATTCACCCCTTAAGTCTCCTCTCAAACACTATTTCTTTTGTGAGTCCTTTAGTGGGTTTATAAACTCTTCTAAAGTCCTATTATACCCATGACATATGTCTATTATAGCAATTGTCTTGATGAAATTATTTGTAAAAAAACACATCTTCCCAATAAAAGTGAAGTCCTTAAGGACAGGAGCTGGCCTTTACCTTTCAATTTTACAGCACCTAGCAAAGAACCTGGCACATATACAGTGCTGAATGAATGAAAGATCTCCAGTGGAGCTATCTAAAGCACTGCTCTGATTGCATGCCTCTATTTAAGAATCTTCTATAGCTCATTTACAAAATAAAAACATGAAAACCTCCTAGCTAAACATTTAAGCTCTCTACTGATCTGGGTCTACCTACCTAACCCTACTCTGTTTTTCATGATAATCCCTTTTATGAGTACTATCTAGGTTGCCTAAATTCACTCACTGTTGTATGTATACATACATACAACATGTATATACAAATATACATACAACATGTATATACAAATATGTATATACATATACAACAGTGAGTGAATTTATATATATACACACACACACATATGCATATATACATATATATATATAAATACACACACACACACACACACATGCTTTTGTGTATCATGCTTGATTCCTACAGTACATTCTGCCTAGAATGTTCTTTTCCCCTAGAATGATGTTTCCCCAAATATCCATTTTCCTGGATATTTACTTTTTATGAATGCCAGCTTCTCTATAAAAGCCTCTTTTATTCCTCTCAACTGAAGTAGTCTTTGCCTCATCTGGGTTTCCAATGTACTTTGTTTACATCTCCATCAGTATTAGAGCCACTTATGTAATCTTTTCCCCTACTAGTCTACAAGTTCTTTGAAGATAGAAGCAATGTCTGGTTGACCACTGACTACTGTGCTTGTACACAGCAGATGCTCAATGTACTTGACAGAAAAATGAATGACAACAATGAATACGTGAATTAATGTATTAATTTAAAACACCAGTCTATGGGACGACCCATAGTCTATGAAATATAGAGAAAGAACATTAACAAAAGGACCATGAAACTACTGTCTAAGTCTCTACAGTACTTAATAAAACTCTCTCTTGGGAAATATTCAGAAAATAATACAGATCAACTTGTCAAAAATGCTGCAAAAAAAATTGGGGAAAACTGAGTCAGAGAATAAGGTTGGTGGGTGTATTCAGAGAGTAGACTGGTATTTAAAGCCTATTAAATAGGCTTACTTGAAAGGAGAAATATCTGGGCTCAAACTTGTCTCATTATCAGTTAGAGCAAAGGTCTACTGACCTGGGGAGGTGACTGGTAGAGGTTGGGATTCACCAGAACTCCCAAAGGTTCTTCAGAAGATCTATCCAATGTGGTCAGTGGATTCAAGGTTCCATTGGCAATGGCCTGGACTGTCTCATCTAGTCTGTGATAAGAAACCAAAGGATACAATAATTAGTAATGTTCTATGCTCAGAAGAATAGCTTGACTTATCACCAACCTAAAACCCCTTCAACAGTCATAAAATTTGAAATTCAAAGAGGTTTCCATGAATGATCTCCTTCCCTGCTCCCTCCACCACTTCCTTCTTCATCCAAGAACCGTAAGGAATATAAGTTAGTAAAAATAAAAGTTCCAGAGCGCTAAGAAAATAGGTACAACATACGACAATCATTCATCTGTTTAACAAGATTATTAAAAATGCCAAGATTAGGAAAGTTGTCTAGAAACAGTTGAACCCACAGAATGTTCTATGGGAGCCCATTTACTCAACACATTCAGTTAGTCCTCTGCCCACTCAGGAATCCCTCTCTTCACTCGTCCACGCTGATCTAAATTCTATCCTCGCTTCAAGGTCCAGAAGTTGTAATGTGCCCTCTACTGGCCCAGCACGAAAGTGCTTACGCCTTTCTCTGAAGTCTCCTAATACCTATTTAGTCATCAGATAATATGTCCCATGTTATCCTACGCCTATGGTCGTGCTTGCTATGAATATTTGGCTCTAAACCTATGAAAAAAAGGGATAATTTCCATTTAAAGACTGTGGAACTAATCCCACTGGTTAGTAAGAGATCATAGGTCCTACAGGAACCATATCTTGTTCTACTCTATAGCTCTACTTGCTGCTTTACTCCATGCCCTGCTGGATACTAAACAAATGTGGATGATGATAATTCTGAGGCACAACATATTGAAAAGCTTCTACTAGTAGGTAAGGCTGAACATGACCTTGAATAAAATTAAAGAGATACTTATTAGGAACTTCATATATACAAAGCAACTTAAAAGGTGTAGAGGACATGGTTCCTGCTATCAAGAAGCTTTGAATCTGAGTGGCAGGTTTAAGACAGCTATAAAGATGATGAGCTAAACATGAGAGGATATAATTAATACTATGAGACAGGCACAATCTATCTGGTGGTTATTATCCTATTATCCCATGTATTGTACCAAGTTCAAGAGAGAGGTAGATATTTGAAAGGCAAAGATTGGCAAAGGGATTTCCAAACCAACAAAAAGCAGAAACAAAGACATGAAGCTTAAAAAAAAAAAGGTACAAGAATTTTAAGGAAGAGGTGAGTCTCAAATAGAATGGGGACAGTGAGATCTGAAGGAAAGAAATAGATTTAAGACATAGTACAGTGGTAAGTATATCCAGAACTCCAGAACCTATAAAAGAAATAATACAAACAGCTAACCCATACATTTTTAGAATGTTCACACTTACTAGCATACAACAAAGCATAGAAATGTGAATAAAAATTACGATAAAATACTATTTTTCATGTATCAAAATGGCAAATATATTTTTAAATAGTTGAGAAGAGGCTGAAGAAATGAGCATTTGATATCTGGTATGTAGCTGTTGAGTCAAAAAGTATGCAATTTAAATTTTGGGATACTGCCCAATTTCACTTCTAAAATCCTGTAACACTTCTTATTAAACATAAAAATGATTTTCATTATTATAAAAGCAATCCATGTTTATTATGGAAAAACTGGAAAAGACAAGTTAAAAGAAAATGAAAAATTCCTAACCCATAACCCAGAAATAATTTTATTTTTTTCTTATACCTGTGTATCTTATGTAATAGGTGGAGAACAAATGTTTAACTTGAACTTAGAATAGAAGGTAGAATTCCTTTCAGGGAGAAAATAACCTTTGTTTAGGAAAATTCTATGATGGATTTGACAGGTATGTAAGAGAAAGGCCAAAGATTGGGCCTTGTGGAAAACATTACTAAGTTCACCAATATCCGGATGTGTGTGTATGTTTGTGAGTGTGTGTGTGTGTGTGTGTGTGTGTGTGTTAGAGAGAGACAGACAGAGAGACAGACACACACACACACACACACAGAGACAGAGAGACAGAGAGAGACAGAGACAGAGACAGAGACCATTTTCAAAACAGAAAACAGGCAAGAGTTGCATGCACTTTCTTTTCTTTTCAGTACTGTGCTGGAGTCAATATGCATATCTCTTCTCAACTCTAAATTCAGTGATTCCATGTTGGTAACTTGAAATTGGCCATAATGAAATTTTTTTTCAATAGTCTGTATTTTAGAGCAGTTTTACATTCGTAACAAAACTGAATATAAACTCTAGAGAATTCCACATACTCCCTGACCCCACACATACAGAGCCTTTCCCATTATTAATCGTCTCGCACTAGAGTGGAACGTTTGCTACAATTAATGAACCTACGCTGACACATCATTATTACCCTGAATCCATATACACTAAGTTCACTCTTGGTGCGGAGGATGTACCATTTTAATACTCCCGCCCACAGTAAGAGACATACCCATTTGCCCACATTCACAGATTATGCAATATTATATGTATTTTATTTCAGCCAATTTAATGATACATTATGTTTAAAATTTTGCATTTCCCTGATAACTAGTTGAGCATCTTTTAATAGCTATTTGTTTTTCCTCACCTGTAAATTGTCTATTCTTAGCCTTTGCCTATTTTTCTACTGGATTTTTTGTCTTTTAATTTGCAGGAGGTCTTTATCTAGTATGGCTATTACTCTTTGACTGTTAAAAAATGTTTAAAATATTTTCTCAGTCTGGTACTTTACTTAATTTAAAATATCTTATGTCTTTTTGACTTCTAGATTTTATATATATCTTGCTTAAAAAGAGATCACACCAAGACTATAACTATGTTTACCTAAATTTCTGTATTTCTTTTAAGTATTTTTTTATTATATTAGTTTCAGGTGTACAAAACATGATTAGACATTTACACCCCTCACAAAGTGGTAACTCCCCCGTCTACTTTCCATTTGACATCATATATAGCTGTTACAATACCACTGACTCTATTCCCTACACTGTATTTACATCCCGTGACTATATGTATGTGTGTGTGGGGGGGGGGTGTGTAGGTAGGTGTGCGTGTGTGTATTTAATTATAGTTGAAATTCAATATTATTCTACTTGAGCTTCAGGTGTACAGTGCAGTGGTCAGGCATCTAACTCCTATGAAGTGATCCCCCTGATAAGTCCAGTGCCCATTTGGCACCCTACATGATCTGTACATTATTGATTATATTCCCCACACTCTATTTCACATCCCCATAACTATTTTGTGACTACCAATTGGTACTTTTTAATCCCTTCATCTTCTCCCCATGCCCCAACGCCCATCCCATCTAGCAACCATCAGCTTTTTTCTCTGTATCTCTGAGTCTATTTCTGTTTTGTTTGTTCATTTATTCTGTTCTTTAGATTCCACATATAAGTAATAGGGTATTTGTTCTATATTTCTTTCTGATCCTTTTATTTCCTTTACATGTAACTCTTTAGTCAAATTTATCACAGTATGAAGTAGAGATCTACTTCAGATTTTTTTCTACGCTGGTGGCCAATCATCCCATCCATATATTTAATCTTTTCTTTACTGGTTAGAAATGTTACCTTTATCAATGAGTAAATTTACACACCTATTAACACACTCCCATGCACACATATATACACAATGCAGACACACAGGTCACTTCCTGAATTCTTTTTCATTGATCTATTCCTGTGCCCAAATTACCTCATTGTTTTAAAAACAGTTTTTTTTATAAACAGTAATTGTCTAGCAGGACAAGTTCCCTTCCCTGTTCATTTTCAAAATTTCCTTAGCTACTCTTATATGTTTCTATTCCAAATGAATATATTATTTTTAAAATCAACAAAAATAACAGATCCATTAGAGAGGACAGATACTTTATAGTCAAACTGCCCCCTTCTTTCACACCCTTTCAGGTGCTGCCCACTTACCTGCTATGATACTCAGCTAGTGGATTTTCATCTTCTACAATTTTCCTGCCTGCAAAGTCAATAGTGATCTTCTTAGTGAGCCGAGAGGCATGTCGAAACTCTCTCAGCTCCTCTTCTCGCTTCTGTAGAGTTTCCCGCTCAATTTTGGACAGCCACTGGTTAGAATCACTGGCAAAGTAATCTGACTCATCATCAATGACTTGGGTCCTTCGAATGCTAAAAAAAAAAGAACACATGGCAATTAGGTCACCTATTGATTACTGGGAAACTGTTTCAAGGTAGCTCACTCTTCTGCTGTCCTAATGGTTATTACCTCAAATATGGATGCCCAAGAATGCTTCAAAATCAGAAGTGAGCGTATAAGTCCTATGTAAACATTTTAAAACCATCAACTGGTTTTCAATATATATTTGGTCCAAAAGAAGAAAAAAATGAAAAAAGAAATAAAAAATAGAACTAGCAAATCCATACACTTGTCTCCTAAAGAGAAGTCAGTGGGCTAAATGACAAAAGTATAGGAGGGTAAAAGCCAAGTTAGGGACATTTTAACACATTGATCATTGAATCAGAAAACAAATTTAGTGTCAAAGGGAAGGAGAAAGGTAAATTATGCCTTCCCATGATATGGCGTTACCTACACTCTCCCAGAGGCAACTTCTTACAGAGTCTCCAAAGCCCAGCACAACAGTTTGCACATGGTAGGTAGGCACTCTTGTATGTTAACTGAATGAATGAATGGCTACAACCGAAACAAGTGGGGAATTCTGCCAACCCAAAGCAACTTTCTAGGGGGTATACTAGCATTTGCCAAAAATAAAAAAATGTTGCAGGGTAGGAACCTCTTGGTGGGAGCCTATCTTACTCAAACACGGATTCAAAACCAAGATGTTGGTCTCCTATGTAGAGCACCTAACTCTTCTTTTCCTGTCAATTTTTTCATACTCTACCCCTAAGAATGTATCAATTGCCAAAATAATGTTTTAATGGACAGAACCTGTGGACTAGACTATTTCTTAGCATTTGTTATTCTAACCATATCATACCTAGTTCTGTCAAACTCTAACAGTTTATCTTTATGTTTGATAGCCTTCTCCAGACCAGACTTAAACCGTAATTCCTGATGAGGAAGAAGGTCCTTGGTAGAGATGTCCCCTTTTCCAGAATTCTCTGTCCCTGAAATTCAATAAAGAAATAAAATGGTGTCAGCCTATAATATAAATTAGTTGTATCACTGTGCAGCAAAGAACAAAATCAGAAGCTCTGCCCTGATGGCCAAGAGCCTTCATTTCAATGGAAAACAAAGAAGTACACAGGTCAGGCTTTATTTGCCAAGCATCAAGCAGTGCTTGACACGTACCATGTTACCCCGAAGATAAGACCTAGCCGGACAATCAGCTCTAATGTATTCTTTTTGGAGCAAAAATTAATATAAGACCTGATATTATATTATATTAGACCTTGCATGATATTATTGTATTATATTATGGTTATGGTTACATTACGTTATATAAGACCCGGTTTCATAGTAAAATAAGACTGGGTCTTATATTAATTTTTGCTCCAAAATACACATTAGATCTGATTGTCTGGCTAGGTCTTATTACCGGGAAAACACCATAATAGGTTCTCAATAAACCTTAAGGTCCATTTCTTCCCTCAAGGAAATTTGGATCACTAAGGGTACCAAGCTGTTTAATAACACAATATGAAAATGACCTACCTGTACATGAAAAACTTTAGGACTGAGTATCACCTTTAAACATACTTTTACATATCAAAAGTAAAAACGAAAAAAAAGAAATTGCAAGAAGGGGATGACATAAATAAAGAGAATTTACTAGATGCTAAGGCACTTAATATATATTATTTAATCCTCCCAATAACCCTGTTAGATAGTTTGTATTATTTTTGTTTCACAGATAAAAAACTGAAGTTCAGAGATGATAAATTTACTGAGTTCACTCAGAAATTAGAAAGTAAAAACAAAATTTAAACTTAGGTCTGTCTAAGCCTAAAGCCCACATTCATTTCTTCACCCATTTCTTCTTATCTCCTTCGTGACAGCATTCTATAAATCTACAGGTCCCAGAAAAGAGAGCCATACATTATGGTAAAACCAAGATCTAAAATTTGTTAGGAAAACAGCTAGTCTATAATGAAGGCTTACCTTCCTTTCTCTTTACCTAAAATTCCAGGGCTGTTCAAAGTTCTGTCAAATCATTCCTTTAAAATTGAAAAAACATGACCAGCCCAGTGGCTCAAGTGGTTGGAGCTCCATGCTCTTAACTCCGAAGGCTGCCGGTTCGATTCCCACATGGGCCAGTGGGCTATCGACCACAAGGTTGCCAGTTCAACTCGACTCCCGCAAGGGATGGTGGGCTGCACCCCCTGCAACTAGCAACGGCAACTGGACCTGGAGGTGAGCTGCGCCCTCCACAACTAAGACTGAAACGACAACAACTTGAAGCTGAACGGCACGCTCCACAGCTAAGATTGAAAGGACAACTTGACTTGGAAAAAAGGCCTGGAAGTACACACTGTTCCCCAATAAAGTCCTGTTCTTCTTATTTAAAGATTTAATAAAATCTTAAAAAAAAAAAAATTTGAAAAAATAAAACAAAGAGAGATTCTTGTAGGCTGAATACAAGAAAAGCACTTAGAACTACCGTTTCTCATAATAATGACCTTAAAGAAACCCTAATTGACAAAATATGGAGACATGTTCAATTTCTTTAATAATTTTTAAAAGTTACAACTATAAAAATTTATAAATTGGAAATATCAAAACTCAATAGTGACAGGTTTGGGGGTACAATATTAATATTGTTGTAGATTGGTACAACATTTTGGTAAAGTAATATGGCAAATACATCTTAAGTGTCAAAAATGATCATATTCTTTAACCCAGTAATCCTATTCTTAGGAATTTATCCCGAGGAAATAAAACAAAAGATACATTAACAAAGGTGACCATTTGTGGTATGTTTCCAACCAAAAGACTTAGAAAAGGGTTGGAAAAAAAGTAGAGTTCCTGTATAACTTTCATTCAGCTTCCCTTAATCTTACATAACCACAGCACAATCAAGCAGTAAAAAATTAACATTAGTACAACACTATTAACTTTATTTGGACTTTATAGACTTTATTTAAATTTCAACATCTTTTCCATTAATGTTGTTTTTCTTGGGATCCAATTCAGGATCCTACATTGCAGTTGGTTGTCATGTCTCCTTAGTCTCCTCCAATCTGACAATTCTTGTCTTCTCTTATCTTTCGTGACCTTGCAAATCTCCTATTTCAACAATTTTAGAATCCATTGGTGGATCTTAACTGTAGCAATTACTACTCAAGTGGTATTCTAATGTGGTATTCTAATGGTGATTTCCTCTTATTCTTATTCCTTCACTGTACTAATTAGAAGTCTTCTATAAAAAAGAGCTGTCCCTTCTCCATTTATTAACTTACACAGTTAATTCAGAATATTAATTTTATTCTTCATGTCATAATCCATTACTATTATTAGTTTCTTTTTGCTCAATGTTATGTGGTTTTAATAATAATTTTCAAAAAAACAAATGCTTATAGAATAAATGAGTAAATAAACTGCATCTTACAAACCAGGATACAAGAAAGAGAAACAATCACAGAAACAACAAAATGTATCTAGCACACAGTAAACCAATCAGAAGATTGCTGCCCTACCTGACATTAGCTTCTTGAGCAATTTCTGGCTCTTGTTTGAGTCACGTTGTAAAATATCCTGTTCTTCACGAGTACATACCTGTAAAGTAATAAAAGAAACATAATCTAATAGTTAAATTATATTGTTTGCTTGATATACCTAAAAAGTAACCTTACATTACACATGAGATATGGTAATAAAAAAATGAGACTGTTGGTGCTTTTTTATCCAGACATGACAAAATATATATATATATATATATATATATATATATATAAATGTAATCTATATAAATATATATACACACATATATAAATTTCCAAATGACTTTTGCCCTAGTCTTTCCATTTCTCCCTACTTTCAGAAACCACACAAAAATACTGATCTCACTTCAAGTGTCCCTGAATGACTTGATAGTTAAAAAAAGAAATCTAACCCATTTTCAAAGATTTGCCATCATTGAGAATATTGGAAAAAAACATGAAACTTTTTTTTAAAAAAAGACCTTCAGTTTTAATAATGAAATCCAAGCCTTACAAGAGAAATTATAAGCAGGTATGTTATTAGAAAAAAGCAGAAAAAGCAAATTACAGTGTCACCAGTGAAAACTAGTCTCCGTTTTACACTATATATATTTTGCTCCTTTGCTTTCGAACATTATAAAATAGTGAATATATTAATCAAAGAAAAAGTTCGGTTTATTATAAAATCACTGCAATTGTAAGAAGGGAAGCAAAGAAGGGGTTACTTAAAAAGTGTCATACTAAGTTTATAGAACTTGCAAGGCTTCAAGGCCAATCTGCTCTACATTCCTCTGTTTCTTGAACTGTTAGATCTTCAAGGGATCTAACAGAAAGCACTGTGCTTCTTAGCACTTGCCACAGTGGCACACAGAGTTCCTGCCAGCAGCTGAAGGGTGTTTCTCTAGAGAAAGCTCCATATGGGAGGACATTTACTGCCATCTTATGAACATTTCTGATGGTAGACATTACATTTTTCAGGTCATCCACTGTCTATCAGCTTGTTCTCTAAGTATATTGAAAAATTAAAGGCCCCACACAAAGCAGTTAGAAAGAGGGAAAAAACAAAGCAGTATTAAATGGATGCCTTCATCAACACCAAAAGCCAGTTTCTGCTAGCCAGCTCAGGAGGCAGAATAAGCTTTGTAGACAAATCATTATGATAGTTGTAAGAGTCATTAGTGCTAAACTCTTTTAATTTTTTAGGTGAAAAGGGCATTGTATGTTTTACCATGCAGACATGGTGTTGAAGCATGCAGTGACAACCAATACACTTTGATGACACTTTATTTTTTTATATAAAAGTCTATAAAAATTTAGAGTAAATGTATACACATTTCTTAATACCAACAACAAGAATTGAGATCCATTACTGCGAAACTCTTGAGGTCACTCCAATGTCACTCCCTCAGACAATGCAGAGCTATAAGGAGGTGTCCTGGAAAGAGAAGCTTTAAGGATTAAGGATTATGTCATAATGGTTCTATTCCCCTGGGGATATGAACCACATATGAAGACTGACAAAAAATTTCGACATTTTAGGCCCTAGAGTTTTCTTGAATTGAAATTAATCTGTACAAGACGTGCATCCTTCAACAATGTGTATTCTCAAAACCCTTTTCACTAAGAGAGCTCAGTACTAGGATATAACCTTGGGTTTTTTACTAAAAAATTCCTGCCACTACAGTTTATTGGATATCTTAGGGAAGAAATTTACTATGAAAAACAGAAACTACCGGTACTAGGAATGTAAATATCCCTATTTATTAAACCAAAGCATAGTAAAATAAAATAGAAAATAAACAATTACCAGAGTACCACAGAATAAGCAAGGTCCGGAACCCTCTTGTTCACAGACTATACGCCCACAGATCAGACAGTTATTGATCAGCTTGTGTTTCTGGCCCAGGCAATCACAAGGGTGGCGACCAGGGATCAGGACTGCCAGCTTGTCTTGTCCCTCTTTTGTGTATAAACTGACAAATTTCGTCTTCTTCTTTAAGGAGCTGCTGTTCTCTTGTGCCTAATTGTATAAAAATAGCAGAAATAACATCAAATAATTAATGACAGTGAAAAGAGTTGAGGGGAGAAAAATCTCAATTCTGTTCACTAACAACTGATACACTACTCAGGAACCAGGAAAAAAGGAAGTGAAAGAAATACAAAGTAGTTATAATCAAGGGTCTGAGAAAAGGTTATGCTCTAGAAAAACTAGCTAACATACCTTGCCCAGGACATAGGAGAATCCCAGAATATCAGACTTTCAGAGCTAAAACTGGCAAAGTCCCAGGCAATAAGGGTGACAAATTGGTCACCCTAATTACTAGTAAAGTTAAACATCTTTTTGTATTTTTTTCTTTTGCTTGTGATGGTCTTTGCTCATTTTATTCCACCTGATTAAGAACTTACGTCTCTATTTCTTTAACTTAATATTTTGTAAATTATTTGTAAATTATTAAAAACATTGTGTAATATTTTTCCATGTCTTTTTTTTTTTTTTTTTGCATGATCATCACACTCAGAAATTTTGATCATTACTCTTCCATCTTAGCATCATTAACTATTGCTTTCTACTGGGAAATTTAGCTGGTCAAGTTGTCTGGATTATAAATATTTCTGCTTACCTCACAGGGCTACTTTGATTATCAAGAGAGTACAAAAAGCTCTAAAAGCTAAATGATGAGAATAGTGGTGGTGGTGGTGGATGGCCCAAAATAGGAACATTCTTAATAAAACATAGAATTGTGTATTTGTTTAGTATAAACCCGCAAAAAAATGTCAAAATTGAAGCCCTGGTGCATTTCATTCAATATTTTCCATCATATATATGATCTCTCAATCTCATCTCTAAGCAAATATAATACTTATTTAATCAGGTTGTCAAAAAACTACTACACAGAAAATAATTATCACTTGCTCTTCATGAAATTCATGCATTTGTTGAAAAACTGCCATTCTAGACCAATTTGTATACTTTTCTCTCTGAAGTGTATCATTTTCTCTTTTCCACATAGCCAGAAAAAAATTCATCGTGTAAGCTCTTACCTTAGCCAAATCAAAAGGTGTTTTGACCTCTATGGTTGTGTCAGGTTCAGCAAATGCAGGAACTTCCTGTCTGTTTCTCCCTTTCCGCCTACCCTTCTTCAGCTGGTCTCCTGATCTCTGCCCATCTAAAATTTCTTTAAAGAAAAAAACATATTGTAACAGCTATATAAGATGTCAGTGGGGTAGTAGCTTGGGGGAGGGGGTTATCACTTTGTGAGGGGTATAAATGTCTACTACGTTGCTTTGTACACCTGAAACTAATAAAAAGAAAAAACCCTGAAAAGAAAAAAACTATATACAGAGGGTACCAAAAAAATGTGTACACATTTTAAGAAAGGAAAAAACTATTAAAATTGTAATAATATATACTGATAACAAAAGATGAATACAAGTCATGTTTGACTTCTACAATTACAAGAGGTGCTCAAAGTGGTCACCATCAGCGTAATTTTAATATAGCTTTTGCCTTTCTTAAAATGTGTATACATTTTCTTGGCACCCTCTGTATATATGTACATAGATAGATAATGGTAGGATTATTGGTGAACTAATAGCTAATAAAGGGAAGGTGATGCTTTATATTCAGAGTCAAGATATGAAGTCACGCAGGTTTGAAAATTATCTTTTCCTCTTAAACCAGAGTTAAATTTAAACCATCATCTTCAAGATTGCAGTTAATGATAAAGACTATTGGCTAGAACTAAGAATTCAAATTAAAATCTGGTATTTTAGATTGTATAAAAACAATGGCTTATTTAGTTTGGTGCTCGGCTTTTCTGTTTAACTAGTTACTCTAAATGCTACTCATACTAAAATTGGTCAACATTTACCTTCATCCAGGTATGCACATAACTAAAAAGTCTTTCTTCAATCCATGTGTAAAATTTTCAAATTATTCCGAAGCCACATTTGCAAACAGGTATTTTGTGATATTTACTAAATTGAAGAAGCCTGCACTAAAACAATATTCATTACAAACTGAGAAGAACTAAACTAGGAATATGTATATATATTCTTCTGCCTAAGTTAGCTGTGAGGAAATGGAGTGACAGAAAATACCAGGTCCTATAAGCCAGCCCATTTACCAATATTTCAACTTATACTTAATTACATTAACTAAACTTACCATCTTTTTTGAAGGACTGTTGCAGAGCATCAGAAACCAACTCCTGATCATTCTTTTGCCACTTGTTTATAAGCTCTTCTATGAATTGACCTTTTTTGCCCTCATTTCCCTGAAGAAGGTCAGTAACATACTCTCGTACCTCTTCAGCACTCTCAATTGACAAAACATACCTCAGGAAGCAAAGACATAAGTTGTTAAAACAAAGCTAGCTTACAGTATGATTTTCAACAATCATAACAGTAAAAACCACTAATTAATCCATTGGAGTGTTTTCTTTGAGCTAAATTCTACACTAGATGTTAGGGATATAAGTTTTATCAGGACAAAGACCCTGACCTTCAAGCAGTTCATAATCTAACCTTCATATAACCTTGTATTTCTAGAATCAAACCAGTACTTTGAAGATAGGCTTGTGGGGCTACCCTTAACACAGCAATACTTTTTTATTAAAGTATAGTTGGCGGAATACTTTCTATAACTATACATCTGCAGTCATATTTTCATAGAAACAATACAGATTACTTAATCTCTATTGCCAAACCTAAAATTTCTCTTCATTTCTGCTAAAAATATGGATATATACTACAATCTAACCAGTTATTGATTTAACATTCTTAAAAATTGTTAACTCAAGATTAGCATCACATCCAAATAAGCAGATCTACAGGTATACCCGGTTTTATTGCGCGTCTATTTGCGCTTCACAGGTGTTGCATTTTTTACAAACTGAAGGCAAGACCCTCCCTCAGCAAAATTATGACTCGCTTTATTGTGATATTCACTTTATTACAGTGGTCTGGAACTGAACCTGCAATATCTCCAAGGTATACCTGTATTGTAAGGAAATGTTATACAGGGTTCCTAAAAGCGAAATGGGATGGGAGTACAAGTCAGCACAACTTTCCTAGAAATCAATCAGCCAGTATATTTGAAGTGCCTTAAAAATAATCCAAAAATTCCATTTATAGGATTCTATATGAAATAAGAGACACAGGAAAATTTATGCAAAAAAGTTAACTGCATCATTATTTGAATTAGTGAAAAGGTGGAAACTATTTAAAACATCTATTGATAGGAAAGGGGCAAATGAACTCAAGTTTTTGGACTTTACAAACTGTAATATGTCACCACTAAAAGTGAAATTTTTGAGTAATTATCATTGACCTGAGAAAATGCTCTCACGTAATGGTTAAGTGAAATAGTAGGATTGACTGTAAAGCACATGATCCCAGTGGCTATAAAAGGAATGTGTATATATATACATACGCTTATGTGTAGGAAGAAGGCTAGAAAGTTATACACCAAAATGATTACCACAGAGTGGTATGATTAAATAGAATTTTGGTTTATTTTTTTCTTTTTTCCACTACAATGAATATGTTTTGAACATCTATTACAATAATCATAGGAAAAAACACTAACAGAGAAATGATGGTTATCTCTGGATTGTGGTACTATTGTAATTTTAGTTTTCTCCTTTATTCTTTTATGATTTTTTTAGTTTTCTACAGTGAATATGTCAATTAGAGAAAAAATAAGTGAAAAAAATTACTTATAAGTTAAGATACTGGATCATGAAAGCATCCTAAGATCTGAAGAAATTATAATTCAGACACTGGTGTGGGATATAAGAACAATAATGCTATATCCTTTAAAACATCATTCAGTTGTCCCATGGTTGGTAGTATATGTATTGCGTTCTTTTCCTAATGGGGGTGGATTTACCTATAGAGTTATTACCTACAGGTAAACAAACCTGTGTCTTCGGGCGTCATTAAGAGCATCTTCTAAACCATCATAGCTTTTTAAAAAAACGAAACCTGTTTTTCAGGACTTTTATAGCTTAATCAACTTCATCCCCAAACTTACCAGCCCCCATTAAAAAAATTAACTGCTATCAAGAACTCAAAGAGGTGCAAGGAACCTCAGGGGATCATTTAACTCTGGAGTATTCAAACCACTAGGGAAGTATTAATAAAGAGCTCCAGAAATATTTGAATGTCATTTAAACTATTTTTAAAAACGTAATAAAGAACAACATACATCCAAATGTGTTATATAGCAAATCTTATTGAAGCAGAGTCAACCAAAACATGAATACATTGTGGAACAAAATATAGTTTGCTAACTCCGCATGCAGATCTTAATGTGTCATTTGGTAGGATGGTAAGAGCTCTGTATTTAAAAAAAAAAAAAATCAGGCCACCCATGTCAAATTGTTCAAGTTGCCAGACTACTACAATACACCTGGATAATTCTCAAATACCAGGCACGGCACAGCATACTAAAACAGCAAATGTTTTCATCATGGCATCATAGCCTGTTGTCAACAACCAGTAAAAAGTGGTTCAAATGGTATTATAGGTAGTTTTAGTGCTTACTTTAATTTTGAACAATTCTTGTTTAACTTATATTCATGAATTTTAAAAATGCAAGCAGGTGTTTAGCCATACTTAATGCCTCAACTGTAAAACAAATTTCTGATCACTCCTCTTTCAAGGGTGTGAATAAGTTTAGCTAAGGAAAATCTGAGGCTGTAATATGAGCTGTTAAACTGTAATCTATAAGAATGAAAATATTCCTGACACTGTGTAAGCAGACAAAACACAATTGAAATGAGACTGAGAAGACTGTACCAATCCATACTTCATTGTTGATTCATCAAAAATAGCCTCAAAAAACATTTTTTTTTAACTGAATGACTTTTTTCTGTTTGATATCTTGCAAAGTCTTACTTCATTTGACAGCATTCCATTGCTTTAAAAAATGTTTGACAAACTGCTTAACGTGATCTTGCCTTCCAGCAAGGACAAGACCAATCCATACGATTTGGCTGTGTTTGTTTTTGATAGTCTATTCCAGTGTTTAAAAAAAAAAAAATCATTTAAAATAGGCTCTCTTAACTCTTTGCCAACAAGTCTATTTTCTCCCAATCTCAGAAACACACCTAACTTCCCACAAAAGCCCCACAATTGCAATTCAGATTTCAGCACCAACGAACAAGGAATCAAGTCAAAAACATGTTCAGGTTCCTTGAACAAGACCAATTTTTTTGGAAGTTTTTCCCTCTTCCTCAACATGGCGCCTCCACCTAGCCACCCTTTAGTTCTCGGGTGAAAGTCATCCCTTGCAGTAAACCTTCAAGTTTCCCAAATCTTAATGAGAGTCCTTTACTAGCGTACGTGCCCCCACAACACCCTGCACTTCCCCCACTTCAGGTCTCAGGAACCAAGCCGAACCCAAATGCCGCAATTGTCTTTGTTGCCCCAGCACCTGGGCACAAAGTAGCGCCACAAACATTTCTTAAATCAACTGAAAGCAGATATTAAATCATGTCACCATTCCCATTTAATAAGAATCATAAAGTATTAAAGATAACCTCTGCTAATTATTCAGTTCATAGGTGAGGAAACTAAGGTACAGAGAGGAAAATTAAGTTGCTCAACATTCCAAAACTGGTAAAAGAAAATACATTCTGAGTCAGGAGCTATTTGCACTATACAACGCCGCCCGCATTTAAATTCCAGATACACTTTGACACAACTCAGACTGGGCAAACTAGAATGTTCAGAGTAAGGACTTAATAGAAAGCCATTTTTGCCCCTTTGCTCCAGAATCTATAAGGAAACTGGCTCCCGGGACAGCCTTACAAGTTCTTATCAGGGACTTGGCGTTTTCCTAGGAAAAAAAGGCCCCACCGGCCATTGTGGAGCCTGACAGCCTACTTCAGAAACTAAACTATAAAGCCGATTATCCAAATTCGGCGCCTCCAGATGAACAGAAGCCCTTTTATCACATTTTTTCATTCTCATTAACTTTTTAGTCCTCCCCGCTTCCTCGTTCGCTCAGCCAGTGCACATGCCAGATCTCCTTCCCCCCTCGGACCCGAACCGTTCTCACTGAATGATCTCCTCGCTGACATCCAGGCCGAAAGTTTTCTGCAATTGCTGGGTGCACCAGCCTACCAGCTGCTCCCGTGACACCGCCCCAGCCACCGCCATTTTCCCCAGCCGGAACCAGCTGGGTGGAAAAAGCCCCGAGTCCTGCGCTGGACTAGTCCCCTTCGCAACACCAACCTCGCTCGCGCGGGTTCCGCCCGCCTGCGCCGCCCCGCGCGGTCGCACCACCCCAGAACACCGATCCCTCTACCTGTACTGGCTCCTTCTACTTCCCGCTTTCTGAAGTGTTTGCGCTTGCGTCAGAATTTCTGCGCGTGATTTTCCCGCATCTTCAGATGTAGGACTGGCAAATTGGGAGTTCTGCTAAGAAGACAGTACCTATACCTATAAAAACTACAGTTTAGGAAAAAAGAAAAACAATCCGTAACCTGAGGGACCAGCTTTTAAATTGTCCGGTTTTATGTAAAACATTTAAGATAGTACTTGGAAGCTAGAGTAAAGCGCTGTGAGGATTTGCTCTGTTGATAGTGTTTTTATTAATACCACCCCCGTCCCGCTGTAGTCTAATACTAAATTCACGCCGCTAAAACCTCTTTCGATTTAATTTTTTGAGCCGGGTCTTTTCTAGGAGGGCCAAAACAACTCAGCAAGCTCGAGGGGGAGAGAACTTGAATAAAACAGGTGCTGGGATTTGACTTTGAAGACTTTCTACATGAATTCCCTGTATTGATTTTTAAGAAGTTAAAAGTATGTATTTCAGCTGAAGATGACCAGATTTAAAGGTCTTTTGCTATTCTCCACTCCGCTGGGACAGCAGACTGGGGACAATTTGGCCAGATTTTTCTGAAGAGCATAATGTCTTCTGATATATTTTATCAATAAATTTAATTGGCTGGCTTTGTGTTACATTTATATGTTCTTCATTCCCATTAGGCTATTTAGTCTAAGTGATTACATTAATCGGATGTTGTTTCACCTTTGTATGCTAATATTTTCATGGATATAAAATAATCAAAATCACACCGGTGTGTTGATTTACACTGAGTGTAGACATATTCATTGTCTTTGTTATTAATTTGGAAAATATGTGATTTTCCAGCTTAAAAAAATACTCTGTGAATGTTCATTTTATAGTGGGAACAAGTTTTGTTTCTTCATGTGGACGAGGAGAAAAGACCAGCAGATTTTCTGTGCAGTTACAATTTCTGCAGGGACCTGGGACGTGAGTTCAAATTAAGTAATTCAGGCCTTTGTAAAAGCCACTTTAACTGAAAAGGAAATAATGTGCATTAAAGAAGCATTGTGTATCTAGAGGGACATGATAACAAAGAACAAAGGGATATACCCTAGGGCCTATTGATCTTTCTGATAGGAATTTGGCTCTAATCTTAGACTCCAAGGTTTAGACAAAGCTACAAGTAATTTTCAATGCATTTCCTGCTATTATAATGTTAATTTCACCTGTTGTCTAGCTTCTTTATTCTAAAACACAAAGTAGTTGATTCTGTTAAAGTACCATGAGTTCCGAAAGTTCAAGCATAATTTGTTGGAGAGAAACAACGTCGTGCTTACACTTTCAGGGTTGCCTTTCAAGTGAGCATTTAACAAAATCCCAAGGCAAGCTCATCTGATGTTTTATGTATGGTATTCAGAGAGTGAAAATCACTCCCTGGGGATATTGTGAGTAATTAGAAGATAGGCACAGAGTTAGAAAATGAGTTCCTATTCTAGAATTATGCGCGCTCTCTGCCAGGGATGTACCCTTAGTACATTTGGCATATATATATATATTTTTTAACAACTCTGAGACTACACAGGTCTCGGGAAGACGTTTTATTAACTTATTTCTTTTATGTGTGTATCTATATATAATTCACTGCGTTTTTTCTTTCCCATCCTAAAAACGTAGAAAAGCCGTGTAAATAAATTGTATTAGCTTCCTTTTCTCCCATTCCGTACAATTGTTTTAGTTAGGGACGCTGTAGAGAGAGTACCTGCCCTAAGTATTAAAGGACAGTTCTCTTTATTTTGCTCCGAATGAAAGAGTCCGCTTCATTTCGGGTTTCACTTCCAGGAGTCAATCATTATGGATTTTATCCTGTGGTAACTTTTGAAGAAATAAAAGAATACTCTCTGGCCTTACTGGGTTTTCTAAGCAGGCCGATTTCCCTACAGGTAGTTCAAAATCTTAGCATCCACACACCCGGCACCCCAGGAAAGCGCTCCGGCACCGCCCACCCGGGGCAGATACGAATCACGAGCATCTATGAGTTGATAGACGGGTCAGCAGTGCGCCAAGACTCGCCGCTGTCATTACTGGACACTGGCGATTGGTTGCGAGAGGACCGCGCGAAACCAATGGGAGCGGCGGCCCCCGCAGAGTCCACGCAGCGCGCGGGAAAGAGACCAATATAAACTGTGGCGGGAGATTCGTTTTCCGGTTCTTGTCCGGTGAAACACCCTCGGCTGGGATATTCAGTTGGTTACTCTCATCTTGTCGTGTCTGAACATGGTGCGGACTAAAGCAGACAGTGTCCCAGGCACCTACAGAAAAGGTGAGGCAGGCGAGCACAGCAGTGGAGCGCAGGTGGTGGGAGAAGCTGGAGCCCCCCCACAGCCCCGTGGGCCAAACTGGTCCAGCCAGGCCGGAAGCAGTGGCCCGGCCCCTAAACCTGGAGGAAGATGCGGCGGGGGTAGGGTGGGTTATCCTGCTGTTCAGGATCGTGGGGCTCTACTCTCTAAGTGGTTGGATCGGGGACTGCGGTGGGAACGTGACTCCGAGATTCGGTGTCGGAACCTTACAGCCGGCTTCTGAATGCCGTCCTTTTCCTGTCTCCGCAGTGGTGGCTTCTCGAGCTCCAAGGAAGGTGCTTGGTTCCTCCACCTCTGCCACTAATTCCACGTCGCCTTCATCGAGGAAAGGTAAAAGGCGCCCCTGCTAGCTCCCTAGCAAAAGGGGATCAGGCCTGGCACCACGGTTCTGACTTGTGAGTCCCCTGACCCGTCGGGGAATTTTTTTTCTGAGATTCTCACGCCTGAATTTCTTCCTTGCCCTCTGTATATAATGAGGGAGCTTGGGCCCTTGGCGAGCTGGCATCGAGGTGGGGGTCACATGGAAAAGAATCTCAAGTCTTGGTGTTAGTTAGGGACGGACACAGTATTACTTAAAACCTATTTTTTCTGGTTTAGCGGGTTTTTAAAATACTGACAAATGGCTTTTTCTTTTAAGAGGCCATGTAAGTGTCCCTTTCCTAGATAAGAATTAGGATGATAGTTCATATCTTCTTAGTGTTTTCTTAATGTTTTTGTTTTCGTTTCTGTATGTTTTTCCTTCCTTTATTATTATTATTAATATTACCACTACTATTTTTGACTGTGGTGTGTGTGTGTGTGTGTGTGCGCGTGTGTGCGCGTGTGTGCGCGTGTGCGTGCCAACTTTGCAGCTCCTGATACTTCCTTTGGGACATAGTGGTAAAAATCAGGCCAGGGAAATAGCTTCACGCTGCTCCTGTGCAAGGATTGAGAAAATAGCCATCTGGTGCCTCATTCCTTTCAGTAGGCAACTGAGCAGTAAGGAAGATCAATTCCACAATATCTAGTTAAGAACGTTCACGGGAGCACTGTTAAGGACTTTATGGGTTTTCAAGTTAACTCAAACTTCCTCCTGTTATTAACACTTCATTAGAAAATATTTACTATTTCAATCTCTTTCGATAAAAAGGAATAATAAATAGGTCAAAAATTTTGAAAGTAGGTGAATTTATTGAGAATGTCTTATACACTGTATCACTAGACTAAATTCCAATTAGGGGCACATCCCATTGGCCCACTGTTGAAACACAACTGAATAGGCCCTTCATGAAATTGTGTTGGAGAAATGCAACTATTAAGGCATTTTATAGCTCTCTATTTTGAATCAGTAATCAACTGTATGAAATTGATAACATCCTCCTTTTAAAGATGAGGGAATTTAAGCTTGGGTTATATTCTTTTGGTAAAGGTCACACAACCAAGTCTGCAGAGCTGGGTTTGAATTCTGTGCTGAACTATGTTGCTGCTATACATTTTTTGGCAGTGAACATATTCTTATACGATTCCTTCAGGAAAATTAGGAACCAAAGGATCACTATCAACCTCCCCTTTTTCCGCTCCCCTCCTCCCCCTACACTCCGGTTCAAGCCGTTCTTTATCAGCCTAGTTGTGTAGGACACAGCTCCCTGACCGATGCTGGTATTATGAGCCTTGCGCTCCTCCCACCCCATTTAATACCCTTTAGATTTGATGTTTAAAAATTAAGTGTCCCTTTAAGGAACGGCTATTCTTAGTTCTTATTTAGTTCCATTTATTTATATTTTATAGCTGAAAATAAGTACGCAGGAGGGAATCCAGTTTGTGTACGCCCAACTCCCAAGTGGCAAAAAGGAATTGGAGAATTCTTCAGGCTGTCCCCTAAGGATTCTGAAAAAGAGAATCGGCTTCCTGAAGAGGCAGGAAGCAGTGGCTTAGGAAAAACAAAGAGAAGGTAAGTTTTTATAATATATTCTGAAATATAAAGAAAATATTTATATTCTTGAAAATAAAAAACAAGAGGATATTGAGTAACTTTAAAGTTTCTCCTTGAGCAGATGAGAAAATACAGACCAGAGGGTTTTTAAAACTTATGCTAATCTCATATGAAGTCACTCCCAAATTTCAAACATCACTGAAAAGTATTAGTCACTTAGAGAGGATCAGTTCCCATTAAGTGGGACATTATTAATGATGAACTTCCTGTCTTTATTCTTTAATTTTTACTATTTTCTATAGTCTTTTTTTCAAAAATCAATTTCCATGTTGGTTGATCTAGCTTGAATTCCATTAACCTTCAAAAAAACTACTAGTTCAACCTCCACAAGAAATATATAACCAATGTAGAAAAGTTGGAAAATAAAAAACAAAAAACCATTACTTAGAAACAACCAAAACTAATTCCATGGTGTATTTTCTTTACAACTTCTCTATAAATATGTAAGAATTCTTCAAAAAAAGGTGGGGATAAAACAGCACAGATACAGAATTTAGTGTGCAAATTCATGCTTTTAAAGCTTTTAATGTGAGGAAAATGCTCACAAGTGTTAACGAAAAAATTCAGGATGTGAAAGTACAGTCTTTATTGTGTAAAAGACATATATATATAAATATATCAAATGTATGTATAAATTATACCAAATATCAATAGTACAGAATGAAAATATACTAAATATCAATAGAGATAATAATCTCTGGGTAAAAATCTCTTCTCATACTCACTGAGTGCTACCACATTTCAACAACAAACATGCTTTTACCCATCAGGAAAAAAATCAATATCACTTGTTCAAAAACACAATGGAAACCTGCTTTTTAAAATACAGATTTAAAGTGATAGGGTCCAGGCTCTCTCAACAACTTGGAAATATTTTGTTAAAAACAAATGTTTTGACTGAGGGTGGGGCAGTGGTGACGCGGGCGGGCAGGTGGTGCCACATCACTGCCTTTATGACGCCCCCTGATTTAAAATCCTGCTGCTAGCACCTCTCCTACACCATACGGGAGCCCATGATCCTCTAGTGCGCCAAGCTGCGGGCCTGACCAAAGGTTCAGAGACCAACATGGGTAAGAGGATGGTGGCCCGGCTCAGTCTGGGGCTGCTGCTTCTGGCGCTGTTGCTACCCACGCAGGTTTATTCCGAAGTTCCTTTGACCAGCACACCAGAACCTCCCGAAACCACAAAGTCCACATGTGCCCTGCAGCTAACAGGCAGTCTCCTTGTGGTCTTCTTTGCCCTTCTCCATCTTTACCTTTAAGAGATGGGGGCCACGGAACATCCACAGTTCACCAACCCGTATTATACAGCCCAGTCCATCTGGCATCTTGAAGTTCAGTGTGGCAAGGAAACAACAGATCTTCATCAAAGCTACTAATTACTAATCTACTACCACAGAAAATATTGAGTTTCACATTGCCCTGGTTTAAAGAACAGATGAAGGTTTGACTACGTAATGAAGGCCAATATTAAATCGGCTAGAGTTTCACGTACAAGGAAGAAAGAGACAACACCGGAAATTAATGACGTGATTAAGTGTAGCTGAAGAAGTATGGACACTTAAAACTTTACCTTGAAAATAAGAATAATCTGACCTTAATCTATAGAAAAAGGATGAGCCATGGAATGGAGATTCTGTTTTCACATTGGCTCATTAAATCTAGAAGGCAGTAAAATGATTAGGTAAAATAAAGAACTTCCATGATTTCATTCCTATGTACATTGGAAGGAACCACGGGGTGTCACTGTAAGTCCTCTGTATTTCAATCCTAATTTAATGCTGGTATACTCTACATAAAGTTTTACAGTGTTAAAGTTGCACTATTCTCTGGGGAATTTAACTCTTTCCTCTGGGGCTTTGTATTTGATACCGAGTTTGACTTTATGTAGTAATTGACAGGTGCCAGGGCAATAATGGATTGGAATCTACAAATCCAACCGTGAATAATTCTTGCAGATACTCTTAAAAGTCAAGTAATAGGTATTTCCTATCACATCTTCCCATCCCACAAGCGTACCAGATTTGTTTCGCTAACTTGGATCATTTAAATTGATTGTAAAGATTAGAAGTGCATTGACATCAATCAATCTTAAAATACTGCTCTTTATTTTTGCATACTCATATGTTGAATAATTTTTACAACTTAAAAATTTATCTGATTTGAAGGTATATTTGACAAATCTTGAAATTTGGAAATCTTGAAATTTGGGAATCTTGAAAAGAGGCAAATATATGAAGGAGGCAAAAGTAATATGTATTAGGTATTTGGGAAGTGAAGACTGGAAACATGCCTGCATTAAATTCACAGCTCTTTTTGTGCTCTTTCTGTAAATATTTTTTAAAAAGCTTTATGAATCAGAAAAGCTACATTTGGAACCCTTTCTATATCAGTCAATGTTTTAGATAGTTAGAACCTGGTCTTAAACCTAAGTGGACTTGATTCTTGAAATTGAAACTTTTATAACTGCCTTGATATACAGAAACCTTTTTAGAAATAGACATTCCACGAAGTCTTTGGTTTACATGTTCACACACTGATGCTTAGATGTTACAGTGTCCTATGTGGCCATGGTACTCTTAATGAGCCTTACTCTTACATGGTACTCTTAATAAGTCTGACAATATTTGCCATCTTTAGAAACCTACACAGGTACCAGATCCAACAGATCTCAAGCTATGTGAGATCTATGTGTGTGAACGAACCCTCCCTTTTGCTTCACATCTGAACACTATACATCTGTTTCGGATTGTATATTGTGTTTGGAATTGATTTGCATTGAACACAAGCTAGATAAAAATAAATGGCTGAAAGAGCAATGAAAACAAAGTATTGGACATATAAAATGATGTTTATGCATATAAAATTTTAAGAATTATTCAATACTGTTCATAAGGTTATTTAGTAAATAGTTATTGAGTACTTACTATCTTACGAGATATTTAAAAGGAATGTCAAACTCTGGAGCAGTAATTAAATTTTAGACTTTGTTGCTATATCACTATTATTATTTCTGGTTTCCAAAAAAACAACCAAAGGGATACGTTTTTGGATAGAGCCTTTTAATAGACTTGCTTTCATGGTTTTAATAGACTTGCTTTCATGGTGCGGTAGGTCTCTTTTAGTTCTCTCATTGTCTGGCACCATTCTTCCTGGTTCTTTCTCATTCTAATATAGACAAGCTAATAGTCAATATCAACTCTAGAGTATGTTACAATTCTTTTGAATTATTTGTGAGTTCCATTAAGAAAACAAAGTGTTTGGCAATATAGCCAAATATGGCTATACCGTGACCATCAGAGCAATCTCCATCATCTGAAGAAAGATTATACGTATATTCTCATAAAGAACTTTGATCCATAGTATGATAAAAAGTTTATATTATCCTTTGAGCTCCTTTCTTAGATTGGTCTTTATTTAGGAGAGTTGTAATTACCCCGTTATTGACAGTAGATCAATAGCTCAACTATTGATAGTAAGTAGTAAACAATCAGTTTATCAGGACTTCTGCTATTAACTCCCTAATTCGTAATCTGGAGTATGGCTTACCCCTGTGACTTTAAGTTTTCTCACAAAGGCAGGGTAAACTCTGTCAGTTGTGTGGGGGAAAGTCAATCAGAAAGACGACCTACTTAATACCTTGAACAGAGCCATGATGACTAAAGTCTTTGCAAAAAGGAAGTTTGGGTCATGATAGTGTTCCTTTGTTAATTTGATTTAATTTTCAGAAAAATACAATGAAGACCTCTCAGTATGACAATTACAACTTGATGTTTTTTCTGCTCAAATGGATTGTTAATTTTTTTGCTTTTAATTATTACAAACTTCTTGATGAAGGATTATTTTCCACTTTTATCATCCACTTAACATGTTGAAAAAAGAAGCTATAGAGATACTCCTTTTTTAATAAAAATGGCAAAATATCTTAAAGAAGAAACGCTGATTCAGTAAAATAACAGGCAAAATAAATTGTTAAAAATTTTGTTGCTCTAGTACTTAGAATTTGTAGGTGTTAGTCAATTAACAGTTTAGTTTTCTCTCATTTCTAGTCACTTGACCAGACCCATTGCACTATAAATTGATGTTCCCCATTTATCTGTTTGTAACTATTTTTGTTTTGTTTTTACAGTTGATATTGACTATTGAAGTTCTCTGTTCTTTCCACAGAGTACGTCCTTTGCCACCTGGTGACACAGATGACGAAAAAGAATAAAATTTTCTTATTCATCCTTGACTGTTTCCTATTTACTCTGTTATTGTAGGATGTAAATTTGCGTAAATGTATTTGTTCCAATTAGCTTTGTTGAATAGGCATTTAATTTAAATGAGGGTTACATATAGTTATTCAAAAGCAAGTAGTTACGGTACTGGAAAGTTTGTAAGATTAATAATGGTTACTTACCTTAGTATTCAATATAATGTAGCATTTGGTTTCTTTTACCTGTTATTAAGCTTCTTGTTCTTGATAAAAACAAATCATAGCATGGTGCTCTTAATTACAAATCTGCTGTGTTTGAAATTTGCTTAGATCTTTGTACTACTGCAGTTTTTATTGGCGTTAGATTTTTGGAATGGTGCCATATTTTTGTTCCTTTTATTTGCTTTAAAAAGCAGATAGATTTCTGCACATATTAATTAAACTGAACCTACATCCCTTTAAAGAATGGGGACCAAAGATGCAATGCTGAAAAAATTTGGATTGGTGTCTTAGAAAAATGTAAGGCAAGGGTTTAAATGTTTGATAAAGCTTCTAACAACAACAAAAATAAAATACTACCATCGAATCAGGCAGAAGGATTTCATAGACTACATAAAAAGAGGAATTTTCATAGACTGAATTTGGTTCAGTATCATAAAATATTATCCTCTGGGCCAATACATTTAGAGTTGGAAATCAATAAAACATGAAAGGCAAATCATGCCATAAACTCAGAGTTATGTCTAAAGTTTTTAGAGCTACCATTATATTTTTTCAAGATAATCAGGGGTATAATTAAAGAGGGGTTTAATATTACTTAGTAATTCTTGTTTCCTCATCATACTTTTTGCTCACTGACATTTTTTGTCAATAATAACCATGTTTTAACAGGCATTTGTTTTGAAGTTTGTTTTTAATAAATGATACTTATTTTCACAACCGACTGTATCCATGTGTGTGCTTCTTAAGATTATATTCTACTAGATACTTCTATTTTATTCCTTCCAAATACAAATCAGTACATTGAACTGATTGTATCAACTTCCTAACTGAATCCTGATGACTGTAGATTATATTTTTTGCTTTGTCTTTTAGAGGTGGATATTAAACATATTAAACAGAGTGTTAGTGAATTGTGAATAGAGTTTTTATCCTAAGTAGTTCTTTGATAATTAGGCTTCTTATTAAGGAGTAGTTCAAATCAATTCTATTAAAGTCAACTTTTGATGAATCTGAAATCTGATTTGCTATTTTTCACTAGTGGAGAGAGAAACTTTTTGGTGGTGTGTCTAATTTTGTTATGTAATTGTTTCTACAAAAAATTGACCTAAAGAAACTATGGTCTTTTCAAATATACAATATTTGATGATGTCTCACTTTTATTAGGTAGAGGTCCCATATGATCTATTTCCTTTGAAATATAGATTGGCAATTTAGCCTCCTGTAAACATAAGGGAAGTACAGACTCACTGTTTCCATTAAAACTGAATCAAAAAATTTATACGTAATTAAGCTAAGTTTGTAATTTTGTACCCTTCACAAAGTTGATCTGGTTTTCTTCTTTGAATGGATTATTCAAATTATTAATGCTAGTGTTAAATTCCTGGCCAGACAATGGTTAAAGCTACTTTTCTGGAATTTTTGAATAATGGAACATTGTAAGGATCATATGCATTTTGTGTTTATATAATTTCACAAAGGAAGAGCAATACTACAGCCAAAATTATAAAGTGTGCTTAAAGTTATTTATGACAATGCTTATTATTTTCTAAAAAGCAGAAAATAAAGCCTAAAATCACTGAGCCTTTCACATATGTATATATATATACACAAGGCTTACAAATCTCACTATTTAGAATCTTTTAGAGTAACTCTTGGAAAAATTGAAGGTTCAGCTTGGCCTTAGTCCAATCAACATTGTTATAATTGTTCCTTTTACCTTTGAGGACAGCATGTGGAAGTTGGAGCGATTTTCACTGATGTGGAACTGGGGGGAATGTTAGAAGTCATCTTGTTCAGTCCCAGTTACAGCTGTTCATTGGGGGAGACTAGTTGTTTTATGGTTGGCAACTCTAATTGTGAAAAATGTTATGAGTTAAAAATTTGATTTTTTTCTAACTCCCCTCTGCATTTTTGGTCTGTCCTTGACATAACACAGGACAAGTTATTTCTTCCACTTGACAACTTTCAAGTATTTAAAGATAGCTGTTACATCTTTAGCCTTCTCTTCCTAACATTTAATAGTAAATGTTCTATTGATGAAAAAAATTGGATGATTGTTGTCTTCTTGGAAAAATATAAGGCAATTTGGTCCTGAGGTTTTAAATCATTGATAAAGCCATTGTTTATGTCTACTGTTTATGTCACATGTATCCTAAGTTTTTCTAAGTCCCCGTGTAAGGGGCTATGTCTTTTGTGTTTGTATATTGATTAGGCACATAAATGAAATTTAGCTACATTTCCTGTAACTGATCCCAAGTATTCACTAATTGTTTGACTCTAGTTTTGATATCTTACATTTGGAGATGCCAATGGAACTCTAAGAATATTTAGATATTACTGTAGGAATATTTAAATATTAATTGAATAACAGTTTCCCAAAAATAAACATTAGATACCCTATGTCTTTCTTAAATGATTACAAAGGGCAATAAAAATGAAAAATAGAAGAACTGGGAAAAAAGGCTGGAGGTCATGTTGATCTACAGGATGAAGGTAGTATACTGACTTTGAAGGCTTTTTCAGATCTAGCCTAGATCTGAGAGCACTGTCTTAGATTCATATGAAGAAAATAGATTCCTCTAGTACTGCTCACAAACCCCTAAAAGTGTAGTTAAACCCACATAGCTAGTTTTAGGTATGATTGTCCGCTATACCTTTAGAGGTCTCCAAACAATGAGTATGTTGAAAATGATAGAATTACAGAACTCAAGTGAATATTTAGGAGTCAAGCCAGTTATTCATATACCTATACAAAAGTGAATAATAAAACTGTAGGAAGAGAGGATCTAAATGAATACTGGTTAAATTGTATGTCTTCAGACAGTGGGAAAAAGATGAGGCATAGAATTTGCAGTTCTATTATTGGCTTAAACTACTACATTTAATCGTTACTAATTTTACCCAAGAAACCTTTCTATAGAACACATTTGCCATAATTGTGTCTTAAAGTTTTTAGAGACATCTAAGTCCACCAATTTTAGATAAATCATTGTTTATTGGGTTCGTAGTTTTATTTTCTAATTAGAATATTTTTTATATTTAAACCTGTTGGCAATCGAAATACCAATCTATTTTGTCATGATAACAATTTATCACTTGTCACAGCCAGGAACAATTACCAGATGTTCTCATGTTCCATTTAAATTGTGTATGTGTGCATCTGTATACTTCCACATGTATGCATGTCCGTAAGAAGGGTTTGAAATGTTTAAAACTTACTAAACAACCTATTGCTAACAATTGAATCTGAAGGGATTTCCTAAAGGTTTTGCTGAACTGACTAGGGTAAATCAATTTAACGCTGTCCCATATGTACAGGAAACCAACAGATCGGCTGTTTTAAGTTACCAAAACTCATTTCCTCTGCACCAGCTGAGGTGGACCACAGTCCAATATTGATGACTAAGAGGTTGTCGTGACCAATAAAATTAGAACCAGCAGTTCCAAGTACATTCACTTCCATAGAAAAAGAACAAATTCAGGAGCTCCTCTTTAAGCTTTAGTGCTTTTAAGCAGACCTATTCAGGATAGGAAAGTCAAACCAAGATTTTCTACTCATGTTTCTCTCAATGCCCAACTACATTTCTCTGAATATTGAACTGCCGTTATGATACGGGTGATTTTTCTAAAGAGGATTAGTTATATTGCTGGCTTTTACCCCAACCAGTTTTTCCAATATTTTCAAAGCCCAGATCACCCTGATACAGTAAATGAGGTTTTTCTTGTCCACAGTGTAGGTATGAAAGTTTTTTCTGAGTGGAGGATTAAATTTCTTCCTTCTTCCCAAGCTTGATTATGGGCTTCCTTTGGCCTTTTCTCATTGTTTTTTCTTTTAAAGATTAAAATCACTCTACTCAATTTATAGCGAATCTTTATTTTCTCCTTCCATTTAACTAGGGTATTTCCCGATCATATACAAACGTACAATCCTTACAAAAGATAGATTTAGACAAAACTTTTCTCACCATTCCGTTAGGCGCGGTCAAAGGAGAACGAAGTACATGAAAAAGCTTTCATGACATTGAATACTTTATTGATTAAAAAAATTGTATTTACTTAGAAGCATTCAGAATGTCAACAAAACAGGTTCATTTTTATTTTATTTTTTTGCAATTACAGAGTGGTATTCAGTTAACAGAACAATTATTTAACATTGAGTATTTTTAAAACCCAGTTGAAACACAACTGAAAATCCACAAGAGGGAGATGCTTGCTAAACCGACAGAAAATAACTCACGAGGGACCAGTGAGACTTAGGTGGAGCCAAAGGGTTGGCCTGAGAGTCAGGGCGGGAGGGAGCAGGTGTATATAGTGGTCGGAGGCAGATGGGGGGAGTACAGCTGAAGGGAAAAGCAGGATGAGCTTTGTGACCCGCTGCAAAGCGCGTGCTCTGTCTAAAACCAGGAGCCGAATAGGAGCACACGCGCCCAGCTACCTCCGGAGAGTCCCAGAAGAAATGGGGGGTGGTTGTCTTTGAAGGCACTTCCGCTTAGCAACCCCACGCGGTTGCTAAGGAGTGGCTGTAGTGGGGTGACCCGGAAGTGGTGGTATCCGTTTCTCGCTGCTTGCTTTAACTTGGTCCTATCCAGAGCGCCCGGGTGCTCTGCACCGGCCGAGGGTGGGGCCAGAGCTAGTGGTTCCGGTTCGGCTCCTGCCGCCCCTCGGCTCCTCGCCTTCCCCCTCCCCTCCCACACCTCTCCTCCCTCCCGTTCCTGGGAAAGAGAGAAGCCTCTTCTGCGGGTGGGTAGAGAAGCGCACGGCGCCTCGGGGCGGGGACCGCGCCCGCCCCTTCTGAGCCCCGGAGCACGGCCAGACTAGGTACTCGCTCCGGCTTCGACGGGGTCCGGGAGGCTGGAGCCAGAGGGTGCGTGTGTGTCTGTGGGGGTTGGTGGGGGGCCCTTCGCTCGGTCGGGGAGTGGGACGCCGAGATCCTGGGTGGGGCGCAGGCCGGCGTGTGTATCTATGGAGGGTTGCGGGGGTGGAGTGGAGGGGCTAGGAGACACCGCGGGCGAAGAGTTTCAGGTGGCCGGGTGAAGGTTGCGGGAGTCGCCACCTCGGATGCAGAAGACTTCGGCCGGTCTGGACCGGGACTTGGCCACCTGGAGGGCTCGCTCTGAAAGGGGGAGCATCCTCCCGGGCCAACAAGAGAGCATGGACCTTGGCGGGGTGGTTGGGGCAATCCAGTGCTTCCATTGCCCGTTTGCCTTGCCCATCCCGCTGGGACAGCCGGATTCGAGGGTTGTGGGGGTTGTGAGTCGGCTGGGCACCGTGGGGAGCCGCCCTTGGCAGAGCTAGGACCCAAGAAGGGGTAAGGAGACCTCCCTCCACCCAACTTCCGTGCGCTTCCCCCACTTCTTCCTTTACTGCTCTGGCCCCTGCGTCCTACAGGAGCGATACCCCCCGAGTGGGCAGGCATCGCAGCGTGAGAGACAGAGGGTGCAACTGGGTTTGTTGTCTCTAAATGATACTTCAGAGGTTTGGGAAGTGCCAGAATAGCTTATTCAACAAAGGCTCCCAGTTCGATATTAAATCTGGTGTAAATTATTTTAGGAAAGTGCAATTCCGAAAAGCCTCAAAGTATAGGCTAGTCTGGCATAGCCTTGTTTGGTAGATATGCGTGTTATAAAAAATAGACTAGGGGAACCGTATAGATAGAGAGGGTTATGGGAGACATGTTGAGGCAAGCCTTTTCCAACCTCTTTTTTACCTGCCAGTAAGCCTGCCCTAGTTTAAATGAAGCAGAAAGATCCTCTTCATTTATATTTCAATCAGTGACCGAATTATAGGTGTCGTGTGTTGATAGAAGTCTCGGAGTAGATATGCTCGGAGAGACAAGATTGTCTGCTTTTGAGCCTGGCTCTTAATCTTTTAAGGAGATAATTGTGGTCAAGTGGAGTGTTGGCTTTCAGGTAGGTAAATCTGGGATTGAACCCTGCCAGGCTGCCACTGGCTAGTTGTTGATCGTCGGCAAGTCATGGAACCTACCAGAGATTCATTTTCTTCATAAGTGAAACGAGTTGAAATTCTTACCAGTATTGTTAAAGGGGGGTAATATATTTGAATAACAGCCCACTTTAAATGGAAGCACCTTCTACTTGAAAGATGAATTATCATTAATCTTACACAGTTAAGATAGCCCAGTTTTGTGGAATGAGGTTTGAGATAGAAAGGGAATTGAGATAGGAAGGGAATTGGATAATATTCCAAAACGTGTATACAGCAGGACTTTCAGTGTTCACAGGAATTGATCATAAGTAGTATCTAATTCAGTTATCAGTAGTTTCTTAAAACTCTTAAAAATAAAGTGGAATATGTGCATTTATTGAAATGACCAATGATGTTTTAAAGGTTTTTCTCAGATTTGTGATGTGTGTGGTATGGATTGATAAGGAAAACATTTTAAAAGTAATGTATGTAAATATTAGTTAACGTCACATGTCTCTGAAGAGAATTAAAATTGGGGTATAAAATACAAAGTAGTTGTAATTTTAAGATTAAAATCAACATCAGTAGCATGACTCATCTTAATTAGATTTAAACTATTAGCAAAACTTACAGAATTCTTATATTGTATAATATTCTGTAAAATAAATGAAAATGGAATGAATTTCTGCCTTTATATTATTCATGATGAGAATATAGAAATAGATCTCAGAAACATGAAGTCTCTATAATGCATTTGTTTTATAGTTTTAAAATGATATTTATATGTAACCTATTGTATGTCAGATTTTTCAGCTGCTTTTTCATGTAACATAGTAATAAAAGAAGTGTACTTTATACTCAAAGGATAAAAAAATCAAATAACTTGCTTTAATAATAGTTTTTGTGTGTGTGAAAAGTGGGAACAGTTTGTAATTCAGTATCACGTTTTAGAGAGCTTTACAGATTTTGCATAATTTTGAGAGAAAATTTCAAATATATTTTTCCCCATGTCTTTATCTTTTAAACAGGGATGAACTTTTTAATGAAACGCTGATAGAAGTCTCCAATTATATTGCATGCTCCTTGAGGTGGAAATACTATTTTAAATTTTTTCCACCACTGCAGCTAGGCAATAACTTGGTCAAATTGATATATGGATATATTTAAAATTAATAAAGTATCAATACTATGTTTTTAAATTGAAATTAGGTTTTTGCTACAGTTTTAGTAAGGTTATTCAACTTTTTGAAAGGTTATTCAACTTTCTAAATGGCTTTTTTGAGAGAGTGAAACCTTTAGTGTATCTATAAGCTTTTAGCTGTGTTTTCCAGGATCATTTTTTCATCATCCTTCAAATCTTAAATCTGAGGCCATATTTTCTTGCTTTGGTAAAGCTATTGGTAGCTCCTGTCCCCCCCCCCCCCCCCGTTTTTCATAAAACTTTTTGAACAATGTACTTTGGTATAAGAAGATACTAGCTGTTAGAGTAAAACTATCTATCTAAATTATAGGCAATTGTAGTGACTGTTAGAGATGATACTTTCTCAATGAACTTTTCCACCCAAAGTATGTGGCTGTTCCAAGGATCTTTGCAGTTGTCAGTTATGGAATTTGCTTGTCACGAAATCTAAAAATGACTAAACCTTCCTTTAATATCCATCCTTTCATGATCTCAGAAACATTTAGGAAAGATGGGGAAGGTTTATATACCATATACTAGAATCAAATAATAAACAATGTTATTGGAGCTGCCAAATCAGGAGTGAAAAGTTACTGTGGAAATGTTTTAAAAATGGCAGGCAGTGCTTTACTCAAACCAAATGAGTATCTTCCAGAGATTGTTTCTATTTTAAAGCACATTTCTTTTTGGAGATACGGTGTAATCTCTAATAAGGGTGAATAATCATTGTATCCAGAAAAAAAGGTTGATACCATAGACAGATTTTAATATTATCAATCTTTTTTTTTTTTTAAATTGGGGAAGGGGAACAGGACTTTATTGGGGAACAGTGTGTACTTCCAGGACTTTTTTCCAAGTCAAGTTGTTGTCCTTTCAGTCTTAGTTGTGGAGGGTGCAGCTCAGCTCCAGGTCCAGTTGCCTTTGCTAGTTGCAGGGGGTGCTGCCCACCCCCCTTTCCGGGAGTCGAGGACTTGAACTGGCAACCTTGTGGTTGAGAGTTCGCGCTCCAACCAGCCCAACCAACCGAGCCATCTGGGAGGAAGCTCAGTTCAAGGTGCCATGTTCAATCTTAGTTGCAGGGGTCACTGCCCTCCATCCCTTGTGGGACTCGAGGAATCGAACCAGCAACCTTGTGGTTGAGAGCCCACTGGCCCATGTGGGAATCGAACTGGCAGCCTTCGGAGTTAGGAGCATGGAGCTGCAACTGCCTGAGCCACCCGGCCGGCCCTAATAGTATCAATCTTGATAGAAACTTCTCAGTGGATTCAGGGAAGTGGAAGTAGAGTTTCATGAAAGAATTTTAGAATTTGTGGAATGATAATTTTTTAAACATCTAACTTCTCTCTACTCATTTCTGCCTAATAACAAAAACTTTGAGAATCTGGGAGAAAAAAGAATGAATTTACTTCAGAATTACCATTTTCAGTTTTGTAGATTACTTGGAGAGCTAAATTAGATTTTGACAGTGTTGGGATTGTGTTCAAGATGGACTCAGGAAAAAAAATTAAGAGAGATGCCATCTGTTTCAGATTCTTTATTCCCTTGCCCCTTCATATTTTGTGGCTCTGAATTCATCAGATTATTGTTCAAAAATAAGAATCCTCAGATATAAGTTACATAATTTCAGCTGTATCAGTGTACGAACTTGCATCTTTGTATTGAGTTACACAGATCACAGACATCTGTTAAAAGTGTTTGTTATTTCAGACTATGTTAACATTAGGTAGGTTCATGTATCTTTGTCTTTATTCACTAAACAAACCATATTTGTCGGTAATGCTTACCGTAGTCCACTCTTGGTGGAAGTTGCTAAAAATAAAAAGAAATGGATTGTGGAGATGTAGAATAAAACTTTTTCTCCCCTTTGATGTCACAACCAGAAGAAAAGCTTCTGAGGATTTTTTATTTAGCGCTAAGGGCACTTAAACTTCGTCTTTCAGTAGTGAGTTTTGCCTTACTTTATGCCAGTTGCTATACTTTTCATCTAAATGGTACCGTACAGTTCATAGGGCATATATTTGTCACTTTTCAGTTTGGATCTTAATAAATTCTGAGGTCAGTCTTTTGGGTTTACTGAGCTGGAAAAGCCCACAACTCGTGCAGGTTACAGTAGCTGGCAGGTAGCATGGACCAGAAAGATCCAGGCATCTTTGAGAAACTGTAAGTAGAACTAGTGTGGTATCCCAGAAATGGCCTGAAGAGAGCCATCTGGATGGAAGAGAGCCATACTGTGCAGCAGCAGGAGTGTTGTGGTGATATAGGAAGACAGACGGACTGCTGCTACCCCGCTCTGGTCTGTTAGTTACCCAGAAGCGCTAGGTGGGTAGTGTAGTTACGGCAGGGCTGGGGTGTCAGGGATGGGAATTGTTCTTCAATAATTGCTCACCCGTCACAATGGAGGCATTGACATACCGGGGAAAGGGATATTCTCTTGGATTTTGCCTTGGCCAGAGAAGCTGAGTGAACAGGTAGCCATTGCCCTTGCCATCAAAGAGGACTTGGTGCGCAACACCTGTGGGTGCTGGGTAAGCCTCTCAGAATGCTGCAGTGTGACGTCCCCATTAAAATGCCACATAAATTTTTAGGGAACCATAGCATTGGACCCACATTGATTTCTGTAGCTAATACTTTCTAACTCTTTAACCTACAAAGAAGGCCATTGAGGATTTTGGCGCCTCTGAATGAAAGTACTGTACATTGACGTCCCTCTTGATGCATTTATAAATACACTTTAGTTTGTTGGCATTAATGAATGATGTGAAAGGGTTTTAAGTTGTGTGTGTGTGTGTGTGCTTGAGTGTCCATGATAATCAGCAGATCTCATTTTAGTTCTTCAGGCTAAATTGCTAACCATAACTGTGGTCTCAGGCAGCTTCTCAGCTGTGTATCTTCTCTACTTCCTACCGTGTTACCCCGAAAATAAGACCTAGCCGGACCATCAGCTCTAATGTGTCTTTCGAAGCAAAAATTAAGACCCAATCTTATTTTAACATAATATAAGACCAACTCTTATATTAATTTTTGCTTAAAAAAGACGCATTAGAGCGGATGGTCCGGCTGGGTCTTATTTTCAGGGAAACGCGGGAGCTGTCACTCTGATGTAAGTGCTAGTGAGCAGGGGTATGATCAAAATGACCAATAAGACAAAGACAGGGGGATTAAAGCTGAATTATTTTATTTAAAGTTAATTTCTTTGTTTACTTACTAGAATTTCTGTAGGCTAAAGTAGCGGTATCTACTTTTTGAGATTGTGGGATGTCCAATTATTTAGAAAATTAAGACTTTTTTTGGAACAGTTTTAGATTTACAGAATAATTGAGCAGATAGAGTCCATATCTCTCATCCACATAATTTTCCACCCACTCCCCCTATTATTAACATCTTACATTAGTGTGGTACATTAGTTAAAATTAATGTACCAATATTACCAGTATTGATTCATTATTATTACTATAATCCATAGTTTTTATTAAGGTTCACTCTTTGTGTTGTATAGTTCTGTGGATTTTAACAAAAGTGTAACATGTATCCACTATTACAGATTCATACAGAATACTTTTATACCCTGAAAATCCCGTTTTACCTATTCAGCCCTCCTGTTTTTCCCCCCAGAAAATCCCTGGCAACCACTGACCTTTTTACTATCTCTATAGGTTTGCCTTTTCCAAAATTGCATATAGTTGGAATCATGTAGTATGTGAACTTTTTAGACTGGTTTCTTTCACTTAGCAATGTGTATTCCATGTCTCTTTGTGACTTGATAGTTCATTTCCTTTTATTGCTGAATAGTTTTGCGTTATATGGATGTTGATCCCTTCACCTATTGAAGGACATCTGGCCACTTCCATTTTTGAGGGGATGATGAATAAAACTGCTGTAAACGTGCATGTGCAGGGTTTTGTGTAGACGTGCCTTGATCTCCTTTGGGTAAATACCTAGGAGTGGGATTGCTGGATCGTATGGTAAAACTGTGTTTCATTTTGTAAGGAACTGCCAAACTGCACTCCCATCAGCAATGAGTGAGCCTTCCTGTTGCTCTACATCCTTGTCAGCTTTCGTATTATCAGTTGTAGCCAATTGAATAGGTGTTTTAAGTTATGTTTCCCCAGTGGCATACAGTGTTGAGCCCCTTTTCTTTCATGTGCTTATTTGCCATCTATGTGTCTTTGGTGAGGAGTCTGTTCAGATCTTCCGCCCATTATTAAATTGGGATCTTTGTTTTCTTACTATTGAGCTTTAAGTGTTGTTTGCATATTTCAGATACAGATCCTTTAACAGATAAATAATGTTTCACAAATCTTTTCTTCCAAACTGTGGCTTGTGCCCTTTATTCTCTTAACAGTGTCTTTAATAGTACAAAAGTTTTTAATTTTAATAAAGTCCAACTTATTTTTTCTTTCACTGAGCATACTTTTGGTATTGTATCTAAAAACTCATTGCCAAACCCAAGATCACATAGATTTTCTTCTGTGTGATCTTTGAGAATTTTCATAGTTTTGCATTTTACATTGAGTTCTAAGATTCATTTTGAATTAATGCTTGTGAGAATTTTAAGGACTGTGTCTGTATTTGTGTTGTTGCACAGGGATGTCCATTGTTTTATAAAAATATTTTCTATTTTAAAAATGTCAACGTGGTATTTAAAAAATACTTTATTGATTTGGAACAGTTTTGTATTCACAGCAAAATTCAGAGGAAGGTACATAGATTTCCCATATATCCCCTGCCCCCACACATGCGTAGCTTCTCCCACTATCAACATCCCCCACCAGAGTGGGACCTTTGTTATAATTGATGAACCTACTATTGATACATCATAATCACCCAAAGTTTATAATTTAATTAGGGTTCATTCTTTGTGTTGTACATTCTGTGGAATTGGAAAAATGTGTAATAATATTTATCCATCATTATGATATACAGAATATTTTCACTGCCCTAAAAATCCTCTGGGCTCTGCCAATTTGTCTTTTACTTCTACCCCAACCCTGGGCATTTTTTTTAAAGAAACTAAAATGAATAAAACAGTTTGTGGGGTTAGTTTGTTTTTTTTTCTTCCCATACTTTCTGTCATCTTGGATCTTCTGTGGGGGTAGTTTTTTCTTTTTTTCTTTTTTTTAAAGGAGGGCGCAGCTCACAGTGGCCCATGTGGGGATCGAACCGGCAACCTTGGTGTTATCAGCACCATGTTCTAACCAACTGAGCTAACCAGCCACCCCATGTGGGGGTAGTTTTGAAAAGAGATTTTCCTAACATTCTCAGATGTAATTAGAAGCATCGTACAGGGTGTTGAGTGTCCCCTTTTTAAAAAAAATTGATATTAGGTCATTAGATATTAGTTGACAGGTGCCAAATTCTTTGTTTGAGATATCTAATTGGGCATTAGGATGGGTGAGCTAAATGTGACATTGGCCATATAACAGTTGCAGGTGGTAAAAGAGATCAAAATTCAGAATTTTTGAACCATCACTTAAGGTCCTTTGCCACTTGCATTTCATTATCACGCAGCATTTCAGCTATACAGATTTCTTGGCTGCCCTCTCCGGTGTTTGCTTCTTATTACACTTGTTGAAGATTGCCCAGAAGCTTGAGCTGGCAAAGATTGAGTAGGAGGAGTGAGTAAGTACATGGGGACTGCTGTAGTTGCCTGATAATTTCCAATTCTGACTCAGAGTGTGAATATCTATTCTAAAAGTTATCAAATGCTGTCCTGAGACACTATTACGTACATAGCCTAAGTAGTCATTGTTAGCTAGAATCCTCTGTCAGTTGGCTTTTAACTGTCCCATCCTGGACTTCTAGGACACCCTTTGTATTCCTGAATATCTTAACCTTAATTGGTATTATGACTTCCAGGTATTCTGGCCATCTAGGGTGTGATGTAAAAATTGTTTGATGACTTCATGTTTGGTGGATTTTGTTTGCTTTTTCACCTAAATAACAACGGGCACAGGAACAATCTGTGTGAAAGCACTTAGGTTTTTCAAAGATGGATGCTCTCCAAATCAATCAATACATAAACTCACTTTGTCTTTAATGGAATCCATCTGGTTTTATGCTTGTGTTTCTTAAGTTTTGTAGATTATGGAATCACAAAGCTAAAAGAAAACTTGGAGAGGGTCTAGTTAGACTCTTTTATTTTATAGCTGAGACTACTTAAGTGCTAAGTGACTTACTCAAGATTGTACAGCTGATGAGTCAGGCTGGAACCCCAGTCTCCTGACTCCCAGTCCAGTCCTATTTATGATATAATCCACTAATTGGTTCTAGTGAAGGCATGATTTCTTAAGAAGTAAACTTTCCAGGAAATTTAATTTGGCTAATAAACCACTACAGTATTAGAATTCAAATATTCGGTTGAATTTCCTAGTTAATTGCTGAAATGTTGAGTGTGTTTTTCTTTACCATGTGTCACTGGATCTTTAGTTAAGAGCAAATTTATTTTTCATATTCTAGATAGAAATCTGCCAATTCAAAAATAATGAAGATACTGCATCCTGTATTTATTAGCAAGCACACATTTGGCTGCATTAAAATGAATTAAAGTATTTTTTTTTTGGCACAGTGGAGATAATTTGTTAATATTTAATGTCATAAGGCAACAATGGAATTCTGCTCTATGTGGTGGTGTATTTATAAAACTAGAGTGGAGTGTTATGTAAAAAGTAAAAGTAGAGATTAATTTAACATGCATCCGGTGAATTCAGGGCTTGAAGGAAGCACATCTGTTGAGAAAACAAATCATAGAACTATTCAGAGTTTCAGCATCTTTAACTATGTGTGCTTTGATTCTCTTTAACTGTTTTGAAACAGTTTTAGTGGATTTAGAAAATCCATTCTCAGGAAGCAACTATGAAACCATTTCTGATGCTATTACTCATCATTCTTCACAGTATTTTGATACATTAGTATTTTTCTTTCCAATTTATTTATTGGGGCAGGAAGGAGTTAAATGACTTGCCATAACAGTATTAATTTGTTGCAGAACTGTGTTTATAAAGTGGGAGTATAGTTTCCTGAATTGGATAGATTAGAAATATTTTAAAGCTCTGAATTCTATGTTGAATCCACAATCAGTGAAGAAATAACCACAGAGCTATGCATTCATCATCATACCAGTGCTATAGGAACGTAGAAATTGAAGTTATGGTCATCGACCAACTTGGAGAAACAAGATTTAAAATGAAAGGTAGAGTAATACAATCTGTCTGTAACTAAATGCCGATTTGGTGCTATAATCTGGGAATACTATAGGAAGTTAGAGGAGAGAAAATTCAGTGAGTGTTCATAGTCTTGATGGGAAGGAGACAAGGTCACGTGGTGGGTCGCAGCTCTGGCTAGCTCATTCACATTACTTGGGGAAACTTCCCAGGATCAGTTGAATCAGAACCTAAGGGTGGAGCATCCATAGTTTTTAAAAACTTACTCAAGTAATTGTAATGTACAGAAACTGTTAAGAGAACCACAGCCTTGAAGGATGGTTGCGATTTGGGTAGGCAAGGAAGTGTTTTGGGGCAGCACAATTAAGCATGGAGGGAGCATTGGGTACAGCGCGTGAATAGGACTATAATCCAATCAAAGCAGTTGCATGCCGGTTAGGGAGTAGGGAGAAATAAGCTTAGGGAGGCCAAATGGAGCCATTTTGGAGTAGTGCTTCTCAAAGTGTGGTCCCTTCACCAGTGTCACCTGGAAATGTATTACAGACGCATATTTTGAGGCTCTGTTCCAGACTTAACTGAATTGGAAACCCTAGTGGCGGAGTCCAACAATCTGTTTTAACAAGATTCCAGACGATTCCGGTATACACTAAAGCTTGAGTTTAATAGCTATTAATAGAGGATAATTTAAGTTAGGCAGAGGAAGTTAGTTAGATTTGATGTTAAGTTAGAATTAATAAGTTTGATTTCATAAGTCGGGCAGAGGAAGTTAGATTTGATAAATAAGACCCATTAATGATTTTTTAAAAATTTCTTTATTGAGGAACAGTGTGCTTCTCCAGGACCCATCAGCTCCAAGTGGCTATCCTTCACTCTAGTTGTGGAGAGTGCAGCTCAGCTCCAAGTCTACTTGCTGTTTTCAATCTTTACTTGCATGGGCGCAGCCCACCATCCCATGTGGGAATTGAACTGGCAACCTTGTTGAGAGCTCGTGCTCTAACCAGCTGAGCCACCTGTCTGCCGCCCATTAATGATTTTTTAAGCTGGGGAGTAACAAGATGTATTTGTATGTATGCAAGGTAAATGTGATTGTGATGTGCAGAATCCTTTGGACTAAGACATAGGAACGAAGGAAGCCAGGTGAGGCGGTACAGACGTACTCTAGTCACAGTGGGGGCCTGTTTTAGGGAAATATTGACGAAAACAGAATAGTAATAATAGCGATGGCAATTTTTTAAGTGTTTATGGAATGGGCAATATGCTAAATGCTTTGGACACCTCTCATTTCACTTTCACAGCAAGTCGCTGAAGTGTCTATTGTTCCCATTTTACAGATCAAGTAATGAGGCAAAGAAAGGAAGGTTACCTTCCAAGTTCACACTGCTGGTGAGTGGTATACGCAGGATGTCAAGTCAAGTATCTCTACCGTTAAAGCCTCTTTTGAAGAAACAGCTGATAATATCTGGAGACCAAGAGATAAAGGAGAAAACTAACTCAGAAAAGTTTTAATCCTAAGTGACAGAGAGCAAGGGGAAGACACTGTTAGAAGGGAAATAGTGCTTCCAGTGGGTAACAGGGCAAATCATTTAGCTCCTTTGAAACTGTCTCATAAAAGTGACTGTGAAAAATAAGCAATGGGGATTTTTGTACTGTGTTTTTTAGGGGTAAAGTTCTTGTGATACCATAGCTATGAAGTGACTTGTGCTAGCTGTTTTCTGGGTTTTGTCCTTTTTGCTCATGATGACTGAATGAGAAGAACCACTTCATCCAGCTTTTAAAAAATATCTTTTAGATTTTAGAGTAAGTCAGTCCATGAGTAAATTATGCCTGAGAAGCTTTCTATAATACCACTCTTCCCTCTCTAGAGAAATATTTGTTAATTTAGAAAAAAGGTCAGAAGCATCTTAAGACAGCTTAAGAAATATTTGTGTTATTTTGTTTTAGTGTATACTGGAATCATCTAGAGTCCTGTTAAAACAGATAGTTGGGAAGCAATAAGTAGTAAAATAACTTAACATGCTTGGGTAATCATTTTCTTAAGATGTTATGAGTTCTGTTCTAGCACCCTCTTATTTATTAGGTAAAAAATTGACATCATAAAACTAACCATTTTAAAGTGCACAATTTGGTGGTGCTTGGTACATATGTTATGTAACCATAAACTTTATCTAGTTCTAAAACATTTTCATCATCCCAAACGGAAAAATCCCAAACCTTCCTTTCCATAGCCACTGGAAAACACTAATCTGTTTTCTGTCTCCATGAATTCTCCTATTCTGGATATTTCATATAAATGGAGTCCTACAATATGACCTTTTGTGTCTGCTCTTTTTGTCTGTGTATCTGCTTCTTTTACTTAGCATACTTTTCTCTAGGTCCATCCATGTTGTAGCATGTATCAGTACTTTGTTTTTTTTTATGGCCAAATAACATTCCACAGTATGGATAGACCGCGTTTATCCATTCATCAGTTGATGTACAGCTTTGTTTGTTTCCTCCTTTTGGTTATTGTGAATAGTGCTCCTATGAGTGTTGATGTACAAATTTTTGTTTGAATACCTGTTTTCAGTTTTTTTTTAGGGGTTTGTACCCAGGAATCGGATTGCTGGGTCATACGGTAATTCTTCATTTTATTTAGTTTTGGAGGAACTGCCAACTATTTTCCACAGTAGCTACACCATTTTACATTCTCATCAGCGATGTTCAAGGGTTCTAATTTCTCTCTGCCTTCAACAACATTTATTTTGTGACTTTTAATAAATTATAGCCATCCTAGTGGGTGTAAGTGATACTTCCTGATTGTGCTTTGCATGTCCCTAATGAACAAATGTTGTTGAGCATCTTTTCTTGTGCTTATTGGCCATTTGTATATATATTTTTTTGTGTGTGAAATGTCTGTTCAAGTCCTTTGCCAATTTTTTTTTTTTTTGGTAGAGAGTTTTCATGTTTTTTGTTGATAATTGGTCTGATTTCACATTTTAAGTAGATATTCATTAAATGTAGCTCTATCTTAAGCTGCCATACTTTATAAGTGATTATTGCACAGATTCACGCAATGGTTTCTTCTCTTCCTATAGTTGCTTTTAAAAAAAATGTGGTAATAGCCAAGACATGGAAATAACCGAAATGCCCATCGGTCGATGACTGGATTAAGAAACTGTGGTACATTTATACAATGGAGTATTACACAGCCATAAAGAAGAAAGAAATCTTACCATTTACAACAACATGGATGGACCTAGAGAACATTATGTTAAGTGAAATAAGTCAGACAGAGAAAGACAAATACCATATGATTTCACTTATATGTGGAATCTAAAGAAAAGAATAAGTGAATGAACTAATCAGAAATAGTTTTGGAGACATAGAGGAAAAACTGAGGGTTGCTAGATGAGGGGGTGGGGGTAAAGGGGAAGGTGAGAGGATTAGAAAACAGTAACCACAAGATGGCCATGGGGTTTTGAAAATTAATTTGGGGAACGTAATCAATAATGTAAAGATTTTGTGGGATATCCGATGGACACATGTCCCATTTGGGAGACCACCTCAGGGAAGATGTAGATGCCTGATCACTGCACTGTACACCTGAAGCTGAAGCTGAACAATAATGAATGCCAACTACAATTTTATATATATATACATATATGTGTGTGTGTGTGTGTGTGTGTGTGTGTGTGTGTGTGTGTATACTTACAAGAAGCGGAGTACAGCATTAGGAATAGAGACAGTGGAAATGTAATGGCTGTGTGCGATGTCAGAGGGATAGTGGATGGGAGGGGGGTTCACACAGTGTGAGGGATATAAATTATAAACATCTAAGTATTACTTTGTCTTGTGCACCTGAAACTAATAAAAAAAATGTGGTAAAATATAACATAAAATTTACCGTTTAACAATTTTAAGTGTATCTGTGGAATTAAGTACATTCACATTGTTGTGCAACTATCACCACTATCTACAGACTTTATCTTCCATAACTGAAATGCTGTTGAGCATGGGTGTACAAACATCTGTTTGGGTCCCTGCTTTCAGTCTTTTTGGGTGTATGTATATCCAGAAGTACAATTGCTGGATCATACGGTAGTTCTATGTTTAACTCTTCTGAAGAATCAATCGTACTGTTTACTGTAGATGCTGTATCATTTAACATTCCCATCAGCAATGCACAAGGATTCCAGATTTGTCCACAATCTCGTCAACAGTCACTTTTTATTTTTTGATTATAACCATGCTAGTAGGTGTGAAGTGGTATCTTGTGGTTTTGATTTGCATTTCTCTAGTCACTAGTGATACTGAGAATCTATTCATGTGTTTATTGGGCATCTGTGTATCTTCTTCTAAGAGCTTTACAGTTTTAGCTCTTATATTTAGGTTTTTGATCCTTTCTGAGTTATTACAATGTGAGGTTAAGGTCCAACTTCATTCTTTTGCATGTGGGTATCCAGTTATTCCATTTCCATTTGTTGAAGAGACTGTTCTTTCCCCACTGAATGATCTTGGCATTCTTGCTGAAAATCAATTGGTCATAGATGTATGGGTTTATTTTTGGACTCTCAGTTCTGTGCCATGGACTGTAGCTTTGTGGTAATTTTGAAATCATGAAGTGGAAGCCTCCAGTTTTGTTTTTCAAGATTTTCTGAGATTGTCCAAGATATGATCAAAAAATGTGGTGAATGCTGCTGGCAAGTGCCATCCAATGGAAAGGCAGGAATCTAGTATGGGAAGCGGGCATCGAACCTTAGTAACAGTGTCTGACAATCAATTGTGTGTCAGTTACTGTTGAGAGAAGGTATGTTTTACAGTGTGCCGTAAATCATGGATCATGAACAGCACATTAACATGAAATGGGAAAACGGTTTCATCCTCCATCATGACAACATGCCATGTCACACATTGCTTCTGATAGGCAATTTCTGTCAAATAAAAACATTATGGTGTGTCCTCATCCACCCTATTCACCGGATCTGGCACCGTGGGACTTCTCGCTTTCCCCAAAGTCAAAGTGACCATAAAAGATAAACATTTTGAATTCATTCAGGACATTGAGCCAGCTGCGACAGAGCAACTAAAGACACTCGTGAAAGAGGACTTCCAGAACTGCTTCAGACAGTGGCAAGAATGATGGGATAAGTGTGTACGAAGAGGGGGAATATTTTGAAGGGTGATTAATGGCAATGTGTCTTTTACTAGAATAAATTTTTATTTAAACATTCACCATAGTTTTTGATCATACCTTCTATTTTGGCTGTTTATTGTCCCTTACAAATGCACATGAATTAAAAAATTTCTTTCATTGCCTTATGGTTTGCATTATACATTTACAACTCATCTGAGTCTACTTGCAAATAACACTATACTGTTTCGTGGTTTGTTGCAGGTACTTTATAACAGGATTCCCAATTCCTCCTTTCAGTCTTTTTAAATTTATTGATGCTTGTCTTGTGGGTTAACAAGACATTATCTATCCCGGAGAATGTTCCACGTACACTTGAGAAAAATGTATATCCTGCTGTTTAGTTATTGGTGTTCTGTATATGTCTGTTAGGTTTAGTTGGTTTATAGTGTTGTACACATACTCTGCCTTATTGATGTTCTGTCTGGTTGTTCTATCCATTATTGAAAGTGGAGTGTTGGCATCTCCAACTATTGTTGTAGAATTGTCAATTTCTCCCTTCAATTCTGTGTTTTACTTCATATATTTTTCTTTTTCTTTTGTTTTTTAATTGGGGAATATTGGGGAACAGTGTGTTTTTCCAGAACCCATCAGGTCCGTGTTAAGTCATTGTTTTTCAATCTAGTTATAGAGGGCGCAGCTCAGCGCCAAGTCAAGTCGGTTTTGCAGTCTAGTTGGGGAGGGTGTAGCTCAGCTCCAAATCAAGTCGTTGTTTTCAATCTAGTTGTGGTTGGCGCAACTAGGCCCATGTGGGACTCGAACCAGCGACCTTGGTGTTATGAGCACCGCGCTCTAACCACTGAGCAAACCAGCTGCCCCTCATACATTTTTCAACTCTTTTCAGTGAGTATGTTTATAATTGCTGTGTCTTCTTGATGGATTGACCCTTATTTGTAATAGTTTGTCTTGTAACAATTTTTATCTTAAATTTTATTTTGTCTGATGTTAGTATAGGCACCCTATTCTTTTGGTTACTCTTTTTTTTTTTTAATAAATTTTATTGGGGAATATTGGAGAACAGTGTGTTTCTCTAGCGCCCATCAGTTCCAAGTTGTTTTTCTTCAGTCTAGTTGTAGAGGGCGCAGCTAAGCTCCAAGTCCAGTCGCCGTCTGTTTTCAATCTTTAGTTGCAGGGGTCGCAGCCCACCATCCCATGCGGGAATTGAACCCGCAGCCTTGCTGAGAGCTCGTGCACTAACCAACTGAGCCATCCGGCCGCACCTTTGGTTACTCTTTGCATGGACTGTCTCTTTTTCATCTTTTTACTCTTAAGCTATTGTATCTTTGGATGAAAATTGAATATTTTGTAGACAGCATTTAGTTAAATTGTTTTTAATTCATTATACCAATCTCTACCTTTTAATTGGAGAATTGAATCCACTTACATTTAAACATCTGTGTTGATGGGAATAGAACGTAATTTATAAGGAAGGACTTTTCCCATATAGCTATTTGTTTGTTATGTGTCTAACCGTTTTTCGATTCTTCCATCACTGCCTTCTTTTATGATCAGTTGATTTTGTCTAGTGTACTGTTTTATTCTCTTCTTGTTTCTTTTTTCTGTTTATTTATTTATTTATTTTTTCTTAGTCTTCCTCTGGGGGTTACAATTAACATCTCAACCTTATGACGATCAAGTTTGAATTAATACCAGCTTAGTTTCAATAGTACACAAAACTTTGCCCCCCCCTTTTATGTTGTTATTGTCAGAAATTATATATTTATACATTCTGTTCCCATTAACAGAGATGTTTAGTTATAAGCATGTTGTTCTACACATTTTTATTTCAAATCACATAAGTCAAAAAAAGAGTTACAAACCATTAATGCAATAATGGCTTGTATATGTACTATGTAGCCTTCTTTACTCTTACTCTTTATTTCTTTGTATGACTTTTATTTATTATCTAGTGTCCATTTGTTTCAGCCCAAAGATTTCTTACAGAGCAAGTCTACTAGTGATGAACACCCTCAGCTTTTATTTACCTGAGGCTGTCCTAATTTTCCTTTCAGTTTTTTAGAAGATTTTGCTGCGTATAGCATTCTTGGTTGACTATTTTTTCCGCACTTGAAATATGTCAATCCACTGCTTTCTGGACTTCATGATTTCTGATGAGAAATTGGCTGTTAAGCATACGAAGGACTCCTTGTAGGTGATGAGTTCGTTCTCACTTGCAGCTTTAAAAATTCTTTGTGTTTTAACAATTTGATTATAATGTGTTTTTGTGTTGATCCCTTTAAGTTCACGTAGTGTGGGGTTAGCTGAAGTGCTTGGATGTGTTGTTGTTTGGATGTGTAGATTCATGTTTTTTTAAATCCAATTTGGGAGGTTTAAAGCCATTATTTCAGGTATTCTTCCCACCGCTTTCTCTCCTCTCTCTCTATGACTCCTACTTATGCATTATGGTGGTGCACTGGATGATGTCCCACAGGTTCCTTGGGCTCTGTTCATTTTTCTTCATTCTTTTCCCATTTTTCAGACTGGATAATCTTAGCTGACCTATCTTCAGATGTGTTGATTCTTTTTCCTACTCAAATCTGATGTTGAATTCATTTAGTTAATTTTTAAAAAGTTTCAGGTACTAGTTAGCTTCAAAATTTCAATTTGATTCCTTTTTGTAATTCCTATTTCTTCGATATTCTCTATTTGGAAAGATACTGTTTTCTTGGTCTCCTTTGCCTGAACTTCACGCACAGATTCTATATTAATTTATTTTTTTCCTGTGAATGGGCCACGCTTCCTTGTTTCTTTATATTCCTCCTAATTTTTTGCTGAAAACCAAAGGTTTAAAATGTTAACTGTGTATCAACTCTAGACAATATTTCCACGCCCCCCCCCCAGGGGTTTTTGTTACTTTTTATTGTAGGTTGTTGTTTGTTTTGTGGTTTGTTTAGTGTCTTTTTAAAACTATTTTTGTAAAGTGTGTATTTTTTGTCATGTGTAGTCATTGAAGTCTGTGTTCCATTAGTTTAGTAGTTAGCTAGTCTTTGACCAAGTTTTTTTGAACACCTGGAACCCAGAAAAGAAAAAAATGAAGAAAAAGAAACAAACACTCTCCTACTTTTGGCGGAATGGTTCTGTGTTTGGGTATTCTTTCAATGCTTAGCCAGGCCATTTACAGTGCTGCCTTAGTTTTTACTTCCTGTTTGTGTGGAGTGTGAAGGTCAGCTAGAGGTGAAAGGTTAGAGTCTTCTTAGGCCTTTTCTAGATGGGTGTGTCCTTCTAGATTCCTTGTTATATATGAGAATTTACCAAGCCCATTTCTCCCCATATATCTTTTTTCTCACCTTCTCTCCTAAAGGCTTTTAGTTCTATGTCTTATCCTTATTGTTTTCCCTTGCACCAGGCTGCTTGCCCTGGGAATGCTTAAGGTCAGGCAAAAATAAAAGCTAAATCTTTGTGCCAGTTCTGAGGAAGTTGTCAGTGTGGTCAAAACTTTCAACCACAATTCTTTGAGACTAAGGTTTATATTGCATCTTTGGCACTGTCAGCCTGTACCAGGATTATAGCTGCCCTCCTCACTGCCCCTGCTGAGCTGGGGAATGGGAGCGGTAGGCAGTCAGTTTAAAACCGTATAGCACTCTTCTATTGCAATGTTTCTTTGCTTGCCAAGCCTTCCTGTGGTTGTTGTTAAGGTTTTGATTAGATTGCAGAGTTGTGCAAAGGTGATTCTGACCATTTTTGCCAGCTTACTTGTATTTTGTGGAGGAGATGAAGTCCCAGAGTTCAGTACTCTGCCATTTTTGGTGATGTCCTTCCCCTGCTCCCACCCCCCCCTTTTTTAAAGTTTTCCTACTGAATCTATTCAATTCACCCAACTTAATTTTTACAATATTTTTTCAGGAACAACGGTATACTTATAGTCATGTATAGTTTAAAGACTAAAAGTAAATACTGTGTACCGTACCCATCACTCAAGAACCAGAACATTACCAGTAGAAGGCCCTATGTGTCCCTTTCTTTTTCTGACCTCCTAGAAGGAACCACTCTCCTAATTTTTGTGTTAATTAGACATGCAAATAAGTGTGAACATGTCATCCACAACTAGGAGAAAAATTAGTTAATAGAAATAGACCTAGAAAATACTGAGATGATAGAATTAGTATGCAAGGACTTTAAAAACAATTATTAAAAACCTTAAGGATTTAAAGATAAACATGAAAATACTGAAGAGAAAAATATTTAAGAAAAAACAAAATAAAAATTTTTGAGCTGAAAAATACCTGAATTGCTGCTTTTAATTCAGCATTTTTAGTTTTTAGTAGGCAGGTTTGTTTGAGTGATCTGCCGTGTTTCCAGAAATTGAAGCATAGCCCCATTTCCCCCCCCCACAAGCTTCTTTTTCATTGGTAATTCTCAAATCTTGCTGTTAGGTGGTTTCATCATTTTTCTTAATAAATGTACCCAATGGCATAAGTTTTAAAAATTGGGAACAAAATTAATTTTAACTAGATGTTAATTTTAACATCTTAGTTTTAACTTACCAAGTGAAGAACGTCAGTAATATTGTTTTTTCGAGTAATAAAAGATAAAAGTACTAAGATCCAAAAATCACACACATAACCAAGATGATTGCTGAATGAAGGAAATAAGGAGCTATGTATTTAATAGTTTAACATAGGAGCTACAGATACTTGCTACAGATATATTTGAGAATGATTAAACACAAATTGTATTTCATGAAGTATATTCACATTTTTACTATATATGTAATATAAAAAATACATATATATAGTTAACCATTATCTTTTTTGCTTGAACTGCACACTTTTAATCATTTTGTAGGCAAGGCTGTGCTGTGTCCATGTCAGGACAGTACTGACAGCATAAACCCCTTTATGTACTCAGCTGTGATTCAACTAAGCTTTCCATCCTTGGTACTAAAATACCACTTCCCAGTTACTAAACATACTTGAAATCTTTTTAAGGTGCCGTGCTTACCAGTACTGATTTCAGGACCATTGGGATTTGTCTTTATGTGGACCAGATTAGAACAATGAATTCTTTTTCTTCGGTTAAAAATTTTGTTTTCATTCTTTTTTTCAAACATTTTCATGACTTATTTTTGAACGTCTCAATTTATGGTTGAGAAAGTTGAGGTAAGAACTATTTACTTGGGTCACTGGTTTATGTATGATTAGAATTTAGAATTTTTAGCCCTTGGTTCAATTCTTACATTCTGTTCCTCTATATGAGACATTCTTCTCTGTTCACAAGAGTGTGTGCCTTTGGCTTTCTTGCATTGGTTTTCTGTTGGTACTAAAATATATTAAGGTGTTGTTGGTTATTCAGAATCATTTGTTTTTATTTGGGGGAGGTAAACATTAGTCCACTTAATTTTTATATGAAAATTATATTGATTCTCCATGTTGCTGTAAAATCATGTGTCCAGAGTGACCAATTACAGGGTTGAGAGAATTTAATTTTGTCTTTGAGTAGAGTGACTAGAGTGTTCAGACATTTGTTTGACTTGAGAATGCAGTCTCTGGTGTGCCCAATAAGAAGTCATGGAAGCTGTGCACGAAAGTTTGCGTTTTTAAATAATATAATACCTCTTCTGGAAGCAGGTGATTGTGGAACTTAATCTTTGAAGGACTAGAGTTTATATAACTCTAGCATGCATATGACTGCTAGTTTTATAACATTCTGAATTGAATGTAATTTAATTACAATATTATAATAAGGTGTAAAAGATAAAGTATTATTAACTTTGACATCATTTGTACTTGTAACCAGTAACTGCTTGTTTTAGTGGTGGTCAGTGTTATTAAACTCTTGGGGTAATGTTTCCATGCAAATGTCATTTTTTATTTAAACAGTATTAGTAACATTTTCTGTTATTGTAAGCTATTTACAGAGTAAAACAGTCATAAAAAGTTTCAATGTTTTGCAAAGTTTTAACAAAGTGCTTGTAAATTTATCTTCATTTAGAAATGTGACAGTTTGGTGTATATTTATTTAAATTCTATTTCTTTATGCTAACATGCATGTATTTTCAATCCTCTTGTTATAAAATACACTATGCACTATTTATTATTTTAATATATAAAAGCACTTTTTTTCTTAGCAGTATCTCAGTATTTTGTCACTATTTTGAAGACATGGACAAGGTGTTTAGTTTGATTTCTTTTTCTTTTTTTTTAAACTAAGTTTTCTATAGGGATTTTTGTTTTTAAAAGATTTTTTTTATCAGGGAAGGGGAACAGGACTTTATTGGGGAACAGTGTGTACTTCCAGACCTTTTTTCCAAGTCGTTGTCCTTTCAGTCTTAGTTGTGGAGGGTGCCATTCAGCTTCAAGTTGTCCTTTCAGTCTTAGTTGTGGAGGGCGCAGCTCAGCTCCAGGTCCAGTTCCCGTTGCTAGTTGCAGGGGGCGCAGCCCACCATCCCTTGCGGGAGTCGAACTGGCAACCTTGTGGTTGAGAGGACACGCTCCAACCAACTGAGCCATCTGGGAGGCAGCTCAGCTCAAAGTGCTGTGTTCAATCTTAGTTGCAGGGGGCGGAGCCCACCGTCACTTGCAGGACTCCAGGAGAGGTATCCAACTGGCAGCCTTGTGGTTGAGAGCCCACCGGCCCATGTGGGAATCGAACCCACAGCCTTTGGAGTTAGGAGCGTGGAGCTCCAACCGCCTGAGCCACTGGGCTGGCCCCTTGATTTCTTTTTCAAATAATTTATATGGTTATTTCACGTGAGCATCGTAGAAAAATTTGAATAATATAGGAAAGACACAAAGAACAAAATAAAACCACATGTAATACTTCCTAGAAAATAATAATTATCAGTAGTTAAATTTTCTATCCAGTTCTATATTTATAAAATAAATTTTAAATAAATCGAAATTATACGGTCTAGTATCCTTTTTTCTCTTAACATTAAGAAAATATTCCATATCATTTTATAGTTACTTAATCTGTATATAACTTAAATTATTTAACTACATCTCTATTGTTAGTTTTTAGGTTATTTCTGATATTTGCTGCTATAAATCCTGAAATAAACATTTTGATTATTTCCTTAGGAAACATATTTGCTTGGTGTATAATAGGCATACATTACTGTTTATTCCATAAGACTCAGTGAATGAGCGTTTTAAGACTTTACAGGGAGTCTTCCAGAGGTGGGACAGTCCCCTCAACATGGCATGAGAGTGTATCTGGCCAACATTGGGCGTCATAGTTTTCTTTCATCTTTACTTATTTTATAAATGAAAAATATTATTTTTGTATGACATCTTTAATATGTACTTCAAATGTATAATACAACACAGTGCTGTGTGGACTTGGGATGTCATATACATTTGGTAACTAAAGTAAAATGAAATAAAATTTATGTAAAAATAAATTAGTACAGTTTGAGTCACATCAAATTGTATTAATTTCTGAAATTTTAGGTGGTAGTGAAAATTACAAAGAGTCTGCGTTGTAATGTGGATAAAATTTGGTAGAGTCTGCTGACGAGTCCGCCTTGAGTTTTGACGTGCGACAGTTACGTGACCCTGAAGGTTGTTGGGGTATAGCTACTAAGAAGTAGCTCCACCACTGACTGGAAAAAAACATCTATGTAAAAGATGGTTTAATAAGAAAATTATTGGTGGAATCAGAATAATAGCGGCAGTGGTTAACCTAACAAAGAGCAAATTGCTTTAGAGGCATTTATGTTTGACTTTTTTTTAAATTAAATTTATTGGGGTGACAATTGTTAGTAAATTTACATTATGTTTGACATTTTAATAATAGACTCTTCCTATTTATTTGTATTAGGGATGTACCCAATGGATTCCTAATTAGAAGTTATTGTTTTTTTATTAATTTGGTTTATTGTCTGTATTTGAACACATAAAACGTAAAATAGCATTTCCTTTTTTCTTTAATGTTTTTAAATTATTTCAATTCATACGTTTAAAAGGACATTGTTTGGGCTGATCTTGAAACTAGTCTTCCCTTTCTAAAATGTAAGGCAGTCTCTTACGAATTATAGAGCAACGATCATTTCCCTACAAATCACATATCTTGACCCACTCCTCCTGTTTGACCTGTTGGTGAAATGAACTGGCCTATCTTTACCAAACCATAGTTTTATACCCATAGCAACTCTTGTAATAGTTTTATTTCCCTAGAAATTTCATATATCCACACAGCTGAGAACTTGAGTGTATGCTAGGAAATCTGTATTCTAAAAGTCTGAGTCCTAAAACTATGTGCTTTTTTAAAGAGTATACTTCTGAAGCTTCCAAGCGCATAGGCAGCTGACTTTACTAAGTCACCTAACTTTACTAAAAGGTGTGGTTATAGCTCAGCAAAGTAGAGGAGGCAGGTTACAAACCAGGGAAGGAAGGTGCTGCTAGAGCTGAACACACCAACAGCTATAAGAAGTGACTTTTGATATAAAAGAAAGGAAAAAACAGTCTTAAAACTTAGTAGCCTGGGGCCATTTATTAATAGTATAATAATGTTATATTATATTATAAGTATTACACACTTTATTACGACTAAATGACATAATTCTTCGCAGAAAACTAGCACTGGATGTTCTCAGTCATCATAAAGGTTAAATTCACATAATTTCATGTGTTTGGCTGCCTAAGAGTCCATGTGTGAGATTATGCTCTAAAATTATGATCTCTTCCCTTTTTTCCTCTTCCTTTCCAATGTTTATATCTCATTTTCTTATTGAATTGGCTGGGATCATTGGTTAAGCTATTTTTACAGTGACTTCTATGTAAGTATAAAGTATGCACATCTTAAACTTAGTTTTAGGGTTTAAAACTTTAGACTTCAATTTAGCAAATTCATCTATTCAAGACATCCTAATAACTGGACTAATGTGATACTTAAAGGTATTTACATCTATGCACAAGTACACTTTGGCATATTTGCATACATACACACGTGTGTGTGTGTGTGTATATATATATATATATATATATATATATATTTAGAAGTATTTGGTTAGACAGAATTGTGGTTGGTAGAGGCATGAGTAAATTAGGTGAGACAAGGTAAAGGATAATTATGGAAGAGTAGAAAGGTAAGATAGGTATGTGTGCTAGTTGGGAAAAAGAAAATCTGAAGGTAATATGCTAATAATGTTATTCTTGGAATATTCATTAAAAGGAAGTTTTTTCATTTTCTATTTTTTTTTTACTTTTTTTTATTAATTAGATTTATTGGGGTGACAATTGTTAGTAATATTTTCTATTTTAATGTCACATTTTCCCTAGGCATTTTATAAATACCAGATACTGTCTTTTAGCCTTTAAGAGTGAAAATTTTACGTAACTGATTTAAATGAGTTATGATTATAAAAGGAAAAGGGGCAAATGAAATCCAGTTATCCTTTAAGTAACAGAGTTTTCCTGTTTTAGAATTGTAAAGCATTGTTTTAGACACAGACTTTTATGCAGCCAAATGTACAAAATTATGTGTTTCACTACACTGTCTTGATAATTGAATTTGGCCCAGGCTCATGGGAATCCTGTGGGCGTGTGTATGTTTGACTTCTGAGCAAGCTACTAGAGGAGGGTTGGTTTTAATTAATGTTTCACAAAGCAATGCTAAAATATGGATTTCGGGTGTTTTTGTTGTTGTTTGCGTCTTTGTAGTGGTCTTACCAGTTGTTTCTGTTCTCATGGGCTTTTCTTGGTTTTAAAGAAGAAACACGAATCTTACTCATTGCTTTTAATGTGTCAAACTGTAACTGATACACATCTCTTATTTTAATGTGATGGTATTAAATACAGAATTATTGGTACTTTTCCTCCTGGAGGCAATGGGAGGGTCTTTCTTCTATTTCTCTCAAACATTAGCTAGTGTTTTCAGTGGATTTTCGTCTGAGGGGCTATTTCCCAGTCAGAGACTATTATGCATAGAGACCCAGAAGACTTCATGGATTCTTGGGAATTCAGTATGGAGTCACAGGATGGAAAGGAAAAATCTCTGAGTCTATACAATACTAATAAATACAAACTGTCAAACAAGCCAGGACAAATTCAAGTTCTTTTTAGGATTCTGTTTGTTGGGTGTGGACATACAAGAACAGGAGTCACTCCTTGGCGCTCTGTGTGGATATGAGGAAACGACCCTCTCCAAGGTATGGTTGTCTTTTGTCTGCTCATTTTGCTTACCTGCATATTTCCTCCTCCTGCTTTGTAGCTGTTTACAGGAAGAGCAGGGATGATGGGAAAGAACATTCTTGGTGGGCTGCCTTACGTCTCTCATCCATTTTCTTTTTTTTCTCCTGTGGTAGTTATTCTTACTTTACCAATAAAGAAATTGAGGCATAGTGAGAGGTTACTATTTCTCTCCATTGCTTTATCTTTTGTGAGCCTGTATGTTTTCCCCACCTTTGAGCTGCGAAGCCATCCTAACTTCCTTCTTTAAAGAGGAGGTGCATTGAAATAGTAGTAATTTACTGGTTAGTGGTTTCAGTCTGATTCCTTTTATTGGCAGATAGTGATATTGGAACTGAATTGGTTTTGATTGGGAAGTGCACTTCTGGCTGATTTTTGACAGCCACAAAGAGTGGGATGTCTTCATATAGCTTTGAGATAAAAACTGCAGCATGACAGACTTTATAGTGACTGTTTCTTAAGTCTGGCGGCCCATAGAAATGTACCAACATCCTGAAACAATTACGTGAGAGAATGGCTGACGGGGTTAAGAAATGTATTTGTATGAATAATTTTTCAACCAAGGGTGAAAAAGGGAAGCTAGCCAGCTGAAAATGGTGGTGGAGTTCATTTTATTATATAAGGTAATGAAAATAATTAAAAATGAAAAGAAAATTTCACCATCCTAACAAATTATTTTTTCATTCTTATTTGCACGTGTATTTGTCTATAAGTATATTTAATTTTTATTATTTGGCAATAACGTCATAAATAATACATTTATAGTCCGAAAGCCATATTTTCAAAAGGAGAGCTATTGGGAAAATTTTAAGGGTCTTAGAAATAGGTGGCAAAGACTGGAAAGTAATACAGGTGATCCTTGAACAATACGGGGCTTCGGGAAGCTGACCACCCCTCCTGCACACAGTCAAAAATCCACATGTAACTTTGATTCCCCAAAAACTTAACTTATAGCCTAGTGTTGACTGGAAGGAACCCTTACTGATAACATAAACAGTCGCTTAACACATATTTAGTATGTATTTTATACTGTATTCTTACAGTAAAGTGAGGTAGAGAAAAATATTATTAATAAAATCATAAGGAAGATAAATAAATTTACAGTATTGAAAAAAATTTACATATAAGTGGACCGATGCAGTTCAAATTCGTGTTGTTCAAAGGGTCAACTGTACCTGCTTGTAGTTACTTGATAAAGGACACTTCCTTAGAAGACAACTTGGAAGGGGTGAAGGAGGAGGAGAATTAAGAAATGAAATGTACAGGGAAGGTATAATTTCAGAACCACTGGTGTAACATAATCTTACATTTATTATCAGCTAAGAATAGGTATGTACCTTTCCTTCATTTCCTGTGATATGAGAAACTCTTTAAAAGAAGAAAAAGTCTTCGTGCCATTAAACATCTAAAAATAATGGATTTATTTGAAAAAAACAACCACCCAAATCTTCAAATCACGGATGAGCTGGCAAAAAAGTAGATAGGAAACAAAAAGAGAGACGAATTTGAGAGAGGTTTGCAAGCACCTAATGACTGCTGCCCTAAGGGCAGCTGCTGGTTAATAGATGACTTGTATTTTCAGTTTTTAAGAGGTGCACATGGGAACTCAGGAGACAAAGAGTAGGAGCCATGCTCCCTATAGGGAGTCCGCGCAGAGCTCCACCTTGCTAAAATCAGAACCCACAAAAGGTTATATATCTACTGAAAAGGAAGAAACAGAAAAACATCACCCTAGCAAAGAGAAACAGTCTGAAACCTTATCCTTCTAAGCCTTAGCTGTGAATAGCGGGAGAAAGAAGTTTTCCCTGAATATTTATAATTATAAATATGCCTCACAGAGGTTTGGGATCCTACTACATGTGTGTTTCAAAAATATCTCTAAGTTGAGACTCGTTTTGAGTGATTATAGCTTGGTGTTGTGCCCAAAGACAGAAGTGAATCCAGATCTTTTCTGGAGGAAGGCCTCAAAGAATTACCAAAGATAATATTCCAGAGAGCATGAGCTCCTTGTAAGAAACCACAAAGCACATGAGGAAATAGGTCACCATGAACAAAACAAACACCGAAATTAGACCCACAGAGACTTCAGGTATTGTCATTACAGGATACTGAATATAAAAATAAATGTGTTTAATATATCTGAAGAAACTAATGGGAGAATTGAAAGAATGAGTAAGTAACAAGGAATTGTCCAAAATAATTAGACGGAATCCACAAACAAAAATCCTATAATTAAAATCCAGATCAGGTTTTACAGCACATTAGATTGAAAAGAGACTTAGTGAAGTAGATCTGAAGAAAGAAGTAGGATTGCTGTACAGGGAGATGAAAGATAGAAAATACCAATATAAGATTATAACGTGGAAGAAGAATAAAAAGGTCTGATATACATTTGTGGTAAGCAGAATAATGACCCTTCCCCACAAAGACGTCCACATCCTAATCCCCAGAACCTCTGGATGTTAGATAGCAAGGGATTTTGCAAATGTGATTAAATTAATGGTCTTGAAATTGGGAGATTCTGCTGGATTATCCGGTAAATGCAATGTAATCACAAGGGTCCTTATAAGGGAATACAATAGGCAGGAGAGCCAGGGAGAGATGTGAAGATGCTCCATTCCTCGCTTTGAAAATGGAGGACGAGCCATAAGCCAAGGAATACAAAAAGTCTTTAGAGGTAAAACAGACAACGAATTTCCCCTGGAGTCTCCGCAGGGAATGCAGTCTTTTGTCAACACCTTGAGTTTAGCCTAGTAAGACCCAGTTTAGACTTCTGACGTCCAGAATTGTAAGATAACAGATTTCTGTTGTTTTAGGTCATGAAGTTTGTGGTGATTTGTTAACAGCAGTCATAGAAAACTAATATTCAGTCTAATCACAATTCCACCAGTAGGTGAGAGAAGATTAAGAGACATTTTACTTTAAACTTTAAATTAACTGTGCCTTTAAAAATTTCTAGAGTAGCCCCTAAAAGAATAAAAGTTGAACTAGAAGACAAATGGGGCGGGAGAGGGGAACCTCAAATAATGTGGAAAAAAGAGCGAAACAAAATGGTATGACAAAGATTGGTAGAAATGAGGCCAAATATATCATTAATCATAATATAAATGGATTAAATGCTCTAGTTAAAAGACAAAGATTGTCAGACTGTGTGTAAACATAAGCAAACTGTGGTTTTTAAAAGACTAAAACACTAAGACAGAGGCAAGTTGAGGGTAGGATGAAAAATGTTATACCTGGTTAATTATACTAAAATAAACTTCAGGACAATGAGCTCCACTATATGTAGTGTCAGTGTTTCAGATGAGAATTGATTTTTGCTGCTAGGTAGAGATGAAAATAATACTGCCTTAAAGAAGGCAGACATTTATTTTTCTCCCACATAAAAGAGTCTAGAAATGGACATCCTAGGGCCAATTATGGAGGTTTCATTTCATCAAGGTCTCAGGATACTTCTCTGAGTGGTTTCTGTAGTACCATCTTTTAGCATGTGGCTAACCTTATGGTCCAAGATTGGTGTTTCAGGCACCATCTCTGATTGCAATTAGGAGGAAGGATGGGAGGTGGGTGTGGAGTTATGTAAACTCTTAGGCCACCTCTTAAAGTGATTCATGGCAGTTCCACCTAGCAACTTCGTTGGCTCTTCGCTGCAAGGCAGTTATGTATTTTAGAGAAGCATATTGCTGCCCAGAATAAAAGTGGACTTTCTTTACTGAGGAAAGAGGAGAGGTACAGTATTGGCGGAGGCCACCAGCAGTCTCTGCTACATGGTCTAATACAATAAAAGGTACTGTTTACCAGAAAGATACCAGAATCCTAACATTATTTGTACCAAAAAAACCCCAAACACACAGGTTCAACATAAACCAAAATAACACCTACATGGAAAAGTTTACAAATTCAGTATAATAATAGTTTTTAACACACAAAATTTAGCAAGGAGATAGAAGATTTGAACAACACAGTGAACATGCTTGAGCTGCTGGATGAATATAGAACATTGTATTCAAGTTTTAAAGAATCAGTACCATCGAGTTGCTACTATATGAATATATAGTGCTTTGTGGTATATAGTGGTATATAGTGGTATATAGTGCTTATGCAAATTTTCTGATAATGCTGCAGAAATTTACTCATCCTTAAAAAGTGCCCCTCATACAACAACATGAATGGACCTAGAGGGTATTACACTAAGTAAAAGAAGTCAGACAGAGAAAGACAAATACCATATGATCTCACTTATATGTGGAATCTAAATAACAAAATAAAACAGAAACAGACTCAGATGCAGAGAACACTGATGATTGCCAGAGTGGAGGGGGGTTTGGGAGCTGGGTGAAGAAGATAAAGGGATTAGAAAATAACAAATTAGTAGTTACAAAATAGTCATGGGGATGTAAAGTACAACATTGAGAATATAGTCAATAATGTTACACCTATTTATAGTGCCAGGTGGATGCTAGATTAACCAGGTGGAATCACTGCATAAATCATATAAATGTTTAACCACTATTCTGTGTACACCTGCAACTAATATAAAATAATATTGAATGTCAGCTGTAACTAAACATAACTTTTATTTTTCAATTTTTTTTATTTCTTTTTTACCAAGGTCTCAGTGCCATTTCAGAATTTTCATCACATAATAATTTTTTTAAAAAACTCCTGAAAGTCGCAACAAATTTCAAAGAATATGTGTCATACAGACCACCTTCTCTGATGACAGTGCAAACTAAATTAGGACTCAGTTTTTTAAAAGCAAACTTTAAACAAAAGTTTGAAAATTAAAAAATACACTTCTAAATAACTGGTTGCAGAAGAAATGATGAGGGTTTAATAATACTTAAAACTCAGTGATAATGAAAACGTAACATCAAAATTTGTGGGTGAAGCTTGGAAGTTCTTGGGCATAGCACATACCGTATTTTGCCGTGTATAATGCGCTCCTGGGTATAATGCAAACCCACGTTTTTGGCCCAAACTTTCAGGGGGAAAAAAGTGTTTCGTTTTAATTTTTTTTTTTTTAAGATTTTATTGGGGAAGGGGTACAGGACTTTATTGGGGAACAGTGTGTACTTCCAGGACTTTTTACCAAGTCAAGTTGTTGTCCTTTCAATCTTAGTTGTGGAGGGTGACATTCAGCTTCAAGTTGTTGTCCTTTCAGTCTTAGTTGTGGAGGGCGCAGCTCAGCTCCAGGTCCAGTTGCCATTGCTAATCGCAGGGGGCACAGCCCACCATCCCTTGCGGGAGTCGAAACCGGCAACCTTGTGGTTGAGAGGACGCGCTCCAACCAACTGAGCCATCTGGGAGGCAGCTCAGCTCAAGGTGCCTTGTTCAATCTTAGTTGTAGGGGGCGGAGCCCACCATCTCTTGCGGGACTCGAGGAATTGAACTGGCAACCTTGTGGTTGAGAGTCCACTGGCCCATGTGGGAATCGAACCGGCAGCCTTCGGAGTTAGGAGCATGGAGCTCTAACCGCCTGAGCCACCGGACCGGCCCCCATAATTTTTAAATTAAAATTTTTATTTGTTTATATTTAGGTACTTTTTTGTATTATAAAGGAATTTTAGCATTTATTTTTTTAAGATTATGGTACAAGAAATTTTATGTAACAAATAATTACAAAACACAAGAATAGATAGAAAAACATTTTATGTGGTGGTAATAAAATTATGATATTTACTCATCAGAGAAGACCAAGAACTCTCTGTCATTACAAGTTTGTCATAAGTTCAACAAAACTGATTATTGTATTCTGGGGTATTATTTTGCATACTGATATCATGATTGATTTCTAAAGTTACACTTTTAACTCATAAGCATAAATACAAGAATTGAAAACATTTATACAGATAAGGAATTAGTACTACCCATGTGTAATACGCATCCTTAATTTTCCCTCACAAATTTGGCCAAATAAGTGCGCATTGTACACAGCAAAATATGGTAATCAAATTTCATTAATGTTCTGTGAGAGCTTGAAAATAATGTATTTTCTAGTTGTTGAGGGCAGTAATAATTAAGAGAGGAAAAGAGCCTCAGACATTGAGAACTGTCAGTGGCTTCTCGGACTTAACATTCGAAGACTTGTGTAGTTTGGCCTCCGAGAGTTGTCAGCGCGTACTATTGCCCCTTCATGGTCTCTTTTAATAACATAATTATAGTTCCCTGATCAGATCAGTCGGTAGTTCTAAAACTTTAGTTTACATCAGAATCATCTGGACAGTTTGTTTTAAAAGATAGATTGCTGGATTCTACCTCCAAAGTTTCTGATTCAGTGGTTTTGGGGTGGGGCCCCAAACTTTTAACCAAATTCCCAGGTGGTGGTGATGCTACTGCCCTTGGAACTATAGTTTGAGAAATGGTGTGCCAGGGACTCTTCTCGCAAGGAGTTTTAATCACCACATTGTTAGCTGTCCCTTGTCTGTGCTTTCTTATACTCTGAAATACCTCTTGCACAGCTGTAAGAGCCCTTATCATGCTTTTTAAAACCATTAAAAGCTGTGTTTTGTGTGTGTATCCCTGGGGTGTTAGCACTTGGTACATAGAAAGCAGTCAATAAATACTCGTTCCTAAATAAATGGGCTCTTTCCATCCATGTTTTGATTGTGTTATGAAAGAAGAAGTGATTATGGAAATTTATCCAAGACTTTGTATAGCACAATGTTAAAAATTTTTTTACGTTGTACATTCAGAATATGTGTGGTTAAAATACACTTTGGGAAGGTCACCTGGGTTTGGAAAGGTTCTTTTTGTCTTCCTGCCATTTCATGTCATTGGCTGGAACATTGGGGTATAGGAATAAAGATGATGAAGTTAGAAATGGACTCCGCACTGGATTTAATAAGGATAATACCGGTGGTGCTAAAAAGTATACAAGTGGACACTTTGGTCAACGTTGCTCAAGCAGTAGCTCGCCGTAATCAGAAGTGTCTGGACGCTGATGGTAACCACTTTGAGCACCTCTTGTAATTTTAGAAGTCAGATGTGACTTGTATTCATCTTTTGTCATTGGTATATATTGAGTATTACAATTTGCATACAGTCTTTCTTAAAATGCGTATACTCTTTTTTTGGCACCCTTTGTATAGAGGAGAAGAAGAGCTAGGCCAGTGGTTCTTCCATAATTAATTGTATCAGAGTTCAACCTGAAAGTAGAATCACTAGGATCTGTATATTATTATTAAGGGATTTCACTGTGCAGTTGTGGGAGCTGATTAAACAGTATGTAAGTCTTTTGAGTCTGTTGATAGAGCGTAACGTTCACAGGCAGGTAGTTGATAAGAGAAGATGGAAAATTGGAAGCCATGAGCATAAGCTAGAACCGACAAAGAGTGAAATGCTTATCAGTTGCCACTGCCTTCAAGTTTGCTGATGTAGGTTATCTTGCAGGTGAAACTGGGCATTCTTACTCCAATTGCCCAGGAGAAGCTGAAGGTAGATCCAAGGGGAGGTGGAGTCATTGCCGGCCTGGGCTACTTCCACACACCGACAAAGTGAGCTAGTGGCTTAGCGACATGTGTGAGCTATAAAAGCACCTGTCCTGGCCTTCTGAGTATAAAATACTAACTGCTGCTTTCCTTCCATCCTCCAGATCTTACATGAAAATGATTTGTGGCCCACCCTAACCAGAAACATACAAGAAAGGGAGTTCTGGGAACGTTTATCCTACCTAAGTTGACACATTACAAAAGCCATCACACACATTTAGGGATATATATTTACACTAAGTAAAAAGTTTAGAACTTTCCTATTGCGGTGATTTTCCAACTTCAGTGCAAAAGAATCATCTGGGGAGCATGTTAAAATGCAGATTTATGAGCTGTGCACCAAGTTTCTAGTTAAGTGGTTTAGGAGTTGGGGGCCAGACATATTTGTATTTATAAAACATAGCAAATGCATGGAATTTTTGGACCACTCTTAGAGAAATACTGATAACAAGTATTAGAGTAATAGTTCTCAATCCTAGCTGCATATTTAAAAAATACCAGTGTTCTACCCACCCTCATTTTATTAAATCACGATATTAAGAAAGACATAGATACTGCTTTTGTATAGTTTTATGTTTCACTAGTGGTTATCTGTGCAGCCACAACCGTGAACCACCGTTTTATAGTATAAGGGGTTCAAAGAAAATATTCCAATAAAAGGGGTAGGGACCTAGTAAGTGGGTTTGCGATTGGTCCATATTTGTTTTTCATAGTGATGTTTGATGAATTAGTGAAGATTGTATTTGATCAGAGTATCCTCTCTGCCATAGTCTCGTGTGGCTTTAGATGTAAACTAGGTTATACTAGCTGTAACAGCAACTGATGGAGAATGGAGGGGGCTTACCATATGCTGTCATTTAATTCCCTTCAGTGACATCTGTGTGCGTTAACAACAATGGATGCGTAGAGCCATAAATCTCACGGAGTGAAACTTTGTCCTATTTCATTCTGTTGTTTTAAAACTAGGAAACTGTGTCAGAATTTTTCTGATACAAATTGATCATCTGCTATTGTTTCAGACTGTTAGCATTTATTCAAGTGTTAGACACTGTAGGCTTAATCTTAACAGGTCTGATTTTGATAGCTGTCCCAGTACAAAGTGGAGATTAAGGTTAGTTAGCCTGTTAGGCAATTTACAGATTCACACTTCTAATTTAATTTCAGATACTGGTTTTCATAAACTATGGAATTGTACTCAATATTATAGGGAATTTCTTAGAAATATCTACATATACTCTACAATTGATTTTTTAAAAAATGAAATATACTGATAGGAAACAAGTCCAAGATGTATTGTTGCCAAAAACAAAGCAAGCTCCTAAACTTTGAATTCGTGTAGTAGTATCCCATTTCTTTTTTTTTTCACTTCAAAAACATTTTTTTTCTGCTCAAAAATAAGTTTATTCCCAATCCTGCATCCATTTTACAACCTTAAAATACTGAGAACCACATAAATAATCTGTATATGACAAAAATACAGGTTCAGATAAATCCTTTTTTTTTTTAATTTATTGGGGAAGGGGAACAGGACTTTATTGGGGAACAGTGTGTACTTCCAGGACCTTCTCCAAGTTGTAGTCCTTTTTTTTTTTTTTTCAGTCATAAAACAAGATATATTAGTAAAAAAAAAAAGTAGCTAAAATAACATTTGCTGAGCTCCTACTGTGTGCCAGGCACTTTGTTTGAAGCAGTATAAATTTACTTTCAGGCTTACACTAGAGCTAACCCTCTTGAAAAATATGAATCACCATCTCCTTTAATCCTTGCAATACAAATAAATTTATTAAACTGCATTAGTGTTATGAAATTTAATATTAACACAGAATGGGATCAAAAACTACATTTTAAACAATTTTGTGTGGTTAATTGATTTTCAACAAGGATGCTGATACCATTAATGGGGAAAGGACCATCTTTTTTAACAATGATGGTGGGAAAACTGGATATTCACATATAAATGAATGCATTTGGATTCCTACTTTACAATTTATACAAAAATTAACTCGAAATGGATCAAAGACCTAAACTTGAGTGCTAAAACTGTAAAACTCTTAGAAGAAAATGGGAAAAATCTTCATGACATTGGGTTTGGCAGTAGTTTTATGGATGACACCAATAGCCCAAACAACCAAAGGAAAAATAGATAAATTAGATTTATCAAAACTGAAAACTTTGTGCATCAGGAAAGTGAAAAGATGACCTACAAAATGGAAAAAAGAATATTTGTAAGTCATATGTAATAAAGAGATTAATACATAGGATATCTATGTAACCTCTAAAATTCAACAACAATAAGAGAAATCCAATTCAAAAATGGGCAAAGAACTTGAATAGACATTTTTCCAAAGAAAATATACCAATAAGCACATGAAAAGATGCTCAATGTAGTCATTACGGAAATACAAATCAAAACCAAAATGAGATACCAAATCATACCCATTAGTATGGCTGTTACCAAAAAACCCTTAAGTGTTGGTGAGGCTGTGGAGAAATTGGAAACTTCCTATGTTGCTGGTGTGAATATAAAATAGTGCAGCTGTTGTGGAAAACAGTTTGGTGGTATCTCAAAAGGTTAAAGATAGAACTACCAAATAACCCAGCAATTCCACTCCAAAAGAATTGAATTTAACCCAAAAGAATTGAAATCAGTCTTGAACAGATATTTGTATGTTAATGTTCATAGCAGCATTATTTATAATAACCAAACTGTGCAAGTAAACCAAGCATCTGTTTACAGGTGAATGGATAAACCAAGTGTGGTGTATACATACAGTGGAATATTATTCCGTCTTAAAACGGAAGGAAATTCTGACACATGCTTTAACAGGGATGGACCTTGAAAACATTATACTTAGTGAAATAAGTCAGACACAGAGAAGGACAAATATTTTTTGACTCCACTTATATGGGATTCCTAGAATAGGCAAATTCATAGATACAGAAAGTAGAGTAGAGGTTACCAGGGGCTGAGGGGAGGGAGAAAGAGGAAGTTAGTGTTTAATGGGTGACTGTTTATGATGAGGGTGATGAAAAGTTTTGGATTTAGATAGTGGTGATGGGAACACAGCATTGTGAATGTATTTAATTCCAATGAATTATGTATTTGCAGATGGTTAAAATGATGAATATGTATATTTTCCACAATAAAAAAACAAACAAAAAAGTTAATAGATGATTGAAAAAAAATTTTGCAAAAGTCTTGTTTGGTGGTGAGGCTTCATTTTTCACTTTTTGTATCATTTTTCTGTGAGTTATGATTCTTTTTGCTAATAAGCATGTGTTTCTATAATCAGGAAAAAAAAGCAAATATGTAACAGATATATGTGGAAAATTTAATTTTGTCCAAATGTCTGAGTTCTAAAGATTGTTGATAATCTTGCTTATTAAATTGTTTGGATTAATTGATTAGATGATTTTCTATAAGACTAGAGTCAATTAAGTACTTTCAATAACATGTGAGTAAAACTTCCTCTTTAATAATGGTTATATTTTTATTGGTTATAGACATTTTCTAGTTTATTTCAATATAAGAGGTTATATCTTTAACCTCTTTCTGTCTTGAAAAGTTATTTTATAATGTAGTATTTAAGGCATATGTACTGTATACAATACCTAATGGTCAGCTATACAGTAGAATTTATATAGAAATACATTTTAAGTCAAAGATTATGTGGCAGTATATTTTAGACTTTTTAAAAAATGCTTTTTGTACTCCCACAAAATAAAGGAGATCGTCTTGATTATTCAGTTTCAGCAGTATTTGTCCTACTTATAAGCCATTCTGAAATTCTTTCATCAATTTCTTTCACAAACCTGAAAAGAAAGTTTGTGTTTAGTTTCGTCTTTTGTCTGATGTCTTCTGTACTATTGAAAATATTACGGCTGTCTAGATCTAGATACAGTATTAATGAGGAAAACATGATGATTTCCATCATAGCTAAACAAATCTTTTGGTTCAACTACAGACTGCATATCCCAACCAGCTTCTGCCTGCTTTTTGACACAGCCATAAGGAGGACTTGTTCAGCCTTTCTGAAAACCTGGATAAAAACTATGTAAAATATAATTTCCTGTGAAAGTAGAGCTTTTGTAAAGGGAAGAGCGGCAGTTATTAGCTCTTGTCCTAAAAAGGAGAACATGAGACAGTATATGCATAATAATTATTAATAATTTCACCTATTTTAAACTTTGTGTGTAACCAGCTTTACGTTACTATTGTGACATGTAAGCATTATTCTTTATTTAATGTAGTAGTAAGTGAGTAGGGGACATAATCATTTTAATTAGTCGTTCAACAGTCAGGAAAAAAAGTATTTTCATAAGACTCTTATATGTCTTCTGAAAGTAGAGATCACAAATTCAAACTAGCCCTGGAACTTTGCTTCTTGCTAGCTGTTTTCCCTTGGGAAATTACCTAATTTTCATTTTGATTTCCCATGATATGGGGATGACCTGTCTTGTGGGAGAAATGACTTACACGAGAGAATTAACCCACTCATTGATTTCCTGTTTTAGCTGTTTGAATAGCTGGGTCGTGTAAGTTCTGAACCTCTTCGTGCTTTTATAATTTCTTGTATTTCTTTTAAAGCTGTTAAACAGATTTTTAAAAATTCAGTCCATTAGAACAAAGAAAGCCTAGAATGTCTGGATTTGGATAACAGGATTAACTTTTTTTAAAAAAAGATTTTATTAAAAAGGGGGAAGGGGAACTGGACTTTATGGGGGAACAGTGTGTACTTCCAGGACTTTTTTCCAAGTCAAGTTGTTGTCCTTTCAATCTTAGTTGTGGAGGGTGCCGTTCAGCTTCAAGTTGTTGTCCTGTCAGTCTTAGTTGTGGAGGGCGGTGTTCAGCTTCAAGTTGTTCTCCTTTCAGTCTTAGTTGCAGGGGGCGCAGCCCACCATCCCTTGCGGGAGTCGAACTGGCAACTTTGTGGTTGAGAGGACGTGCTCCAACCAACTGAGCCATCTGGGAGCTCAGCGGCAGCTCCGGCAGCTCAGCTCAAGATGCCATGTTCAATCTTAGTTGCAGGGGGCGGAGCCCACCATCCCTTGCCGGACTCGAGGAATTGAACTGGCAACCTTGTGGTTGAGAGCCCACTGGCCCATGTGGGAATTGAACCGTCAGCCTTCGGAGTTAGGAGCATGGAGCTCTAACCGCCTGAGCCACCAGGCTGGCCCTAGGATTAACTTTTTAATTGAAGATTATGAATAACTTTTTAACTTTTTAAAGCTTGTTTTATTTTGAACATTTACTATGCTTAAGGTACTATGGGGCATAATTAAGAAGAAATGGTTTTTGCCCTTAAGAGGCCTACGGTATATTGGAAGAACTAGACTAGTATATGGTGGTCTTTTGTTTCTTGATCATTTAAAAATATACTCCTGATATCCCTTATACTGTAGGGAATGGAGTGGACTCTCTCTGATGAACTTTATAAATCTTTTATTCTCTCTAAGAATTCTGAGCATATTCAGTTACATAGATAAGTGCAGGTTGTATTTATACTGATTCCAGTAGACTTTCTGGCCTTAAAACAAATGAGAAAGAAGGGAGAAAAGAAAGGATGTATGTAGAGTATGTGTTATGGGTTTTGAGTATATTGTGGTTTTGTTGTTTTATAATCTTTTTGTTATTAGAATAAGGAGTGAAATAGAGGAACAGGATCTAGTTAATTGAGAGTGTTTGTTAAGTACATTTTAATTAATTGAAAGCACTTGATTCAGTTAAAATATTTATTCACTTCTCTGTTCTGGGCACATTGCTTGACAGTACAGGTACATACGACAGCAGTCTCTGGTTCCATAGAGTTCCACAATCCAGTTTAGTGGGCAGACAGGTGAAAAATAGCCACAAGCAGTTCAGTGATAGATGTATGCATGAGCTAAAGATAGTATTATTCATTCATGTGTCATAAATTTATTGAGTTACTACTCTGTGTTAGGCCTAGTGTTGGCACTGGGACTATAGTGACAAACAAGACAGATTTACTCCTGTACTGAAGGAGCTTACTGACAGGTTTTAAGGAGGTTTTGTTTTGTCCCTGTGATTAAGTATTTGAAATGAAGTAAGTAAAACAAGACGTGAAACAGCAGGAGTAAGTTGACTCTCTACACTGGAGGAACTCAAATCAGAATGGAGTTTGTATGACAATCTAATATTCCATTGATCAACAGAAAAGGTTGGAATTCTATTTTTTCCCATCAATATTGGAGGCACTCTTTACTGATAGGATAGGGTGATTTTTAAAAAAGTAATAATTAGGTAAAAAGTTACTTGAAATCTTACAAGTTCACATCCTCAGTCACAAAGTGTTTATGGAGGAGTCATACTAGTTCTTTGGATTGTAGGTAGGGGTGAGGCAATCACTGGAGAGAGCTCAATGCGATAATTACGTGGGAAGGTCATCAAGGCTGCCTGTTATTCTGCAGCCTGTTATGCTGACTATTCCTGTATTTCCAAGCTGTAGTCCTCAAAGCTTTTATTTAAAAATTTAAAAATTAATTTAAGAAAAATGAGGATCCGGGACCCTTCTGACTGCCAGGCAGAGGTGTTTGTGGCTCTTCCGTTCTGGCGGCGTTGTGACCGGTTTATTGTTTAATTTTTTTGAGTAAGGAAGAAAAACCATCTGTTCTGTAAAAGTTATTATGTTTTTGTTTTTATTATTTCTTTTTTTTTTTTTTTTTTAAAGATTTTTTGGGGGAAGGGAAACAACTTTATTGGGGAACAGTGTGTACTTCCAGGCCTTTTTTGAAAATCAAGTTGTTGTCCTTTCAATCTTAGTTGTGGAGGGTGCCGTTCAGCTTCAAGTTGTTGTCCTTTCAGTCTTAGTTGTGGAGGGCGCAGCTCAGCTCCAGGTCCAGTTGCCGTTGCTAGTTGCAGGGGGAGCAGCCCACCATCCCTTGCGGGAGTCGAACCGGCAACCTTGTGGTTGAGAGGACGTGCTCCAACCAGCTGAGTCATCCAGGAGCTCAGCTGCAGCTCAGCTCAAGGTGCTATGTTCAATCTAGTTGCGGGGGCGCTGCCCACCATCCCTTGCGGGACTTGAGGAATTGAACTGGCAACCTTGTGGTTGAGAGCCCACTGGCCCATGTGGGAATCGAACCGGCAGCCTTCGGAGTTAGGAGCATGGAGCTCCAATCGCCTGAGCCACCGGGCCGGCCCCTTGTTTTTATTATTTCAGTAGAAAAAAATCCTTTTCCAGGTGCTGAAAGATATTTCTCCTATATACCTTCTCACACAGGGTATGTTCTTAAATAGTAGGTAGAAGTATTTGAAAGAAATGTTTGTTTTCTTTATAGATTGTCTTAAAGCAATTCTTGTAAAACTACAATAATCTGAATCTTTGTATGAACTCTTCTGGAAGTATCATTAGGGAAACCAAAGATGAAAATAATATTGTGATCTCTAGGCTTACCCTAACTTAGAGAAAACCAGGTGATTCTAGGGGTTTTGGTGAAGATAGGTGTAATGTTGTCAATCTGTTAAGGCAGATAAAAGATTTCAGTAGTTCCAGTTTTGTTACTATCAGTTCCTTAGTTTTGAATTTAAACTGCCTCGTTCAGCTCCTTGAGTGAGATGCTCTTAGAAAATAGTACTCTTGTGTTTTACTCCTGAGACTATACATGCTAGGATTTCTTTATTCCCTTCTTCCCAAGTAATTTTAGCTCATATTTAAATTAAAGCTGAGTGTGTGTGTGTGTGTGTGTGTGTGTGTGTAAAAATCTCTGAAAATAAAGATAAGTTGCTTAGTCCTATAAATTTTATACTAAAATTTAAAGGTTTGATAAATTAGTATAAATTGTGTTTATTAGAAGAACTGGTTTTAATGCATATAAGTCCATGTATTTCTCAGTTGATAAATTTTACATAACTTTAAAAAAATTAAACATGAAAGTAGAACCTTTTATGGCATTAAAAATATTTTCTTTTTGCAATCTATATCTTAAAACAGTAAAATTAACTGAAAACTGAGGTGCAGACGTTTCGTTCATGTTGAATGAGGCGAGGTGTGACGGGACATGATGGGACATGACGTGCTGTGGGTGAGCTTTGGGGTCGGGCAGAGCTGGATTTCCATTCTCTCTGTCATTTCTTAGCTATGGTAGTGGTAGGCTAATTACTTAACACCTCTAAATTTTATTCCTCCCATGGGAAAAGTAAGACTAATAATGCCTTTCCCAAAGGATAATTGTTAAATAACAAAACACATGTGAAGTAGGCATTCAGAAGATGCTCTTACTACCGTACAAATTCAGAGCTGTGAATTAAACCCTAAAGTTATGATAAGTAATAGAGCTTTTAAAACCTTTATTTAAAGTCGTTGTGAATCTAATTCTCCCCAATTTTAATTTTTCATAGAAATGGTTAGGTAATCCTTTATGATTCTAGGACTACAGAGTTTTTCTTAGTATGAGGTAACCCATTATAGTACGAGAGTAATGTAGTACGAACAGCTGTCAGGCTATGTGAATTGTGTTTCAGGCTTGAACTTCCTGCTTCGACCTCCTTCAATTGATGGAGTTCAGTTATCTTTACAGAACATAATGAAAGATGAAGCTTAAAGCTGGTTATATATGCTTTTAGAATTCAAATGGAAGGCTGTTGTGCTGCTTCTGAGTGGTATAGCGTAACTCTAACCATATCCCAGGGAAGGTAAAACATCATTGAAGACCACTTGTATTCATGTTCCATTCTCCTTAAAATACATAATATTGTTTTATTTTATTACCATTTAGCTGTAAAGAATGATTATAGGAAAAACAGTGTCATAAAAATTGAAAAGACCAAAAGATTTCTGTATTAAATTTTGGGGTTTTTTTTGGTATTTTGTGTTAATAAAGTTGTTTTTTTTAATTAAAGTTTATTGGGGTGACAATTGTTAGTGAAGTTACAAAGATTTCAGGTGTACAATTCTGTAATGCATCGTTTATGTATCACATTGTGTGTTCACCACCCAGAGTCAGTTCTCTTTCCATCACCACATATTGGTTAATCAAGTTCTTATGATTCAGGTACTTTTCTGTTACCCTACCTAACACATTACAGAAAATTGGACTGTGTAATAATAAAATTTACGTTACATGTTAATTCAGCAGCATCCTCTTGACAAAACTTGAATATTCATACCTGAAAATGTACTTATATTTCTTAAAAGAATAAATTTTCTTGTGATAATCTGTGCGTTTGTTGCATAGTCAGCGATGAATCTTAAGAACCATTGAAGAAATTGGATAGGGTTCATTTCTACTCTCAGGCTACAAGAGTATGCGGTCTTAGGGCAACTATATACTTTTCTTCCTATAGGTTTTGATAATCAGTATAGTGTTTGTTAAAGCCACAGGAGTATGTCACAGGCTCTTGAGTCTGGCTGCCAAGTATCCTGGCTCCACTGCTTCCCAGTTTTGTAATCTTAGGCACCTTACTTTGTTTTCTTATCTGTGAAATGAGGATGATAGTAAAAATATTACTGTTTCATAGGGTTGTGCACGGATTTAATGAATTATATTTAAAGCACTTAAAGAGTACCTGGAACGTAAGGGCCCAATAAATAGATTTTACAGTTGTCACTATTCTGCAGTGTGACAGATGTGACCTATTTCTTGTGTTTCATTCTGTCCTGTGAAGTGTATACAGAAGATAATAAAATCTGCTGGGAAAGAGTGGCTTTGTGTTAAGAATACTAGAAGGAACCCGTTCTTTTTGCACTACCCTGTAAGCTATAAAATGAGAGAGTATGCAGAAAATGGCCCTTTTTGAAGGAAAGAGGGGAGTAAATATAACTTCAAACATTCTAATCAGATGGGTGAAGTTGCTTATGTGTTTAGCCAATGATTAACAATTTTCTGAGACTACACAAAAGTTAAATACAAATAGAGTAATACTTGTATTTAATACCATAGAAGATGTTCAACAGCAGCCCTTCATGTTACCAGTAAATACAGTGGAACCGTGAAGACCCATTCATGACAAAAGCAAGAGGAAGATAAAAGTATAATGCGTTTTATATTGCTATGATTAAAGTGGAGTCCTATCTTAAACTTTAGAGTAACTGAGTTTAAAAACTTGGTTTGCATGTGCCAAGTAAGAGTATAGTATGTGCCTGAGATGAAAAGGGCTTAGCTGTTGGCACGTTTGAAAGAAAGAACTAGATTTCTTTTTAGCTAGTTCATGCATAAAACTAAGAAATGAGAACCTCTGAACATTCGTATTATAAGCCTTTATGCTCCATGAGTGGAAGAAAACATGTTACAGAATAAGTATTTCAGAAGGTGAAAGATATTTACTTCTTAAGGTAATTGAGTTGAGAAAAAGGAATAAAAATGCAGTGAAATGTTATGTAAGGTTTAATGAGAGCCTAACAGGCACTTTTGTGAGATTTGATACTGCCTTGTGTAGCTTATCAATAAATTAGATGGAAATACAAGAGAATTCAGGCTTTATGTACAGAATCATTACAGCCCTAAATCCGTCTGCTCCCTCCTCACCCTATTGGCTGCCTTGCATACTCAAGGAAGGTTTAATGATATGATCATTTCATAATGGGAGAACTTTATCAGTATTAGTGTTAAGCCTTTGACTAGATGCTTTTAAATGAAATTTGCATGACTGAGCCTTAACCTAGCCGACTATCAGAAGCAGCTATATTCATCATCAGCCCGTGGATTTATGGTAATTTTATGTGATAGATTATAGCCTTTTTCCTTTAGAAACCCATCTGTTCATCATATAGATGCTTGCATTACCTAATGTGGAAAACATTATCTAATGTTTTGAATGCTGCTCATTTCCGTAGAATAATACATTAAATTGTTCTCATTAGAATTTGAAATTGAGAAATGGGAATTCCCTTGAGTAAGAAACAGAAATGAATTAAATTTGTCTAGTTAACAGTAGTACTAACCATCATATTCTGAACTTCTCTGTGGAAAACATTTAGTTTATCATTATTTCAGACTCGCAGTTTTCATATTAAGACATTTTCATTGCTAGAGTAAACAAGGTATGTACTTTTTATTTTAAACAGTGTGCTTTTTCCTTGTTTTGTGAGTTTCCATCTTTGTTGTTGGCAACAGATTATTTATGCTAAAGACTTTAAAGCTGTATTTTGCTTTAACAATTTTAGACCAGAGGTTGCAAACTGGTATCTTGACATTGTTTAAAAAATTGTAAAATTAATTGCCAACATATAAAAACTAGGAGATTTTATTGAAATTTCAGTGCTTAGCAACTCCTGAAAAATCAGAGCTGGCAACATTGGGCCCGTGTTTTTAAATGGCAAAGCTCATCAGGAGCTGAGAGGTAGCTGTGCTTTAGATAGTACACCCACTATTCACCTCACCACCATATACCTTTCCGATAGCCCTCATTCATGGCATTTAATATCTGGTCCTTTTCAGCATTGCAACTTCTTCATCAATAAATTTTTTTCCTGATGCATACCTGAAGAATCATAAAATGCCCTGGTCTACTTAGGTCTCACTATGCTGTTTTGGGGTTTTTTTGTGTGTTTTTTTTTAAGGAGGACGCAGCTCACAGTGGCCCATGGGGCAATCGAACCAGCAACCTTGGTGTTATTCGTACTCGCTCTAACCAACCGAGTAACCGGCTATCCCTTGTTTTGTTTTTTTAAGTCTCTTAGACAAGCATTATTTTCCTTTTAGGATTTTAATTTATTCAAGGGAAAAGCATTACATTTTATGTCTACAATATAAATACAAGGAGATAAGCATGATAAATTAAGCTAACTTTGAAACGAATTTACTACAATAATTTAAAATCCAAGTAAGTAATGCTTTCGTAAAGTAATCACCTCAAGAGGCCAGGTATTCTACAAGTGCTTCTCAAAAGAATTTTGGAGAAAAAAAAAAAGAGTGATGGTATTTCTTTTTAATGTTCTCAGGGATGTCCAATTTTCATCTTTTGGGGGTAGATACATTTTCATAATACTTGATAGGTATATATAATTTGACAAGAAAATTGAATGTGACAAATTTTATGAAGTCGCAAGAAGTCAGCTCAAAGTCTAATGGGTATTTAGATAAAACCAGATTTTAACCAGGTTCACAGTAAATTCGAACATTTGTTCAAATTAAAATAGTTCTCCAGGAAAGAAGACATTATAAGTACAAGTTTATACCTTTTATTCCTCAATCTTAACTCCCTCTCCACCAAAAGCATATAGTACTACTATTATGAATTAATAACAATAAAAAATAATACTAGGGGCCGTCCCGGCCGGTGGCTCAGGCGGTTAGAGCTCCATGCTACTAACTCCGAAGGCTGCCGGTTCGATTCCCACATGGGCCTGTGGGCTCTCAACCACAAGGTTGCCAGTTCAATTTCTCGAGTCCCACGAGGGGGATGGTGGGCAGCGCCCCCTGCAACTAAGATTGAACACAGCACTGAGCTGCTGCTGAGCTCCCAGATGGCTCAGCTGGTTGGAGCGCGTCCTCTCAACCACAAGGTTGCTGGTTCAACTCCCACAAGGGATGATGGGCTGTGTCCCCTGCAACTAGCAACGGCAACTGGACCTGGAGCTGAGCTGCGCCCTCCACCACTAAGACTGAAAGGACAACAACTTGAAGCTGAACGGCGCCCTCCACAACTAAGATTGAAAGGACAACAACTTGACTAGGAAAAAAGTCCTGGAAGTACACACTGTTCCCCAATAAAGTCCTGTACCCCTTCCCCAATTAAAAAAAAAAAATCTTAAAAAAAAAATAATACTAAAGCAAAAGTAATGGAGAAAAACTTAATTTAATCCCACGATTTTCAGAGAATGTCTTCCAGGAATAATATACTTTGGACTACAAAGAAGTAGGAACTACATTTGATTTATTTATATTATATGTAAAAATATTTATATAAATATATTTTTCCCTTCCCTCTGATAAAAGCTTTTACAATTGGCTTATTTCTTCATGAAGAAGTCTTCACCAGATTTACATGAATAAGATTTAGAGATGAGGGCCAAAGGCAGGACAGACAGGCTCACAAGATCCTTTTCTGAGCAGCATAGCGGTTGCTTACGGACTTGGCCCCCTGTCCATCCCTGTCGTGAACTTAATGAACCAACTAGAGAAACTGGTTAAGTATTTACCAGGCAAACAAACTCAAGAAAAACCAATTGGACTAATTGTGGGCTAAAGAGAACACCCAGTTTGAGATCTCCAACTTCAAAAATTATTTTTAAAACAGAGATATGCTTTGAACAGATGAATCATATTTCACGTGAATTATATCTCAATAAAGTTGTTTTTTAAAAACACACAAATGAGATCCCATGGAAAAATTTTGCCACTAAAAATGGGTGCATAAATATAGTGTTCAAGTGATGGAGAACATTAATCAGTGTGGGAAATAAGAAATTTTAAGTTACTCGAGGGAAGGAGAATTATTATTCTGGCTCCCTAGCAAAAACATTGTCAACATATTTAAAAATCACTGCACACTTTGTTTTTTATTGTTTCAGGACAGTTTTGAGGCCAGTGCACTTTTGACTCAATGGGGCTGAATGGGTGAGTAAGTGAGTGCAGGGTCCTTTGGTAAGTGTGGCACACGGGAAAGAGCTCAGGCTTTGGACTCCTGACTTGGTTTGACTGTGTGATCTAGCCAGTGCATATAACCTCTCTGAGCTTCAATTTCCTGGTCTATGGCAAGGAATAGTTTGCCTTTACCAAGGCAGGTAATTCCAGGTTAACTTCACTGAATAATAGATCACACAGCGCCTGGGGCCAATCCTTTAAAAAAATATAAATGTCTTTTATAAACCTAAATCCCTTTAAGTATAAATGTCACTCCCCTGCTTTAAATGCTTAAAATGGCTTCTCATTGCAGTATCAGCTGACTTGATAAATCCTAAATGATGGACTCCTGCTACCTCTTTATCTTGCACACTAATCCCCAGCCTTGCTGGTCTTTCACCAAGAGCCTTTCTTTACAGGCTGACCCTCTGTCTGGAAACTGTTTCCAGCTCTTGAAAAGGTTGTTTCCTTCTCATCCTTGAGGGCTCTGTTTAAATGTGGCTTCTAATAAAGACTTTTATTAGAACTGTATCTAAAACTCTCGTTTTTGACTTCCCCATAATCTTTATTTCAGTAGGTCTTTGTTTTCTTTGTAGCAGAGCCCAAATTTGTAGTTCTTTTATTGATGATTATTTTTCATGCCCCGTGTAGACCATAAGCTCAGCATAGGAACTACATACATGTTGAGTTCACTGTTATATACCAACCGACTATCCTACTTTTACATACATAGGAGGCACTTACTGAATGTTTGTTGATTGAATTAAGAAATCCACTTTGTGCTTGTACTTTTCCTTTTTGTCACCTGGAAATTAGCTAACTCCTTCAGTGATTGGTATAATTCCTATGGTCCTTTTATATAGAAATAATATTTAAAAACGTGTGTATATCTTTTTTTTTAAGATGTCGTTTTTTTATTTTAGCAACATTAAGAGAAAGGTCCAGAGATTTCCCAAAGGTACAGAGATTGCCCTCACACATGCAGTCTTCCTATAACATCCCCCACCAGAATTGTATATTTGTTAAAATTGATGAACCTACATTGACAACATCATATCACCCAAAGCCTACAGTTGACATTAGGTTTCACTCTTAGTGTTGTACATTCAGTGGGTTTGGACAAATGTGTAATGACATGTACCCAGCATTATATTAGGTTGGTGCAAAAGCAGTTGCGGTTTAAAAGGTTAAAAAAAAATTGTAAAAACCGCAATTACCTTTGCATCAAATTAATGGTATCATACAGAGTAGTTTCACTGCCCTTGAAATCCTCTGTGCTACGCCTCTGGATCCCTCTCCCCTCAGGGCAACCACTAATCTTTTTACTGCCTCCGTAGTTTTACCTTTTTAGAATGTCATCTAGTTGGAATCATACAGTATGTATCATTTTCAGATTGGCCTCATTCGCTTGGTAATATGCATTAAGGTTCCTCCATGTCTTTTCATGTTTGATAGCTCATTTCTTTTTAAGTGTTGAGTAATATTCCATTGTCTGGATGTATCACAGCTTATTTATCCGTTCACCTACTGAAGGACTTCAGAGCCTGTTAGCATATTAATAATAGTAATGTGCCACGTAACAATGTTTGGGTCAACGATGGACCACATATATGATTATGGCCCCATAAGATTAAAATGGAGCTGAATTTCCTGGAAGAAATGGAAGGATATGTGGGTTAGGAGGATTTTTTTTTCTCTGACACGAGCATTATCTGTGGGGCTTGGCAATAGATTCCCTCTCACTCACAGCCCCTCAGTTTGGAGTGCACAGATTACATCCCAGTCAGTCAGCCACTGACCTGTTTCAGCCACAGAGGAGCCTGTCCCCCACGCCCACCCCAGTGCTACATATTCAGAGGGCGCTACACCCCTCCCAGGTCTAGCTTGTGGTCTTCAGAGGACGGATGTTGCTGTACATTCTCTGTTGAGGATCTAAGATCTGTGCAAGGACGCGGGTCCACAGGAGCTACTTTAGCAAGTGTTAAGGGCCACGGCCACTTTAGTAGGAGCTTTCTGTGGTGGTGTGGAGCCAGCCTGTTCCTGTCTTTGGAAATACCTGCAGGTCATAATGATGTAAAGCGTAGATAAGTTTTATTTCTTCCATCAACTCAACGCTAGAGAGAGCCCTTTGTTCTAGATAAGATCAATGGAACTAAAAACAAAATTCCAAAGTCAAAATACTGAGTCCTTAATTCTACACCCTCTCCATGTTAAACACCGTGTTTTTTTTAAATCGAATACCAGAAAGTTCCTTAATTTGACCACTGCTCCAACATGCAATAACTAAAACCACATTGCTTTGACAATCCCTGTGTTTCTTTATTTCTCCATCTTGCATTCTCATTCGTGCTGATCCTCAGCCACCTTTCATGTACTCCTGACAGGCACTATTACGGTCATCTGTGGCTTTACCCAGCCAGTTCTTGGTCATTCCAATCATCCAGCCCACATCCCTGTTTATGGAGCAGCATTGACAGCGTTGTTGTTCTATTTCTGACCCTGTCAGAAGGAAACAGTGAGGGCTAGGGGCTTATATGACGGTGTTATAAGGTCTCCAGTAGTGGACAGTCATGTCCTCGGCCTTCACGCTCACTCAGCTCTCACTCGCTGACTCACCCAGAGCAGCTTCCATTCATGCTAAGTGCCCTATACAGGTGGACCATTTTTTATTTTTTTGTGCTGTATTTTTACTGTACCATTTCTATGTTTATATATGTTTAAACCACAAATGCCATTGTGTTACAAAGCCTACAGTATTCAGTACAGTAATACTGTACAGGCTTATAGCCTAGGAGCAATAGGCTGTACCATATAGCCTAGGTGTGCAATAGGCTAGAACATCTATCTAGGTTTGTGTAAGTGCACTCTGTGATGTTCCCACAATGACGAAATGGCCTAATGACGCATTTCTCAGAACATATCCCTGTTACTAAGCAACATATGACAGTAGTTGGTCTAAATTCCTGGTCTAATAATTCATCATCCTTGCCGTGTCTGGTTCTGATAATTGCTCTGTCTCTTCAAGTTGTGTTTTTTGCCTTTTAAATATGCCTGGTGATGTTTTCTTGATAGCTAGACATGATATATCTGGTTAAAGACAGGTTAGCATTCTTTAATCTCATGTCAGGTGTCAGTCTTTTAGTGAGCCTGTTCCTCTGGACTGTAAGTTTCTCCGTTTTTTCTCCTCCCTTAGGTGGGACAGAAAGGCTATAGTGATCTGGGTTGGGTATTTCCCTTTTACCGTGTGGAAGGCTAGAGGGGGCTAAAGTTGAGTAGTTCCCATTTCCCAGGTCAGTGAGGCTCTGATAAATACCCCTCAGGTTGGGGCTGGTTAACTTGTTTCTCCAGCAGGCAGGCCTCCTTAAGAACCAAGTCTATTTTAACGTAGTTTGCCCGAGGTTTGCCCTACGTTCTTCCCTCTCTTATGGATCCAAGAGGAAAGGCGATTTTTCAGTCTTCTCAGCTTTTTCCTTGTTAGAGTGGTGACTTCCAAGCTCCTTAAATGCAGAATAGAAACCAGAAATACCCTATATATCTTTCTCATTAAAAATAAAAACAAACTTATTTAAGTGTGTTTTTCCAAGATCCATCAGCTCCAAGTCAAGTAGTTGTTTCAATCTAGTTGTGGAGGGCGCAGCTCACAGTGGCCCATGTGGGGGTCGATCTGGCAACCTTGTTGTTAAGAGCCCCAAGCTCTAACCATCTGAGTTGATCAGCTGTTCGCCCACCCCCCTTTTTTTTAACAGTTTTTTAAATCTTTTTTTTTCTCCTCCAGTAAAAGATACGATAAATTTCAGGTATGTTCTTTTTCCTAAAGGAGAAGGTAAATCAAATGGAGGGAAGTAAGTTGGTGTCAAGGTTGAAAATAAAAATGCAGATTTGTAGGCTTGATCTTCTACCTCACCAACTGAGTGCCTATTTTAAATAAGCTGTTTTTGCATGGCCTAGAACAAACATAGGAGCTAAATACTGATAATGCCAGAGAAGCCCCCAGATGGCAATACTTAGAATTTGATTTAAAATGAAGCCAGTGTCTTTTCTTTTTTTTTTTTTTTTAAGTTTCAGGTGTACAAAACAATGTAATAGACATTAATCACTTATATCCCTCGCACAGTGATAATCCCCCTCCCCCCACCCTACTATCCCTCTGACATCGCACAGAGCCATTACGTTTCCACTGTCTCTATTCTAATGCTGTACTCCGCTTCTTGTAAGTGTGTGTGCGTGTGTATATATATATATATATATATATATATATATATATATATATGTATATATATATATATATAAATATAATATTGTAGTTGACATTGTTCAGCTTCGGCTTCAGGTGTACAGGTGGTCTCCCTAATGGGACAAGTGTCCATCGGATACCCTACAAAATCTTTACAACATTATTGATTACATTCCCCAAATTGACTTTCGTTTCCCCGTGGCAATCCTGTAGTTACCGATTGTGCTTTCTAATCCTCTCACCTTCCCCCTTATATGCACCCCGCTTCCCATCTAGCAACCCTCAGTTTTTCCTCTATGTCTCTGAGACTATTTCTGATTAATTCATTCATTTATTCTTTTCTTTAGATTCCACATATAAGTGAGATCATATTGTATTTGTCTTTCTCTGTCTGACTTATTTCACTGAGCATAATGTTTTCTAGGTCCATCCATATTGTTGCAAATGGTAAGATTTCATTCTTCTTTATGGGTGCGTAATACTCTATTGTATAAATGTACCACAGTTTCTTAATTCAGTCGTCTACCGATGGGCATTTCGGTTGTTTTCATGTCTTGGCTATTGTGTATAGTGCTGCAATAAACATCGGGGTGCATACACTTTTTCAAATTAGAGTTTTGGATTTCTCTGGATAGATACCTAGGAGGGGAATTGCTGGGTCGTAACGTAGTTTCATTTTTTAGAGATACCTCCATGCTATTTTCCATAGTAAAGCCAGTGTCTTGGTCATTAGTTTTTAATCTTCTGATGCTCTCTATGGTATCTAAGATGAGTGAAAATTTGAGTCATACTTTTTTAAAAAAAGATTTTTTTATTAAAATACAGCTAACATGCAATTTTATATTAGTTTCAGGTGTACATCATAGTGATTCAGCAGTACCCACCCAGCACTATACAGTGTTATTACCACATTATTGATTTTATTCCCTATGCTAAAGAAGTGACCACCATGATAAGTCCAGCAACCATCTGACATTGTACCATGCTATCCCAAGGTTATTGATCTTTTACCCCCTTAATCCCTTCTCCTTTTCACTCATCCCTAACCCCCCTCCCCTCTTAAAGAAGTCCCTCTAAGATGCCTTGTAATACTGGTTTGGTGGTGATGAATTCCTTTAGCTTTTGCTTGTCTAGGAAAGCTCTTTATCTGTCCTTCAATTCTAAATGGTAGCTTTGCTGGGTGGAGTAATCTTGGTTGTAGTTCCTAGCTTTTCATCACTTTGAGTGTTTCATGCCAGTCACTCTTGCCTGCAAAGTCTCTGTTGAGAAATCAGGTGACAATCTTATGGGGGCTTGCTCGTAAGAACTAACTGCTTTTCTCTTGCTGCTTTTAAGATTCTCTCTTTGACTTTAACCTTTGGCATTTCAATTATGCTGTGTCTTGGTGTGGGCCTCTTTGGGTTCATCTTGTTTGGGACTCTGTGCTTCCTGGGCTTGTGTGTCTATTTCCTTCACCAGATTAGGGAAGTTTTCTGTCATTATTTTAAAAACAGGTTTTCAATTCCTTGCTCTCTCGTCTCCTTCTGTTAACCCTATAATGTGAATGTTGATACGCTTGATGTTGTCCCAGAGGCCCCTTAAACTCTTTTCAATTTTTTGTATTCTTTTTTTCTTTTTGTTCTTCTGGTTGGGTGTTTTCTGCTACCTTATCTTTTATATCGCTGGTTCCGTCCTCTGCTTCACCTAATCTACTACTGATTCCCTGTAATATAGTCTTCATTTTTGTTATTGTATTTTTTATCTTTGACTGGTTCTTTTTCATCTTTTCTATCTCCATTTTTATGTTTCCTATCTCTTTGTTAAAGTTCTCCCTGAGATCAGTGCGCATCCTTATAATCATTGTTTGGAACTCTGCATCTGGTAGATAACTTGTCTCCATTTTGTGTAGTTCTTTTTCTGGATCTTTGTTCTGTTGTTTTATTTGGGACATGTTTCTTTGTCTCCCTATTTTGGTTGTCTCCCTGTTTTTGTTTCTATGTATTAGGTAGGGCTGCTGTGTCTTATGGTTTTAGTAGACTGGCCTTATTTAGTAGGTGTGCTGTGGGTCTCTGTGGCACAGTCTTTCTGGCCACCTGAACCACACACTCCACGTGTGTCTCTTGTGTGTGTTGTGTGTGCCCTCCTCTTGTAGTTGAGCCTTGGTTGATAATTGCACATCAATGTGAGGGACTGACCCTTGGGCTCACTGGTTGTGAGGATTGGCCTTGAGTAGAGTGGAAGAGTTGTTGTGCAGGGGCTGATCCTACAGAGCAGGATCTGCCTCAGCAGGACTCTGGTGTCTGCCCAATCTGCCACTTAGGTGTGTTCTTGGAGGCAACTGGGTGATGCTCCAGTTTGTTTTGAAGCTGGCCACTGGGGGGCGCCAGCCCCAGAATTACCTTGGAGGGGATCCTCTGTAGGTCAAGTACAGCCACAGCCCATGCCCCACCCAGAGCCAACCCAGCAGGAGCTACAAAGAAATCTGCAGATGGCTGCTGCCCCCGTGCTGTGCTTGGAAGCACCTTGAGAGTCTGAGCCACAAACCAAGGTTGGCTGCCGCTAGTACCAAGCTTAGGGCGACTCAGCCAGAGGTACACGACATGCTGAAGCCAGATGCTGCTTGTCTGGGTTCTGCAAACCTTTGAGAGACCCTAGGAAAGTCTGTAGCTTGAGCTAAGGCAGGCCGGGTTGTACGAAAAAGCCACGGGAAGCCGCTTGTATATGCTCAAAAATTGGGCGGGATGGGGTCTTGAATCACAAGGGCGTGGCAAACAAATGTCAGAGACTCAGATTTAGTGGCTGCTTAAGTCCTACGCCAGGAAGTGGGAGGGCTCAAAAAGAAACAATGGCTTCCACCAGCTCCTCCGTCCAGGAGAAAGCCGTCTTCCAGCCCCCGTCCCAGGCCAGATAACTCAATTCCCCGCCATTTGTTCCTGCCATCTTTCCAGCTGCTGCCTCAGCGCTAGAACTCAGAGCAAGTGGTTGTTCTGTTGGTGGGTAAGTCCACGCTCAGTCCCTTTAAGAGGAGTGCCTGTGAGTGCAGACGCACTCAGTCTCCCTTGGGTACAATCTCCGCTGGTTTTCACAACCAAAAATTATGAGGACTTCCCTCCCGGGCATTGGAACCCTGGGCTGGGGTGGGGCTGGGACCTCTTGCTACTCAGGGTTGTTGCGGGGGACCTCCGCAGCCAAAATAACCTTCCCGATCTTTAATGGTCACACACCGGTGTGGGACCAGCCCGTTCTGCATCTTTGACCCTCCTACCAGTCTTGAGGTGGCTTCACTTGTGCGTCCTTAGTTGTAGCGCTTCGATTCATAAGATTTTAGGCAATTCTCAGTGATAGTTGTTTTATAGTTTAGTTGTAATTTTGATGTGGTCGTGAGAGAAGGGTAAGCACAGCGTTTATCTGCTGCGCCATCTTGATATGATCTGATCAAGAACTCTGGGTCATACTTTTCTAATGACGTGTGCTTATTAATGACTACAATAATCATTGCATGTAATTAAAGCAGCATATAATTGTCATGGTACTGGAATTACTGATTTTCTTCACTTTAGAAGGATGGCAGGAATTGTGATCTGTTGGATTTGGATTTTTCAACTTTGTTAAATCTATTCTTTGCTTGAAAACTAAAATCGAGAACTCATTCAGTCATTTATGTATTCCTGTTTTCATTAAATATTTGAGAACCTACTATGCCAGGTCCTATGAATAAAATGGTGAATGAGGCAGTTCTTACCTTCACAGAACTAATACACAAGTGAACAAATAATTACAGTACAGTGTGATTAGTGCTATGGTGGGGTGCTAAGAGTACATAAGAGGGGCACATAATACAGAATTGAGGAGTAGGGAAGTTTTCCAGCAAAAGAGACATTTAAGGTAAAAGTAAAGGAACATAAGTTAACCTAAGGAGCAGAGATAAAAGGAGAGCCTGGCTGAGGACCATTTGGAGGAAATGAAGTAAATTTGGTGCTCATTAACATAATATGAGGGGAGGATTTAACGGAAATGAAGCTGGAGAGGTAAACAAGTGCTCGATCAGGAAGGACTTTAAGCCACTTTAAAGGATTTTAACTTTTTTCCAAGGGCGTGGGGAAGCCATTACAGGCCTTTGAGTTGGAAGATGACGAGCTCAGACTTGCAGTTTAGAAAGTTCCCTTCGGCTACAGTTGTGCGCAGATTGGTATGGAGACGCAAGGGAGTCGAGAGGACAAACTTGTAAACAAGGATATTGGTTAGGAGATTTTGTTCCATCCTGGGGGCTAATGGCTTCTTTGCCAGGGTGGTACTTTTGAGAAACCCATGTATTGCCTATAGATAAATCTAGTGTGGTCAGTGTTTCCTGCAACAGTGGATCAGACTGCTATTTCCTTAGATTTACTGCATTTTGGAGCTATATTGTATAAATATACATATCTTCAAAGAGTAAAATTACATTCCATGTTGTGGGATTCACATACAATGAAAGCCCATTTGAGGGAATAAGATTCGTTTCTCTGATTTATTGCACCCTGAGCCATTTCTTTATTGAAAGTAATGGTAGGTGGGATTGGGCTTTATTATTTTATCTTATTTTTCCTAAGGGCATAAAGTTTGTGTATATGATATGACTTCCTTATATATTTTAGCACACTTTTAATGAATTTCTATACTTATTTATGGATTGTTCAAAATGAGACTTAAAAATCAAAGGACTTACCATTAAATTTTATTTAAAGTTTTAAATAGTATAATTATCCTCCAGTAATGGGGTGCCAACCCATACTTCTTCTAGTTGTGGATGTGACTTCTACCGTGTTTCCCCGAAAATAAGACCTAACCGGAAAATAAGCCCTAGCATGATTTTTCGGGATGACATCCCCTGAACATAAGCCCTAATGTGTCTTTTGGAGCAAAACTTAATCTAAGACCCGGTCTTATTTTGGGGGAAACACGGTATTTCATATGTGAAGTAGAAGATCATGCTAACGATAAGGAGGGAGGCAGCAGGACTGCTTAGCATTGTTCAAGGTTCCAGTGAATTAGGAAGCCACATTTTTATATGCTATTAGTTGTGACGTTTTTCTCTACCCGTGCTCAGCAGAGCCCAGGTTTGAGTATAGAGAAGGCCAATAATTAGATTCACATAGGATAGGAACTTTGGCATAGTAGTGATTGAAATGATGGATTATGGAACTAAGTAGGCTGGAGGAGAAAGGAAAGAGTTGAGGGCTCTCAAAGGTTGATGGAATCACAGAACAAGTATGTAAAAATGGGAGGGAAGGAGTGAGAGCTGGAAGGCAAATAAAGTTAAAATATCCCTGTGTTTAATCTCTTCACTTATTTTTACTTGAAGAATGGGCATCTTTTCTAAAAATGTAAAGCTGATGGAACAAACTAATCTATGGAAATAAGATTATCATTTTTCACTGAAAAATAAAGCAGAAGATGTAAACACAAAGAACACTCACTTCATTTTAACTTACTTTTTTAGTTGTAGGATCCTGTGATTCCCACAGATCTACAATAAAGAAACAACATTAAAAAAAACCTCCAAGTATTATAGGTTAAGTAGGTATTGTTTTCTGTGTCTTTTTGGGAAGTATAGTACAAAGAACATATTTTCCCGAAACTATTTGAGAGTAAATTGCTGATAAGATTTTTCATAAGTCCCGGTATTTTAGTATATACTTCCTATATTATCAAAGTGTATCTGATCTTCAGATTCCAATTAAATTTGGCCAGTTGTCCCAATAATGTCCTTTATAGCAAAAGGGTCCACTTCAGAGTGATTCAGTATTTTAGGAAGTATTTAAGTACCTCTTCCTAAAATACTTAGAAATACTTCAAGACTGAGTAAGTATCCCATTCCTAATCAGACTTTCAATTTATTCAATTATATTGTGTAAATTCCTACTTTACCATTTTATTGAGAGGATTATAATCTTTTACTGTAGTTTATTTTGATATTCAAATTTGGCCAGTAGGAACCCCTACAAGTTAGCTCCTTTGTCCATTTGACATGTAACCATCATTCATTGATCACTACTTTCATGTTCTAGGCTCATCTTGTACTCCACTGCCTCGGCTCTAGAATCAGCCATTTCTGAACTCTGATTCTTTTAACTTGAGAATGGTTTTTAAAATAAAGATCTGGGTGCAAGATGTGTTCAGTGCTATTGGGTATTGTTCCTCTCAGGCCCTGTGGATAGAGAGAGTAATTATTTTATTTCTATATTTATCTGTCATATATATATATATATATATATATATATATATATATATATATATATATATATATGTATGTGCGTGTGTGTATGTAGAAAAACACACAGCTGTATATGTATGTATGTAGTATATGTATGTATAAGATCATGAGCTTACACTGATAATTCCAATGCCAATCAAACACCACATATGTAGTTCATGCTATTTTTCCCCCTTTTCATTCTTATAGTGGACCCTGACCATCACTGTCCTCAGTATATTAACTTATTTGACCAATCTGCCTGTACATACCTGATCTGTTGCCACCTCCATCCCCTCCACACTCCGGTTCTGGTCATACTACCTCTTCCATCTGGATGTCATCTTTACCCTGCCTGTGCTCCAGCACACCATGCTGTCTTGCACATTCCACGTGACCTCTATGCTGGGCTCCTCACCCCTTTCATTGTCTGACTCTCTACGCTGGGCCCCCCATTCCTTCCCCACTCAATAGACCTATGTGTTTTTTTTAAACTATTATTCTTAAAAAAATTAAAAAAAAATTTTTCAAATATAGTTGACATTCAGTATTAGTGTACCGCATAGTGGTTAGACATTTATATAATTTACAAAGTGATCTCCCTGAAATGTCTGTTACCCACTTGACACCATATATAGTTATTACAATATTATTGACTATATTTCCTATGCTGTACCTTACCTCCTCGTGACTATTTTGTAACTGCCAATTTGCACTTCTTAATCCCCTCACCTTTTTTAAACCCATACTACCAATACACCTTCCACCTGGCAACCATCAGTTTGTTCTCTGTATCCATGAGTTTCTTTGTTTTGTTTTTTCATTCATTTTGGTTTTTAGATTCCATATGTAAGTGAAATCATATGGTATTTGTCTTTCTCCGTCTGACTTATTTCACTTAGCATTGTGCCCTCTAGGTCCATCCATGTTGTTGCAGATGGCAAGATATTGTTTTATGACAGTAATATTCCATTTTGTATATGTACTACATCTTTGGTCATCTGTTGATGGACACAAGTTGTTTCCATATCTTGGCTATTGTAAATAATGCTGCAATGAACATACGGATGCATAGACCTTTTCAAATTAATATTTTGGATTTCTTAGATAAATATCCAGAAGTGGAATTGCTGGGTCATATGGTAGTTCTAGTTTTACTTTTTTGAGGAACCTCCATATGGTTTTCCATAGTGGCTGCACCAATTTACAATCCTACCAACAGTGCATGAGATAAGGGTTCCCTTTTCTGTACATTCTTGCCAACACTTAGTTTGTCTTTTTGATGACAGCCATTTTAACAGGTGTGACGTGATATTTCAGTGTGGTTTTGACTTGCATTTTCCTAATGATTAGTGATGTTGAACACCTTTTCATATACCTGTTGGTCATTTGTATGCCTTCTTTGAAAAAATGTTTATTCAGTTCCTCTGCCCATTTTTATTTGAATTGTTTGGTTTTTCCTATTGAGTTATGTGAGTTTTTTGTTTTAAAATATATTTTAGATATTGACCTCTTATCAGATACATGATTCGCAAATATCGCCTCTCATTCTGTAGGTTGCCTTTTCATTTTATTGATGGTGTTAACAGTACTGTATTGTATATTTGAAAGTTGCTAAGAGAGTTGATCTTAAAAGTTCTCATTACAGTAAAAATTATAACTGTATGGTGAAGGATCTTAATTCTGGCAATCATTTTGTAATATATACCTATGTTCAATCATTATGTTGTACACCTTAAACTAATATTGTTATATGTCATTTACATATCAAACAACTGGAGAAAAAATGGTCACATGGGAATAGACTGAGCAGTGAGGGGTGGGATGGTAAAAATTGGAGACATTAATAATTGAAATTTGTGGAAAAGAGAAACAGTAATAGTACCAGAATCTGTTCTTCCCTTTAATAATAGCACTCCTGCCATGTATTTTGGCTAAAATAAATCAATTTTGATTATTTGTTAGGTTAAAGTGAGGTTTTTATTGTATCCTCTTTTTAAAAGCTAAAATGAGTTATGAGTCTTCTATTTGTATTTAAATTGTCCTATAGTTTTTGATTGTCCTATGATTTTTGATGATTTTTTAGCGTACACACACATATGCACACATGCAGATGTCATTTTTACTGAATGTTTTCGGAATACTTTATTTGAGTGCAATACTGCTCATGACGTTTATCCTGTGTTCTAAACATCAGGGTAGGCTTTGATCTCATTCTTTGAGTTGCTTACAGTGGGAATTTCAGATACTGTTGCAGACACTTTGGTGGCAACTCAACATAAGGGGACTTTTGCTAGGGGTCTGGAATGAATTTTCACCCTTACCAAAAAACAGCCACTGTTTTGCTATTGCCCTTTCATTTCTGTTTCGAACACTGGTGGATCATATGGTACTGCGCTATCTGAAGCTGAAACTTGTGACCAAGAGGTTGTGAGCATTAGGACCAAAGCTAACATGTGGTAGATGAAGGAAAAGTAGAAGAGAGAGTCTGGTCACTTTGGAAATTCTTTAAAGTTAAACAATACACTTACCCTGTTTCCCCGAAAATAAGACCTAGCCGGACAATCAGCTCTAATGCATCTTTTGGAGCAAAAATTAGTATAAGACCTGGTCTTATATTATGTATATTATATAAGACCGGGTCTTTTTTTACTATAAGTTTTTTCTCCAAAAGATGCATTAGAGCTGATTATCCGGCTAGGTCTTATTTTCGGGAAAACACGGTACCATATGATCCAGCATTCCTACACCAATAAACAATTTCATCATAAGTTATATCAGAAGAGAGAGATTTAGAAGCCTGACAACCTTTTGTCTTGACTATCAACAAAGGGCGAGTGTGTTTTGACTTTAAAATTTAAATATTTATGTGCCTCATTTTTAACAATGCCAATATATGAGAATCTAAAATATCAAACTGTAAATCAGTGATTTATTTTCAGTTAACAGATTTGCAGCTGTAATTTTTTAAGCATTTTCTTTGATGGTTCTATAATGACTTAATTTTTTTAGACTTCATGCAATTTCTCAAAATACAATGGCATGAAACAATAAATATACTTTAGTTGGTTCATTCATGGTAGAAGACCATGCCTATCTCTCCCACAAAACATCCATTGCTGCCTTTCAGAGAGTAATTTGGGGCCAGATGAATTCTTGGCTTTGACCTATATCTTTTATGTGTTGGCTCAGGGTGGTAGTTACTAGAAACATGAATTTCTCCCATTTCATTGTGATGGAATGCTGTTTTTATTCTAGAGCAGTCTGTGAAGGAAAACTTCTCATGGACACTACTGAAGATAGCCATATTCCCCAACTCTAATACAAACACAGCAGACTGGGCATCAGTTCCCACCCATGATTCCCTGAATTGGATTTGTTAATTTTATTATAGGTAGTAATTCTTTGATCTGCTAGAGAGCTCTTACAATTTCCCAGTCCTGAAAACCATGGGTAAAAATCTGTTTTTATTCAGCACCTAAGTGGGGCTTGATTAATAGAGTGATGCCTTCTGGAAAGAGTAAAAACAGTTTCTGAAATAAATTACAATTTTTGATTACAAAGACTATGTGGGGTTTCATACTTTTAAAAATATTTTATCTTTTCTCTAATTTAGGCATGCCTAAATTGACATTAACTACTAGAATTAGACTTCTTAAAGACTTTGCTGCTATCAGTCTAAAAATTCAAATACGTATTCATCATAACATTAGACACGTTGAATAAATAATTTACAAGTGATTGCCAATTAACCTGAAAAATAAACATCTACGTGTATTTATAGCATTTATATAATATCTTTCCTTCCCCCCTTTTTTACTATTAAAAAAGGAGAAATAAGTATGTAGTCTGTCTTTTACTGCTATCCTTGAAAGCAATTTTTAAAAAATAAGGGTAAGGTATAACTTACCTTGGGTATTCTATTTGATCTGGTTGTTGAGCTAACTTCTTCATATGTTATCTGCTAGTAACTGTAAATAAACCATTTAATATCCTTGTGAAATGGAAATCCTAACTAGGTCTTAGTGCTATTGAATTTAAGTGAAATAATACTAGCTTCTTGCTAGAGGAATTCTAGGAGTTCTTAGGGTAAATTAGAGTTCTCTTATTATTAGTTGGTGTAAAATACTTGGTTGTGTCATTGGGAATCTGTCTTCTGTTAAGCAAGATTATTGTAGTTATTATTTGGTATGTATTAAGTACCAGTTATATGCAAGAAATGTAAGGAGCTGTAACAAAATCTCTAACTTCAAAGGCTTATAATCAAATTGCACATTAGAGTACATATCAGTATAACCTGGGATGTGGGAGGTGACAAATGAGTGGTGTAGATAGATAGTGGTGCTCTTCACGTGTTCATGATAAATTAGTTATTAAAGGTTTCACACAAGATGTAGGATATGAGTCAGGCCTGTATAAGACAGAAGAGTTAAGAGGCCATTCTAGGTATACGGGCTAAGAATGGATGTTTCTTGAGTTTGTGAAGTAGCTTTTTAAACACGAATTTAAATGAGGAGTTGATATTGGAGGCAGTCAAATAACAAGCTAAAGAATTTGTAATTGGGAAGTAGAAATAGTTTTGAGCACTAGGTGATCAAGAAATAGGATTTTTAAAATTTCTAGTGTTCAGTTAGTTTCTTTTTTCTTTTTTCTTTTTTTTTAAAAGATTTTATTGGGGAAGGGGAACAGGACTTTATTAGGGAACAGTGTGTAGTTCCAGGACTTTTTTTTTCCAAGTCAAGTTGTTGTCCTTTCAATCTTAGTTGCAGAGGGTGCTGTTCAGCTTCAAGTTGTTGTCCTTTCCGTCTTAGTTGTGGAGGGCGTAGCTCAGCTCCAGGTCCAGTTGCCGTTGCCAGTTGCAGGGGGCACAGCCCACCATCCCTTGCGGGAGTCGAACTGGCAACCTTTGTGGTTGAGAGGACGTGCTCCAATCAACTGAGCCATCTGGGAGCTCAGCGGCAGCTCAGCTCAAGGTGCCGTGTTCAATCTTAGTTGCAGGGGGCGGAGCCCACCATCCCTGGTGGGACTTGAGGAGTTGAACTGGCAACCTTGTGGTTGAGAGCCCACTGGCCCATGTGGGAATCCAACCGGCAGCCTTCGGAGTTAGGAGCACGGAGCTCCAACCGCCTGAGCCACCGGGCTGGCCCTCAGTTAGTTTCTTAAATGAGAACTGCCACATAAAGTGGTATGGAATATTATTCATCTTTCATAATTATGGGTTAGACTGCTAATGTCCCATGCATAAATTAGAAAATTGTTATCTTAAAATGTGTGTTTTTGCTCTGTTTGTAGTTATTTCTGGTCTACAATTAGGTGTTAAAATCATCCTTTTCCCAGCTGAAGGCAATTTTTGGCTTTTGGCTTTCTACAGTTTTCTAGCCTTGCAAGTACTGTACGTTTTTTTGTTTTTTTTTTTGTTTTAATTTTATTGGGGAATATTGGGGAACAGTGTGTTTCTCCAGGACCCATCAACTCCAAGTAGTTGTCCTCCAATCTAGTTGTAGGGGGCGCAGCCCACATCCATGCAGGAATTGAACCGGCAACCTTGTTGAGAGCTTGCGCTCTAACCTACTGAGCCATCCGGCCGCCCCTCTGGCAGCTCAGCAGCAGCTCCATTATCTTCACTCTAGTTTTGGAGGGCGCAGCTCACTGACCCAGGTGGGAATCGAACCGGCCACCCTGTTATTCAGAGCTCGCGCTCTAACTAAGTGAGCCATCCGGCCACCCCTGTATGTTTTTTTTTAATGCATACATCCAAGTATACATGGATAATGATTACTCCACTTAATGTTATGTGAGTCTAAGTGTAATGGAGAAAGTTAGTGACATGCATTATAAAAATAACCATCATCTCTTAGAAAACGGAATGAACACAAATAAAAAATGTGGAGAGTAATAGACAAAGTTTCCAAATCATATAAATGAGACTATTATATGAGTGATTATTTATGGGAATTTGGGAGTTAGTTGAATGCTCAATATTGTCGGGATAAGTTAAGACACATACTTTTCCTGTCCTCAAAAAAGTATAAGGGAAGAAAGTATAGCCTGACAGTTTCTCACACATAGACATACTCCCACCAGTTAAGATGAGATCATCTAAATAAAACATCTTAAATTGTATTTCCCTTTTCTTGCTAATATTGTTTGAGGAAGTTTTGGTAAACAACAGATAATCACCGACTATTTGATACAATCAATTGGAGATACCAGAAAGAATGAGGAGAAATATAAATTCATAATGTTGCCCATCTAGGAAATCTAGTAATTGCTGACCTTTTCTCATCGCCCTGATTTTTTTCTTAATAGAATATACATTATGAATGTACGTACATTGTTTTCTGAATTCAGAGAAACATATTTTGTTGATGATTAGTTTTATGGAAGCCTATCGTCATTATACAGTTTTAATAATGCAAAGGAAACAGACAGAAAAGATGAAAATAAACAGTGCATTTTAACTACCATAAGGAAATAAACATTATATTTTTGGATCATGTGCCCTTTTGTACAGTCAGCTCACAGGTTTGTGTCTATCCCTGTACTAGGGAATTGAAAGTGTCCATAAGAAGTTGACAGTCTAGACTGTACTTGCTTTATTGTATACATGCAGTAAGAACCAAGCTGCTGTTCAAATTCTTTTCCTTAAAATTTTAAGGAAAATATTTAATGAAAGGGACACATAAGTATGTGTTTAGTATGTGATTGGTGATAATTTTTTTTAAATTGATACTCACCTGGATTATCAAAAGTAGTGTCAAAATGATCTCGTCGTAAACTTGTCTTGGGCTTAGTCATGTATTGGGGCACCGGAGAATTCCTGTAGGGAATGAGTTTAGTTTAAGATTCCTTGTTTCTCCGCCTTATTTTCACTTTGGGATTATGCACAGGATTTGCTTCAGGCACTCTTGTCTTTGTATACTCAGTCCACAATGAAAACTAGATCAAAAGTTGAGTTTTCCAAAGCTTTAGTGTAGGACTGCTTAGTACCCCTAGAGTTTCGGAAAGTCCTTCATAGAACTAGTCTGTGTCAATCAGTAACTTGTCTTGGATTGTGTCATTGCTGTCAGTGCTTGATAAATGGTGGGGATGGAGGAGAGGGTTGAGTGTTAGCCTCATTTCTGTTAGGTTCTGTCCAAATTGAAAGGAGGAGCTTTTCATTGTCCTCAGTTTATTTAACTAGGCTAACCCCATCTTATCTTTCTCTTAGCCAGTAACAAGAAAGCCAACAAATAGCTTTCTTTTGGGTCATAGGTACAGTAGTAGAGGAGAGCATTTCATATTAAAGGTTTGTGTGTTCTTTAGTAACCATGGTCTGCAGCCTACTGAGCTTATGTTACCAGATGAGTAACTAGTTAGTCCAGATGGCTAAACTGTTGGAGGATATAAAGCCAAAACCCATTTCAGGAAGTGATCCACTTTGCTCATTTTTGGATAAGGTCCATTGTAATTAGTGATAACTTTCTCAGTTTGTTTTAAAATTTAATTTTTAACTGTGTGTTTTCTTGATTTTTACCTAGGTGACAAAATATCCTATGCTTGAGACCTACAGTCTACATGTGCTACAAGAACTAATCAGTGCTTTTTCATCTCCTGGAGATACATTAGAAACATAAATATGGTGCCAAAAGAACTCCTTTCCTGTCTCTGACTACAGTTTCTTTGGACATACTTTTGTATTGAAGTGAGGTACACAGACTGAGGCTGCTCATTGTGGAGAGACTCTGTCGTGTAGGATCATGGACCATCCTAATAGGGAGAAGGATGAAAGACAACGGACAACGAAACCCATGGCACAAAGGAGTACACACTGTTCCCGACCGTCTGGCACCTCGACATCCTCTGGGGTTCTTATGGTGGGACCCAACTTCAGGGTTGGCAAGAAGATAGGGTGTGGGAACTTCGGAGAGCTCAGATTAGGTAAGAACTGGGTTATATCAGTGGCTTTCACTAACAGCAGCAGCTGTAATAAGCTATGATGTGTTCAAGACGAGGTTTATATTTTTATGGGAAATTCTCGTAAAGAAGACCTGTTATTAGAAGAACTAAAGAATTTTTTGAATGACACTATAGTCATTATTAGTTACAATTGTTACCCAAGGTTCATATCTATGTATGTGTAGGTTTTTAAATTTTCCACCAATTCTGAGATTTTTATGATGTAGGGAGATCTGCATACAGATATCACTAAAATGAAGATTCTGACTTAGTTGGTCTGAGAGGTAGAGTCCTAAATTCTGTCTTTTTAACAGATTCCGTGGTACTTCAGAAGCTGCTAGTCTATGAACCATGCTTTGAGAAGGGAGAAAGGCCTTGTTTTAATTCAAACTCTGCCCTAGATAAGGAAGGAGTAAATTCTCATTCAGTAATACTCCGATTTAGTCTGCAAGGTTATAAATCCTGTTTCCAGAGGCTTTCTAGTTCATATTATGTTTGCATTTCTTCCTGAAGTCCCAGCATGGGGATTGAGCTAGAACTTCAGGGAGAAATTATGTAATTTTAATTTCCCAACCAAGAAAATGGATTTTTTAATTTGAAGTATAAATCTATGAGGGAGATGGTGAATAATGACAAAATTGACTAGTTTGAAGACATGAAATTGGGAAGATGGTACATTGGGTATTTATAAGCTTTTTTATGGCCATCCCTAGGTGATTGGGGAAGAAAAATGAAAGAGTTTATAAATGTATGAAGGTAGACATCAGCTTGAAGAATGTGAAGAGGTCCTCTTTTAGGCTAAAGTTTTTTCTTTTTTCCTCATCAACATTGAGGCTATAGATTATTATGAAGACCCATTGTTGGAGACTTTGGCCCATGGGGGAATGGGAGTATAGGAGCATAAGATGGTTATTGCTTGTTACCTCTGATACTTCTGATGATTTTGCAAAAGCAGATGGATAAAGTCTTAATTTTTGATTCCCGCATAGAGAGATTCAGGGAAACATCGCTACACTAGCCAGAGATCACTGGGTGCAGAATTGAATTTAGGGATGCTGAGAATGAATTTATTTTTACTGATCGAAGCCAGGCAGCCTAGAATTTTAACACCTGACTATGATGATGAAAGGTTCTTTATATTTAGTGATGTGTTCACGTCTGGGTTAACAAAACCAGCGTATGCTACTGAGAATAGGAGTAAGATGTGTAATTTCACATTGCTTGAGTTCCTGGTAACTACTTAATTGCTTAGCAGCTAGTTTGGTGAATATTCATTTATGTAATGAATTAACTTTTTTCTAACATCACAATAGTACTTGAATTAAATAGATTATGACATCTACAAAATTACTGCTGTGAGGCAGTTTAAAATGCATATAAATTCATGTATTCTCAAAACATCATAAAATTGTTTAATTTTTATGAAGTTGAAGAAAATCCTTGGTCAATGAAAACTGGAAACTGTTTTATTCAGTTACTTAAGTCTAGATTTGTCTTATATGATCTTTAAGTTTACATGAGAATTGAAGAAATCCATTCAGTTAAAAGGATAAATTTGTAGCCCATGTATATTTTCAGAGTAGTAAAGTATTGTGTTTTATTTCCATAAATTTAGGATAATTTTTTTAGTTCTTATTTTGACTTGCCTTGTAGTCAGTAGGAAAAAACTTGTATTTCTTTTCAAATGGTTTTATTCTAAATGTGCTTATTAGATTTACATTAGCCCTGGGGCCATATTGTTACAGCATTCTATCTAGGAATACTTACCCTGTTTCCCTGAAAATAAGACCTAGCTGGACAATCAGCTCTAATGTGTCTTTTGGAGCAAAAATTAATGTAAGACCCGGTATTATATTATAATTTTATATTATATTATACTATAAACCCAGTCTTACAGTAAAATAAGACCGGGTCTTATATTAATTTTTGCTCCAAAAGACGCATTAGAGCTGATTGTCCAGCTAGGTCATATTTTCGGGGAAACACGATATTATCAACAGAAACCAGAAAAGGTACTTTCAGAATCATTTGACATCTTTTTCACAAGAGGGTGTGCTGTGTACCCCATTCCAGTGTTCTCTTGCTCTGATATTCATAAGTAGAAGATTGTGCAGACAATGAAAGATATAAACTAGGAAATTACAAACTGAAGGCAGGGGTAGATAGGCCTCCACCAAGGCTGCCACCTACAGGGTAGTGCTGTCTTCCCCAAACGCATTTCTTTCTCTAGCTACACTGTCTCTTCTGTCCCTCAAACAGCCAAGTGCTTTTCTGCTGCAGAGCTTTTATACTTAACAGTTCCTTCTGCTTGCAGAATTTCTTCCCCAAAATTTTGCTTAGCTGATTGCTTCTCATTTTTTAGGCCTCAGCTTTTTTTATGTTACCATCTCAGAGAAACCTGTGACTTATCCTCCACCTTCATTTTAAAATAGAATATTTCTCCGCAGCCACATTCTAGCCCATGAAACTGCTTTATTTTATTCATCGCGTTATCACTATAGAGACAATTTTATATATTTATTTACCTGTTAATTGTCTCTCCTTACTTGAATATAAGCCCCTTGGAGGATAGGGATTCTATCTGTATTATTTTCTCTTGTTATTTGTGGGATGGATGCATAAATAGCCAGATGAATAGGAACGGGCTTCTGATATGTGGGGGTGGTGGTACGTAGTGGTAGTGTTTAGGCAGAACCCCGGATTCCAGACAGAACCAAAAAAGTAATGTAATGATTAGTACAGTTTGGTTCTCTGAAAATGTGTTTCCACCCGATTATCCATTTAACAAACGGTTCTTAAATAGTTACTATCTTGCTAGACTTTGGGGAAGATACAAAGAATAACAAAATGTAGTTTCTGTCCTTAATCTCACAGTCTAGTGTTAGAGACAAAGAGAAAAATTATAATATAAAGTGATACGTATTACAATAGATTGTGTAAAAACTACATTGACTGGAAAGATTACTGAAGGTATCAGAGAGGAAGTATTATTTGATTGAGAGGAGGACAGGACTTCCACTGGTGGGCACAGGAGGAGGGGCTCCCCAGCTGTGGGAATGCACAAGGACTAGTGTTGTGAACACGCTCAGCGTGTGATCAGAGCAGCAACTATTGCAGTTCTACGTGGCTGGGGTAGGGGTGTGAAGTGAAAGAAAGTAATAGATGAGGCTGTTAGGTTGGGACCAGATTGTGAAGTGGTTGTATAGTATTAAAGCATTTGGACTTTTTCTTATAGGCAGTGGAGTAGAATCAATCAAGAATTTTACAACAGAAAAGTGACATCATCTGGTTTGTATTCTAGAAAGATATTTCACGTAGTTACAAGGTTAAATCACATAGGACAGATTGACATCTTGTGGATTTTGCTCTAATTTTAGTACTTGTTTCGTTGTGTTATCTTCCTCCCTCTCTCTATCTCCAGGGATGCTTGATGGTAGTACTTTGCTTTATTAATCTTTGTGTTCTTAACTCCTTTTGCTGTATGTGGCATATAATGGATACTTAAGAATGTTTGTTTGGCTTTATATAGTCCAGGTCAGAAATGGCCAGGCTTGCCATAGCTCTGAAAATGGCAGTGAGATGGGAAGGAAGGGATGAATTAGGGAGAAATTTCAGAAGTAGACTATAGGCAGGATTTGAGGGGAAGAGGTCAGAGACGATTGAGTTTGCCAGTTTGGGGACATCACCTTTAATGGAGATTGGAAAAACAGGACTAGCCTAGCAGTGCGGAAGACAGGTAGAGTTTCTGAATAGATATTAATAGATTTTGAGGTGTATGCAGAAATACGAATCTGAGACTGAGAAATGTTGAGGCTTGAGATAGGGATTAAGAATTCGTCACCAAATAGGTGTTAATGAACGTGCAGTTGTGGATGACGAGGTGATGCTCTGTGGAGCCTGTCTGCCTGGGAGAAACAGGGTCCTGTGAGCCAGGCTCAAAGAGGAAGCCCTGCAGGAGAGAGAGGGTGAAAAGTCAAAACAGAAGAGTTTCTAGAGGGGTGGGCTGTTAAGCAAAGCCTCGTGCCCTGAGGTTAATAAGCAGGAGAGAAACACTTATGGCCTTTGATTTTTCACTTCTGTTTATTTATTTCTGAGATGTTTCTTTTTCTTCCCTCCCTTTTGTTCTTTTAAATTTTGTAATCAGAAAAAAAGCAATAAACAAAAAGCAAAAAAAGTCCTTTATAGGAAATTATTTAAAAAGAAAATAACACACTTATTACTAAAAATTCTTTTAAATTTTACTTGAGAAGTGTCGCCAAAGATATCCACTAATTTTCTTTAATTATCCGGAATTTAAAATGTATATCAGGATATAGTTTAGAAATACAATTAAATTGTGCTTAAACCCGCTTTTGTGTAATTTAATATAGCATGCACTTCTTATTTCAACTTAAATATAGATCATTTATTTTTAACGTCTGTAGTTACTTGATAATTCATTTAACTAGTCTTTATACATTATACATATAAATTGTTTCTGTTTTTTAATATGAATAATGCTATACTGAATATCCTGTAGTCCAAAGTTGGCTGATTATTTTATTTTATTAGGCTAAATTCTGGAAGTATACTTTCTGAGTCAAAGGATATACATATTTGCAATTTTGTTACACACTGTCAATTTGCCCTCCAGAAAGATGGTTTCCATTTACTGTGTGTGGGGAGTGGGGAGGCTTATTTCCTTTCCTCTCACAAACCTTGACTATTATCAGGAATCTTTTCATCTGTGCTAGTGTGACAGTGGGAAATGGTAACTTGTTGAATGTGTTTGTGTTCATGGGTGAAGTTAAACATCTTTGCACATTTATATTTCTTCTGTTAAGAGTTGCTTCTTTGTGGGCTTTCTCTATTTTTTAATGAGCAGATTCTTTCTATGGAGTCTTACCTGAGTATATTGCCTCAATAGAAAGGAATTTTGAGTATTTAAGAAAGGAAGATTGATGAAGGGTGATCATGGATAAAAGGTAGGAGAACACAGTGAACTGGAAACAGATCTGCAGGTTGTTTTTTATTAATTGAAAAACGGGACATATTTTGCGGTTTTTGGGGTTTTTTTTTAGGGTTGACTTTTCTGCTGAAATCAGGCCTGGAAAAAATTGTGTAAACATTAAGATACAAATGATTCTATTCCTCCAGAATTAAGAAAATGTATACCCCTAGTCTACAGACAATGGCTTATTTTCCTTTGTTGCAAGAATAAGTAAATAGATGATTTTTTTCCCCACATCTAATGGGTATATACCTGTGTTTAACAATCTTCATATTATCCCTGTGAAATCGATATTATTAGAGAATGTTTTTGTTTACAAACAAGAAAGTGGAGGCATGAAGATTTGACTTTTTTGCTCTTTTCCCTCTTTGGTATTAGGTGAAATATGCAAAAGTGCATTAGCACAGAAGGATGTTTCTGGCACAGGTAAATTGGTTAAGGGTAGCAACTTGTCCTGTGACACATTCCTCCCTGGCTGCTAAAATAAGACACTTATTTTTATGACTAAAGTAGGGTGTATATGATAATTTCTGTGCCTATCCTTTACCTGTACTACTTAACTGTCACTACCAACCTTAAATTAGAATTTGTAACTTCAGTTCCTCTCAGCCAGTCCTGTTTTTGGCAGTTGTGATCATTAACAGTTTACAGATACATATCAGTCGGTTTCATATTGTGTCCCATAAAGTCTTGGAGCCCCTATTTCCCATTCTTAAGAGAACGGGAAAGAGAAAGTGAGCTGGCAGGACTCTCTGTTACCTATATATTGAGTTCTCAGTAACATTTTGTTTGAAAGATACGGTTCTGCTACATTAAAATTTTTTGAAAATCATTCATCTGAATAGATAGAGGCTTACAATAAAACATGAAATGTAACTATGTTCTCTAGTTGAAAGTGAAGTCATTATAAAATCAAATGTTACTTTATTCATGGTGTCTTAGGAAATCTTAGCATCTTGAACAAATGGAACTGTATATTAGCCAAAACCCAAGCCAACCAACAAAACAGAAAAACATATTTTGTGATTTATAAGATTGTTAAGATTTTTCTATAAATTTGGAAATTTTTAGTGTCTGTAGATGGAACAAGCTAAAACAAATTTTAGTAGTTGTGTCATTACTCTCTTCCCCCATTGGTTAAAAGTAAGAGTCCTGGAGTCAGATTGCCTTTCCAGATTTCATGTTTTTTCCTGTCAGGTGAGAGTAATAGTATTTATCTTACAGATTTGTTATGAACATATAATTCAGATAATGTATAAAATCACCTAAGACAGTGGTTGATATATAGTGAGCACATGGTTATATATATAATACAAAACTTTAGAAATTTTGTTTTAATTTTTCCCAACTTTGTACAAAGAATGTTTTCAAAATTTTACAAAAAGATAAAAAAGTAAAAAGAATGCGATTGTTAATGTCCATAATATATTATTACCAGTTAATATTTTGTCCCATGTGCTTTATCTCTTCAGAGATATGTATATGTGTACATTTGTGTGTAGACCTGACAAAATATATTCCCTGCCCCCTGCAAGTGGTGTTTTTATGTTCCCGCTTCACAGGCATGTAAAAGATCATATTACTTGTTTTGGTTCCACAGTTTGGTGTAGAATGGTTCAATTTAAAATTATGACTCCAGAAATAATGTATTTTAACTTCCTTGGAAAAAAACCATAAATGTATGTACAATTCTTGTTCCTAGTAGTGTCACAGTGTAAATTTCTTTTGGAAATTTGGTTGTATTCTAACTCAAGCACAATTTGTTGAGGTTAAACAACTTTAACAGATCTTGAGAAAGAATTCTTTCTGTCAATAGCGTAATCTTAAAAATGGTAGGACTAAACAGCTTTAACCACATTTGTTGATGCACAGTCTGCGTCGTGTTAATATGGCAATTGTAGAAGTGTGATAGACACGGTACTTGCAGGATTATGCATTGGCTGGTTAATGAGGAGAATTTAACAGTAAAATTTCCAGGATTGCTAAACCGATTTGGAATTGTTGAGGAGGACTACAAAACTGGGATGATTATGGATTTGATTATGAAAAGAGTTTAGAATCCGTATTTACATGATGTCATCATGCATCCTAAGGAGAAAACTGTCTGAACTTATGGTCATATTTTTCAATAAAAGGTAAAGCTCTTATTAGAGGAAGTGGAGCTCACTGCCATCCACAAGACATAGATCATTTTCCTAAGTTGGGGTTACTAGGGCAAGAAAATACTATAGATACATATTTTTTTATAGTTTAATTTTTATGAAAATAACCATGTGACATGGATTTTAAAGCCCTGATCCCTGCAAGCAAGCATTTCAACTCTTTAAATGTCTGCCTAGATATCTTTTTTCTAGACATTAATTTTTTCAATATTATATATTGTTTATTTTTTTCCTCATACATGCTATCCCCAATTACATACATATACTCCTTGATTTATGGTGGGGTATGTCCCAGTAAACCCATAGTAAGTTGAAAAAACCGTAAGTTGAAGATGCGTTTGATACATCTAACCTACTCAACATCGTGGCTCAGCCTAGCCTGTTAAACACGCTCAGAACGCTTACTTTAGCCCACACTTGGGCACAATCATCTAACACAATGAGCACACTGTAGAGTATTGGTTTTTACCCTCGTGATCATGTGGCTGACTGGGAGCTGCAGCTCACTGCCGTTGCCCAGCATCACAAGAGAGTATTGTATCACATATTACGAGCCTGGGAAAAGATAAAAATTCAAAGTATGGTTTCTACTGAATGCTTATCAGTTTCGCACCACTGTAAAGTTGAAAAATCATGAGTCGAACCATTTAAGTTGGGGGTCATCTGTACATACATTCCCTACATTCCCTATTCTTCCAGTATACTTATGTCATACTTTTTAGTTAAGCCATTTTTCTACATGTACAGCAGCATAATGGTTGTGGAAATATTGTTCACAGCCGAGCCAAGAAAGCATTATTATTGTGTTTCCTTTCTAGTGCATCCCTAGCCCTCCTCCCTTCAGATAAAAATTGCTGATACTTGATTTTTAAAAAATTCTCTTACTTATCTACTTACACTTTATTAATTTTTCTTCTCAAATTTATAACAAAGTTATAAATTTTAAAAAATTATATAAATTTTATAAGTTATACATTTATAACAAAGTTATAAATTTTCTGTCAGTATCATTAGGTACTCTTATCATTTAGGTTTCTAAGGTCCACTAAGTCTGTCTGTTACCACTTGTCTCTTCACTTACCGTCCAAAATGTTGACATCTCTCGTCTGCTGTTTCCTTACCTATTTCATTTGTCCTTGTCTGTTTCTTTTGTCATTTCAGTGGGGTTTTGGAAAGTAATGGGGCTAAATGCTTAATTTTATCTGCCATGTTAAACCAGATGTCTCAATGTACGTATTACGGTATATATATTTTTATTCAGCAAAGCATTGATTTGACAGACTTGTGATGTTCTAGTAACATGAATAAAAATATGAGCTGGCTGATAGAAATTAAGTAGATCTGTAGTTCTTTGAAACACCTTTACCAGGGAGAATTAGTTAATGGATCACTATCATCACTGAAGCTGAACCTAGAGTTCTGATTTTGGTTCCATTTAGTTCAACTGTGAATTGGATGGAGACTTTTGAAAGACATATAGTAGCTCTCCCCTCCCCCCCTTTTCTGCTGGGATATAGTTAAAGACTCCCAGTGAATGCCTGATACTTTGGATAATACCAAATCCTATATATACCATTTTTTCCTATACTGCATACCTAGGGTAAAGTTTAATTTATAAATTAGGCATGGCAAGAGATTAATAATAATAACTAACATTTATAATAATATACTGTAATAAAATTTTTGAATATATGCTTTAGTAAGTAAAATAAAGGTTATTTGAAACTATGCATTGTGATACCACTAGTCTCATAAGCGAGATAACTATGAAGTAACTAACAGGCGGGTAGCATACATACCACGGATACACTGGACAAAGAGATGATTCACGTCTAGGGCTGGACAGAGCAGGACAGCTTGAGATTTCATCATTAACTCAGAACAGCATGCAATTTAAAACTTATAAATTATTTATTTCTGGAATTTTCCATTTAATATTTTCAGACCGCGGTTGACCACAGGTAACTGAAACCACAGAAAGTGAAACTGCAGATAAGGGGGATTAGTGTCCTAATGAAATCCTCACATAATACACGGGTTGAAGTGGGGCAGCTCATACACTGACTGGTTAACATAATCAAGATTCAGCATTATCTTAAATAAGCAGTAAGTTGAACAAAAAAACAGACCATGGTTGAAGAACCATACTATACAATTTCGGGTGTGACAACTAGATTAGCAACAGTTATATGAAAAAGATGGCCTTAAGTTTATTTAGTATGACGCAAGAGAGGGACCTGGCTCCCAGAAATCTCATGGTAACTTAGACTGATTTAATAGACATAGATAATCCAAATCTACAAAAGTAATAGTTACTTAAGTTTTAGATCTGTAAGGAACCTTGGCATTATCTAATCCAGCCTTCATCATCTTAAAGATGAGAGAAATTAGAAATTAAATGACTTGGGTTAAAGTGTAATAAACTACTTACCATAAAGTTGGAACTAGAGCCAAGATCAGGAACATCCCAAACAGATAATAAATACCTAATTTCAAAGTTGATAGTCATTTGACATTAAATATAATTACCTATTCCTAGGAAAAGAAATATGAAGTATAAAATGATAGCCAGTGATTCTTTCTTTAAGTAACACTATCTGGCTTCTATGCTGGACTAGCTTTAATCTTCAGGGATTTTCTAGGAGGTGAGGAACGAAAGCATTAGCTAATTAATAATTAATATTTTTTATTTTTTTATTTTGCAAAGCATATATTTTGAAATTTAGAGGAAAATTGGAGGATATTGTGAAGTGGAGGAAATTATAAATAGTGTATCTTATTCAACCTGTAGCTTTTTTTTTGAATAAGACAGTGGGAAATGCCACTAGAGATTTGAGCAGAGTCTGTTCTGGATTAGCTTTGGGCCATGATGTGGATTTTGGAGTTTATTCTGTAGGCAATAAAAAATCTTGGAAGGAATTACATGTCATTTCCCTAGCCAGAGCATAAATTAATTAGAATTTCTGATGTGTCCTCTTTACCCCCAAAAGGTGTAATTTTTCTGTATTGTTAAAAATGCATGGCAATCTTTTTTACCCAGTGGTGCTGATATCTAAAGAATAATAGTGGGAGTTTCTCTAGTTTGTCTGGATGGTAAAAAGCTTAAACAGTAAATGCTTTGTGATTTCAAGTAATGCTAAATGTCTCTTTGATTAAAGGGCTCTCTTCTAGTTAGTTTAGGCTTTTATACTGTGAAACTAAAAATTAACATGCCTTTTTGAGATTGCCGTGCTACTTTATTCTACTTATCTTCATTTTATAAACTACTTCAGAGATGGATTAATCTAAATAATAATTAGATTATTTGAATTTGAACATCCAGGCAATAGAGAGGTTAAGGATAATTCCAATTTATGAAGCTTGTTTTGTTTGGGGTTTTTTGTTTGTTTTGGTAGACAGAATTGTAACATCACAGAAAATTAGAGCAAAGTCTTTGTTCAGTTGTGTACATACATGTATGTACACCTACACACATGTATATATGTACTTCTATTAATATAAACAAAGTTGGGTATGCTTTGAGATTCTGCTTTCTTATTTACTAAATTGCTATATGATTTTCATGATAACTTTAATGTTTTCATTCTGTTTCTTCAAGCAGATTACCACAACTGTTACCATATAATTGGCCTTCCAGTTACTACTACCTTTTATTGTTACAATAAATTAATAACACAGTAGACATTTTCATGAAGATAGATTGTTATCAGAAATATAACATATCATCCTTCATAGTTTACTAGATAAATTAGTTTTATATATGTGGGAGGAAATTTATACCGTTAAAAAAATTTGTTTCTTTTGATGAGAACTTAAAAGATTTACTTTCAGCAACTTTCAAATATGTAATACAGTATTATTAACTATAGTTACCATGCTGTACATCCCCATGACTTATTTATTTTATAACTAGAAGTTTGTAAAAATGTGTAACGATTCATGAATTTGCATGTCATCCATGTGCAGAGGCCGTGCTAATCTTCTCTGTATTATTCCAGTTTTAGTATATGTGCCGCCAAAGCAAGCACCACATACGCTCTTGATTAAACCTGAAACTTTAGAAACATTTCCATTGTAAATGATTTTGCTTTTAAACTTTTATTGAAGGAGTGTCATTCATCTGGCAGATACTATTAAATTTCTAATTAAAAGATATAATGTGCTTCTGGAAATGGAGCATGAAGGAAGAGGTCTTGAATCATTATTATACAAAAGTATGTTTTATCCAAAAATGAAATGAAGAAAACAGTTCCATTTATAGTAGTATTGAAAAAGAATACATCTCAAAATCAGAATAAATTTTAATAAAATGAGTGTAAAAATTATACTCTGAAAAGTACAAAATATTGTTGAAAGAAATTAAAGACCTAAATACGTGGAAAGATATTAACATTCACGGACCAGACTTAATACTGTTAGGATGGTAGTACTCCTCAAATTGATCTACAGATTCAACACAACTCCTGTCAGAATCCCAGCTGGTTCTTGGTAGAAATTCACAAGCTGATCCTAAAATTGATATGGAGTTGCAAGTGACCCAGAGAGCCAAAACAATGTTGACAAAGAAGAACAAAGTTGGATGACTTACACTTTTTGATTTCAAAATTTACTACAAAGCAACAGTGATCAAGACATTGCTACTGGCATTAGATTAGACTTATAAATCAGTGGAAACGAATTGAGAAACCAGGTATCAGTCTGTGGTCCATTGCTTTTTGACTAGTGTGCCAGGGCCATTTAATGGGAAAAGAATAATTTTTCAACCAATAATGCTGGGACAGCTGGATATTCACATACAAAAAATTGAAGTTGAATCTTTACTTCATACTGTATTAAAAAAATTAATCACATGGATCAAAGAACTAAATGTAAGAGCCCAAACTATAAAACTCATAGAAAACATATGGGTGACACTTCATGCCCTCAGAGTTGACAGTGGATTCTTAGGTATGACACCAAAAGTACAAACAACAAAAGAAACAAATCGATAAATTGGACTTCACAATAATAAAAATTTTGTGATGCAAAGGACACCATAAAGTAAAAACAAACACACACACACAAAATGGGAAAACTTTGCGAATTATACCTAATAATGGACTAGTATTCAGAGTATGTAAAGAACTCTTACAACTCAACAGTTAGGTGTGACAATTAAGTTCACGAACTTGCCACTTGCACTTGACATTGTCAGCACTGTACAAAGAGCTCGGTAAGGTTTCATAAACTTGGTATATCAGTGTCTCACAGCTGTGTTCGTGTCAACGTGTGCCGGTGTTTTGCTGAGTGGCATTCATTATTGTTGCATGTTTTTGTATGCTGTTGTGAGAATGTCTGAGCTTGAATTAGAGCAACAAACAAATATTAAGTTTCTTGTTAAACTTGGCAAGAGTGGAAGTGAAATCAGGGACATGTTAGTCCGAGTTTATGGGGATAATGCCATGAAGAAAATGGCAGTGTACAAATGGATTAAACGTTTTTCTGAGGGGAAAGAACATGTCACTGATGAAGAGAGGTCAGGGTGGCCAGTAATGAGCAGCACTGACAAAAACATTGCAAAAATTCATCAAATGGTGCATCAAAATCGTAGGCTGACTGTGAGAAGCATAGCAGACCAAGTAAACATCAATAGAGAAACAGGAAAATCTCAATGGAAAATCTGGGCATGAGAAAGGTGTGCAAAAATGGTCCCACAGGAGCTCACCGATGAATGAAAGTGAAGGAGAGTCAAAGTTTGCCAAGACCTTTGGAGAGGCAAGACGATGTTTTGAGCCGTGTTATCACTGGTGATGAAACATGGGTGCACGAATATGACCCTAAAACAAAATGTCAAAGTGCACAATGGAAGTCAGCCAATTCTCCATGACCAAAAAAGTTCTGTCAGTTCAAATCAAGAGTCAAAACGATGTTACTAACCTTTTTTGATATCAGAGAGATTATTTGTTATGAATTTGTACCAATTGGACAAACAGTTAACCAAGTTTACTATTTGGATGTGCTGAAAAGCCTGTGTGAAAAAGACGAAAACGTCCTGAACTTTTCGCCAACAATTCATGGCTCTTGCATCACGACAATGCACCAGCTCACACGTCACTGTCTGTCAGGGAGTTTTTAGCCAGTAAACAAATAACTTTTGTTTATTGAAACACCCTCCCTCCTCACCTGATCTGGACCTCAATGACTTCTTTCTTTACCTGAAGATAAAGGAAATGTTGATAGGAAGACATTTTTATGACATACAGGATATCAAGGGTAATATGACAGCTCTGATGGCCATCCTAGAAAAAGAGTTTCAAAATTGCTTTGAAGGGTGGACTAGGCGCTGGCATCACTGCATAGCTTCCTAAGGGGAGTACTTCAAAGGTGACTGTAGTGATATTCAGCAATGAGGTATGGAACACTTTTTCTAGGATGTGTTTGAAAACTTAATTGTCAGACCTCCTAAAAAGACAAATAACCCAATTTAATAATGTGCAAAGGATTCGATAGACATTTCTCCAGAGGTGACACAGAGATGGCCCTTAAGCATTTGAAATGATGTGTCAGCCAAGCACAAAAGAATCAAAAGACTTTGGCTTGAAATAAATTGCAAAAATTTATTCAAGGGTCTTAGGGTTTGCAAGTTAGAAGCACAACTAGGCAAAACCCAGAGTGTTCCAAAGAAGAAAAAAAAGCTAAGAGTTTTTATACTAAAAAGTACATTCTTGAGAAGAATCAGTCCTGCATTCTTAGCCTCAGGGTTTGTCCCAGATGGTAATCTTCCAGATGTCCGGTGGTTTGAATAATGGATGTCAGGCGGTCTGAACACAGGAACATTCTTTCCTGAGTACTTCAGGGGATAATCAGAGTTATCTATATAATATATCTATATCTCCAGGCATAACTTAAGTTTCGAGGCTACTTCAAGCAAGAGTAACGTCATTTCCTTATGCTTCAGTCTACTTCATTTTAGTAATTTAGCAGCTTGACTCTAGAGACATTGATTTTTTCACTTTTTCCTCATATTTTCGCCATCATTAGTAATTGGGGAAATGCAAGTCAAAACCACAGTTTGGGGCCAGCCCAGTGGCTCAGGCGGTTAGAGCTCCGTGCTCCTAACTCCGAAGGCTGCCAGTTCGATTCCCACATGGGCCAGTGGGCTCTCAACCACAAGGTTGCCAGTTCAATTCCTCGAGTCCTGCAAGGGATGGTGGGCAGTGCCTCCTGCAACTAAGATTGAACACGGCACCTTGAGCTGAGCTGCCACTGAGCTCCCGGATGGCTCAGTTGGTTGGAGCGCGTCCTCTCAACCACAAGGTTGCCGGTTTGACTCCTGCAAGGGATGGTGGGCTGTGCCCCCTGCAACTGGAAAACGGCAACTGGACCTGGAGCTGAGCTGTGCCCTCCACAACTAAGATTGAAAGGACAACAACTTGACTTGGAAAAAAGGCCTGGAAGTACATACCGTTCCCCAATAAAGTCCTGTTCCCCTTCCCCAATAAAATCTTTAAAAAAAAACAAAAAACAGTAAGATACCTATCTTACTTATTAGGCTGACTAGAATCAAATAGATAATAACAGGTGTTGACTGGTGAGAATGTGTAGTAGAAGTCAGAGACCTCATATACTGCTGCAGGGAATGTAGAATAGTGCCGCCACTTTGGAAAACAACCAGGCAGTTTCTCACAAGTTAAATTTAATTAAGAGTTACCATTTTGTCAGCAATTCCACTCTTAGGTATATACCCAAGAGAAACGAAAGTGTGTATTTACACAAAAGCTTGTACATGAATATTCATACCATTTTTTCATAGCTTAGAAATGGAAGCAAGCCAAATGTCTGTGACCTGATTAATAAAGAAAATGTGGTCTTTTTTCACCTTAAAAGGAATGAAGATACGTGGTACAACAATTGATGTACATTACGCCAAGTGGAAAAAGCCAGTCACAAAAGACCACGTGTTATATGGTGCCATTTATATGAAATATCCAGAATTGGCAAGTCTGTTGAGACAGAAACAGATTAATGGTTGCTAAGGACTGGTGTTGGGAGTTGAGGGAGGGTCAGAAAGACTATTAAATTGGTAATAATTAAAGAGTATGAGTTTTCAAGCAGATGGAAATAGTCTAAAATTCATTGTGGAGATGGTTGCACAACTCTTGAGCATACTAAAACCCATGAATTTACACTGTAAATGGGTGAATTGTATGGTATGTGAATTATATCTCAAAAGCTTTTAGTAAAATATGTAGGTTTAGTCAAAATTGATACACAGAATTGCTAATATAATTATGTAACTTCATACAGTATTATTGGACTTAAAGTCTGTGTAATCACTTGGTATTGGTTGAAATTATTTTTCCCACCTGTGAAACTACATTTATAGTTAGACTTGGGAAAGTTTCAAGTTTCTTCACCTTTGATATATTTTTAATTTTTCAGTAAGTTATTGATTGGCAATAAAACTATTATATCGTTTATGGTCAGTCTTAAATTATACATTGTCGATCATGATTTTGTTTCCTTATACACTGTTTCATAATCACTTGAATAACCATGAGCAAGATCGTCTTACCTGTTTTTCCTTACAAGGTTTTTAAGCTAATCTATAAAAGGCAATACTTGAATAGAGATGGTGCTGCTTTGATGTTTATTATTCTCCACAAGAAAAGAGTTTTTTGACTTTGAATGCGAATCTGATGGCCGCACGTTAACGTTTCCGTTCTAGCCGCTAAAGCAGAAGTTTTACTAAAGAACACTGCATTGCCTAAAATTCTACAGATTAGAGTTTAGCAAGTCCATTAAATTGTTACCATTAAAATTGTTGAGATTTCAGTGGTTTACTTTTAAAGTACAAACTGATTTTTTGTTATATTTTGAAGTGGTCTCTCCAAAGACCACAGTTCTCTAATTATAAATTGGGAGTGACTGTGCTCAAAATGACAATAGTTATTCTTACACTGAGAAGGTAGGTCTTAGAATTTTTTTACTTTCCTAAAAATGGCATTTGTGGGTCTGAAACGGATTGCGCAGATTCATTTTTTTAAATTTTGTGGTGAAAAATACAACATAAAATTTACGGTCTTAACCAATTTAAGTGTACAATCAATAGGGTTAAGTATATTCATATTGTTGTAAAACAGGTCTCCAGAACTTTTTCATTTTCCCCAGCTGAAATTGGGGAAGGTGAAACAACATCCTCTTTTCCCTCTCTCCCCAGGCCCCGGTAACCATAATTCTATGTTCTTTTCTGTAAATTTCACTGTTTAGGTACCGCATAAAAGTGGAATTATATAGTATTTGCCTTTTTGTGACTGGCCTATTTTATTTAGCATAATATCCCCAAGGTCCACGTACATTGTAGCATGTGACAGGATATCTTTCCTTTTTAAGGTTGAATAAAACTCCACTGTTATGTATCACAATATTCCATTGTAAAATTCCATGTATATGCCACATTCTGTTTATTCATCTGTTCTCCATTCATCCATTGATGGACATTTGGGTTGTTTCTACCTCTTGGCTATTATGAATGGAATTAACTTGGGGAACAGGACTTTATTGGGAACAGTGTGTAATTCTAGGACTTTTTTCCAAGTCAAATTGTTGTCCTTTCAATCTTAGTTGTGGAGGGCGCAGCTCAGCTCCAGGTCCAGTTGCTGTTGCTAGTTGCAGGGGGCGCAGCCCACCATCCTTTGCGGGAGTCGAGGAATTGAACTGGCAGCCTTGTGGTTGAGAGCCCACTGGCCCGTGTGGGAATCGAACCGGCAGTCTTCAGAGTTAGGAGCATGGAGTTCTAATTGCCTGAGCCACCAGGCCGGCCCAACTTGGTAGCTTCTTAATGCTTAGCTTAAGCTACCAAGAGATTAGAGTTTTGATGTGGAGGAAGAGGCAGCAGTTCCGAAATAAGATACAAATATGAGGAAAGGTGGACCTCAGTAGGGTGACTATCTTTTTGGCCTAGTTGTCCTTGGTGGCTAATGAGAGTAATTTGTGATATCAACTCAACTTATACTTACCAAAGAATTCTTCCTGAGAAGGATTGTCTCTTATGTTTCAACATGCTCTTAGGTGAAATGCAAAGTGGATTTGATAAATTTATTGTCCTTACTCAGCATATGACCCCGAAATTCCATTCTAGGTTCGTGCCCAAGAAAATACATATACACCGTGTTTCCCCGAAAATAAGACCTAACTGGAAAATAAGTCCTAGCATGATTTTTCAGGATGACATCCCCTGAACATAAGCTCAAATGCATCTTTTGGAGCAAAAATTAATAGAAGACCCACTCTTATTTTTGGGGAAACACAGTATGTGTACCAAAAATATGTTCAAGAATGTTCATAGCAGAATATCTTAAGTCATTATGCACACTAATAAACATGAACTAGAGAGAACTAACCCCCCCAATTAAAAAACGTAAAAAATCATGCACTACTAATTCATGCAACAAAATGGATGAATCTCAAACATAATATTGAGGAAAAGAAGGCAGACACAAAAGAGTGGTTATTGTATAATTACATCCACAGATGTTCAAAATAAGCAAAACTAGTTTCTTGGCTATTGCAGTTAAAACAGACTAGTTTGGGTGGTGGTAGATGAGGAGTATTGATCGGGAAGAGGGTCAAGAAAGCCTAGTAGAGTGCTGAAAACTCTCTCTCCCCAGATGGTCATTTGGGTATATGTACAGATATGTAAACATTCACTGAGCTGTACACTTATCATTTGTGCTCTTTACTTCATGTAAGTTATACCTTAACATAAAAGAAAAATTAATGATAAAAAAATTTAAAGACACATGATTTGTACAAGAGGATTAAAGTTTGATTTTTAGATGTCAGTAGTATGTGTTGGTGACCCTCACACAGCTTTCCACTTGTTCCTCAGGAGGAGCTGCTTCCTAATCACTGACTATAGACAAAGCGGAAAAATTATGTGTAGACTCTCTAGGAAATTGTCCAAATAATTAGTAATAAAACAAGACTTAATTTAAAAAAGAAAGTACGTTAACATAGCTTCTGTTGATGTAAGTACTTTCATTAGGGCAAAAAGTAACGGATATAGGTGTATCACGGGGATCCATGAAGGTTTTGGATACTGTGGTTTCTCCAATTTGTACATTAGTCGAGTGTCTAATTTTACATGTAAGTATTCTTCTATACCTCCTTTAACTTCATTAATAGCATCTGTATTTTCTCTTAAAACTTGCATTATCATCTAAATGGAGGTCTATAGTCTTCTTGGCAGGAAAATATTAATAAAATAGACTGTTTTTGCTTTATGATCAAGTTCAAGTCATTGTCATTCCATGGTTTTAGTTCTTGTAAAATCTATTGCTTTGCCTTGAACTTTAATCATAATTGTGTTTTTTTCACTTTCAACCCTTTTACCTTTCAAAGGACCACTTGAACTTTTCTTCCTGAATTGCTAAAATGTCTGATTGGGACTATAACCTTCCCCATAGCTGTGGGTCTCCATCTGGTCTTCTAATTTTCCCCATTTATATTGCAGAGGTCTCCAAATAACAAGGAATCCATCTGCTCTAAAAGAATACTTCAAATCTTTTTAGACATCCGTAATGAAATATCTACTGATTTGCTTTAAAATTGGGTGAGGTTTTTGTGGGAATCATATTACTTTGAAATTTTGCATAGTAAAATTTTAAACGACACTTCAGTATTTTTATGCTGCAGAGTATCATTCTTTTTGGGGTGATTTATTTTAATTTTTCTCACCACTATAATATAGCAAGTTTTACACATTTGCCTAAAACATAGGCCTCTATAAGTACGTAACAGGCTCCCCCTCTTGAAATGGGGTGTGGGTCTTTCTTTGACCCCATTAGTGACATCCCCCACTCCCTTTTACTTCACTCTTCTCAGCCTCACTCCAGACTTTAAGCTGCTAGAAAAACCCTCATTTTTCTTACTAACAGATTGATCAGAATATCATAGTTGATAGTTAGGAAAGTCATAAAAACTAGTCCAATCACCGACCTAAGCTTTTTATTCCAAAACGAAATAATTGAAACTGCTTTTCAGAAAGTTTTTATTGATGGCTTTTATTTATTTATCTTTTTACCATGATCCACACTAAAAAATAAATATTGTGATCAAATACATACACTACGTGTGTACCTGAAGCAAAAATTTCATGAAGTAACACCCTTTCTAAACATGAGGTACTCTATTTTTTATCATACACTATTTTTCTTTAAAGATCACGTTGGTTAAGACCCACTGAACTTATTTCACACTCCATTAATGGATCCTGTCCTACTAATTCCAAAACACTTTACATTGTCGAAAACAGATACATCTTAATGGATTTAGCGTGTTAATAGTAAACATGCACTATACCATTACCAGTGGTGTTAAGGAAGATTTAATAAGATTTTTTACAATAAATTACTGACATTAATAAGTAATCCCTTCAGAAAACGTGGCACAAAAAGAAATGATCCTTGCTGTTAACTGCTAACCATTTGGAAAATGTCTCTGCATAGTATACTAATATACCAGTAGAATTAGGCCAGTAAAAAGGAGGAAGACCTCTGGCGTTTTTTTTCAACGTTCTTGTGCCCTTTATTATCCTCTTACCCCTACACACACTGCCCACTGAGAGATGCCCCGTGAGGTGGAGGCAGTAGGCCAGCCTATCTTTTTTGCGCTAAGTAGACATGGTAACCAATCTGAATTACATAAAAGTGGTTTCTTGGCTTAACTCCTAATTGCCTCAAGTTTTTTGGCTGGATTTTTTTTTTTTTTGAAGTTCTAGGTAGTAATTTATAAATGTACCACTTTCACTTTAGGGCAAGAAAATGTGACAGCTGGAAATCTAACTAAAACTGGGAATCTGAGGCTGTTCCTTTATCAGGAACTGATATGTTCCTTTATCAGTGTGACTGAGAGCTGAGACCTGCTGGTTCTTTGAAATAAGGCTGTGCCTGATGAAGCTTTCAGTAAATGCTGTGTCTGTAGGTGACTTACGGAAACAGGAAGTCTTCTCGCAGTGGGTTTTATGGGCAGCATCACCTCCAGGACTGCTGCTTCAGAAGGGCTGAGTTTAGATGTAAAGCTCCAAAAAGGACTATGTAATGCAGTTTATTTTCCATTAACAATACAAGAACCTATAGCCAGGAAGTGAGTTTGGGAACCATTGTGGATTTTGTGCCACAGATACTAAAAGCTTTGAGTGTTTGGCATTGTGCCATCTCACCAGTGGCATTTTCTGTCCATTAAACTGCCTGCCTTCCTCAAACAGTTGTTGATATATTACATATACCAGTACACATATATACATCTATATCAGTAGTTAGCCGAGACAGTAATTCATTTTAAATGGGCAGGATTTTAACTCTCTACCTTTGTAATTAGATTCTTCCAAAGCCAAATGTTTGAGTACTGTATGTCACTGAGCAGAGTGGCTGAGTGATTGTCTAGCTTTCCCCATGGTTGCGTTTTGTGTTGGCCTATTCAGTCTTAATGATGCCCCCTGGCAAAGGAATTCATTCGAGTGCTCAAGAGAGGGCTCAAGAGAATGATCTAGCCACCTCCAGTGCCTCTTAGGAGTAAGGATAATTGCTTTGTAAGAGGGTGACATGTGTTCAGTTCTTTTGGTGCCCCTAGAGGAAATAAGCAAAGACAAGCAAGCTAGCATTTTGTGATGTATCAGCCATCATGTTTGGTGTTACACAGGCTGTCTCATTTATTACATTGTTTTAAACAGATATGAAAATTGAAGGTGAGGGCCATTTCATCATTTGTCTGTTACTTGTAGATGTAGTGATAACTTGGAGGAAGGCATCATGGTGGAGTGGAAGGATTGTTGTCTACTCTCCTGGTTCTCTTTCTTTTCTCCATTAGTTAAGAGCATCATTTTTGATCCTTCTTTTTTCCTTATCCCTTATGTTTACATGTAATCCAAAGGTGGTCCGTTTGTTCTTTGAAATGCCTTGATTATAAACCCTATTTTTTAAGTCATTCTCTTTCAGAAATTATTGCTTCGTATCTACAATAATAATAGGAGTAATAAAAATTAGATTTATCTAGCACCTTACAATTTACAAAGTATTTTTACATATTCTAACTCATGTAGTCTTCATAACCACACTGTATGTGGTAGATGTTATTCTTTTAATGTTCTGCTATAAAAACTTCCTGTTCATCTTATTTCTAGTTATTCTCTTACACATTGGGTGCAACAAACTTTCACCATTATGCTTTTTCTCTTAGCACCAGACCTTTGGTAGTTTCCCAGCAAGATGAATAATGAAATCAAAATTCCTGTATTTCCATTTAGGATTATCCATAATCTGATTCTAATCTAATCTAACCTTTTTTTTTTTGGGGGGGGGTGGCCCTAGAACTTTCTTAGTACCTTCTCTGTATATCAAGTCAGTTTGGTTCACTTCAGCAAGCATCTCTTTCCTGCCATATATCTAATACTATGTTTGTTGCTAGGGATAAAAAGATGAGTTGAACATTCTTGTCCTCAGGTAATTCACTGCCTGGTGGAGGTAAAAAGATATATACGTCACTAATTATAATATATGTGGAAGTTTACGGAACTGGATGCTGCCTCAGTTTTATAAAGTATATTTGGAAAAGGGTTTTTTTTGTTTTTTTTTTTTAAGGCATACAAACCCAAGGAACCAAAAAAAATGGAAAAGAAGATAAAAACAGATGAGAAATGTTAGCAAAATTTTGGAAGCTGGAAAACATAGTTCAATGGTAACTGACATAGCAGTCCAGAGAAAGTTGAATGATTGAAAGGGTAGGCCAGTTTGTAACATAAAATACATCAGAGAGAGGCTCAAGAATTGGAGATGCTGGGAAGTTCAGAAAGTTGGGATGCAGACGGAGCTAAAAACAGGAAGCCTAGTTGCAGGTCTGTATATGAAGCAGTGAATCGCTAAATCCCCCTCCTCCCTGGTATCGCCTCGCTGACAGCTCCCCTTTCCCACCCTCATGGGAGATGGAAAGTTCACACTGTTGAAACTGAACTGCACTGTGAAAACTGGGCTGCCCAGCTGAACACAAGGAAGATGAGAACGTTATCTCTACTGATTAGTGAGACCTGGACTATATGGAAGAAGCAGATCCATAAGTGCCTGGGATTTCTTTGAACATTTTTTCTTCAAAAAAAAATTTTTGCACAATTTCTATAACATAGTAAATTTGTTTTACTATAAAATTTTCCCCCAAACCCTTAAAGAAAAGTGATGACTTATTTGTCCTTTAGCTTGTGCCCTGGCACACTTCCGTGTATCCTTGGTTGTGCGTAACTTAGAGTAAGAAGCTGGCATTCCTGGTGGTTCATACTCTGTCCCTTTTGGATCTGTCTGGCTTTACGTCTCCCCATTTCTCCCCATATACCTTGTGCTGTGTTCTTATTGGTCCACTCACAGTATGTCAAAATCTGTGCAGTATGTCTCCATCTCACTGTTGAAATTAATAGTTTTTTAAAGACATTCCCTTTATTTTCTCCTCTGTTTGTCGTTCAAGGCTCACCTCGAGGGACACTTGTGCCCATGTGCTTTACGTTCCCTCATCCAAGCTCCTCTACTGACTTGCTTTTATTTCTTGAACACTCATCACATTATGTGATTTATTTAACAAACTTTTTGCCACTATGTACAAGGCCCTGCATGAGAAGCTAGAATACAGTCTCTGAGATGTGAGAACTGAGTGTCACTCATCTTAAATGTCTGATATCTGCATATGATGGCTGTTAAAGTTTTCGAATGCTTTCCCCTCCCTCTGGTGCCTTATTTTTCTGGTTAATCTTTTCTCCTTCCTCACAAATGATTATTCAGACAGATCTGATCATGTCACTATCCTACTCAAAAACCTTTTCTTTTAAACTTTAAATGGCATTGAGAACTTTCTAATGTGAACTCAGTCTTACTTTTCTAGTCTCTTTTGCTGCCCTAACCACTCCTTCCCCTCCCTACACCTTTTTGATCCTCATGGTCAATTTATGGTCCATCTACTCCCAGACCACCCACCATTCTCAGTCTGCACCATGTACTTTCTAATTTTTCGTTTGTTTGCTTCTGCAGTTTCTTCTCTCTGAGATGCTTTTCTCCCTTCTTCAACATAAAATTTTACTCATTTTTTAAGACTCTGGGGGGAAGTGGCTGGGGCAAAAAAAAGAAGAAAAGAATTTCCTTCCTAAGACTCCTGTAATTACCCTCTAGTTTTCTTGCTCACAGATCAGAATCCCGGTTTATTACATTACTTACACTACCACTCACTCCAGGGGATCTGTTACTTGAAGCATATACTTCAAGTATTAATTCTTTAACAGTGAAGGCATGCTGTGTTCCAAATGAGTAAGGGGTGAATTTTGGTGTCCCTACTTCCCTACCCTCCACCAAGTAGTTCTTATTGCTAAAACTGGGGTATGGGTGTCCAATTCAGAAAGATCTCCTAAATACATATACAATTTTAAACTTGACTGTTTTCTTTTAAGCAATACTAAGTTCTTAGGGTCAGCTGTGTGCTAAAATTGGCTTTAGGTCACAATAACATTGCTTATACAGAGTCTGGAAGGGCTCTCCTGAAAAATCTTTATGCAATATTATATCTGCTGTGGAAGAAGTCAGTGGCTAATTTGTAGTTTTAATCTCCCTGGGAGTAGTTTTAATCTGTTAGGTAGTTTTAATCTGCCTCATTTAATACTTCACCTATTTCTCTCCCAGTGGTACCCTTTTCAGAATTTCCTGAAATATATATATTTTTAATTTTTTATGCTAACTTTAATTAGAAACACAAATTAACTTTTAGAAGCTAAATGCGGTTAATGTATAAAGAAAAAGTGCCTATTTTCTACTTTTGCTCATTTAAAAAAGAAGTTGTTCGGGCGGCCAGTGGCTCAGCTGGTTGGAGCGCTGTGCTCCTACTGATGTTGCCGGTTCGATTCCCATATGGGCCAGTGAGCTGCGTCCTCCAGAACTAAACTGAGAACAACGGCTTGACTTAGAGTTGGGGGGGAAAGGGAAGGGGAATAAAAGTTGTTCATCTTATAATGGTTTCTTAGGTGTTTGGTAACCTGTGAGTCCTCTTTATTATTTTATTGGCAGACAAAAGTTATTCCTAAATTAGTATATTCATCAATACATAAGAGTACTCAGCAACCTTGTAGCAGTATTAAAAGTACAATTGTGTAGTTTACAAAGGGTCCTCTGTTGTCTAGAGCTTGGTAAAAAAAGAATTTATACTGCAAGCAGCTTTTGAATGAAAAACTTCCTAAATGAAGTTTTTTTTTGTTTAAATTATAAAAACTATTATATAAAAATCAGAAAATACTAAGAAACAGTCATTTAATACCTTCATATACATCTTTCTATATCTTTTTTCATGCATATATATTCAGCTGTTACATATATGTGTGTATTTGTATATATATAAATAGAACATCTCTATGTATTATTTAAAAAGTAGTCATACTATATATACCAATAAGTTTTACTCAGTTAAGGTTTGGGGTGTCTATGAAGTGGAGAGCATGGCCTTCCACAGTATACGGCACTGATAGAACTATGAGATCCAATCTCTACCCTCAAGAGAGTTAGAGGCTAGCTGACAAATATATAAGAAGCAGTGTGAAATCCAGTGCAGTGGCTAAACTATGCGGTACACTAAACACGCAGGAGGAACAAAAGCTCAGGAGTCACTGGCGGTGGGGAGGTGAAGGAGACTGAGTGCCCAGCACGTGATATGGGCCTGGTGAGTGAGTGTTGTGGCTCTCACCCTCATCCTCACTCCCAAGTTCTCAACACGAGATGTCTAGGAGAAGATCGATTCCATTTATACAAGTAGAAGAGTTGAGAGGAAAATTTGTTATTGCGGAAGAACTTTGATATGGTTAAAAGTGTTGTCTAGGTGGAGGGCTGTTTCCAGCACATAGAGATGCAGCACTAGAGTTTCTGGTGAAACGAGTCAGGAGCTCTGAGAATCATCTCCTTATATACAGTAGGTAAGTTTTCCAAAAGGTGAGTAGGCAATAATTGCTTTTATTTCACACTGTCCTTTATACTAAACTAAAGTTGACACTAAATACCATGACAAAAAAATATAATATCTTCGTTTGTCAGTGAGTTCGAAGAATGAAGGTTTGTGCTTATTGTGCTAAGTTAAACTCTCGGTGTCTTTGAAATTCTGGCATTTTTTTGTTCATGATTTTCCTCACAGCTTAATACTTGGGAAAACTAAATAACATAATGTGCATATGTCAGAGAAAAAGAGATTTGTGTTCTTGTCTTAAAAATTTCTCGTCTCTAAATTTCCAAATTCTCAAGCTGTTTTTGTCCTTGTCTTGCTGGGTTTCATTATCTCTGTTTACCTTTTCACTTATAAATCATGTTTCATAAATGTGAACAGCATTGGGAATGGGACCTTTCTCATGACCTTGTACGCTAGGATTTTGCTTTGCATTTCCTGGGATAAATGTCACTAAAACATACATTTTGCTTTTTCCCTAGGTAAAAATCTCTACACCAATGAATATGTAGCTATCAAACTGGTGAGTAGAATCTATATTTATGATCATTATATTTTGGTGCTCTCACCCCTCACATATCTTTTTACAGGAAGTAGTGAGCATTTACAAAAATACTACTTTCTTTTCCTTGCATATGATCCCACATAGTCATTTTCCTTCAACCATATATAGTGTTAAGTTATGAATCACTGTATACTACATAACATTAGATGATGCTAACTATAATGTTAACAGTGATGAATCAGAAAACAGTTACAAAATAGCTGGCAGCAAAAAAGGCACTGAAAGGCTAATAATTTCTGTGAACTTGGTACCTTTCACAGTGCTATTTTAAAAGATAAAATCATTTGAAAATGTTAACATTTTCTTGAATATGACTGATCCATTTTTTTAATGTAAGGTATTTATTAATATACTTAATACAAATCTGAACATCTCATCATTGCCTTAAAAGGCTACCAAACACAAAACACACATCACATGGTCAAATTTGAAGCAAAGGGTTTAATTGGTTTTGTTGGTACTAATCTTATAAATAACTAACCTAGTTATTGAAAATAGTATCCTAAGAGAGGTAATGCGTATAACAGTGCAGGCCAAATATTTTCTCAAAGCAATATATTATTTTTGAGGATTAACAATTTTAGGAGAGACAATTCTTATGTGTAAGGTTGATACAAAACCATTTCTAGTCCTACATGAAATGTTTCATGTGACTAGTTTCTATGAAACTGTATAAAAGTGTGTTCCTCCTAAATCCTAGTAAGTTTCCTAGGATTCGCAGGTAGTTTTGGGCTTTACTAGTTGGAAGACAGAGGAGGTAATGGTTGAAGAACACACCTTGTGACAATTGTGACAGTTCTAGTGAATTGCACTTAACCACTTCCACACCTACCCTTCCTCTCATTCAGCTCTTGGGCTTGTTGGAGTAGTTAGAGTTATCTTGTGGGAAAACTGACAGTTATCAGATTAGTTTCTCCACAAAGAGGTGGGCAGGGAGCAGCGCTTGGAGAGGTAGCTGCTAGGAAACCAAGTGTTTTCCTTTGTTTATGACTTGGAACTCTGTTGGAGAAACGGAATCAAGAAGAGAGGAAATGCATATAACAATACAGGCCAAATATGTTCTTAGAGTGACCATCAAAGAATTAACCATTTTTTAAATTTTTACAAATTTAGTTATTCTGTAAAAGTGTTTTCTAGTTCATCTGTTTGTTTTTTAATTTTTTTCTGTTTTACTACTTTGGTAAGTTGGAATAATTTTGATTCTTCGGGGCTAGTAACAGGAAGAAGCAGCCTCTAAAACACTTTAAAATATTGCCTCAATACTGTGTATTTGTTATTGTCCCTTTATTTATCAAAACTCCTTTTCAGGCTTTTTGTTAGGGTCAGTGCTTTCTCTTTAGATTTTCTCCTTCCAGATTCATACTAGTCGACCTATTTTAGATAAACTTGCATAGCAAATTGTTTACATGGCTGACCATTGCATTTCACTTACATTTTATCAAATTTTTGTTCTACTTTGTATGGCCAAGAGTTAAAGCTAAAAATAGACTTCATGTCATCTAGTATGGTGTCTCAGTACCACATTTCTGTTTCAAATAAATTTTAGATAAAGGTTTTTTTAAAGGATGACAATCTTGTCTGTGGCCATTGGCCTGTATTCTCCGGGGGAGATACAAGGAGCGTAATTGAGCTCTTTTCATTGCAACAGCAAAATTGCCCTTAAACATTACAGTCCTACAAAGTAGCTGTCTGCTGTCCGTTTAGGATTTCAAGCAGGCATGTGTGTTCCAGAATAACCGTGATTCTGACAAAGAGCCAGCCCTCTATGGAAATGTAATCAGCATCTGGCACAGAAATACAAGGAAGCCCAGCTGGTACTGTTTCAGTTCTACTTTGTTTGGATCTTCATTGTGAGCATGTGTTTCTTGGATATCTAGGAAGCTTTTGAAAAAATCATACACAATGTAAACAAAGTAGTGTAATGAGCCCCCCCCCCCTTACCTCCACTGAGATTTCTGGGGTTATTTTTAACAGAAGTTGTCTATCAATTGTTACAAAAAAACTTCTCTCCCTGCTGCGAATGTTGCAGTGTCCTTCATCCATACTGCTGGCAGGACAGCACCTTGAAACTCCAACTGGCTGAGCGGGCTACACCTAGGTGCTGAAGGGGTTAGCTGAAGGGTGAAAGTCCTTCTGTCTTCCATAAAAAGCCCCCTCATGTCTCTTATATGTGATGTGTATGCTCACTGTCAGCCTTATAAATCCGAAGAGCTTTTGCTTTTTTTATCTGCTAACTTTGTTACCCAAGAGCAGATTATTTCTTATGAAGATTTCCAGTGTGAAGTTTTGAGAGTATTATGTTTGAAGAAGGATCTGTTACTCCTTGTGGTTTGTCACAATACAAAGACTGTTTCTCCAGAAAGAACACTCCTCTTTGTAGTGTTTAGATCAACATCTGTCTGGTTCCATATTAATTTGTCACTACTATTTCTGTTTGGTTCCTTGTGAATTATTAATGATTTTGCTAAAGGACAAATTGCATAATTGCCTGCTTTGATGGTGATATAGTGGAAGACTATAAACCAAGTGGAGACTCAGGAGTGATCCCTCTCTATCTGAAGAGATAAATGAATAAGGACGTGACTACAGTATAATTAATCTTATGTATTTTCCTTTTGAATACAAGAATCTTAAGAAACTTGAAGTCCAACTCTAATGATTGCTGATTTTACAATCAAAGAGGGGTATGAGTTCTTTTTGTATAGAGTTCCTTAAGGGCATATGAAATACAGTGGGTCATCAAAATAACTTTTCGTTCAGTGTCATTTCGTTTATAACGTTGATGCATTGCCATAGGAACTTAACTCTTGTTTGTATCAGTTGGAGTATGGTAAAACTGATTGCATTATGCATTATTTTGCCACAATTCCAAGAACCTATCAGCAACACTAAGTGATGACTTAACTGTTTTCCAGTCTGCATGAATTGATTTAGATAAAACCTTCCTAGAAGCAAAGGGATAGACTAGATAACTTCAATGAAACTTCTGAATTCTATGATTTGTGGATTCTGTATCTTAAGAAAAAAATACAAGAAACTTCAAGTGGGTTCAGAAAGAGCCTTCAAAGATTGTCAAACAGCTAAAAAAAGTAAGACCAGTGAGTACAGGTTAAAGGAATTTGACTGAATAAATGTCAATAAGAAATTATTGAATAGTTTTGTTATTTGAAGCTAGCTGTTATAGTATTCATGGGTTATTTTATCTTGTTATTGAGGACATAAGAAAATAGGCTTAAGTTTCAGTAGTGGAGATTTAAGTCACATAATTAGGAAAGGACAGTTTTTTTCAACAAATGGTGTTGGGAAAACTGGATATCCACATGCAATGTAGTTGGACCCTTACGATACATCATATACAAAATTTAATTCAAAATGGATCAAAGACCTAAACATATGAGCTTAAACTATAAATCTCTTAGAAGAAAACTTAGGGGGAAGGCTTCATGACATTGGATTTGGCAGTAATTTTTGGTATGACACAAAAAGCACAAGCAAGTAAAAAAAAAAAAAAAGTTGGACTTTATCAAAATTAAAAACTTTTGTGTTTCAGAGGACTCTGAACAGAGTGAAACCCATGGAATGGAAGAAAGTATTTGAAAATCATATCTGATAAGGAATTAATATCTAGAATTTATCTTTTTAACCATTTTTAAATGTACAATTCAGTGGAATTAAGTACAGTCATTCACATTGTTGAGCAACCATCACCACCATCCATCTCCAGAACTTTTTCATCTTCCTCAACTGAAATTATATACATAAAATACTATCTGTTCCCTTCTGCCCCTGGCTTCTGGCGCCACCATTCAACTTTCTTTGTCTCTATGAATTTGACTACTCCACAAGTGGAATGACGCAGTATTTGTCCTTTTGTGTCTAGCTTATTTCGCTTAGCATAATGTTTCAAGATTCATGTTGTAGCATGTGTCAGAATGTCCTTGTTATAGCTGATAATATTTCATCTTATGTATACAACAGTGTGTACCCACATTTTGTGTATCTGTTCACTTATTGAGAGATACTTGGGTTGTTTCCACCTTTTAACTATGTATTGTGAATAATGCTGCTATGAACAGGAAAGTGGGATTACTGGATCATATGGTAATATTTTGTGGTTTTTTGAGAAATTGCCATACTGTTTTCCACAATGGCTGCACCATTTTACATTCCCACCAGCAATGCACAAGGATTCCAGTTTCCGCACGTCCTTACCAATACCTGTTATTTTCTGTGTTTTTGATAATAGCCACCCCAATGAGTATGCAGGTGTATCTTTTAGGGTAATGTTTGATTTTCTTGTTACTTAGTTTCCTGGTATACTGGCAATTCAGAAAAATTAACCAGCCAATTCTTTAAGTTTGGTGTAAAGCAAAGGGTGGTAGTTTAGCTGCTTTATCTCTGGGGTCTTAAGAAAATTCTATTTTTTGAAAACTTACCCATATTGATTAAAATTACATATTTTAAGTGCATTTACAATCTTTAGTTATCTTAAGTGTCAAATTAAATATACATAAGAATTTTCCTACAGAATTATTGATAATATTGAAAACTGCAAATAGTCCAAATATATAAAAATTATGGTGTGTGTGTGTGTGTGTGTGTGTGTGTGTGTGTATACATAAAGGGGAATACTACAGCCGTAGTAATGTACAGCTTTACTTACTGCCATGGAAAGATGTTATCATCACATTATTAACTTTAAAGGCACATTACAGAATAGCAGATATAGTATGATATCATTTACTTAATATAGTATATTTCTGAATCTATATTATATATAATTATATTTATAAATAAACATTTGGAAGGACATTCACCAAAATGTTAATAGTACTTCTTTTTAAAATGATAGGATCTCACATTGATTTTAGTTTCTTCCTAATTTTTGTGCATTTGAAATTTTCTTCCAGAGCATATATCGTTTTTCTAAAAAATATAAAACTGCATACACTCAAAATTCACAGTAAAACAAGCAGGAAATACGTGCTGGTATTTAATTAAAAGGACTGGCATCTGGTTTCCAAAGAGAATGCACTTCAGGGGAATACTTCATGAGAGAGCTATCCTTGAATGGTTGCTCGCACAGAGTATTTTTACCTATCGCTTCTCGGCCTTTTGGCTAAGATCAAGTGCAGAGTATTTTTACCTAAGTATTAATGAAAGGCGTTATATGTGATTCAGCTTCATCTTCTCCCTAGCTGTGATTTTAAAAAGAAATTGAGGTAAAGAGAAATTGAGAAAATACTATCATGTATGTATCGTCTCTAAAACATTAAGTGGCCTTGGCTCTGGTTCATTCTGAAAACCTAGGAATAAAAAAATTGTTTGTCTAAATCTGATCACAGTATCTCTTCTTGGATTTCAGGAACCAATAAAATCACGTGCTCCACAGCTCCATTTAGAGTACAGGTTTTACAAGCAGCTTGGCAGTGCAGGTAAGTCAAGTCTGTTTTCTCCGTTTATTTAACATATAGCTTACTGGAAGCCCTAATATATGCAAACTCTTTTCTCCACTTCACCTTTTTATATCTCTCCTGCTTCCTGGATAGGTAAATGAACACAGTCAACTTAAAAGCTACTTGCTCTCTGGCTCCTGGAGGGGCAGATTGGGGATCTGCGGTGCCGTTACTATGCCTGCAAACCAACCTTTGCATGCTTTCACCTGCCTGAAATACACGTGGTTCATTCATTCTCTTTTCATTGCTTCGTGTATACCAAAAGAAAGGAGGAGGGGTTGGAATTTGCAAGCTATATTTTACTACATTGAGACTATATCCGTTTCAAAGACGTACTAAAACACATGTTCTGAAATACCATTAACTGTCATTTTATCCGTTGTTCTCATTAATTTGGAAAACCTACCTATATGATTGTAATAACATGTGACCTTTGAGGATTTTTTAGCATTAAGTTTTTTAATTTTTAAAAACATGCCTATTTTTCACCTAAAAGCTCTAATTTTTGAAATATCTTACTGGCTTCCTGAAAAAATATCTTGACTAAGCAAATGTTAACAACCTTAAGGAAATTGTACCTATAGTATACCTCTCGCAGAAGATGAAATTCTTCAGCGCTAGTTTTATTATTTGACATTAGTAAACATTCCTCTGCTTTATGCTTTCTTCAGTGTGACAGTTGTATGAATGACTGAAACATGGTTTCTATTTCAGGAACCACTGTTGAAGGTACTATTGAGGGAATTTGAGTTTCACTTTCTAGATTATATAGAATTATTTAAGAGCCACTGGGTGTTATTCAAGTTGTCTTACATTCTGACCATGTCAATAATCAGCCATAGTTATAATGTAGGGAGGCCAGGTTGGACATTTGTCCTTCGTTGAATCTAACATGAGTTCTTTCTCACAGTAGCTTGTTAGTATATGCGTATATCTGTTCATTGACTGTATGCTTAAATATGGAGCATAGGATTTAAGATTGGCAACTGAGTTCATAGCATGTATGTATAACTTGAGATTTGTCTTTCCAGAACTAAATTTTAAATGGCTATTGTTTCTGGTTTCATAAATTTCAGGGTGATAATTATCATAGCTCACTTAAAATAAACATGTTTGTACCTGTCTCACAAATCTAAAGCATAGTTAAAAACATGCTAGATCCAATCCAACTTAGAAGTTTAAGTGATCTGAGGAAAGTGACCAGGCCATTTCACAGGATTTCCTCTGGAAGCCCTTCCAAAGAGACTCACCAGATCAGGCGAATGTTTACTTTTCAGTATGGAGCCACAAAACCCATTAATATAGGAGTAACATCTGTGTTGCTGGGTTCAGACTGTCACCAAATATAGGAGAATGTTGCATGCAGATTCTTGAAGTTTCAGCATTCTCCATGCACTGAAAACAAGATTAAATAGGTAGAGCATTGAAGGACTTAAGAAAATTGCCTTTCACTTACGGCAGCAAAGAAAACCTGGAACCTCTGAGACTGGTGCATTTGTTGCAATCATTGGGAATGGAAGGACTCCTGTGTAGTGATCAGGCCACCTGTTGGCTCGTACTGCCGTAGGTTGGCTGTCATTGGTCTCTCTGCCAGTGTCTCTTCTGACAATCACCTCAAAGTCACAAAGCCTTCCAGGTCTTACTTGAAGTTGTGATTCCTGACCTCATTTGCTTTTTGAGATTGTCCACTGCTCTTAAAGTAATTGTGGTGAATGTCCTCTGAATGTTTTTGCCTGCAGCTAACAAGATAACCACAGCTTTTCCAAGATAGGAGGAGCTTGAGAGATCTGTTACAAATTTCTACCCAGTGTAGGAATTGCTTCTTAACAACTGATCATCCATCTCTGCTTGACTACTGCTAGCCATAGAGTTTATCTCTCTTCAAGGTAATTCAGTGTTGGAAATCCCACAGTATTGGAAGTTCTTCATATTGGGCCAAAATCTGCTTTTTCTTTCCATGGAGCATTGTTGAACTCTCTATTACCAGCTCAGAGGCATTCGTCACAATTGTTATATGCTGCCCCAGCCACCACTCACCTCCAAGTCTTGTAAGCCACATGTCTTCAATTCTTTGTCTTTTTGCACAATATATTTTATAGATGCTTCACTATTATTGCTCACTATCAGGCGTGAATGTGTGTGTGAGGGGCACACCCACACACACTCCCAGTTTTGTGATGTTCCTCTTAAAATGAGCCTCATAAAACAGCATCGGTATCCCTGGATATGGAGACAGGGGGATTATTACCTTTTTTTCTATCTGGATACAATATTACCTTTAATTTAGATGAGCTGTTTCCTTTTTTGTTTGTTTTTTTTGTTTTTTTGGGGTTGTTTTGTTTGTTTTTTCGATGAGCTGTTTTAACAGCCATTTCACATAGTTAACTTTTATGCTTTTATGGAGTTTTACTCAGCTGAAACCTTTACATATTTTTTATATAAGCCACCATCAATAAAAGCTTTCTGCATTTTGTGGTTGTATAATTGATTTTGAGCACCTAAACCTCTTAGATGTCATGTTATTTTATCCCATTATTACTAAATATTGGGATATTTTTTAATCCTGATTCTGTTACTTATAATTAAGTATTGACTGTTTTCTGAATTGTAATTGCATATCATGCCTCCACACCCCCACAAGACTAAGCTCCTTGAGAACAAGGCCTGTACCTTCTTTACCCATGTCTCCAGTGTTGAGGCCCAGCAGAGTTCCTTCACAGAGTAGGCAGTTGGGAAGGATTTTGGTGACAGAAAGAAGTTAGGCAGATTTGATAAGCATACCTTTTTAGATTTTTGCCAAGTTATTAATAAAAATATTCTCTGGGGGTGGCCAAAAAAGGAAATTTATTTTGAAAGTAGTTCAGTTGACAAGAAAGTAGACAAGATTTTACCATGTCTCATTATAAATGTGAACATGAACAGAGCTTGTTCCTAACTCACAAGCACAAGTATTTCTCCCTGTTTTTCTAGAGTGAGTTCCCAGGTGCAATTGTGACTCATCAGTAGTTAATGTTTCAGCAGCCAGAGCACATATGCCACTCTCTCAGAACTAAGGTGATGTTACGGCATTATAAACAACCTTTCATGCCAAAGGCACAACAACCAAAATAACGTGATCGTTTTTTACTTACTAGTGCTCTGTGTATCATTATTTAGCACAGGCCAGTGATTTGCAGAATATTGGGTATCATGACAAGGAATACTTTTAAAAAGCTCATTATGACTTAGGTTTGCTCAAGGAATTAATCAGTGCTTACAATAAATGGATGAATTTGGGGGGGGAGAAGTGAGTGATAATGAATGTAAAGAATACTGCTGTTACTATCGTGACCAGAGCTTGAGACTTTAAATTCCTAAAGTAGTAACTTTTGTGTTGGCTTGGGAATATGACCTTACGTACCCAGGTCTTAATCATTTCCTTGAGTTTTGACTCTTATAGGCTCTGGAAATTCATACCCGTTTTGTACTCATGTGGAGAATAGAACAAAAATGTTAGCACTGGATGATTACAAATGTGGTTTAAGTTGGAGCTCTTACTGATTGTCCCTTCTTTTCCTCGTCTAATCTCTAACTCCTTCCATTCCACTCTGTTTTCTAGTGGGCAGTCACACTTCAAGCTTTGTTTGCTGATCATAGCTTTGCCATCAAGAATTTCAAGACCTGATTATTTACTCTTGAGGGTTGATGTCTCCAAGATACTCAGGGAGGAAAGTAAAGGAGCTTTGAGGGCCTTGAAACTGAAAATGAGGATCCTGATCTTCCTGATAGCTGTCATTTTTCCTTTTTCTGTTTATTGTAGAAGCCAAATTACAAAAATTAAAGGATGTTTTGAAAGGAAATGATGATGATCCATACTCTTATACCACCCTAACTCAGCTACATTTCATTTCTGTCCTTTTCGTATCTAATCTCAGGTCATATACAACTGCATGTCTTCTTTCACTTAACATGATAACATTTGTCATGATGCTGCGGAGTCTTCATATTTCTAATAATTGTATAATATCCTGTTGGCTTCAGAGATCATAATTTAGGCATCAATTTTATGTTGTCAGATATTTAGATTGTTTTTATCTGAGGAAATCATTTCCCCTCTTTTTCTTTTTTTTTTAAGATTTTATTGGAGAAAGGGAACAGTGTGTACTTCCAGGACTTTTTTTTTTTTTTCCCCCAAGTCAAGTTGTTGTCCTTTCAGTCTTAGTTGTGGAGGGCGCAGCTCAGCTCTAGGTCCAGTTGCCGTTGCTAGTTGCAGGGGGCGCTGCCCACCATCCATCCCTTGCGGGACTTGAGGAGTTGAACTGGCGACCTTGCGGTTGAGAGCCTACTGGCCCATGTGGGAATCGAACTGGCAGCCTTTGGAGTTAGGAGCATGGATCTCTAACCGCCTTAGCCACCAGGCCTGCCCATCATTTCCCCCTCTTGATTTCTGATACCTGAGTATTGTGACTCAAAACTTTTCTTTCACGTGTTCTCCCATTACATATCATATGATATGTGATGATTTTCAAATGTTTAAAGAGCTATTAAATGATAGATTCAGTTTATTCCAAATGATTCTAGAACAAAAATTATTAAAAGAAATTACAGAAGACAAATTTTGTCTTTGTGTAACAGAACAGTGTGAGAGTAATCTATTGTCATCATCAGTATGCATCTGTATAAATGATAATATATTTATTTATACCATGGAATTAGCTATAAAAAAAGGTGGAGTCCTATATACTAATATGGAAAGATGTCCCGATATATTTTTAAGTGAAAAGGTTTGCAGAACAGTATAACGTGATCGGTATTGTGTAATATAAGAAATATACATATATATAAAATACAGATATGTCCACATAAGCATAGAAACTATCTGAATGGATATGCAAAAAATTTAATAACGAATACCTTTGAAGAGTATGATTAGAAATGGGAAGCAGTGCCACTTTTAAGTTTTCACTTTAATTCTTTGTTACTATTTGCATTTTTTGTTCTGAGCATTATTATTATAACTAAATTTTTACATGTAATACAAATTATTTGTTTTATTTTGAATTCATTGTTGTACAGTATGTACTAATTTCTAAAAAGACTGCACAGTGGATTTATGGTCTCTCTCTTACCTCTGTCATCACCTAGCAACCTATTTCTGTCTCCATTTATCCTGAGCCATTTGTTAACAGTTTCAGGCATAAGATCAACAAATGATAATAAAACGGTGCAATACCTCGTTTCCTTTCTTTCCAAACAACTCATAGGACTGAAAAAAGCAAATTGTGAAGTGAAATAAGCTGTCTTATGCAATAGGATTTCCTATCTCTTAGCGGGATGGCAGTTTTTAAGGCAGAAGTTGAACAGTTACATATTCTGGATGTTATGAGGGAGATTTGTGTAAGGTGTAAAAAGAATTCCTGACTTTTTAAGACTTATTTGAACTCTAAGATTATATTAAAAACTCTTAAAAAACCACATGTTACTGTACAAGAAACATCCTGGTACAGCTATTTATTATACTTGGTATTTTCCTCAGTTTCAGAAGACAAACTTATTTTTTAGAATTTATACATTATAAATATAACTGGCAAAATGGACATCCAATGGTCAGTGAATCAAAATGTGAACATTATCTAGTGTTTCACATAATTGGATAGCTGAGGATAGGGTAGGTTTTTATTAATATTTGGAAATTATGGTTCAAGTTATTGAACCTGAGATTGCTGGAGAATTTCCAAATTTATTACAAAGCAAAACAGTTTCAAATGTGAATGAAACTGCAACTATACATAAGGACTATGAAAAAAATATTATATTATTCTTTTCCTCACTGTTGGAAAATCAGTTTTATTTATTTATGATTTTTTTTAAGGAGGGCGCTGCTAACTGTGGCCCATGCAGGGATCGAACCGACAACCTTGGTGATACCAGCACCACGCTCTGACCAACTTAGCTAACCGGTCACCCCAGAAAGTCAGTTTTAGATTTTTCTCTGTGACTAAAGCAAATACATTCTTCAGTTTTACTTAGGCTTCATTCCTTTTTATATCACTGTGTTTTGATTTTTCAAAGCATAAAAGGCTTTGGCATCAAGCACAATTATGTTTTTCAGATGTAGTTTCTATAGATTGTTCTGAATACACAAGATTAGGAGTCAGGAACTTAAAGATTAACTCGATTCCCTGCTTGCCCTCCTCGTAGCTTCAGTATTTGTTTGCTACAATGATCCAGCTTCATAAGAAAGAATAGCAGTATTTAATCGTGGTAATTAAAGGCTATAAGCCTTGCAGACAGCAGATGAAAACTCCCAGTGAATTATAACCATTTTCCTTATTTTCTTATCATTTTCTTCAGTCATCAGTGTTGTGTTAATTGTATTACAGTCGCCATGGGTAAGTCCCAAACTTATTTTCCTGTTATGGGACTGTTGTTAGGTTTCTCTATGCTCTCAGGGTCCTTTTACCTGGGAGAGTGTATACACTGTCAATTTTTAAATTTCCCAGACCACATCTCTTTTATCCAGTACACCTCCCACTTTGGCTTGTATCTGACACACAGGACTAAGACTTAGTGGATGACAAGTTTGGGGCAGAGATCGGCAAAGCCAGTGGCCTAAACAGACAGGCAGCCTAAACATAGTAGAGGGGCAATAGAAGCATGAAGGTTCATAGTTAGGTATGGGCTGGCCCCATGATAAGGGCCTCGTATAGTATATTTTGATAATTAATTAAAAGATGAATAAACCAGTGCCAAGCATGCAGCAGAAGTGGCAGGAGAAGGGAGGGAGAAAAAGGGACTGAGATCACAAGAGCAGGAACAAATGAAAGAGGATGGGGAATAGGCAAATGGCAAGAAAATAAAACCACAGATACAGAAAGGAGAATGCAAGTTGATAAAATATGGTGGAAGCCTCTGATTTAGGTAGAAGGAACCATAAAGCTGACCTCTATTACTGTTGTCAGAGTTACCTGTTTCTTAGGAACGGTGGTTTTGAAGAATAGCTTTGGCATTTTTAGTAAAAGTACTAGAGTACTAGGTTATGGTAATAATTCACACGACTTCACGTGGTGTTTAGAAAGACCTAACTGTAATATAAACGGACACTACAATGATGTCTTTTCTTCTGGACCCTGCTTAATTGTATTGAGAGGTCTTAAATGTAGTGGAGGAACTCATGTTGCTCTGCTTTAAACACTTAATTCCACTCCAACCTAGCAACGTGCTTGGGAAAAATTCTCAAGGGCTCTAGGAATAAATATCATATCATAGCTGACCTAAGCCTGAGCTGCCATGTCTTGGCTTTCTAGCAGCTCTTCCAATCTAATGGCCATTCTGCTTTGGCTCTATTCTAAAGGAGATGCTAAACCTCAAGTTTAAAAAGACAGCAAGATACTTATTGAAATTTCACAACGTGACAAAGTCCAAGCAAAATCTCATTGGTCAGAGAATGCAAGTGAACTTAAGTACCCAGTAGGTACTTTATATGTTATTTTATTTTTCCCATTTTTAAGCTCAGGGAACTTGCCCAGGGTCACACAGTAAGCAAACCTGAGGTAGGACTCTGTTTTTGTACAGATTTTTGTCCCATGTTTTTGTACAGATTTTTGTCTTGTGTGGATACATATAAATATACCCATATGTATGCCTGGAGCCTTCCATCCATTATCCCTTATCTAATTATGATAGAGTGATGTAAAATAGACACAAAAGTGTTTAATTGAAGCAAAGGCTCAGACCTTCCCGCCATTGAAAGAGTAGGATTTCTTGTGTCACATAGTGCCCCAAATTTCAAGCCTTAGGGAAGGCTGCCTTTGTTACCTCCAAAACCTTTTATGGCCTTGGAATCCTAGGTTTTGAAATATTTGTTTCCAAAGTAAATTAATCATTTATGTTGAATACATGTACCGTGTATATAACTGAGAAGCTCAGAGCTACCCTCTGCAAGCCATTTTCACCCACTGAAACCTTTATTCTGGGAATAAAGAAAGTGTTCATAGAGTTGATGGGGCTTTGCTATTTTGAAGTTTCTAGGAGGGAATGGTTTTATTATATATGTCATCAAAAAAGATAGCAAGTGCTAGTTGGTACCAGAAAAAGCTTTGAATCTCGGCAACTGTGAAATTAACAAGAACATGGTTCTGCCTCAATGGAGCATAGATCTGAAGAAAATCATAAGAAAGTCTGAGATTTACAAAACCTTTCTATAATGTGAACTTCCTGAGGAGTAGGTTGTAAACAAGCTGGGCAAACATAGGAAGCAGAATACAGGAAAATTAAGAATAAGAACATCTGAAGAGATACTGAAACGATGGAAATTTTACTTAAAATAGAAGTGAATCATGTATCAAGTGTAGTTGGGAACAAGTAATATATCTCAACTTAGATGTCTAATAGTTACTGTTTCCCCGAAAATAAGACCTAGCCAGACCATCAGCTCTAATGCAGCTCTTGGAACAAAAATTAATGTAAGACCCGGTCTTACGTTAATATACGACCGGGTATAATATAATATAATACAATACAGTACAGTACAATAGTACAATACAATAGTATAATACAATACAATACAATACAATAATATATAATGCCAGGTCTTATATTAATTTTTGCTCCAAAAGATGCATTAGAGCTGATGGTCTGGCTAGGTCTCATTTTCGGGGAAACACGGTAGGAGTGGTTAAGGAATTTAGAAGGAATTTTTTTGGTCTCCAACTGGGTAGAAAGTTTTCATAACAAGAAAAGAAAGGATGAAAAAGTGATCTTGGTACAGAAAGTGAAATCTGGATTCTTTCTTACTACGTATAAGTTTCCAGAAATCTCTCTGCCAGGGATATTATAGAGGGAGGAGACATAGACGACTAAATTCAGGGAAACTGATCTTAATTAGTGTAAACAGGCAGCCTTGAAATTACATTTTAAGGACTATGGAGACATGGACACTTGCCATTTCTAATTACAGGCAATGTGAATAAGTGGAGACAGCCAAGAATTGGAGCGAGGAGAAAAGTTGAGCCTAATTTTTCCAGCTGTTTCTCCATGACTCCGTATTAACCATGTGCCCATGCTGTGCCTCAGTTTCCTTATTCAGACAACAGGAAAACCTGTTTCTTATCGAGCTTGCAGACATGCTGGGGTTGAATGAGGTAATGTCTGTAAAGGCCTTGAATTCTTAAGGGAAAAGTGCTTTATAAACACAAGGCAGTATTGTTTTACTTTGAAGCTGAAGATCTAACTTTCCTGTAGAAATGGAAATATCCTATTTACATTTTTCATAGCTTTAAAGAATATCAGAATGAAGATATAACAATTTCATTGTTGTAGACTTTCTGATGTTTGCTCAAGCAGTAGTCATTTGATTATTTCCCAGTCCTTTCTCTGAAATAGAGCAGAATTCCAGCTGTGTGAACCCAAAACATCTGTCATCTTGAGGGAGGTGTTTATTTCTTTCAGAGGAGCTGGATGTGGGCAGGTTGAAATACAGTTACCCTCATTTGCACCTCCTTAGTGAGAATGAACATGGTTTCTTCCACAGCTCCACAGCCTTTAGTGCCAGTTTGGAGGGTACACTTGGCCACAATTGTCTTTTAATACCTGGGAAAAGAACCCCATGGAAAAAAAGACCAAATTGCCATACCTATTTTTGTTCTTTTGTAAAATGGAGTTGAAACCATTATGCAAGGACCAGGTCAACTGATTCACTTAATGTTGGGTCCTTATCATAACTGGATTCATTTATGAGTCCTCAAAGAAAGTGGTGTTTCTAGTGCTGAACTACTGACACAGCACAAGTTTTGTTAGTGTTCTGTGGGAATGTTCGTGAATATCACTGCCCCCCAAAAGGAAGGATACACATATTGAGCTACCTCCTGCCTCCAGTGTGGAAGATGAGATTTCTTATGAAGCCAGGTAGCGTAAAAGAACAGGTAGTAAATGTTTCAGGCCTTGTGGGTCATTGGTCTCTGTTGTAAGTATTCAACTTTGTCCTTGAAGTACAACAACAGCTATAAACAATATCTAAACAAAAGAGCTGTATTCCAAGAAAGCTTCAGTCATGGACACTGAAATTTGAACTTTATGTAATTTTCATGTATCAGGAAATCTTTAAGTTTTCAAATGTTTTAAAATGTAGAACCCATTCTTAGTTTTCTAATCATACAAAAGTAGGGGGGCCAGATTTGACCTATGGGCTCTATCTAGTTTGCTGACTCCTGCCCTAGTATGGCAGTGACCAAACTCCTTATTCCTTTTTATCACCCTATTTAGTCTGCAGAATAAGGAAGTGACCTCAGAGAAGTATGTGTCTCCCTGGAGGCACTGTAATGACAGCGCTCGGAGACAGAAAACCGTATCACTCTCACTATGGACTTTTCACAGTGGAATATGCTACTGGATTATGAGTTTTTTAAGGGCAAGAAGTATCTTGTATTCATTATAGTATTACTTGCATATCATTTGATCCAAAGAAGAGACTCAGCAAAGGTCTGGTAAATTGATGAAATCTCAGTATATAATCTCTTGGAGCAGTATTTCACTGGTAGTGAGATCACTAACTAAAGTTGCAGCTTCTTTCTTTCATGAGTACACTCTCCAAACTCTCAGCCTCTTCATTTGATTTATGCCAACAATCTTAAATTAACTGTGTTAAGGAAGCAAAATACAGATGTGAATGACTAATTTAAGGTATTAGAACAAAATCCCCCAAAGTATTTCTATAAGTATTTGTTATACAAATAGAGACGTGTATTTATTAGTACTTGTAAACTTAGAGCATCCAAGAACTCGATGGTGAAAGTTCTGGAATTTAAGCCCTTTGAAGGTAGGAAATGAAATATGTGTGGTTCTCATCAATACCATGGTTATAACGTTGCAGACCTTCAGACATAAAGGACTCGTCAGCAGCTCGAGAATTATTTGGACACAATCATTGTCATATCTTGACAACTTTTTGCTTGGGTCCACTCTTAATAGTTAAAAAGATAGCACACGAGATCTCTTACTCTGCTCCCTAAAAAAAGAGAGTAACTTTAGAGAAGGAATTTGCAATCATCTACGTGCAGCTTCCCCAAAGGAAAAAACAGTTTTTCACTTAAAAGATTTCATTAAATTGTAAGGAAAACTAATATCAATGAATGTTTAGAAAAATGTATGAAACAAAAATGAAACCTCTCCATTCAACAGCTACTATTACCATGTGTATGTATTTAGTCTTTTATTTATATATTTTTCATTAAATTTTTTTATGATTTAAATATAAGATGGGGGTCTGTTTATCAAATGGGAAGGTGTAAATTTTTAAACACTGCTGAGGTTCTTTTAGCTTTATTATCCAATATGGATTTGAGAGATGAGAATACTAAAGGAGTAAAATGAGTTAAATATAAAATTGAATGTTACGATTGAAAAATAAAACATTGAAAATATTCTAGGAAGATAAAAAATGTTACAAAATAAGTTGCTGGAGCGCATCTCTGGTAATTTTTCATATTGAAGCACTGTCATTTTGGGAACTTAATTTGAGTCTAGAGGCTTCGTTCAAAATCTCAGGATACCTCCCAGAACACCATATTTTAGTTTCATTTGGCTTCTGGGATAATCTAATCAGTCAAATAACTAGACCACCAACAGCTGTCACAGCTCACGCCTATCTACTAGTGTATAGGTATCTTATTTAAAATGCAAGGATTTCAAGGGTGGCAGTTTTTCTAAGGAAACTGTTAAATACAGTGGAGTCAGTGACGGGAGGTTAGGAGCTAAATTTAGCACACAGGTGAAAATCACAATCAAAGTTACCCTTGAAAAAATCCCTTAAGTAGCCCAGGGTATAGAGCACAGTCTAACTGGATTTGTGTTCATGATTATTCATGTTCAGTAAATACGTAGTGCCTAGCATGGACATATTGTATATACAGTGGTGTAGAGTATGTGTAGTAAGGTGTATATGAGCAAAGTGTTTTATGGTCCTTTTTATTTTCTTGGGGAGCAGAACATGAATTATAAGTGTGCTTGAGTTGGTGAGTCAGTAGCAAGAACCTGAGATTGGTGTATGATCAGCTACTCTGCCTTACAGTGTATGAAACAAACTTCAGACGACAAAAAGCGTGGTGTGGTCATCTTTTCCTTTTGAAGAGTGTGTGTGCATGTGTGTTACGTTTCCAAATGCACCTACGTTGTCCAGAAAACATTTTAAAAAGATATTTAAATTCTTCTCTTGATTTTAAAACATCAGTCCGATCTGTGACTAATGCTTAATTTTGTGAGGAAAAATTAGGAAGTGTTGTTTCATTTACTGGGCTTGGAAAGGTGTGATTCACATACTCAGTACTAATAATTGCTAGTCTTTAATGGAGCTAGTTTAGTGGTGATAGTACCATGAATTTCTGTCTGTTCTTTCAAGGATGAAACATTATGACCCTAACCTTCATCAACTAGCTACACTAGTTAGCCGAAAAACAGAACCAATCTTTCTGAAGCCCAACACTCGGTACACTTCCAGACTAGGATAAATTCTATGGCTGTGTGTGCTTTATGTGTATTGTCCATAGTTTAGAGCAGTAAGACAACATTTCTCATATTATGGCTAATAAGGTACTTTATGGTACAGTGGAAAATAAGCAGTAAAAATTCATATGTAATGCTGTAAGAGACTTGCTTATCTGTTAGAGCCAAACCTCATGTGGCCCTTCTCAGCTTCTTAAAACTTGCAAATAGCTCTAAGTCGCATGAGACATATAGAGTAATTATCTTTAATCATATGCATAAAATTTGTCCCTCTCCCTCCTGTGGAAAAAAAATCTATTTTAAAGATTTTACTGGTGAAGACTTGTTGGACCAGTAATTTCTTTCATTGCAAATAGAGTGCTGTAAGTTTATTATAGAAATTGTTTGGCCTGCATACACCTCACAGTAACACAAAGTTCTAACACCTTTTCAGTGCATTGTTTTGCAAAGTGCAGAATGCTAGAGATGTTTGCTCAGTGTGAAAGCAGAATTTGTTACTGGGATTTTGTCTTTTAAGAAACTTCATGGAAAAATAAAAGGTAAGTTTCTAAAAATAGACCCAGCTAACTTATATGTAAGTGGACTGGGCTGGAGAGTTATAACGAGTTCCAGAAAACTGGTACCATATACATAGTGCTTATACAGGCAGAGACTTGGATAGGTCGTCACCAAAGCCTGTCGGTAGGCACTTGCTTATAAGGGACCCGACCCTCAGGGTTTTGATGCCATTTTCTCCCTGTAGTTCTAGGTCATAATTTTCTGTCTTTACTCACCCCTCTCTTACTGTGTCCTTGCATGTTTCTCTTCCTTCCGTATCCTCAGAGCCATTCTTCGAACTTTAAGAAGAGCTTCATGACTGCCTTTAGAGAATGCTTACGGATATCAAAGTCCGGACTGAGGGCTGGAGTAAGCCCAGTATCATAAGACTGAGCGCAGCCCTCAGTCACTACCCTTCCTAACTCACAGTTTGGCAAGCTTAATCATTAAGAAGGAAGGTATCACTCAGTATCCCCAAAGCTACGGAATACCATGGAGTGGAGATGAGTCATTGAAATGAATTATTCCTATGGGTTATAAAAAGGGGGGAGCATGTATCCACTGTCTTGTATTAACACTTAGCAAATTTCTAATGTTTGTCAGTTGTTGGTGAGAGAAAATATTTTTCTGAAGTTCTAGTAACAAACTACATGAGGATAGATAACTCTGCGCACCAACTATCAAAACAGTAATCTAGTTGCTGGTTAAGTCCTGTTGCATTTGTAGAATATGACTTGGATATAAGCATGCTTAAGACAAAACCCACAAAACGGTGAATTTTTTTTATGACCAATTATATTGTCATCCTTCCACAACTCCTAAGCAAGTAATTTATGTCCCACCCACTGAAAAGAGTTTGTCAGCTCTGTACACCTCTGCACTTTCTTGTGCTTTCAGCAATCTGACTTTTAACTTTTAACTTTTCCCTACATTTTTCTCTGTGTTTATACTTCATATTACTTTAATTCATCATTGCTTACCACCCTGTGGCAATCTCTTACTAATAATGACTTCAGTCGTGATGCCAGAGGAGGGAGTTTTTGTGATCAGAAACGCTGAGCAACAGCTGTGGCCAGAGCGCTACGCTGGTTCATCCGAGGACCACAGAGTTATAAATAAGATGGTCTCTGACCTGCAGGACACTGAGCCTCATTGGAAAGAAAATGTGATGTTTACTGATTGTAAGACACTGTCGTGCGACTCTCAAGGGGCTCGCAAATGTGTCTCAGTGACCCTAATGCAAACTGAAACAGAGGAATGTTGGCGTGTTGTTTTTTGGAACGTGATTTTCTTTTTAAAGGTACATATAAAATGACATGGAAGTGTTGGAAAATGTGTCTAATTATTTGGAAACAAGGAGGCTTTATTGAGAGCTATGAGACTGAACTTGGACACATTCAAATAGAAGAGTAAAGAAAGCTGTCCAAGTACAAAATAAGCTCAGGTCCAGAGACAGGTATGTGTCTGTTCATTTACTAACGAGGTCTTCCCTGAGCATCCCATTTGGGTTAAGTACTGCTTTAAGGTACACCCTGGGGATTCAGTGGTGAACAAGAAGACTCTGTGTGTCCCTAACTTATGTATTTTCTAAGAGGCGACAACCTGTGATTGGCTCCAGATGAACAGAATCGGCAGTTCTGGAGAGTTTAGAGGAAGGAGAGTTGTGGGCCGGAGGGGCTTCTTGGTTGCGGTCGTGCCGATTGCCAAGTATAGAACCTCTTTCCTGCTCCACTTTTGTACACAATGCAGCCTCATTTATTCCTTTCATAACTCCTTACGGAGCTGAGCCACTAGCCGCGTGCACCTCTCGAGCACCTGAAAGGTGGCTGATCCAATTGTGCTGTGAGTATAAAATACACACTGAATTTCAAAGATGTAGTACCTTCCCAAAAGGATGTAAAATATCTCAATAATTTTTAAATGAATTACATTTTGGGGTGATGATATTTTGGATATGAGTTAAATAAAATATTAAGCTTATTTTACCTGTTGCTTTTTACTTTTAAAATGTGACTTCTAGAAAATTTAAGCTTAAATTCATGGTTCTCATTCGTGGCTTGTGTTGTATTTGTTAGCTAGTGCTGCTGTAACGCCGCGGTGTGTTCCTGGTGTGTGCTGAGAAGAAACTATTTCCTGTGAGACTGTTATTGACGATGCACTGCAGCTATTCTGGGTGTATCGTACTCAGATTAATCCTCACTTTTCCTCTTTATTCTTTTGATCTTCTTTATATTTACTCAGGCAATTTTGCCTTTTCAAGTTTATTAATGACCTCTGCCATAATTTTTAGAGACATTTGCTTAACCAGCCAGGGGTTCAGAATGAGAAGAAACTACAGGTGAGAACAAAACCTTCTTAGTTTTTCTAATTTTAGACTTGTTACCCTGCTTTTGCCTCTGGGCTTTTAGCTACCTACAGAGTATATGCTTGCTGCTTCCTCAGCCTGCAAGATTCACTCTCCCCACTCCAGCCTAATCAGCTCCTGCCCAGCCTATGACCCCTGCTCTGCGAGGCCTTCTCCAGCCCTGTCAGTCAAGGTTAGGTGCCCCTCGTTACTGTTCCCATAGCACTGTATTCTCACTTGTGATGTTTGATGAATGGACAAACTGACTGCCAGACACTTTGAGCTTCGTTGAATTTGAAACTGGGAAACAGGGACATAGCAGCACTTATTCCTCAGACTAACTGAAAAATCAGCAAGATAAATGAGTTAGTTCACTTTGCTTCCTTGAAGTCTTGCCTCCTCAGTGATGAGAGTAATAAAGTCATCTTGAATGTTTTGTCAGGTCACATCTGTTCTGACTGGAGAGAGATTGGGGTGAAAGCTCAAATGAGAGAAAAGAAAAGGCAGGCTGTAGCATCTGTTCCACTGGCCAGTTGCTGTTCTGTGGCAAGCCACTTAACCTCTCCTTTCCCATTCAGAAAATGAGGGTGACCCTTGGTGCTTTACTCTCCCAGGGCTATCTTTATGCTTAAGGAGGGGTATTACAATATTAAGGGAGTTCAATAATAGGGGACACTGTTTCTGTGCTATGAATAGACAGTGTGCCTTAGTGGGCTTTGTTTTGTTTATCAATCAGGAGACTTCTGGGAACAATTTGTTAAATGGACCCAAAGTTAAATAGACAGTGTGCCTTAGTGGGCTTTGTTTTGTTTATCAATCAGGAGACTTCTGGGAACAATTTGTTAAATGGACCCAAAGTTAGTGAAAACGTATGCTCATCCGCTTTTCATACTTTCTGTATTAATCTAAGCATATGCCAAGCTGCCTTCTGAATTCCTCATGATGTGTTTAATTTATTAGACTTCATTCGACAATGGATTCCTTGGTAGTTGTATTAGAAAAATACCACTAATGCACTCCTGATGTAATCTTACCTGTGCTTTTGTAAGGGAAATATTACTCTATTTAGTTGAGTTCATCATCTATAAACATTATCAATATTTTGTGATTGTCTATTAGATTCATAGACAGACCGTGTTCTGCTGAATCTTTACAAAAATCAGTTCATCTCCTATCAAAGTAATGTGACCCAGTAGTACTTGCTGTCACTGTAGCTGTTCTGGAATTTAGGGCACAGATCGGTGCATGGGATGTAGCCAAAGAGCCGGAGACTTGGAGGCAGAAGTTGGGGTTTTAGGTCTTGGCTGTACCCCTCACTGTATGACCTGAGCAGTCACTTCAGATTCAGATCCATTACCTTACCTCTAAAATGGGAGTAGTAATACCTGTATGTACTTGTTAGGATTAAATGGGAGAACCTATATAAACACCTCTATAAAAACACTCCATAAACTATAGAACAGTGTATGGCCAATAGACTTTTGTGATAGGGGTATTCTGTGAGTGAAATTTTCTCATTGTAGCATTGAACAAATAATGGGGTGGGAAGGATTCTTCTAACTTTGAAATATCAGTGACAGTTTGGATAAAAAGCTAAATTTCCTCCAAACACACTGTGGCTGGGGCTTTGGGAATAATGGGTCAAGCCAGGTTCTGAAAGCATTTTTAAATACCCCATGGGCTTGGATACTTAAGTAATAGGACGGCAGTACTAAATGTTGAAAATCGGCCCAGGACTTGAAACAGGCCAGGGACCAAAGAGGATTTAGAACTCTGGCAATTTGTCAATGTGTACTAAAATGTTAAATACACATACCCCTTGACTCAGCATTTCCTCTTCAGGGAATTTACCCTCAAAACACATTTACATTCTTGCCCTGAAACGTAGACACAAGGATTTTTTTGTAGTATTGTACACATAATTGTCTAAACACTTTCATTTTCAAGTGCTAGAGTTCAAGCTCACTCCAGAGTGGGTGGGGCAAGAATCTCTTCTTTCCTGAGACTGGGAAGTCCAGCAATATTCTCACGTCTGGACGGGCAGATCTAGGGCCAACACTGTCCGTGGTCCTCAGGTTACGTGCTGTATTTGTCTGTCTCTCTGTTGCTCTCAACTCTGCTTTCTCTGTTAGTTTCATTCCCAGGCAGGTAGTCTGCCTCTTCTCGTGTGGTGGTGCTGGGCAGCTCCAGGTTAACCCCTTCCATTTTAGCAGGCAGGGCGGGGGTGAGGGGAGGGGGAGTACTCCTCCCCTCCAGTTCCACAGAAGTCCTGGAGTTGACTGTCATTGTACTGACATTAGCCAAGCACCCATCTCTGACCCAATTACCCAGGGCAGGGGGATAGAATACTCTGATTAACCTGGCTTGAGTCGTATCCTTGGGGTGGCAGTGGGAAATGAGTTGAATCACGTAACCCACATCAAATAACACCGAGGAAATGGTACTTTTCCACTGGAAGAGGAAGGTGTTTTTATCAAAAGAAGGAAGAAGGGGGCCGGCCTGGTGACTCAAGCTGTTAGAGCTCCGTGCTCCTAATTCCGAAGGCTGCCGGTTGGATTCCCACATGGGCCAGTGGGCTCTCAACCACAAGGTTGCCGGTTCAACTCCTCGAGTCCCGCAAGGGATGGTGGGCAGTGCCCACTGCAACTAAAATTGAACACTGCATCTTGAGCTGAGCTGCCACTGAGCTCCTGGATGGCTCAGTTGGTTGGAGCGCATCTTCTTAACCACAAGGTTGCCGGTTTGACTCCCACAAGGGATGGTGGGCTGTGGCCCCTGCAACTAGCAATGGCAACTAAACCTGGAGCTGAGCTGCGCCCTCCACAACTAAGACTGAAAGGACAACAACTTGAAGCTGAATGGCACCCTCCACAACTAAGATTGAAAGGACAACTTGACTTGGAAGAAAAAAAAAGTGCTGGAAGTACACACTGTTCCCCCAATAAAGTCCTGTTTAAAAAAAAAAAGGAAGAAGGATGCAAATCAGGCAAAAACAATAGCTGTTCACTATAATATCTATTTCTAATAACAAATATATGGATACAACCTAAATGCCCATTGGTACAGGAAAACTTAAACAAATATGATTCATCATAGAAAGGGATACAGTGTAGCATATCCATGTGTTGACAAGAATAAACGTCAACTGCATAGTATTAAATTAAAAATGAAGCTGCAGAAAAATATTCTTAGTTATGCATATGTGTTGTATGATCTGTTATGGATATGGATACTTTTTCTTCATATATTTCTGTACTGCTTTTAGTTTGCTGTTATGTTTGTTGGAAATGAGTATATATCACTTTTATAATTTAAATAGGTAATACACCAGGTGGCGTCTGTTCCAGGCCAGTGACTGGAATTTACAGAGCTCAAGAGCTATAGAGAGATGGACACATGATAGGAAATCTGGGAAGACAGTGAACATGGAGCTGATACAACACGGATGGGAACCACGGCGTGGCTAGAACAGGTTGAGCTGCCTGTGTAGTAGGGATGGGAGGTTTATATCTCGGAAGAGTGACAGAGAATTGCTGGAAAAAGTAAACGTTAACTTAAAAGGCATGTGGTTTGGAAGAGGTGGGGTAGGGAATAACTTTGGCAACCAGAAGCAGAGAATCAGTGTAAAGAAGAGAGAATCAGTGTAAAAGCAGAGAATCAGCTCAGTGTAAAGAAGAGGGCAGCGAGTCTGCAGTTGAGAGAGCTGGTTCTCTTACTTGGGCAACTCTGTTACCTAAGTAAGGTCAGGCACCATCTCTCAGGGTCTCTGTCTCCTGTGTAAAATGGACTTACTACTATAATTTCCCTTTTTCTTCATGGGATGACTAATTTTAAGTAAGAAAGAAGAGGGCTACTTATGTAATATAAAGACCACATAATTCCAAGTTCGCTAGGACCAAAATAAAAGAGTTTGTTTACATATAAATGGAGTGGGTGAAGAAAAAGAAAGGTGTCATTAGACTCCTTTGCACATTAGATGACTAATTTTATTAGTCATATAACCTATTTGGATGGGCAGGTGGTTTTTTGAGAGCGGGGAAGACATTTACATTTATTTGTGTGTAACTTTCACTGCTATTAACTTAAATGAGTAATTCTACATAGTTCATCTACATATGGGAACAGCAAGATGAAACTGCAGATACCATAACTACCATCATGGAGGAAAACACACAGGATAAAGTTAGTGTAGAACTACAACTCTGAATTACTTGGAATCTTCTTACTGGGACTTGCCCAACAGAACTTTTTTTCAGTCATTCCCATGGAATTCAAACAAGAACTACTCAGAAATATCAACTGTGTTAGCATTCCCTGCTCATTTAAAGTCTGATTAATTTGTTTTGCTCTGTATTACGTGTGTGAGCATTTTGAGGCAAGCATTATACATTCCAAAAAGAAAACTCAAGTGGCGTTTCACTGAGCTGTGTTTGTTTATTTGTTTAATTTGTGCTTATTCTACCCTTATCTACCATATGCTTGGACCAGTGCTAGCTAGTCAGGGACACACAAACTTACTTAATGCGTTGTAGTTGCAGCCTTCAGACTGCCTTCTGGTGGTGATAGGCAAGACAGACACATGGACGGGGAAAGTGTAACAGGAGTGAGCAGGATTGTCAGAAAGGGGCTCACTGTACTGGGAGTGACCTCTTTTTTTTCTTCTCATTTCTTCTAAATGCTTGCTAGAACTTCCTTGACTTTTTATTGTTCAGATGTTTGTTAAGAAGAATTGGGCATCTCTTAGCTTTCGAAATTCTGTCTCCGTAACTTAATCACAGGAACTACCCTACTGAGGAAAGTGGAAAGCTTTCAGAGACGGTGTTTTTATTCCTTAAATTTACCGGTTCTGAGCTGAGTTTGTCTTTTTGGAAAGAGAAAGAATCCCCCATCCCTAGCCCACCCTCCCACCCCCATTACACAAAATACTTTTTAAATAGTGTTTATCTTACATGCTATCTACTACAGAAGGAATCTGTCCTATCTTGAGCTTTCTTTCTTGACTCCTTTGGATAAATAAAACTTTGAACCTGCTTTGAGGCACTTGGTAATTATGTGTGTGATAGAGAAACTGGAAAAGCTCAGTTTCTGTGTCTCACTGCACTTGACTTTCCTCGCCTCCTCTTCCCCCACCACACAGATGTGAGCTTATGTTAGCAGCATATATGTCTAGAGATACTCCAATTCCCAAGAGGCCTGTGAATAAGATGATTGTAAAACATTTTTCATTATAGGACAGACAACGTAATCCTGATGCTTTAATTCTGGATCTAGCTGTTTTTGTTATTAAACCAGCATGTTGAGTATATTCATATGTTGAACTGGTTCATATTGTAAAGAGGCATTTTTCAGAGTCAGAAAATTGAAAGGGATTCTGTTCTTAAAAGAGAAACACATGTATTGTCTTGTCTTTGTAATAGTGCATTGTTTTGTAGTTATTTCCTGAGTTTTAAAAGCACTGCTTTCATTTTCCGCTTTCAGTTCTTCCTATGAAATATCGACCTGTTTATCTGCCTATTCTTTCTTTTTTGTTAAGTGGCTTTATTTAATATTACTGATGATAATTCCCCATATGTAAGTAATTCCCTGATCCTCTCAAACAATAAAGAACATTCAGTAGTTGGAAGCCACTACCATTGATGGGACCAAGGACAGTTTAATTCTGGAGAAAAATTATTGTATTCTCTTTACTAATTAAAAAACTGTATAAACAAATAAAAGAAGTGAATTGTCAAGGTCATTATGCCCTTAAAGGTTTTCTCCGGCCCTGACTGAAGAAGACAGTGATCACTAAGATATGCTTATTTTTTCATAGAGTATTTTCATATAGATGTTATTTTTTATATCTAGATATTAATATAGGTATGGGACTTTGAAATTGCTTCACAGCTAGGTAATTTAGTTTTTCAAAAAGATGAAAGGCTAATTATTAGGCAATAATGTGATCAAATTACCAAAAGCTTCAAGGTGGTTCTATTTCAGTTCTCAGCCTGATGTGCATTTAAAAATATCTCTACTTAGAGTAGTTACTATTCGTAATGCATAATGGAATCTTTTTAGGTAAGAGCTTGGATGATAAAGAAGCCATTATTCTTGATTTTGTGTGTTTAACCCAAGTTAAATTTATGCCGGACTGAAACTTAGCTGTAGTGATGTGCACTTCACTTCCTGTTCTATGCAACTTGATATGTGTGTGAATCACATGTCCAGCAGGATTTATAGGAACATGTTATTGGTGGATGGAAAAGCTGTTTCATACTACCCTACGAAAATATACAAAGTAACATGTGCAGTGTATATATAAACTTGCAGTTTTGGTTTATAATAGATATAACCTGTAGCTAAATGAAATCTATTGGAAATCCTTTAGAAGAGGAAAATTCGGGATTCAATTCTTTAATTTCTAGGCTTTGATGCAGCTGACCAAATTAGGAGGGAGACCTTACTAATGCTTTATTTCCATCGCAGATGAGAGATTAGAAAACTACCTTAGTTTCTGAAATACCACGGATCAGAGAATTCAGTGCATGTCCACCTTTCCTACCTCTCCCACATCATTTCCAGTACCTCATATTTACATGCAGGAAGTACCTTGTTTACCATATGTGTAGCTTGTGTTGTGTTTACTGCTTTGCCCTCATACCCAGTCTTACTAAAGGATTTCACAGCAGAATGTTGATTAATTGTAATTTTCTGAAGAAATGAAATTAGAAATGGCTCTGCAAAAGAAGAATAAAATGTAAAACACAGAGTTTCTCATGTAAATGAAGCCCAGGTGATAAAAAATTATTTGCGGTCATCTGTGACCAAAAAGACAAGACTTTCTCAGTGCGCCTCTCTGTGTCTTTCACCACCAGCACTGGCCAGTTAATGGGCAGTCATGCAAGAAACTAGGCACAGAATGGAACTTGCGTGGGCATCTTTCTGTACAAGTAGTTCTAACAAATTACGGCTACATCTCCCAAAGAGACTTTTATACTCAGCAGCACATTTTCTGTAATAGCTAAGAAGCTCTAAACAAGTCTTTTAAATAGCCTTAAAATGATTCCCTTCAAAAGGTATTGAGTCTAATATTTCTGATGTGACGGAACTTCTGAAAGCGACTGCTCTGTCAGTGTTTTCTGAGTCCTCATATATTTTTAGTCATAAAACAAAGAAATGCCTTTTATTTTTACCCTCTAGACACAGAGTTTTCCAGCTGAGGTTGCACTTCAGAATCACCTGTGGATCTGTGCTTACATCCACTACCAGAAATTTTGGTTTAGTAAGTTTGAAGGGAAGTCACTGCATCTGTTTTTTTCAAGTTTTAAAGATGTTTCCAACTGACACACTTCTAGTTGAGTACTGCTCCCTGCTTATATTTGTACGTGTACCACACACATTCTATGTGACATGGAGGCGAGTTTCTTTCATACTGGTTCTATGGCTTTCCAAAGAGGAACTCAGAAAGTGGCTAGAAGGAGATCTCAGCTGTGGTCAGAATTTTGGATTTAAAAGAGAACTGTTCTAAAGTCCTCTTCTTTACAGAATTGGTAGCAGAACCAACCAAATACTAGATCCAAGACTCTGACTTGAGCTCTTTTCATACTAGCATCTTGGACCTAGTCCATTTTTGAGAAAAGCTTTAAAGCCACGCAGTAATTGAGAAGTTGTCTTGAGCATCCCAAATCCTGCCAGGGTATTCTGAGGTCTCAGGGTATTTAATAAAAGGAGCAGTAATGCAGCCAGCAGGAACTTTTCACATCTCTGAAGTTAAAGGCAGGGGTTACGAGTAATATGACTCACAGTTAGAAATTATAGACATCACCCAGAATGCTTTTGTGACTTCTTTGTAAACATGGAAATTTCTAACGAGATACCTAGATTTGGTACTAAAGACTGTCAAGAACAGGATGTTCATTTGTCTCATTTAAACAGGTCCTTAAGTATTGGCAGCAAGTCTAGGAAGTGATACTAATATTATATTTCTAAGCAGGACTGGCTTTTAGCTTTACTTCAGAGGAGGATATTGTACCCAGATTTGCAATTCAACCGACTAAAGGAATAAATTGCTTATTAATTAGTATTAAATTTAGCTGTAAAAAAAAATCCAAATAACAGTAGTTAAGTCAAGGCAAAGATTGATTTTTCTTTTGGATTAAAAAAGTCCAGAGGGAAGGGAAGTCGAACATTGGTATGGTTACTTCATAGCCATCAGGTACTCGGGTTCTTCTGTTGTTGTTTCATCCATTCTTGGCACTGTCTTACATCCTGCAGGTGTCTGATGGTTCTGTTAGGTTGGTGCAAAAGTTATTGCAGTTTTTGCAATTATTTTTAACCTTTTAACTTGCAGTTACCAACATGTATATATGGCTTCTGGAGCTTCAGCCATCATCAAAGGGGCATAGCTCCAACTTGAGTCATCTCCCTTGAAAGAGCTCTTTTAGAACCATCCCATCCAGTGATTTCTCCTTCCATCTCACTTGTTATTCCTATTATCAAGGGAGGCTGGAAAGTTATAACTGGGCAGGTTGCTATTCACTATAACTAGAAGTTCTATTATTAAGAAACAAGGAAGAGTGGATATTAGGCAGGCAAACAACAGATTTGCCTCAACCTGTTTTGAAGAATATAATACTTATACTAGAAAAATCAAATTTTAGTGACATCAATTTATACAGGATATAATTTATACAGGATATATCCTGTTATACAGGATATAAATGTAAAACGCCCCAAACTACAATTACCATGTGTCTGCTTAATAAAAACAATGATTCTCCACGATAGAGTTCTACTTCGGATTCCTCAGCTGGACTCGCTGGGAACAGCTGTTAGGTTTTATATATTTTAAATACACTGAAAAATGAGCTTCTTCAAAACAACAGTGGGGGGAAGACATTTGAAATTAAATTCTGTTTCCTTTTGGAGATAGGGAGAATCAAAATAACCACAAGGACAGTTCAATGGATATTTATGGACCTAGCAGGAGCAGAGTATACTATTAGATAATATGAGCTAGGAATGAACTTATTAAAACACTCAAGTTGTTTAGTCTTTAGATGGAACAAGATAGCCTGATGCAGCACATGAAATAGTTAAACACGTATCATAGCAATGAATCATACCAACTCCAGATATACAAGACCTATCCTGAAGAGAATGATTGGCACCTTAGGTTATTAGGTAGTGCACATTGTCTTCCTCCTTTCAGGCTGTTACAACAAAATACCACAAACTGGATGACTTATAAGCACAGAAATTTATTTCTCACAGTTCCAGAGGCTGGAAGTCCAAGATCTGGGCGCCAGCACTGTCAGGTTCTGATGAAGGCTCTCTTCTGGGTTGTAGACGACTGACTTCCTACTGTGTCCTCACATGGTGGAAACTGGGGGGGGGTGGGGGGGGCACTAATCTCTTTAATGAGGGCTCTGCCTCATGACCTAACGCCTCCCAAAGGCCCCAAGTCTTAAAACACATTAGGCCTTCGGTTTCAACTTTGGGGGTGGGGGGTGCAAACATTCAGATCATAGCAGATATAATGACCTCTGCCTGTATCCTAGCTGTACAAATAAAAAGAGATACAAAGATGCAGAGAATTTCGTTTTCTAAAAAACTTGTAAGCAGTAATCTGCAGCATATACAACTGTAAACCATGGTATACATTATTGTGTAAGATAGAAGTGTTTCTGCTCTATGACACCAGATTTTTTTCAATGTTCTGAGGCCTCATTCATCACATTTACTGAGTGCCTCATATTTACAGTACATTTTAAGGAGGAAATTCATTCACAAGTTGCCACTTCGGTGAGAAAGTCTAGATTTTGGCTTCTTATAGCTATGAATTTCCAATCTGGGGAAGACCCCGACTTGTATTTTTCCCCCTATTTCTTTCATAATTACTTATCAGTAACCAAACCCTATCTGTTGACTTTGCACCAGCTAATAGAAAACAGGAAACTACCAAGACTCGCTGTGAGAAGAGGCCAGGCTCCACCCTCTGTGACCTCACCCCTGCAGACTGAGTTGTCCTTGGGGCAGCAGTTGCCAACAGCTCCATGTGTGGCTTTGGCAGTAAGCATAGGAAGTGCAAATAAAGCCAGCAAATGCAACAGGGTCTGTTAGCCTGGCCTTTTGAGCTCAGCAAGAGCTATGTTTTGAACCGTTAATAATCATGCGCTCTTGGGCATCCTTGGGGGAGTGTAGTTTACACTCTGACCCAGTGATGAATCAGGGACCATTCTCTGTCTTACATAGCAGTGGAAATGTCTTTGACACTCTGGTATGAAACAACTGCTTATTTGAACCTACTGTGAAAGGACCTAGCCTTTCCCACTCATCATTAGTTCCCTTTGAAGCTGTCGTGCTCAGTTTAAGTTCTCCAGGAGGGACTAGGAAAGAAAATGGAAATCTCACAAACTGTACTTTCTTTATATCTACTCAATGCTGCTGCGACTATCTCATGTTTTGGTTTTTGTGCCCCCTATTCGCACCCCATTTCCCCTCTGCTTTCAGGTGAAGGTCTCCCACAGGTGTATTACTTTGGACCATGTGGGAAGTACAATGCCATGGTGCTGGAACTCCTCGGGCCTAGCTTGGAGGACTTGTTTGACCTCTGTGACCGGACCTTTACTCTGAAGACTGTGTTAATGATAGCCATCCAGTTGGTAAGTTGGCATTGCTATTCTGCAGGAGGACAGGCGGGTCCTGCAGCCACATCCTCGTGTCCCTTTTGGTGGTTTACCAGCTGTAGTGACACCGAGTGAATGCACACTCATAGGCTTGATAGTGTTCTAGGAAGCTGACCAGAGCAACAAGGGCTAATCCAGATAAGTCCACTGCCTCTGCCCTTTGCTCTGTTTTAAGAGTTTGCACCTTGGAGCAATACTCTGCCCTTAGCTGAAGTGGAAGTATATCATTTAGATTAGGGAAACAGAAGATGTCTAGGGGAAGTTGTACAAATGCAAGTAATTTCTTAGATGTTTTATTTATAGGTTTTAAACACATGCCTGTTAGGTTTTGTCACGTCCTCCCTCTCCCTTTACTGTTGCATCCAAGAAAAGATTGGAAAAGTAACCCACTGCCCTGACAATCAGATTCCAAAATTGTGTGACCAAGAACCCTCCTTAATTCTCTGGCCTCCAGTTCTCAAACTGACACAGCTGAAGAGGCAGCTCTCTCAGCACCTGCCAAATTGCATATCATTACCAGTTTAAGGAGCAGTTAAGACAGTTGCTTTGAGAAGCTTGTCAGCCTCTCGGAAAGAATGCAAATGCATTTTTATTGGTCTGATGTGATGATGTAGGTCGAACCCACTTTACAGCAAAAACTTGGAAATGCTGAAAAATTGACCTTGACTTCTTAGTCTAAAATTCAAATGTCTGAGCTTCCCTTTCTAGACTGAATAAGTAGAAAAGCTTTGTAGATAGAAATGAAAAATGAACTTTGAAATAATTTTGATTATTATTTTGGACTGTTTTTCCCTTCACATATAAACTGCACTCCTAGCTCTGCTGATAATTAACTCTTTGATATCAGTCCAGTGTTGACTTTTCTGGGCCTCACTTCCCTCATTTCTGCAACAAAGAGAGTCGGACTGGGGAGTCCATTCAACTGAGGATAGGCAGGTGTGGGCAGGAGGTGAATGTGGCAGTGGCACCTGTCTTCAAAGGCAGCCAGCATATCCGATACCCTGTCTGGGAATACTTCTTGCCTCCCAAATGCTTACTCTCTGCAGTAGAATAAGAACACCTAATACTATTCATCATTTGCAAATTGTAACATGAGGCAAAAGTGTATATTATCATCTGAGCTGAACTGTACTATCCCACTCTTTTATTGTGATATTTGTTATGTATATGTTCATATCAGAATGTGTTTTCTTGTTTACAAGAATAAAGTGACTGGGTAGTGAAGAAGAAATGAGTTTTTTATTTTCATTTCAGTAATTAAAACCGTGGGCTGATAAAAGAAAATGTTTTGATGTATTTTTTCAGTAGACTTCATCGGAGTATTTCCATCATTGTGTTTTTCTTTCAGCTTTCTCGAATGGAGTACGTGCATTCAAAGAATCTCATTTACCGAGATGTCAAGCCAGAGAACTTCCTGATTGGCCGGCAAGGCAATAAGAAAGAACATGTTATACACATTATAGACTTTGGACTGGCCAAGGAATACATTGACCCTGAAACCAAAAAACATATACCTTATAGGGAGCACAAAAGTTTAACTGGAACTGCAAGATACATGTCTATCAACACGCATCTTGGCAAAGGTGTGTTTATTTTCTGCTCCTTGGAAGGGGCAGGTCGTTAAAACAACCTTTTGTTCTAATAACACTTTTGTCCCCATTATGCATTACAACTTGTGATTCCTACTGCTTCACAGGTAAGTGATTTTTATACTTGAGAACTTATGATGGTAAGTTAGTGACTTTCCTGAGTATTCTGTTAACAATTGAAGGATTTTAATTCTTTATACAGTTGACCCTTGAATGACACAGGTTTGAACTGCACAGATCCATTTACAGATTTTTTCAATGAATACTATCAATGTATTTTTTCTTTATGATTTTCTAAACATTTTCTTTTCTCTAGTTTATTGTGAGAATAGATATATATATAAGAATATACATATAACATACAAAATACATGTTAATTGGCTGTAGGCTATTAGTTATGTTTGGCAGAGTCAGAAGTTATATGCGGGTCGCCACCCCAAACCCCCGTGTTGTTCAAAGGTCGACTATACTATGCTTCCAAATTCTTTATTTCTTAGCAGTGTGGGTACTTGAATTAGTGTTTTAAAGTCCTAGCATTTTATTTAGTTTGACACAAATAACCTTATATAGGACGTCAGGCTAATACCTGTTTTGGAGAGGGAGCATTTCACTAAAACACGGGCTAGGCTGCTGTTCACTGTGCACAGTTCCATGATAGTTCTTCAAGGAAGAGCCTATGTCTTATTCAGTGAAAATATATTTGCTTTTCCATGAGTCTTGCATTTTATTCAGGATTGACTGTGTGTATAAATACTGCAGAAGCTCCGATCCAGGCAGAAGGCCTTACTTGTTAGAGGAACTAGTCCAGGAGAGGGAAGCCTTAAGAACAGTGGAAGGCAAAGTAGGCAGGGTCCTCAGCCCCTCACCAGCATCTCCAGTAAAACTTCCCTTTTTATCTGTTTATATGTTGGTCTTTCATGGGAGATTCTATTTGGAGAAAAATTTCCAAGGTGATTGAAAAAATATTTTTGAAAGATATCATCTACATTCTGTAAGCAGAATATGACCAGGTTCCATAATCCTAGACATAGTTAATTACATCAGGTGTTTGAATATTAATCAACTTGTACACTAGTAAGTATTTTAAAGACTAAAATAAACAGCTGCAAAGTTGCTTCATGGAGTAAACTGCACAGGTATTCAGATGATGATTTAGTATTAGTGAAGAGTAAAAACGACATTACAAAGTAGTGTGGTACAGCTTGAGTTGAAATCATGAATGCAGTCAGAATGTTGTCAATAACAATATGGAAATCCTCACTTAACTAAATGTAATACTTTAAAATTAGATTAGAAGCTCCTCTGCTTATTATCATTGTCACTTTTATCTGTAAAATGAGAGTAATATTCCACAAGGTTGTCTGAGGATTGAAGGGGTAACATAACACGGGTCTCGCATAGTGCTCCATATTCCCTTTTTACTTCTCTTTTGCAAGGAGACACACTGTGTTGTAAAGAATAAAGCCATAATTGCTTGGTTTAACTGACAGACTCTAGAAATTGTTCTTCCAGGTTTCTGATTCCTGGGCTCAGCAATTTGTGTTCTAATTTTATTGTTCTTGTCAGGAAAAACAAGGACAGACAGGGGTGGGTACTTGCGTTGTGTTTGTATGAGGTACAATGTAATCATTAAGAAAATGGGATACAAATCTTAGGTCTTTCGCTTAAAGCTATGTGATTTTGATCCAATAACCTTCCTCCCTCAGCGTCAGTTATCTCATCTATGAAATGGGCACGATACCTTATATCAGAGGGTTCTGTGACATAATGCATCTAAAATGTTTAGTATAGTGCCTGGCTCTATAGTAAAGACTCTATAATAATAATTATCATTTATTCAACAAAATGTTTAAAGCATCTACTGTTGTCAGACTGAGTTCCTTCATCTCTTAGTGTGGGTAGCCATTTCTGCTGGAACTTTGAGTTTATATCCAAACTTGGACTTCCTAGTTCCAGAGTTTTTCAGGTCAGATCCAACCTGTCAAAATATTTTGTCAGTATTAGAGAGAATACATATAGATGGTTGTCAGATGTCCTTTAAACTCTGGCCAGAGTCTCAAACCAGGGAAGTTTACGTAGGAACTCGAATCCTATTGGTTTTTAAATATGTAGCATCCTTTATGTTGTAACGAAGAAAAAGGGAAGTGTATCTTCAAATGACTTGGAAAGAATTGCCTATTAATTTTGCGAAGGAAGAGAACAAGGGAAGATGTCTCCTAAGCCCGACATTACCACATCCAATTAGCCACCTTCCCCCACTGATTAAGACAACCCATTAAGTGTTCTTTCATGGTTGAAGTTAAGGTGAGAACACTGGGTTACTTGGCCCCTTTACTATTAATACAACAAAATATATTTGACCCAAAATCAAGGATGTGATGTATGTAAACCATGCATGTCTTTCTAATTGGTTGAAAGCAAACCTATATGGTGTAGAAGAATTTTGTGTCCTACTGGTCTCATTGGTGTTGAAACCTACCTTCTTTGAAAGTGAAAATGTCTTGCATGATGAATAAACAAGGGTGTGTGGAAATACTGACTTTGATGAATGTGGAATGTTCAAAGAAATACGAAATAAACCATGGCTCTGGTTGTCGCCCTCTGTTTTTTTCTTAAAAGGCCTTAAATGGATTACTTTATCATGGGTTAGTTTAGAGCTCGCTGGAAAACAACTTTTCAGACTATCTAAATCAACCACTTTATTTTCAGATGAGGAAACTTAGGCCCAAAGTAGATGACTTAGCCATGCTTAATTTCATATAGATTAAATTAATGGAAAGGATGGACCAAGATCTAGATGACCAGACTCTAGAACCACTGTTATCCCATATTCCACAGCTATTTTTTATGGTTCTCAGTATTTGAAAGTTACTTTATTAATTATTAGTGTGGACTTAAATGTATTTACGCACACACACACACACATTTTTTTTTCTTTCTAAATTTCGTTTTAATTGGCTTTGCTCTGAAGAGAGAAGTTGACCTTTTTTCCTGCAGAGCTGATCAATATTGAAAATGTGGGAAATGTCGCCCTCTAGTCCTCAACTTACTAAATTGCAACCATTTGTCCAGTGAATTTTTTATTACCGAGGGGCCTCCTTACAGGAAGTGAATATAAAAATGGAGAGGTGATGAGTAGGTGTGATGCAGTGTGAGAACCTGCAGGGTGGTTTCTCTGTCTGCCCTGCTTTGTTGGAGGCCTCAGTTCACCTTGCTTGTTCTTTCTTTTTTTGTGTAACTTGAAGCTCTGTTAACAAACTGTTTTTGTCTAATGACTGTGTTTTCAGTTATGTATAACATTTATTTCATCCTTCAGACAAGCTATGTAGACAAAAGCTTCTGTTCTTCCTATTCTATTTTATTCTTTTTAAGATTATATCAACTGATGTGCATCAACTAATTTTCTGTTATTTACATATTTTGTCAGGGTGCTTCCTCTTCCCATTGGTGAGCACTTTTTCAAAAATCTACTTAGGTGGCAATTTAGAAAGTTTCCTTTTTGTTCATCTACGCAGTAGAGTACTTTTCACTCTTTTTCATGTAAATTGCCTAAAATTGGTGGCCACAGTTAAACCACGTTGTGCTTTTGTATTTTGAGTTGGCTAAGTAGCTTTCCCTGCCTCCTTGATTCTCTTTGACTTTACTTTCTACACAATGAAAGCACAGCCAAGTTTAAGGTAGCCCCTTAGTCTTCTGTAATTTCTTTCAATAAAGCCCTAAGCTTGATTTGGAAAAATAAACATAAAATGCCTGAAATGAACAATAATTGGCAAATCAGAAATGGAGGCATGTACTAATTATATTCAGTCTGACAACCAAAGGAGATATAGGGTGTTACTCTGCAGTTCATTACCATTTTAATCTTTCCAGTTGAAAGAAAGAAAAACCCAGCAACTTGTTTTATATGATAAGCTCCCAGAATTAAGGGATCCTGTTTTATTTTTATTTTTATTTTCATTTCTATTGAGGAATGTTAGGGGACAGTGTATTCTTCCAGGACCCATCAACTCCAAGTCAAGTCATTGTCCTTCAGTCTAGTTGTGGAGGGCGCAGCTCAGCTCCAAGTCCAGTTACCGTTTTCAGTCTTAGTTGCAGAGGGCACAGCCCACCATCCTATGTCGGAATTGAACCGGCAACCTTGTTAAGAGATCACACTCTAAGCAACTGAACCATCCGGCCGCCGCCCCACCAGCAGCTCAGCTACAGCTCGTCTTCAGTCTAGCTGTGAAGGGCACAACTCACTGGCCCATGTGGGAATTGAACCGGCAATCCTGTTGTTAAGAGCTCGCCATCGGCTGCCCCCAGGGATCCTGTTTTATGTGCCCATAAAGGGCACCTAAGTAATAAATTAAAATTTTTTCTTAAGGTGGCCTTGGAATCTGGTATACAGACAATGGAGCTGAGAGATTGTGCGTTGATGTTTGCTTATATCAAATCAAGTTTTGAAAATAGTTTTTTATTAATCTTTTATGACAAATAAAAAGCACTAATGCATATGTGCTAGGCATTCTGCAGCTTGTCTTCACAGGCCTTACCAGAATGGACTGTTTGAACAGCTTCAGCTGCTTGATCTGCTGCCCACTTTCCCTGATGGTTACCAAGGGTGATTGTAGCTCATATACTGAAAATAATCATTTCATTTAAATTACTCTTACTTACGGGAAGGTGACCGCATTGAGTGAGGGGTGGTTACTCACCGTTTAGTGATTTGGACTTGGTTTTAGTTTAGGATTTGCTCTTTTCACTTTGTATTTACTAGTCAGTGACAGATCTAAGCAAAGGTGGTATACAGTGTTTTTTGGTTTTGACCTAAAATACTATCCCTGGTTTGGACATACAAAGAATTAGTAAACCTTTCCACAGCAGAAGGGTTTCTAAAGGGACTGCTTGGTTTTGAGCCCCTTTCTGCTTTAATAACTGCAAATGTAATGTGTGATCTATCTTCCCTTTTAGAGCAAAGCCGGCGGGATGATTTGGAAGCCCTAGGCCATATGTTCATGTATTTCCTTCGAGGCAGCCTGCCCTGGCAAGGACTCAAGGTATCCTTGAAAGTGCTCAGTGGAGGGCTTTGTTTCCATACTCAGTTGTCAGTGAAGGGGTTGCTGACTTGATGTCTGCGAGCAGCACAATGAGGAAGATTGGCTGCAGGGATGAGAAGCAGTGACCACTTACATTAGTCTATATTGTAAATGCTCCCCTGGGCTTTGGAAGCTCTGTTTTGCTCACATTTGTCTTCTTCCCCTTCTGAATCCGTCTTCCGCGTTTTGGGATTTTCCATATCTCTTCCCTCGTTCCCTCCTAGCCTTGCCAGTATTACTTTTCCTGTCTGTATTCCTCCTCCATTACCATTATGTAGCAGGATGAGTGTTCCCAGTGTGTTGGGGAATTTCTGGAACAAATTGATGTCAGCAGCTGCTGCACATTTTAGCAGCAAGCCCAGCAGGGCTGGTGTGCCCCTGAAGGGAGGCAGAAAATATTTGTTCATCCTGCATAGGCTAAGTGCCCACCTGAACTAAAATTAAAATCCAGGTTTAACACTGCTGTTCAAGGATTTTATTGGAAAAATGCCTATGCGGACAATAACCATTCCTTGTGAGACATGCAGTTTAAAATAGCCTTCTTTAGGTAGGTGTCACTGCAGTACATTTGGGTTAACATTAACCATTAATTATAACTGTTATAATTACTCTCTGCCTCTGGCTATAGATTAGGAAATAATAAGTTTCTAACCCATTCTAAGTCCCATTAAATAGTTCAGTGTGAGACATATTTTTGGGTTGGAATTTATTTCAACATGTTAGTACGGAAAGAAACTTATTCGGTATCTTTGGGTACTCCTACACCCCCTGTCCCTCCAGAAGGGCAAAATGATCGATTTTGCTGTGCTCTCTAGGACATTGGCCTGAAAAGTAAGGCTTCTACCCCTTCCCTTTGGAAAGATTCTATTTTTTTCCCCTTAAATTCCTCTCTTAACATCTCCTCAGTTGTCTTCTGGTCATACATATCTCCTCATTGATACTGACAGTTGTCAAATAGTTTCCTATCATGTTTGCTCGTCATACAACCAGACAGTGCATTCGTGCATGTATCATTAATTGCTTGAAACGTTTTCACAGTCCACGAATCATTTTTGTCATAGTTGAAGACGTAAAATTTCTCCAGCTGACTTTAGAACATTATTGCGTAAAGCTGGTACAGCAAACCAGCTCTGCCTCACAGTGATCCCTTGAGTTCACAGGGTCCAAGTTCCAGAAGCCCTTTGTCTACCATCCTGAGCAAACCAAACTTGGCTGCTTTGAGCCACTGACACACCTCAAACCTGTCTGTATCATAGATAACATTTCACCTTCTGGAACCACATTGGGGAAAGGCGTTTTCTTCCTACTTTTTGTTCATTTTTAAAAATTCAATTTCACGATAAGTATGCTGGTGGAGCATACTATCTTCTCTGTCCCCACTTAGATTAGCAGTATTTTCAACCGTATCATAGAGCTGATCTAAGAAGGGGAAAGCTGAATCACTTTTGAACCCCAGTGGCCACAGGAGATTACTAAGCTTCTGCAATTTTGAAAACATTGCTACATGAGTTTTGTTTTCCTCCTAATCACTCGTCATATTAACGTTTGATGATGTTTATCTGAGACTACTAAATATATTTTTGCGAGTAAAACTTTCCGGAGCAGAGCAGATGTTTTGTACATATCTAAATACATCATCTCTATTATATTTCTAATTTGTTAGTGCTAGAAAAACAATTGAGACTGTCTAACTAAAGTCCTGCCAGTTTGAGTGAAACAACCATTGTGTCCCCAAACACACTGGACCTCCCATACTTAGCACCCATTTCCAACTAACGTCTCTTTACTCTCTACAGGCTGATACATTAAAAGAGAGATATCAAAAAATTGGTGACACCAAAAGGAACACTCCCATTGAAGCACTGTGTGAAAACTTTCCAGGTAGGATGCTAAAAAGACACTCTAGCCATTGTGACTAAAGCTTTATAGCAGGTGAAGACTGACTTGGTATCTCTAGATAAAGATCCAGAAAACTTCCATTTTCTTTATTGTTGTTTAGACTAAGATAGGTGTTGTCACTTCCATTAGGTCCACAAAGAAAACTCCCGTGTCACATAGTCTATACTATTCCTTGCGTGGCCCAGAGCTTCTCCCCATGGGAAGCATTCAGCTAATGAGCATGGCTTCTCACCTCTTCCCTCACAGAGGAGATGGCAACCTACCTGCGGTATGTCAGACGATTGGACTTCTTTGAAAAACCTGACTATGAGTATTTACGGACCCTCTTCACTGACCTCTTTGAAAGGAAAGGCTACACTTTTGACTACGCCTACGACTGGGTCGGGAGGCCTATTGTGAGTATCTTCTTTGTAGTGCTCACCTCACGCCAGCACTACCTCGCCCCTTTGCTTGTCAGGCTTTCTGCTTCGATCGATGGAAAACCGTTTCTCTGACTGTAGACTTTACATTTACCAGCATTTTCAGGGTGACGCCATCGATTGCTCTTACTAGAGTCAAGAACTAGGAGTAACTCCCTTGACATTTTTAAGATTATGACCAGTATGTCCTAAGATACCCAAATTTAAGCCAGTTTTTAAGAAGTTTCATTGGAATGATCCAGAAGCTGGTGCTACCTAAGCAGTTAAGGTGCTTGATTTTTGTAGGAGTGGAACCCAGCACCACAGGAGACTTCTGACTTTGCTCTTCTGGCCAAGCGTCCACAGGGCCTGAGAGCATGCTAACGAACATCACTGGTGGGTGTTTTGTTTTTGTTTTCAAAGGGAAGCTACTCTCCGATGAACTCTTGAGGACCAAGCTGCCTGCTTTTTGCAGATAAGCAAACTGAGAAGACAAGAAGACTTGAAACTGCCTTTGGTGGCTGAAAATAATAATGACTACTATTCTATTAGAATTAGAATGAGAATGCTGCTGTTCTTTGCAGAGGTAGTCAGTTGGACCTATTTTCCCCATGTGACTTTTTGTTATATTTTTCCAGCCTACTCCAGTAGGGTCGGTTCACGTAGACTCTGGTGCATCTGCAATAACTCGAGAAAGCCACACACACAGGGATCGGCCGTCACAACAACAGCCTCTACGAAATCAGGTATGCGTTGGCTCTTCATTGTTTCAGGCATTCCCTTTATTTGTGGCTAAACTGAGATTCTTTAGCTTCTCTGCTTACGTGTATATACTGAAATTAAAGACAGCGGGGTTGCCATTTCTCACTGGTGTGATGTGGCATTCTAGCATTTCTCAAGGTTTGTGTAATGGCACTAGATGTAGCCAGGTGTCTTACATGAAGCGTCTACTCTGGAGAACCTGGGTCTGTCAGAGTATGTTGGCCAAAAGGATCTGCTGGACATACAGAATGTATAGGCTAGCCCCCTTTGGGTCTCATCTGCAGTCTAGTGTGCAGCTCTTGCCAATGCTGCTTTTTCCTTGCTCATTAGAAAGGGTGCGTAATTTGGACTTGCAGTTAACCTGGGCATGAACTGGCACCTCCACTCCTCCTCTGTCTCTATACCCAGGTGAACTGTCGAGCTGGTTCACATTTCTAGATCTGAGATGGACCTGCAGTGAAGACCCAGCTTTGCTTTAGGCCACTCCAGAGAAGGCCATGTCATCCATCCAGCATTGTTCATGATTTGGGAAACGAGCAATCTATATGAGAGGCTTCTGTCAGCCTAAAGACAGAGGAGGCAAACACACACAAAAATATCAAGTTTGACAACATTCAAAGAAAAGGGTAATTGATTGGGAAGTGAATTTGATGATTTTTACCTTTATATCATAATAAAAGAGAAAAACGAGGACCCCAGTAGATAAATAAGCAAAGAGTAATAAACATATACATATATGCTTGTGTGTACACACACAGTCATTATCACCTATCAGATTAGCTGCTTGTTCCTCCTCACTTTTTTACATTCACAGGCATTTCTACAATAAAGAACGACAACACTTACCTCATAGACGCACATGTGAAAGTACCTAGGTTAAAAATAGTATACAGAAGTACATACACACATGTACATACAGTGAAGTACATGCACAAAACATGTACATACAGTGAAGTACATGCACAAATATAGTTAGACTCACCAACAAGTACCTATTCTTGGCAAAATGTGTGGCGTGGCGGGTAAGAAAAATGTGTATAAAGGAAGGAAATCGGTGTGTTAGTAAATAAAACAGAGAGTAGGTAGGCAAAAAGATGGGGTTTAGCAAACTGTACACTAATTGGGTCTATAGTTACATGCTTTAATCAGAGTAGTTGACTAAGAATTATAATTTGACTGACTTCTGATTTGACAACAGAATACTATTGGGTTTTTGCATTTTTTCTCTACCTCCTTTTTAAAAAGTATAGTCAGGCGTACATACTGACACTCATACATTGCTCTTGACTTCACAAATTGTTACAAATTCTCTAGAAAGTAATTTGATAAAGTTACTGTCCTCTCTGATAGAATAATCTTACTTTTTGGAATCAATCATAATAAAACAACCCAAGATATAGATTAAGTTATATGCATAAAACTGTTGCAATGTCATTTGTAGCAAAGTTTTAGAAATGACCCATCTATCCAGTTATAAGGTTATGCTTATGGATCCAGCTCAAACCCTTTAGAATAAACTGCGTTATAATAAAGTGAATTGTAATCCATTTATTCAGTGGAGTATTGTATAGCCACTTAAAAGATATTTAGAGAAAATTATAGAAACGTGAAAGTGCTTATGATTTTTATAGTGAGGAAACCAAAATGCAAATTTAGAAATACCTCATGATTTCCCCTCAGGAAAGAGAAGATGAGAAAATCAGTGGGAGGAAACATTGCCAAAATATTGACAGAAGTAGTATTGGAAGAGGTAGTATGGGTAATATTTTTCCAAACTATTCTATAATGAGGTTATATTACCTTATAATGAAAAATGTATTTAAATAGAAAAGGTATGGAAAAAATAAATTAACTAGTCAGTGAAGTCTAATCAATATATCTGCCTGTTCATGTGTTTTGAAATATATTTAAACTAAAACGTGTTTCCTTTTTTGGTCTTTGTTGCTTCAGTGAATTCATAATCAATGCTACTGTTTTGAATGGATTTTAAAAGTTTGGAGAAAAAAGATGGTTGAAAACCTAAATTGCCAGGGTGGTAAATGATGTCATACCTAGTACCTAAGTAAAAGTACAATGAGTTTCAATGTACTTTTTAGTGCAAGGTCATTAAACCACTGTATATAATTAGGAAATGTCATCTAAAAGGCAGTAAGCTTCCTTTTGAAGAGTTGAATCTTGAAGGTCTCTCTGATTTTTTTTCCTCCCTTTTAGCATTTTTAGTATCCCATGGCTGCTAAGGGATTGAAATTCCCCACATTAATGCAAGTTCTACACCTCCTTCCCAGCAGGATTCTGAAACCTTGCTGGGTAGAATTCTTTCTGCGCTGTGTGCGGTAGGGAAATGGATTTCTAGTGTCTGTTCAACCTTTACACTGTGTCTTAGTCTGTGGTCTCATAGCTTTTGTTCCATCTTTAGGGTTGTTTGCTTTTTTTTTTTTTTTTTAAGAAAAATTGCAGCTAAATATGTCCCTTTTATAACTAGGGATTGGAAGCAGTATGATTTTTTAGACCAATTTTCTTCAGGTTTTAAAATCAGCAAAAGAAAGTGAAATCTCTCCTTGAGCAAGAGTGAAAGATACTAACTTTATTTTTTCAGGAACTTTGACTCAGTGAATCTAGCTGAGGCCCTACTATGTAAAGTATGTCCTGGGGATACCAAGATAAGTAAGGAGTCCTTGTCCTCAAGGAACTGACAGGCAGATAAGCCAGGTAGCCAGACGACTGTAACACTGGCAGAACAGATAAGCCTCCCAAGTCTCAGATTGTTAACATCAGGGATTATAAAACGGAGACATTTCGTTTAGTCTGAACATGACAAAGAGTTTCACGAAAGAAGCTGTATTTGAAATGCTCTTGGAAGAATTAAGTGGAAACCAAAGAGGCATTCCAAGCAAAAATATGGGCAAGAACAAGTTAGCTAGCTCCATTTTGCTAAAACATATGGTGTGAACAAAGGAGACAAGACTAGGAAAATAGGTTGGAGCCATTTAATGAAGCTCCTGGAATGCTGGGCTGGAGAATTGGTGCTTTTAATTTCAGCAGGGAATAGGTATGAAAGGTTTTAAGCAGAAGGGTGATATGATCAAAACTTGGCTCTTGGCAGACTCTTGCTGCCACGTAAGTTCAAGCGATCGTATTAGTTCTCCATCATGATGAGAATTTTTAGGGAAAATTTGCTTTGCTGGTCTAGGTTGTAGGTATATTGAATTGAGTGCTGTTTAGTTCCTAGATATAGTAATAGATCCCAAATATAGTTCCTATTTAAACTCACCTATGTTGGATCTGTCTTTAAAGCTATTTTTTAAACTATTTTAATACCAGAACAATATTTTTGAACATTAATTTTACCCAGCTAGAAAACTCTAAGTAAATCATGAATTTGGATAGAGTAAATATTCCTAAAAGCTAAATCCATTTAGAAAGATCCCAATAGGTTAGTCTTTTCTGTCGTTTTACCCTTGGTATTTGTCCTTTCCCAATTCCAAAGATGGTAAGTCTTTCAGCTTTGGTTCCTCTCCAAAGAACTCTGCATTACCATCCCTCAGGAAGGGGATGAAAACTTTTAATAGTTCTGCCTGTTTCTACCTGCAAAGCTTTCCTTGCATTTTCTGATCAACTTCAGTCAGGAAGTACATTCTGCTGGTATCCAGAGATGTAATATTGGAGTGCAGTATGTGGTACTGTGGAAGGTTTTGTTCAATATAAGTACAGAATATTGCATTGAGTCGGATATGTATGCAGCAAAGCACTTCCTGCTCTTTCAGAACTGAGTCTAAGCTTGTGACAATCCTTACTTGGGTAAATGCTACACAGGCATACGCTACCATGGTGGTTCAGCAATTTTGATAGTTGCCGTTTTCTCCCCTTGTTCCCTTTTATTAGGTTGGTGCAAAAGTAATGGCGGTTTTTGCAGTTATTTTTAACCTTTTAAACCACAGTCACTTTTGCACCAATTGGTAGGTTTTCTATGGGCATATGAAGAATAGGTACTTCGCCTAGAATGTTAGAACCAACGGAGGGTCCTATTAGCCATCAAGAGCTATTAAACTCTACCAGACATGGTATCCTATCCCTGATAACACTGAATCCCAAAATATTATTTACTTGTTTTGACGTATACTGCATATGTTTAAGGAAAGGAGTTTATTCTTTGTAGTTAGTTTTCTATTAGATGAACTGTTCACTTGCAAATTCTCCAGTTTTGACTAGACAGGAAAATGTGAATCAAAGATCAGTAAAGCTGATCCCTCATCCTTCCAGAAGAACCATATTTAAACTAACTCAGTACCTTATAAACACACAAGAAATAAACAACAATACCTATAAGGGTCAAATCATATTGAGTTCTAAAAATGTGCCTCCCATAAAAGAGTGGTTCAGATTTATTTGTGTCTAGACTCCAAGGGATTAGATTTAAGGAATATACAGCCTCAGAAAAATATGTTGTGGTTTAATGCTGTGGTGCTTACTGAATGAACCTTGTTATAAGCATAGCGTTTCCAAAGGGGAGATGAGGCCAAATTACTAAGTGGCCAAGATGGGCAGAGATTTTCATAAAATAAATATCTTTATTTTTTTTCAAGTTGAATAGCCTTTAAAAAAAAAAGCAAAAGCTGATTAATTCTTCATTCCCTTCCTTTTACAAAACAGTGCTTCATTTTCAGCAATGTTCAGTGTACTAGTAGTTGAAAGGGGAGATGAGATTGTTCAGAGATAATTTGCCTCCTTCTGACTGTGTGTAATTTCCTAACTTGCTGCCTGCTGTCTAGCAGGAAATCGGGTGTAGAAATTGCACACTTGCCCTGCCATCCTCCAGCGCAGAGCTCAGTGCAGAATGGGACTGGCTCTCCTCATTTCTGGGATCTTAACTCCAAGGGGGACATTGAAACAAGCTAATGCAAAACTAAATTACAAACTTTTCCCTAGTTTAACCCAATCTGTCACCTAGTCACTGCTGCTCACCTTTGCTCTTAATTCTCTATTCTCTATTAAAAGTTTTCTTCTGTCTGCATGCGTTCTTTTTTTTTTAAGCTGTTTATTTTTTATTTATTTTATTGGGGAATAAAAAGGGAACAGGACTTTATTGGGGGAACAGTGTGTACTTCCAGGACTTTTTTCTAAGTCAAGTTGTTGTCCTTTCAGTCTTAGTTGTGGAGGGCGCAGCTCAGCTCCAGGTCTGGTTGCCATTGCTAGTTGCAGTTGCCGGGGATGCAGCCCACCATCTCTTGTGGGATGTGCCGTGTTCAATCTTAGTTGCAGGGGGCGCTGCCCACCATCCTTTATGGGACTCGAGGAGTTGAACCGGCAACCTTGTGGTTTAGAGCCCACTGGCCCATGGGGGAATCCAACCGACAGCCTTCAGAGTTAGGAGCACAGAGCTCTAACCGCCTGAGCCACTGGGCCGGCCCCTGCGTGCATTCTTTAATGTTTTGTATTTCAGCAGACACCCTTTGTTCTGAGGCACCTCTTGTAGGAAGGTGATTCTAGAGTAATACTACCTAGATAAATCTTGATTCTCTAAAGGAAGTATCTTCTACCATTTTAAGTAAGAATAGGGCAGGGTCTGAGGAGAGAGTTTCAGACCTCTAGAACTGTTCTAGTGACTTTTCTCAGAGCGTCACAGAATGTATACTGTCATCTCTGCAGGTGCTATAGCATGGAGCTTGGTAATAATCCCTTCCATGTTGTTATCAGTGATTTTCAAACATCCCTGATACGTGGTCAAGTATGTAGAGTACAGGAAGTCACTTGTAGCACATGTGACAGGTTGCATGGAGTAATCCCTGTCTGGCATAGGAAAATTGGTTCTATGTCATGAGCTTACTAGAAAGATGTCTTTAATTTTATTGAAGTACATATTTCAATAACTTTACCAGCTTTTTTTTATTTCATATTTAAGGTTCATACACCCCCCCAAATTTTTTAAGATGCTTCCTTTACCGTTCTGACTGCCCTGTTCTTTCTTCTTCATTTTATCCACACTACATTAAGAAAAAATTTGGGGCTGGCCCGGTAGCTCAGGTCGTTGGAGCTCCATGCTCCTAACTCCAAAGGCTGCCGGTTCGATTCCCACATAGGCCAGTGGGTTCTCAATCACAAGATTGCCATTCGATTCCTCTAGTCCCCCAAGGGATGGTGGGCTGCACCCCCTGCAACTAGCAACGGCAACTGGACCTGGAACTGAGCTGCGCCCTCCACAACTAAGACTGAAAGGACAACAACTTGGCTTCGGAAAAAGTCCTGGAAGTACACACTGTTCCCCAATAAGGTCCTGTTCCCCATCCCCAATAAAATCCTTTAAAAAATTTTTTTTTGTCTTGGAAGTGTGGTAAGACAACGTAATCTAGTATGTTCATTGCTAACCTTTGGTACTATTCAGTCTCCATTCTTGTTAATTATATTATAGGTGAGTCTAGAAGACTGACATGGGAGGCCAAAATGTTCTCTATAGATGGCAGGCAACTTTTAAAGTATTTTGGGAGCCATAAAGTGAAATAAAGTTCTTTGTGAATAATCGAAATTAATTTTTCAAAATAACTTTATATAAAGAATAGGATTTGATGATTTGTTTGTTACAACAGGAGAAAGACACCTGCCTACCTTTGCTTCAGAACAGTAACTTTCTCTCCAATGAGAATTTGAAATCACCCCATAGATGGGGTGGCATCTGAGGGGTTTTCAGACTTCTTTTCTTGCCCTCTCGTTAGTGTCATTCTCCCCACTGTCTGTCCATTGATCCCTGCCACGTGACTGCTGGAAGAGAGAAATCGGTTTCCTTTGCCCTAGGCACTGGTGGTGATTTTGACTTTTTATACCAGGCTTCTATGTTTTCCCTGAAGTATATTTTGGTTAGCTTTGCCTTTGATTTATGCTATGCTGGATTGCTTCTTCCTTGTTTCCACACTCACCTCCTGGATGGTAAGCCAAGCATTTCCACGCAGATAATACAATCACAACTGAAGATTTTAAAGCGTTCCCCCAAGGAAGTCCCACTGCTTGAGATTCCTGATTCTACCTTTGGGGATTTACACGCTCCATGTGGACCTTTGTCTTTCAAGTAATGCAGAGAGATTGATTTTGCTGAATGACTTTTCTACCCGTGGATGCTCTTGATAGCTTCTTAGATAGACACGTGTGCATGAATGATCTTTAAGAGGGGAGGATTTACATGCCTATTTCCTCTACTGGTTTGCTTAGTATAACCAGCTCCTGTGCTGATATGCCTAATCATAACCCATATGTACCTACATTGCCGAGAATACTTTTCAGGGGCAGGAACACCAGCAGAATGCTGTAGTTGTCGGCATGCTGTGCTTTCACCTCGCTCCTAGGCACTCAGTTGCTTTCCAAAACTGGCAAATGACCTCTTTTGCTACATCAACTTGTAGATACCAATCCAAGCCCTTAAATTCCAGAAAAGAATAGCCACAGAGTTTAGTGTTAATGATGGAAAGTAATTCCCAATAAATCCAACAACCCCATGTTTATGTCCGTCACTCAGTTTGTTGTTTTCAGTGGGTATAGTAGGTACTGAGCAGCAGTCGTAAGGTGCGCTGTGTTCTTCCTGTTCCATCCGAAGCATTTCTGAAGCAGTCAGGAATTAACATTTTTCTCTCTTCAAAAGATAAGTAGTGCATTGCTTTGAGGATAGAAGTGGAGTGTGACTTTTAGGCCTTTGAATAATGTCTTACTATTTTTATTTAGACAGAAATCTTAATTCTTTCAAAGAGTTCTTTATTAAGCTAGAAGGAATATAAACAAGTACACGGCTCTGTGAATCAGACAGTAGAATCAAACCAAACTTCTCATACATATTTCAGTAAAAATGAAAATAATAGTTGATCAGCTGTCCAAGGTTTTGTTAAGCTTGAAAGCACATGAGTGTTTTATGTACATTTCTTGCCATTTTCAATTTTGTCTGCTTTTAAAAACAGGCAAAACAGAGCATTCATGAGAGAAGTAATTGCATTGAACACATACCATAGAACTCAAAACACCACCAAATGGCCTATAAATGTCTGGATATTTTTTAAGCATTTAAAATTTTTGAGAACTGACAGATCTGTATAGTAGTTTAGGAGCTTAAATATTCTACTTAAATGTCACAAAAAGTAAAAAAGTCCTAGAGAGAACTGAAGAGACTATCTCTAATAGATATTAGTTATAGATATAATATTAGAAGAACAGATTTATTCTCATTAAGTTCTCTGAGAATATGGGTACTGTCAAAAAATTATATAAAATAGTTAGGATTATGTTATAAACCACAGTCTTATTTTGGAAAATGAAACATCTGAACCTCTGTTGGCTGAAATAATTGGAGGGGCATATGGAGTAGTTTTCATTCTCTCACATGTGACTAGCAGTATAAAATCAAACTCCTCTTTTGTAAGAGTATACAGCGAGCAAGTTAATACAGCTGCCTTCTTACGGAATGTGCTCATTCCCTGAGGAGCATCAGAAAACGTGGCCAGGATCCTTTATAATGTGACTTCATATTCCATTAATAAAGAAGATGAGTAAGTTCTAGCTGGTGTATAAGGGTTTATTTTTTTTCCTTTTCTTATTTTTTTTTCTTTCTTCTTTTTTTTTTTTTTTTGTTGGTAAGAAAAGTCTTTTTGGTGACTTATAGATGAGCTTTAAACAACTGTGGACAGATGGGGAAGAGTGAACATGGAGCCTGAGACCACCACTACTTCACTCTTCCTTTTCTTTTTTATAGAATACAACATTATTAGCTGTGAACATTTCTAAGATGTATAGCCTAGCCTCCTGACTGGTTTCATGCAGAGCAGCAATATCACAGCCCAGCCCCTGCTGCTGTTTATATCAGCAGCAATTAAAATTTGATTTACCAATCCCTCATGGCTGCCTCTCGAGCTCCTCATTTTTCATTTTTGTAGGGCCCTAGGACTGTTACAGCTGAGCGTCATGATGCTAACACCTCCTCAGCCATCTGGCATAGGAGAAGAGGCACCTAAACAGATTCTTCAGAACAAAAAAAAAATCACATATGAGCAAGATCAGAGTAGTGTGAGATCTAAAAAACATGTGAAGAAGGAATGAAGAGAGCCTGAGTGACAGCAGAACCCAAAAAGGATTTGAATTGAAAGCCCTCCTTTTGCTGAGAAAAGATCTGCGTTTTGCTTTCTAGAAGAAAATTCATAGTGGTCATAGCTAAACTTTCTCTAATTCTAGACTAGAGGCTGTTAGCTAGAGGAATCAGGAAAATATTGTAGCCTTATTTTTTCCCCCCATCTTTTCATATTCTTGACCTGTGAACTTGCTTTTGAAGAGATACTTTGTTCATTCTTTTAGCTAAGAAAGGATATTCCAGCCACTGCTTATTTCCTCTGAGTTGAAAGTCTGGTGGAAGTTTATATTGAGAGTAGTGGGCTCCCTATTTAAGGAAAAGGCATGTTATCTTGATTCCTAATGCTAGGAATTTTCTGTACTGACTACTGCCTATTTAGATAGACCTTTAATCCAAAATGATTTATAAGTATGATTGTTCCTTTGTCCAACAGTCTTAACATTCTGAATTTGGTCTGCCTCGTAGCTACTGAAATTTTACTAATATGGAAGCTAAAAGGTGATTCCAGCTTCTGATTTTTTTTTACCCCCTCTTTTGGTGGTTTTTTTCTTCTGTATCTGGGTGAGGATGGTGTGCTGTAGACTGTAGTGTGTTTGCTCATTAGGCTGAAATGAAGGATCCAAACTAACTTTTTCTCAGTGCTTTGCAGCGATTGTTAATTTAAAATCCAAAACAAATACAAAACCCTTGGGGACACTAATGTATTTGGTTTTGTTATTGCTTGCTGTTGCTTCACCTTTCCTTCCATTCTTGCTCTCATGCTTCCTAATGCCTGAGCAGACCACATCGTCAGAGCGCCGAGGAGAGTGGGAAATCCAGCCCAGCCGGCAGACCAATACCTCATACCTGACGTCTCACTTGGCTGCAGACCGCCATGGGGGATCAGTGCAGGTACTTACTGCCTTTGTTGTCTTTTCCTGGCCTTCCCAACATGGCTGAAAGAATGTTGGCTTGTTTCTGAAACTCGGGTTTTTTAGAAGGGAAACTTTTATAGCAAGGTTGAGGTGCTTCTCTAGGTAACTGAATAACTATTGCTGATTTTCTGCTTACATGGACTTACAAAAATAGCTTGTTGAGAGGGTTGCTGGTTGTTGTCATTGACTAAGAAATATCTGATTTCTGATGCTGATTTCTGCTGAAACCAGTCCTACAACCTTGATCCACTCACGATAAACTATAAAAATAACATCAAGGTTGAAGTTTATTAGTGTCAAGTCTGAATTGTAAAGATCTGAAATGTATAAAAAAGGTATTTTTTTAGATTAGAGGACAGCCTATGTAGCTCATTCCATGACGAGAGGTACCTTAGCACATTAGGTGAGAATGTTAGTCCAGGTCAGCTGTGTCTGAGTGGGGACCTACGAAGTTAGGCTACTTCTTTTTTCTCCTGGAATAAGTATGGACTTGGAGAACTGTTTTCTGACTTCATTTGGACGGTTTTGAATCAATATTCTTTAGTACTTCAGTACATATGTCTCTTAACTTTTCTTACATGTCACTGTCTTAATTCTTAACCTAAATATTTTTCTCATACTGGTAAGTGACGCCACCAGTTGGGACACACAAGTGAACCCAGAGCTACGAAATACAAATTCTTATAAAGGGATAAACAAACTTCTTGCATGTAGAAATGCATCTTGATGGTGTGGTTGTCTAGGATATGCTTTTACATAGAGTGATTCACTTAAGACCATGTTATTCACCGGAAGTTAGGAGACAGCTTTGGCCCTGTAAAAACCTCATAGGCACATCTAGGTAAAAAGGGTGAATTGAACACACAGATGTACTCACACCCTCCTGAAACAACACTAAAAGAATGATAAAGGGATTTTTTTTTAAGGCCTTAATCCATACAAGGATGGAGAAACCAGGAGAGGAGGCAACAGCAACAAAATGTTAGAAGCTGGAAAGCAGATGGGCAGTTATTAAATGAGGAGTCTCAAGAAAACTGAATCCTGAGCCATTAGAGGGGCAAGTAGAGAACATGTTTAAACAGGAATCCCCAAAAGGCTCAGAAGTTAGCCCTTCTCTAAGGACAGGTGGGTGTGGAGGGGCATGTACTAAAATAAAGAGGATTGATCAAAAGTTGTCTTTATTTTGATAAGAAGCCAGAGATGCTTAGGTGCTCTCCCCACTCCCCAGCAAAAGATTTATTCTTTGGAAAAGGCAAAATAGAGGATCTTCACTGGATGAGGGGGTACAAGGCACATTTGGGGGCAGAGTACCTGAAAAGGGGAGACTAAATGAATGTATGCATATTGACTGCCAGCTTTCCCCATTTAGTGCTTCAGAATGCTGATGGCCAGGTGTGTACCTTCTAGGTGGGAGATTGAGTTGACCCTGGGGAATCTGACCAACCCAAAAGAAAACCTCTGTGCATACTGACAACAGGGTCTCCCTAATGAAATGGCCCAGCCAAATCATTTTACAGTGAAATCCATGTTTCAAGAGTCCCAGCCCTGTACTCAAAGTGCCAATTAACTTTGCAATCTCCTGCTTTGAAATATGAACAATCAAGGATTATCAGATTTCTGAGGAAAGACTTTAATAAGATAGAGACCAAAGCAAACAACAACAGCAACAACAACCCAAAAAAAAACACAAAAAAACAACAACACCTTGTTTTGTTATATATCCTCAGGGATAGAAGATACTGTAACTCTGACACAAGGACAGGAACACTGTAAGAACAAACAAAAAAAGAACTCTTAGAAAGTTAAAACATAAACAAAATTTTTTTTAAAAAGATTTTTGTTGTTGTTGGGGAAGGGGAACAGGACTTCATTGGGGAACAGTGTGTACTTCCAGGACTTTTTTTCCAAGTCAAGTTGTTGTCCTCTCAGTCCCAGCTGTGGAGCGCGCGGCTCAGCTCCAGGTCCAGCTGCCCCTTGCTAGTTGCAGGAGGCGGAGCCCACCATCCCCCACGGGACTCATGGGACTCGAGGGACCAAACTGGCAACCCTGCGGTTAAGAGCCCACTGGCCCATGTGGGAATCGAACCAGCAGCCCTCGGTGTCAGGAGCATGGAGCTCCAACCGCCTGAGCCACTGGGCCGTCCCTAAACAAAATTTTTAAACTCAATAGTTTGGAAGACAAATTTAGGAGGAAGTCTCCCAGAAGGTAGAGCAAAGAGAGAAATGAAAATAGTAGAAAACAATACAAGATTTAAGGAGAGTACAGGAGGTCCAGTTTCTAAATAATGGGAGTTTCAGAGAGAGAACAGAGGAAGTGGAGGGGAGGGAATCATTAATAAAATAATCTCCCAGAACTCATAAAGACTTTCTTCCAGATCAGAAGGGTCCACTGAGTGCCCATACCAAGGTACATCATTGTGAAATTTCAGAAAACCGAGGACAAAGAGAAGATTGTTAAAACTTCCAGAAAGAGAAAACAGTCATATACAGAGAAAGAAACAGGACTTAGTATAGCTTCAGATTTCTGAACAGCCAGATTCCACCCTCTGCCTGTTTTTCTAAATAAAGTTTTATTAGAACATAACCAAACTCATTTATTTATATTTTATCTGTGGCTGCTTTCATGCTACAGTGGCAGAGTTGAGTAGCTGACACGGACTCTATAGCCCACAAAACCTAATATATTTACTATTTGTCCTTTTATGTAAATGCTTTGCGTACCCGGGCTCTCGAGGAACATACACCACATTTCCCACCAGCTACTTCCATGTGATGATATCCCTGGAAATGTGTGCTTTTTTTATGTTGTCTTTTTTTAATATTCTACTTATTTCTTTTATGATAAACAGGCTTACTTTGTAATTAGAAAAACAATAAAGATAAATAATAATTTTAAAAGGGAAGCACTATCTAGTCAAGCATCTCCCCTTAGTGAACTAGGTCTGTGCTCCTAGAACACAAGGCACTCGCCTGGACAGTGTTTCCTCCTGTTCACTGTGAGGGGTTCTCTTTAGATTAGAATTGTAGTCAAGGAAAGTTTCTGGCAAGACTTTTGACAAATGCATCCTCTCTCGACTCCCTATAGACTAAGTTCTACCAGCTTCTTTGACATAGGGGACAGGCAGTTGTGCCATTTCCCTAATATTATGGTAAGCTCTGCTGCTCCTCACTATATCTGCCTCTTTGATTTTAGCCCCAATTTGTATAACTCATAAAGGTTATGCCTTTTTGCAAACCAAATAACAGATGCCCACATATTTCTAAGTTGTCTCACTTTTCAGAGGTATTGTGGTCAACCCACGGTTTGATAACCTGCAGATACCATGACGACCTGGTAGGAAGTGCAAAACTCCAAGATGAGAAGTGCGATCTGATAAGGCACATGGACACTCCCATTCCAACCTATTTAATGGGCAGACCCCTCCGGTTCCCATCCTTCCAGTATTACCACAGACCTTCCACATGTGGAAGGGTCGAATTCAAGAAGACAGAAATCTCTATTAAAGTTGTTTAAGTTAAAATGTAGGAAATATCTAGAAATATCTAGGACCACACAAGGGCATAAGACTTAAAAATGACATTTAGCTAACATTCAGCTAATATTTACGTTGCTCAAATCTTTATAATTTTTAATACCTAGTAGTGTTTCACCTTAATCTCTTTCATAAGGTAATCCTGTAAGATACTAATTACTTGGTTTTTGTGTAATATAGACAGAGGAATATGGGATTAACTTTAGTAGGGATTACAGCAAAATAAATGTCAGTATTCCAGGTATACAAAAAAACTTATTTTTTAGTGAAGTTATACTAAAAAAATTCAGTAGAAAACATACACGTGATATTATTTAAAATACTAATAGTTGGGGCCGGCCGGTGGCTCAGGCGGTTGGAGCTCCATGCTCCTAACTCCGAAGACTCGATTCCCACATGGGCCAGTGGGCTCTCAACCACAAGGTTGCCAGTTCAATTCCTCGAGTCCCGCAAGGGATGGTGGGCAGCACCCCCTGCAACTAAGATTGAACACGGCACCTTGAGCTGAGTTGCCACTGAGCTCCCAGATGGCTCAGTTGGTTGGAGCGCGTCCTCTCAACCACAAGGTTGCCGGTTCGACTCCCGCAGCTGCAACTAGCAACGGCAACTGGACCTGGAGCTGAGCTGCGCCCTCCACAACTAAGACTGAAAGGACAACAACTTGACTGGAAAAAAGGCCTGGAAGTACACACTGTTCCCCAATAAAGTCCTGTTCCCCTTCCCCAATTAAAAAAAAAAATCTTAAAATAAAATACTAATAGTTCATTACATTCATAAGATTGTTTACAATTTTTCAAATCGCTCTCCTAGTACCATTTTCCTAGATATCATTGTATTCCGCTTAGTGATTATCAAGCTGCGAGGACAAGGTGATCGCATCGTCTTGCAGAATGAAAAACCAGGGCTCACAGAGGACGCTGTGGTGGAGCTAAGCCAGGGAGCTAGCTCTTTGCTCACCTGCGCTAATGTTTGTTCCACTGCACACCGAGGCAGCAGTTCAGTGGTACCTCAGACTATACCTCCACCCTGAAATAATTAAGCAGATGCTCGAAAGGCCCAGATTGATTGCCAAGTGTATTTAAGGTCAGACAACTGGTGTTAAGGTTCCCAATTAGGTCGGATTCGTTTGCGACCAGAGTCTTCATTGATACAGACAAGATGTCTAGTCTGTAAAATGAAGCTAATCTCTTCCTTCTATTGCCCAAGGACATTGTTTGTGGGCCAAGTGGCAATTCATAGCAAGGAGAAATTAGAGAGTATGGGACACATGAAACGCTATGAGCAGGTACCAGGACCCAAAGTCACCAGGTACTTCGCAGCGGTGATGCTTACACCTGCTGTGGTCCTATCAGTAGATGTCAAGACCTTCTATTGAACATCTTGTCTAGTCGCTCAGTTGTTCATTAAGAAACTTACTCTGATTTCTCCTGAACCCTTGTGCTCACAGGATGAATTTACAGCATTATCACTAGTGTGCAACCAGAACGTGCCCACAAGAAGCAAATGGAGGCTGAGGAGATTAACAGGACAGTATTAGCATAAGGAGCTGTGTGGTTCTCCATTCTATAAACCCTCTCTCAGCCTTGTGGGTTTGCTTTTTTTCCTCAACTTTTTATTTTCAAATTTTCAAATCTGTAGAAAAGTTAGACGGGAGAATGCAATGAACTTGTGTAAATCCTTAAATTAACGAATTATTAAGATTTTTGCCATACTTGCCTTAACTGTGTGAGAGGTTGGAGGGGGGTAGGGAAGTATTTGCTAAACGATTTGAACATAACTTACAGTCATCATTACATTTTATCTCAAAATGCTTCAGCCCACATCTCCTAAGAACAGAAACATTCTCTCATATAACCAATAACACCATTGTCATATCTATGAAAATTAATAATTCCATCCTACCTAATATATAGTCCATATCACATGTCCCTCCCTTGTCCCCAAAATTAATTTTATAGTGTTCAGGATTCAATCAAGATCCATTCATTGCATTTAGTTGTTACACCTCTTCAGTCTCTTTTCAGTCCCTTGATTCTTAATCTCTTTTAATCTATAACAGTTTCCCCATCTGAAAAGGAAAAAAAAACCATTTTTAAGACTTGTCTCTTTTGAAGAGTCCAGTCTTATTGTCCGATAGAATGTCCCACATTTTGGATTTATCAGTTTGTTTCCATCATCCTTAGATTCAAATGAAACCTTTTTTTTGACGAGAATATTACATAGATAATGTTATATGGTATTTACTATATCATGTCAGGAGATAAATAACATCGGGTGGTTCCATTAATCAGAGATGCTAAATCTGATCACGAGCAGAAATTTGCCTCTCCCTTGGGTAAGTCCAAATTTAATGTTGTAGTTTTCTTTAACCATGTAACATTGTTTTAATTTTTCTAAAGTACATATTATTAATAAGTACAAAAAATATTTCTGGTTTAGAGATAATGTAGTATTCACCTCATCTGCCCTTTCCTCTTTGAATAAATACCCCAAAGACTCCTTATACTAAGCATTTCCTCCCACCTTCCTCTTTATGGCTATGCAGGAAATTTTTGCAAATTAACTGCTGGTGAGGACCCCAGTTCTAGAGGGAGATCAGAGTAAACGTTTATGGAGGGAGAATAACAGTAACGTGAACACTTATCGTGCCATTGCCATGTACTTGGCACTGGGATAAGCACTTTTGTGGACTGACTGCACAGTAATCCAATTAGGTAAGCAGCATTGTCTCCCCATTTTACAGATTAGGAAACTCAGGCACAGAAAGATTGAGGATCTTGCCCAAGGACCCACAGCAAGTAAGTGGTGGAGCTAGGGTTCAAACCCAGGGCTGACTAGTCTAGAGCCCATTCCTGGTTTACTGTGCTATGCTGCCTCCGTGATTATGCACCAGGTATTGTACTAGGCACTGTCTCCTTCGTTTTCTTATATGATTCTCACATCGACTGTAAGAATCAGTCTCAAATAGATGAAGTTACGTACCCAAGGTCATATGCTATCTGAACCATTTATTCTATTTTGTGGTTCTCTCCCATGTTTCAGCCAAGATCTTTAACAGCAGAGTGGTTTGTCCAGCGGGGTCCCTTGTCCCACTCCCCAGCACCCACATAAACAGGAATCATGTGCTGGAAATGAAAGCAGGTGGCAGAAGCAGCTGCACAAGCAAGAGAAGCCTGATCGGGTCCACAGTAACCAGATGACAGGAGTGAGAGCCTTCAGTTACAATTCGGGGACCATCAGTGAGACATGGGATAACACTGAACCTGAAATAAAGGTTGTTGAAATAAGACTGGTCTTCCAAGGAAAGCGTTTCCTTACTGTCTGCCCTCTTGCCAGAGAGGACATGGCAGTCTTATTATTTGAGTAACTTCAAACCGATGGTCAAAGCCATGAAGAAATTTCTGAAGGAAAGTGTGATTGCTTATAATTTCTGATGCCCACTATTAATTTCCTTTTCAGAATTTTTTTTAACATCTCACTGAGTCTAATCATCATCATCATTGTCATCTAAGAGAAGTAGAGTGAAAGAAAGTAATGTGACCTATTTTTTAGGATTTTTATGAAATTAAATCTCTCTCTTCTCTCTCTTCTCTCTCTTCTCTCTCTTCTCTCTCTTCTCTCTCTTCTCTCTCTCTCTCTCTCTCTCTCTCTCTCTCTCACAAAGAGCCTGACCTAGGCATTCAGTATGGAAGTTGTTGTTCTTATATGATTACATCATTGAATTTTGTGTTCTCACATGATATAATAGGCTCTGGGGACCTTCCCTAACTTAGGACAGTTGGTCCGGGCAAGCAGACATTGCAGACACTGCCTGGCTCGTGCCTAACCTTGAGACCAGGTATCCCTTAGTGACCCTCTGTGCTGGCAGGAGGCTCCAATGGCCAGGGCGTCTATCACACTCTGTCTTTCTGTTTCAGGTGGTTAGCTCAACCAACGGAGAACTGAACGTCGATGATCCCACGGGAGCCCACTCCAATGCGCCAATCACTGCTCACGCTGAGGTGGAGGTAGTGGAGGAAGCTAAGTACGTTCATCTTTCCAGGGGGCTCTTCAGTCATAGGTTGAAAAATCTCTGTCTCTTCCTCCCTGTGTGCTGCTCATCTCAGACTGAATTCCTCCTGCTTATGTCTACAGCTTTCTTCTTTTGACCATTTTATTTTTTGCATGGTACTGTAAAGCTGGTGTGCCCTTCTTTAGCTGTGATTTCTGGGAAGATAGTCACATATTTTTAGTCCACCTGGGGCAAAAAACATCATGATACAAGAATCATGATAGATGTACAGTAGATAATAGTAATGAGCCTCTTGGGGCCCTGGAGCGTCTTGCTCCCTGTGGGGCATAGAGAAAAATCTGCTTATCTCAACCATGGGCTGTGCTAACAGCATTAAATTCCAGGTTCTTGGGTAACCAATCTGCATCTATAGTCCTGGAGCAAGGGTTTCAGGGTCATTTTGTTCTCACTTAAATGTTTTGGTCGCAGGGAGACTCAGATAAGAGAAGCAAGAAAAACAGTCTCTGCACCTATGAGTGGAAGGGTCTTAGGAAGGCAAGGAAATCGCACTAATCCCAGGGGGCTGAGGAGGTTCCCCTACTCCCTTTTCTGCTTCTCTTGCATGTGAATGTCGTGCCCTGCCCGTACCACCAGCCCCATTGTGCTCTCTGCATGGTCTGTGTTTAAACTCTTAGAATATAGGGTGGAAGGTAAAATTACTGCTGATTCTACTGCAAAAGCAGCATTTCTAGCACTTCTTTCCTTTTTTGCCCCATCCCAAATTCAAATCCAGATGTAACCTCCAAGAACACACATGGTAGGGAGAGAGAAGTCCTTTACAAATCAGTAACTTCTGCCAAGCCCGATATGATTTTTCTTGTATACCTTTTGTATACATTCAGGCTATTCCAGTACGTTGTTCTCAGAAGCAGTCAACATATTTATAGTGATACTGTGTCCTAAATAGTCTCTTGAGCCCCCAAATAACCCAAGTACAAGCCAGAACATGCTTACGCTTCTGGATACAAGGTAGTGAAAGGCCAGACAAAACCTGCATTCTTCTTCCTTCAGACACACTTTGCATGGTTGTCCCTCCTGCCCACTCCTCTGCTCTGCAGCCTGTCACATGATGGGTTCACTCTGCTTTCCAGGGGGCCTTTCCTTAGAAAGCGGGAACTTGAGGATTCCTCCCCAGTAGATAAACAACAACCAAGGATGACGTGGACTCGCGCTAGTTGAGTCCCTGACTATAGGCGGCTTCAGATACTCCTCTCCCTGTTTATACAAGGCCCTGTGACAATATAAGGCTCTCACAGAGAGGGAGTTTTTAGTGCCAGGTAGACACCTTTTTTATTAAGGAAACATGCTCCCTATGCTCAGGGACTTTAGAGATTTTAATGGTATTCACAGTTTTTCAGTTTCTGTGACAAAAGTTCATTCTCCCCAATAAATAGTGTGGTACTGCTTCCCTATGGGTTCTTAACCTTGGCTGCACTTTGGAGTCACCTCGGGCTTGTTTAGAAAATGCAAATTTCTGGGGGCGACCAGATGGCTCAGTTGGTTAGAGCGCCAGCTCTCAACAAGATTGCTGGTTCAATTCCCGCATGGGATGGTGGGCTGTGCCCCCTGCAACTGAGATCGAAAACGGCGACTGGACTTGGAGCTGAGCTGCGCCCTCCACAACTAGATTCAAGGACAGTGACTCGGAGCTGATGGGCCCTGGAGAAACACACTGTTCCCCAATATTCCCCAATTAAAAAAAAAAAAAAAACTTAAAAAAAGATTTCTGAATCCTGGCCCCAGAGATTCTGATTTAATTTATCTAGGATATGGCCTGAGTTTCAGGAATTTGTCAAGTTCAGGTGATTTGAATGTATAGCCAGGATTGGGACCCACTGCACTAGGTGTGGTCTGAGCTAAACATTGTCTGGGCTTGGAAGATGGCTGTGCCCACGTCACCCCCAGTTCACCATCACAGCTATTACTCTGAAGGCTGGAAGTTCAGCTCTGGCTTGAATAGTATACTTGGAATACCAAGATTGAATGGGCTTTAATCTTATCATATGCCCTATGCAGGTTTATCTTTTGAACTTACTCATCTCATTTCATTTTGGTAACTGTGCACTACTTGTGTATGTGAGTGTGGTGTTTGTGTTCTGTGTGTAAGATAGCAGGCTATTCACACAAAGAGATTTCAATACGGTGTATTCTGTCCTGGTATAATCTAAACTCTAGGATGTAAAGAGAATTTAAAGTCTCCCCTTTTAGCAGAAAGGAGCGGCTGTGCCTGTTGGCCACCAGTTCAGGTCTGGGCCCTCTTAAAAATGTGGTAATCAGGGGAGCAATTGGATTTGACCCTAATGGCATCCCGAAGCCTGGACCATAGGGCATTTTGTGTGCTGATTTCCCTAGTGATTTCATGAGCTGCCGGCCCATCTTGCCCAGGGAACTGTCAGGGCACAGCCATGTGGTTTTCTTCTTGGCCTTCTGTGTGTGCGGGGGGAGTAAGGCGGAGCCGTGTTTCCACCTGCTTGATCATGTTCATGGGAAGAAGTCACAGCTAGAGAAGCATCCCAAACAGCCTCTCACTACATGCAGCTGCGATGCCATTTGTCCCTGCAGCCTGCTTGTGAGAAAAAAGGAGCTGTTGCCTTTATTAAGATTCAACTAGGTTACTGGGGAGACTTTGTGAAACCTTCACTTCCAAGCTTTTAATTTTGGGTTCTTCTCCCAGCTTTTTTTGTGTAAAGGAGGAGAGAAATAACGGGGTCTTGGTTTTTGTTCTATTTACAAAATGAACATCTGACTTCCCCTTTTTCTCTAGCTATAGGACACATGTGGTTGTTTAAGTATGATTGGAAGAGTAGTGAGGCAAGACAGGGTTTTGGTTGATTTTTGTTATAGTGAGAATGCAAGAATTTTAGGTTATCCACTGACATTAGCTATAAATTAGCAAATGTAGACCTCATTTCTCCTGAAAATGAACAGGAATGGGATACAGGCCCTTCTGCAGCAGTTACACCTTAGTCCAGAGCTCCTTGCTCTAAATCATCTCTCAGGTAAAGAGTCTCTTAAGCGTTTTCCCCCTTTAGAGGAAGAGCTAATTGCTAGCTGCTTTGGTCAGGTAGTTTGGACTAGGTACTTCTCTTTCTCTCAGAATAGCTGGTAAGGGTAGCTAAAAAACTCGCGTTGTAAAACTTCCTGTGGGAACCAAAATGGCTTGGCCTTGGTGCTTGATTGAATTCTTATAAGCAGGGTCATGTGCTCTTTTCTCTTGCTGCCTTCCTGGAAGGTACACAGGAAAGCCCACCCTGGGGTGCCCACCAACTCTCTTTCTGTTTTGCCTGTCCCCTCCCCTGAGATCCACCTCCCACCTTCATGCTTCTAGCGGGTGCCTGCCCCTCCACTTGAGTGTGGGGACCCAGTGGCCTGGACCTACTCACCCTGCCTTGACGAGAGGAGGAAACTAAACACAGACAACATTCTGCATGTTTGCATGGCTCACAGGGAGTTGCTTCCATCTCACCTCTGTGGACTAATATCTCTCTCTTTCTCTCTTCCTTTCTGTGTTTTTCTCTTTATACACTCTGTAGCTGCCTGAAAATGCTCAACCTGTGGTGAGTCCCTCTCTCCGGTCCACATGCTAGGGGAGCGGACCAGACTAGGCTGGGATTGGCAAAGCCAAACAAAATGCCTTAGGAGCACTGAATGCCTTCCATGTGCCACCTTGTGCCATAACCACCCAGACTGGGGAACTAGATCCACAAGGTGGGGATGAGGCAGGCCTGGACCTAGGAATTAATCTGTTCCTTCTTTCCTTTCAAACCCACCTCATCGCTGCCTCCTGTCAAAACAATATCCCACAGTATCAAAAAAAAAAAAAAAAAAAATTTTTTTTAAGTGAGTGAATTTTTTCCCAATACAACCAGATGTTATCAGAGGGTCAGAGGTAAGAGGACAAAGTTACTATACCAATGGTTTAGATTATTAGGTTATCCTCACAACACTAACGACAATTGTTACCAGATAATCTCACATTCTGCAGCTTGGTCTCTAACCTAGAAATCAACTGCTTTGGAAAAATCGGTGAGATTTCTTTTTGATTCAGCTGGCTCTTCTGTCTATGGAATATGAGTCTGAAAAAAAGACAGCTCCTACTTGGGGGAGAGATGGACACTTTGTTGTTGTTTGGAGTTTTATTGTTTGTTTTTTGTTTATTGTCTATTTACTTCCTATAAGAAAGTATAGTGGGCCAAGGGCTAACTTGGCCAATGGGATGTTGGAGCCTCTCTTTTCCAGGAGCCTTGAATGCATTCTTAGGAACACCATGAGATAGAGAGAAGGGGAAGTTTTAAAGAGTCCCTGTTTGGCGAGGCACATTCTTGCTATAAGATAGAGCCCCTCCCCAGCTCTCTTCCTGGGGCTCCTGAATTGGCTGGTCCATTGCAGACTGGACTTGTAACTCTCCCACTGCATGGGGTCATACTTTGTGTAGTGATACCAGCCTGCTGGCCTCTCAGACTACCTTGTTTCTATTTGTCTCAGTGACTAGGTTAAGCACTGGTTTCTGAACCCTAAGCCATTAAGTTTCCTATGGGATTTCCCCAGGGACAGGGATGTACTGAAGTTAACAATTGGGTTTTATAGAGATAGAAGTCATAGTCTTACAGCATCAAGGAGTATATTGGGTCTATTTGTTTAGCAAACATGTGTCTGTAAACTCTGACATTGCTGTGGTCTCTTTTTTCCTGTGAGATGTCAGTCCTGTATGGTCCTGACTGCAAATCCAGGGCCTACTGTGTGCTCATCTAACTCAGTGCTTGGAACTCTAGGAGACCCCACGGCCTTCCCCCAGAGAACTTAGGTATCATCTTGCTGGAGAGAGAAGACATACGTACTTGAAAAGACAAGTAGTTCTTTCAATGACACTTGTGTCATTGTCCCTGGAGAGGTCACTGTGGACAGGATGGTCAAGGAAGACTGCATGGCTACTGTGGCACTTGAGCCAGGTATTAGAGCAAGGGAAGAATGTGCAGTTAGAGCCAAGAAGAATAGCACAGCCAAGAATAGCTGAAGGACATAATAAGCGAGTCATGTGGGAAAGGCAAATAGATGGCTCAGAGGCCCGGGGTAGCAGTAGGTGGCTCGTGAGTAGGGAGACTGGATCCGTTTCACTCGAGCATGTTAAGAACTTCTGGTCATCCAATCAGAGAATCAGCTGAAAGCAAACCTAAGGCACAAGAAGGGTTCATCACTTACTTTCATTCTCTCCTGATAGTAAGATCTCTGTATGGAGTCTGTCAGTGGGCTTGGTCTGGGTTCGCCCGAGTTTAACGGGTCCTGTTACTCGTAGTCCCCAGAGAAACCAAAGAGTTGAGGAGCAGATTGTGGGGTCTGTTTCCTCATGCGTAGAATCATTAAAAGCTTTCTGCTACTGCTGAAGCTTTAACTACAGTAATCAGCAAAAATTAATCTAAGGCTCTAAACCACAGCTCACACTCTCCTCCAGTCAGCTGAATTCAGCATTGCACATCAGCTTATGATACACTTGTATGCAGACGTTAATTCTTATGACTTGCCTCAGGAGATAAAAATGAAGTATTGTTTGAAATGGACTAAAACAGTATTTCAAACTTTTTTTTGTGATTGCTCTTACTTAAACACAAAATCCTAATCCTAGCATCCTCCAAAAAGAATAAAAATCGAAATTGGCTTAAATATTATTTATCTCTCAGAAAGTCACAGCAAACAGGGAACAGGGAACTCTATTGAAATATTGGTGCTCCCATAAGATTTAATTTGCCTTGTTTACTATTAATTTCAGGAAAAAAAATACTAATTTCAGGACATTTAACCTGGAAAATGTCTTTTCTAAAGCATCTGTACATAAAAATACATTTTTTTTTAATCCTTCCCCAGGGATTCCATTGAGGACTATTTTAAACAACCAAAAGTGTTGGTCATTATTATTTAAAAGAATGTTTTCAAAAAAAGCTGAGAAAATTGTCTAAATACAAATATGACAAGATTTTTAGTACTTTTTAAAAAAAACATTCTCTAATAAATTGCTGCCAAAAAATGAATGTATTCAGTCTCCAAATACACATGACACATCGTTTAGTGACTATATTCACTCTCATTAATAGTACTTTACAAATGTCATTGATACACTTAGAAAATCATGAGACCCTCCTTAGCTCCTATTTCCAAAATCTCCATGTTTGATTCATTCAGATATGGTTAAAGCCCGTCACTGTCTGTGTAAGTGTCTATTTTTGCATTCTAAAAAACTTTCTTCACATTGTTAATAACTAGTTTGGTGGGTGTAGGAACACCAAGAGTCTGACTGAAAAAGGAGAGAACTTTAGCTACAGTGGAGAACTTAAGGGAATAGGAAGTAAGCAACAGTTCTTTATTTCCATATGAATATTCTTGGCATTAAACCTGGAAGGACTGGGCAAGAGACCAAAAGATAGTTTTCTGAGAAAGCTTTTCTTTCAAGGGTCCAGCAAGTCTGAGTCATACTTCCAACTTTACTCCCTTCCATCACCTGGCATCTTTGACTCATCTACCACCTTCTGTCCCTCGCATTCTCATTTCCCATGTGTCCGTTTCCTGGAAAGGACATACCTTTGGCACCAGCCATGCCGCAGCTCTCACCACCCCCTCTGGACTAGTCACTGCCTGAGCAAGAGGTGCTTCCTATTCCAAAGGAAGGTGTGAGGAGGGGACAGTCAGGCTTAGGATGTGCCAGAGCCATGGCTCTTGCCCAGAAGGCAGCACTTGGAGGGCTCATGAAGGGAGCAGGCCCCAACCACCAACCTAAATAGAGTCAGTCCTATAACCGTGTGGCACAGCAGCAGCAGTGTCAGGAAGCTACGTTGAGGAGGACCCTACCACCAGATGCCTCCTGGTGATCAGCTTTGATCCTCTCTGAATGAAGAGTGTGGGCTGTGCTGATTTCAGTCAGGAGGTCTGGACTCGCAGTTCTTACTACAGCCGGGGCTTCTGCCTACTCCAGGTAGCGAGGTGGGGGCAGGGGTGCGGGATAGAGAGAATCCTTAATCTTTTGTCAGTAGCATCACGAGGTCCTCCTAGAATTCTAAACATCAGACTTTTCATGGGGTTCATTTGCCTTACTTAGTTTCACCTCCATACCCACTGATCACTGAAGTTGCCTTTGATAATGTCGCCCTCTGCATCAAGGGGCAGACAATGAACGCTATTCTTACACAGCCTGGAGGTCCCCACGCCTTGGTTCCAGATAAAGATGAAGCGTCTGGGTTGGCTGTTAGACTAGGAAATAAGCCTTCTTCATCTTCCTTCCAAAAATGCTGGTTTCAGCCCTGCCTGGCCTGCAGTGGTTTTGATAATTAGGTTTGATAGCTGCAGGTTGAAATGGTGCAGCTATTTCCCTTGGCTTTTCTGGCATACACTGCCCACTGCCTCCAGTGTGTGCACTGTAGATGGTGGGCGGCCCTGGGGATGAGCGCCAGAGGGGAATTTCCACCCCCTGCAGGAAGCAGAAGCAGGCAGAAGCGTGTTAGAAGCTGCAGGCGTCTCCGACTGACTTACAATGTTCCTTGTGCTCCAGGTGCTGCTGTTTCTTTAAGAGGAAAAGAAAGAAGACTGCTCAGCGCCACAAGTGACCAGTGCCTCCCAGGAGTCCTCAGGCCCTGGGGACTCTGACTCAATTGCACCTGCAGCTCCTGCCATTTCTCATTGGAAAGGACTCCTCTGTGGGGGAGGGTGGAGATCCAAACCAAAAGGAAGAAAACATACCCCCAGAAGGAGCCAGTGTGGGCAGCCAGGGCCCAATGGGTCCATGGCTATCCCCACCTGCCTAAGGCTCTGAGCAGGTCCCAGAGCTGCTGCTGCTCCACTGCTTGCCCATGGGGCCGACTGGTTGACTCTCCTTCCTATTGTTTACAGTGAAGGTGTCATTCACAAAAACTCAAGGACTACTAGTCTCTTCCCTCCCCTTAGTCTACTCCTGGTTCTGGCCTCACCCTCAGTCCTCTCCAGCATAAAAGCTAGTGAGTTGAAGGCTTTGTTTGCTGAAGGAGCTCAAGAGGCTGGGAGTGCGGCCCAGGTAGGAGGAAGATGGCAGGCCTGCGCTGGAGGAGAATCTTCTCCACCTACCAGGTATATCTGGCCAGCGGTATGGCTCCCTCATCCTCTGTGCCTGCACAGCCTCCATCCCCCGCTGGCCACGGGGTGCAGGCTCCTCCCTCCTTCCCTCCCTCCGTCCTGTGAAGAAGTTACACTGTAGGACACAAGCTGTGAGAAATCTGCAGTCTACTGTCCCCATGTGTTGGCGTTCCTAGCTTTTCTTGACAAGCGAACTGTTCTCCAGTCAGTAGTAGGACAATGCATTGTTCTGAGCAAAGGAAAAAAAACTGACTTTATTGCACTTTTAGTTTTTTGTTTTTGTTTTTTAACAGAAAACATGGCAGATGCATATTGTGTCTGGTTATATTGGGAGTTTTACCTTTTTTCTGTTCTGAGGGGGATGGGGCCAGCCAAGCCATTCAGAGAGAACATGGGTCCAGAGGACATTCTCAATGGAAAGAGTTGGGTGTGCGGCACCCAGAAGAGAAGAAGCCAAACTCTATGTCATTCTGAGTGAACACTCAGGTTGGCAAGGAAACATACTTGAATTCTCATCATCTTCTCAGCTACTGAAGAATGTCCCTACAGAGCCTCTTCACCTCATCAGCCTGCGATTTGGACAGCCTCGCTCTCCAGTGCATGGGATGAGCCGGCCAAGCCAGACTGACCAGAAGACAGTTTATCCCAGAGAAGGAGATGCTTAAAACAAATCTGAAACATCTGTTTTCTCCACTGCCAGGGACTTCCAACTAGATAGCCATGTGACTTCCTTAGTGACGTAGGAGACAAAATTAGTGATGAAACCGCCACCGTCATATTGCCACTAGTGGACACAAAGAGGAGGAAAGTGAACCTGCCTTCCAACTGCCAACGGAACCTCAGGATTTGGCATCACAGGGCCAGGAAATAAAATTGATGTGTACTGTCTGCCCCAGTAGCTTGAGTTCTAGCATTTGGGCTGGCCCCGCTTGTCAGAAACCAAGCACCTGCAGATTTTCTCCCAGCAGGTCCACAACAGCAGGCTTAGGACTCGGCACATGGGGCTGTAGTGAACAGGAGGTAAGAGTGGTTGGTGCTGGGAAGTTCCAGGGGAAAGGAGACTGAACTGAAAGCTCTGAAATTTTATCAGTTGGACATAGATTCCTTACAGATAAGATGGCCATGGATCTAGAGCATGTGCTTCCCAGCACACTGCCTGCATCTCCTCTGTGCTGTAGTCACTTGATATACTACCGTGAGGAGTCTTGGTTCCTTATTCACTGCTTTAAAAATTATTAATGTCTGGAGTACATCTTCTCATGCTCGATTTTCATTTGAGTTCAGTGGCTTATCCAGACAGTGACCTCTCATTCCAGACGTGCTAGAAAAGATTATTTACATCAGGGAATGAGTTCTTGTATTTGGGAGTAAAGAGAGCTAACCATAGAGGACAAAAGCTGGGAATGAACACAAATCATTGCCCGTCTTGAGGTGTACGGCTGTCTTTTGGCCTGGAGGGTGTGGGGATACTTTCTGGTAGTTGACATTTCCTGACAGGTGCCTTGATGTATCTTACATGGAGCAGAAATAGCAGCAGTAGCGTGAAACAGTTACTGAGCTTCACCGGTTCCATCAGGCCTTGGCTAGGCAATGTCACTGCACTGGCTTCATACTTGCTTACCTTATGTAAAGATTATAATCTTCCATGTCTTTAAAAGAAATTTTCCTGAGTGGCTGGGAGATGCAGTGTCATACCCCCTTACCCAGAAGGATTTTGAACATTAATATTGGGATTTGTTTCCTTGACATTGCCTAGTAGTTAAGGCATAATCAGTGAAACTTACATAGTTTCTCAGTTGGTATTTGGGCACCTCTAATTTCCTATATAAAAACTTTTATTTCCTCTTCCCTGAATAGAAAAAGCCTTCCTCTCAAGGGAGGGCAAGGGGACATGGTGGCAGAGCCTAGAGCCTCTTGGCACTCCATACCCCACTAAGTGCCTCCGTACTGCCCACCCCATTTCCATAAAAAGCAAAGGCAGTGGCCAACTTGGCTGCAGGGCAAGCCCCCTTGCAGCTAGGTTTGACTTGTTTTGGTCTTAAATATTTTTAAAGGCTAGCTGTGAAGGGGTTGAACCTGAGCAGTTTTGGGGGGTCCTTCCTAATGCACTGTTTTTATTCTCTGCCCCCCCCCCCCAGATCTCTTACTAGGTACTTGATTTTCATAACAAAAGTGAAAAGACATAGGCCCCTCTGGCATGCAGGTTAATTAATAGTGATCCTTCTAGGGCTTTTGGCACTCCAGGGTGGTCCCAGACCCCTGAGAGAGCCTTTAAAGTTAAATTAATACAAAAAATGAGTGCCGAAGGAGTAGTTTGGCCATCAGTTCCACCCGCATCAGGGCCTCCTCCTCAGCTCTGTTGCTATAGTTGCTTAGCTCTATGCCTCAGCCAGGTCCCTCCACCCACCACCTACCCAAGTCCACTTGCTGTGAAATTTTTGAGCTTTCTTCATTTCATAACCAAGATGCCTAGGGATCTTTTTCTTTGGGATTGATGCAGTTGTTTCTGAGTTAGTATGAAGTGCTTACAGCGCTTCATATTATACCATTGGGAGTTCTCCCAAGCCTTGCAGTCCTTCAGGCATTGCACCCTGAGCAGATTGAGGCAAGCAGGCCGGGAATCCACCCAGGCATAAAGGGCCCTTCCCACGTGACTAAAGCACGACTTGAGTCTGTGAAGCCCGGGCACGTAAGGACCACTTGCACGTGTGCGTGCCTGGGCATTTCCCAGCGATCTCATCCCAGACTGCTCTGCTGGGGTGGACAGTGTGCCGGCAGCCCGTGTGCTTCCATGGCTGCCTTAATTAACACTCCTGCTATCTGGGGTCTGTCTAGGAAGGTACAAGTCAGGTGACTAGGTTGGTCTGCAGTTAAAGCTCCATTTTACTTTGGCATAGAGGGGCAACAGGAGCCAGCAGGATCCTGAGTAGAAGTGTTGAACACCTGTTAATTCTCAGTCAACTCCGAGTACATAGAAACAGCCCCTGCCGTTCGCCAGAAGAGGCGTCCGTTGCCTCTAACTTCCAACTTAGTTCACTGGAAATGGACACTGGTTGGTAGTACATATTCAGTGTTGATTCTCAGTGTTAGTAATCACTTTTAATGTTAGAAATATGCAGTGATGGTAATGTTATGTCAGAATGGTTACTAAAGATCATAGCCTTAACTTTTTTTATGCAAAAGATAGGACCCTGTGTCCGCTCCCGGTGAGCAAGCATGGCCTGCGTTTTTCAAAAGTAAGTACTTCCCTGGCAGCCCAGAAAGCATCTTCTCCAAAGAACTTGATCTTCTGATGCATCTCTCCCAAGTCCACGGCCTCCTGTGTCCTAGTCTCCTCTTCCATGTTCATATTGAAACCAGTTTTCCGTTCCCAGGCACTTGCCCTGACAACATTATATTCAGTGTCAGAGCCATCACATTAGGGCTGGAGTTTGTCACGTCGGGAGCTTGCAGCGCCATACAGCCAACATGGCCTTTGCTAGTCCACTGCCACCATCCCCACCATTGTCCCAAGGTGGGCAGATGAATTCCAGAAACCCTTAGGGAGCCAGGATAACTAGGTGCCCCATCTGGATTGGCCATGTAAGCAGCAGGCACTTGTCTCGGGGGTTCTTGGTTTTGCCAACTCCAGGGCTCCAGGCAAGTCCCATCTGGAGGTTGCTGGACAGTGACTCCCAGTCTTCCCCATGATGGGTCGGTAGGAACAAAGTGGGATTCCTGTGGTTTTGTTTCCTTGGGGGTTGGGGGTGGGTATCTGAAAAGAGGAAACCAGGCCCTTCTGAGCGTTTGTAGAGTTTTAAGCAGTGTTTTAGCCACAAATAAGGAATCTTGGAAGTCTCTGATCAATTAAGCAGTCTTAAAAACATGTTTTCCCTAACAACTTTTGCAGGTAGCTGAGTGCAAAAGAATAGGTTTCTTCATTGTATTCAACACAGTAAGTAGGTCCCCTGGATATAGACAGTAGTAGTTTACATGTTTCCTCACAAAGCAGCCAGGAAGTCCTCTCCAGTATTTGTAAATCAGCTTACAGAGGAGAAAGTGAATGTGTACTCCATCTATTTCTAGTTTGATTACAAAACTTGATGTTATAAAGAAACCTCAGTTCTGTGGACTGAATTTCTTTTGTTTTCTTCTTTATTCTTCACAATCATCTTTCTGGTGCCATCACCCCTTTCAGTCTCAGAGCCGAGGGTTATCCATGGTAATAAGTGGTGCAGTGCAGTCATCCAGTAACACACACGAGAGATCAGCTGCCCTGACTGCCCCTTCTGCACAAAGCCCCTCTTTCAGGGTAGGTGAGACGTATTCAGTGTTCCCCTTCATGAGCTCCAGACCAAATCCCAGGCCAGCCCTTGCACCGAAAGCTTTTTTCAAGAGGCTTAATCAGTCTGTTGGAATGTCCCAGGAAAGATGAGCCATTTCTTTGGGGAGAAATATATTTACAGATGGGTGGGTTGCACTTGTATGCCTCTGTGTGTGTGTGTGTGCTCATCTGTGTGTACTTCACTTCCATAAAAACCCAGTCCAGGCTGCTGGGACCATGTGTTCCTGAATATTCTAGGACATAAAGTGACTTCTCAAGGTAGTGTCACAGCAAGCTGGCTCTGGGAATGAGCCCCATTTATCAAGCAGAAGAGTAAACAGCAGGAAAGAGATGAAACCAAAAATATTATAACCCCCCCAATGGAAAATAATGTTCCCATTGGATATATACATCCTCTAATTTATTATATTATTATTTTGTCTGTTTCTTTAATCTTTGCCCATTATACTTTTAAAAAGATGTTGGGATGTTGATTGCAATTTTTAAAGACTAATGTATAAATCAGCTGTGGAAATCAGTTTTAATTGATGTGTGGATGTGTCTGATCATTGTTAAATGCCTTTTTTTTTTTTTTACCTTTGGTTTTAGATATGTACTGTTGTTTCATAAATCCTGGCACTGGTCACAAAGCTCAGCTGTGAAAATGAAATTTGTAGTATTTTTAAACATGAATGTCAATTTCAAGTGTATCTGAAATGATTCCTCCAGGAGAGAGATTTGTAACACCATTAGGAAAAACTCCTCTGCAGAGGAAGTAGCCTTCTTTGGAGAAAATGGAAAATGGGTCTTGATATGTTATCTCAGAGTAGCCCATTTCCTAGGGCACCATGGAAAACACAAATGTGATCTTTAAGTATACCTCTTCCCCAGTTTGGGGAGGAAAGGACTCAGTTTGCACCCTTTTTGTATGTAAAATAAAATGTCTTACCTTTCTTGGCTAATTGTGCTTGTTTGGTTGGTTGGTTGATCTGATTTTAATCTCCCCTGGTTCATTTGTAACTAACAATCTGGCTAGGACTAATTTTGATGATTTAAGCCTCCAGTAAGTGAAAATGCCTGATATTTTGGCATTCTTGCTTCATTCCTTTGGGTTGAACATGGCCTTCCTTCTCTTGTGGGTCATTTTAAAGGTAAATATTCCTGGCAAATTTGGACATTCATCACTCGCATACTAGCACCGGTACCTGTGGTTCTTAGGTGGTAGAACTGGGGAGTTAGATGTGCTCTGTGGAACAACTTTGAAGTAGTAGCTTTATAATTCTGCTCTACTGATGGGGAACATCTATACAGACAGAGGATATAACTGATGTGCAATGTAAAGTCACAAAGGCATATATTGGCCACAAAAACAACTTTCCATCTGGGCATGATTGGCTGATTTCATTTTTTTCTTTTATTCCTCAATTACTACTTAATTGCTTTTCACTGGTAGGCAAGTAAGAGCAGGGACAAAAAGTTCAAAATCATGAGAGAAAACATTCACATTGAGAGCATTCTATCCATCAAGCTTAATTTTTTCTTTCAAAAGTGCGAAGGCAGGGAGAAAGCTGTTTTTATGCCATTTTAGCATTAGTTCTTGTGGAGAAGGCTACTTTGAAAACATAGTTTGGTAAACACTTTTCTCAGTGGCTATGGGCAACGTGAGACCAGTGAGTGGGGAAGGAGGCTTGACAGACCAAAGAAATTGAGGTGGGTTGTTCGGAAGATTTATTTTTGTCAGGGCAACAACTTTATCTAAAAGAATATATGCACCTGATTGGTGGAGGTGGCCTGGATTGAGGTGTGAGGGTTAGAAATAGCAGATGTCATTTGCGTTTATGTGCGAGAACTGCCTGTAGAAGCCCTGCAGTCTGCCTGCAGTGACCTCAGCGTAAGGAAGGACGAGGTCATGCCAGTGGCCAGGTTTAACCTCCAACTCAGGCCAGTACCTGCTCTGGAGACCAAGCTGCAGAGTTGGACTATGGCAATGGATTGGAGTCATGCCTACCTACAACGTGGGCTGTGAAGACCAGGAATTTCTATAACGTTAATCTTTGAAAATTAGTTTTAAAGACGTTTAATAACATCCGAAGCCCAAATTTGGGCACTAAAATGGGAGTGTAATTTTTATTTGGGGAGGTGTGTAGGACTCCCAGGACTGAAGTCTGTGCTGTAGGGCACGTGTATGTGTGAAGACCTGAAACGAGTGGAGGCATCTGAAGACTATCCCTGTCCTTCCGGAAGGCGTCTAGAAAAGGGAAACGAAACCTCAGGCCCTTACGTGTGTTTCCCGCCTCAGTGCTAATGTGACGCTATCGCAACCAGTATCGGTTGAGCCCTTAGCAGCATTGATGCGGGAGTTGTACAAAATCAGTGCGACACAGTACATACCTCGCAAAAAATGTAGTTGCTTGGGGAAAAGAAATGAATCACAGTATACACTAGAGTGTGCGTTGACTCACACAGTGCTAAGCACAGTAAGATTAGAGGAAAATGAGTAGTAAAGTGATAGGCACTGTCTAAAAGGAAGAGGGTTTTGAAGCAAGTTTTGCGAGACAAGCACAAGGGGCTGTATAGGGTCATACTCTGGCTAAGCATAAACGTGCCCTGAGTTTTTGGAAGCTACCACACTTAACCCAATCTGCTGGGGACTAATGCTTGACCGGACGGATACGTACAAGCACAAAAGTCTTCCGACCCTCTACAAACTTCCTCACCTAAAGTATCCGCTAAGACGTCCACTTCCGCAAAGGCGAGCAGGCCCCGGGGCGTGCCGCTCTGCATGCTGGGGTTTGTAGTCTCTGCAGAAACCCAATCCCCATTCTCTTTGAGGGAGCACCGCCTTCCGCTGATCCCCCATCCTGTGGGTGGGCCTTTAACGAGCTGGGAAGCCAATGAGGCCGCAGTAACGTGGCAGCCCCCCACGAGCCCGCGTCTCCTCCCGCCCTGTTGACGAGCCGGGCTCCGCCCGCCAGAGGGACCTACTATCCGGCGCCGATCCAGAGGGGGGAAAGGAGGCCCTCCTCCTCCTGAGAGGCCGAATGGAGCCCTGGTTCCCCCCGCGACCGTGCTCAGTGGCGGCGCCGGGGCTCACACCGCCTTGCCGCCACCTTCTTCAGGCCTTCGCTGTCTAGGCAGAGCAAGCTGCTGCTGGTGGATGCTGCGCCTGTCTGAGCGGAACATGAAGGTGCTCTTCGCCGCTGCCCTGGTCGTGGGCTCCGTCTTCTTCCTGCTGTTGCCAGGACCCTCTACGGCTGATGAGAAGAAGAAGGGGCCCAAAGTCACCGTCAAGGTCCGGCCTCCCCTCTTCTGACCTGCCTGGCGAGGCCCGCCCTCCGCCGCCTGGGGTTGGCCTCGGCGCCGCTGGTCACTGATGTCCGAGGCCATGAGGGTTCAGGAGCTCGGGCCTGGGCGTCTGCGACTTTGACCCACCCCCTCCCTAGTCTCCTGGCTGTGGCCTCTGGACGCCTGGACGGTCCTCCCCCATTCAGACCAGAGAATGACCTGGACCCTCCCCAACGCCCCTGGCCTGACCCAGGAGTTGGGGGCCCGGGGTGCCCACCGGGGGCCAGCACTGTCTTTGCAAATCCCCCGCAGTGCTGGCGAAACGGGAAACGTTCACGTCTGTCAAGTTGCGAATCCTTTCTCGACTTGGGTCAAATTTTAGCCACTTCCAATTGCAAAGCACAGCAGTATAGTTTAAACTTGCGTGGTAAGGTTAGGCTCCCCACCTTTTTTTAATGCTAATTTCTAGAATCCGAACCCATTATTTAGAGCAAAGATTGTTACCTTGTCGTAGCCCAAGGAGAGCGTAAATGTATTTTCTGGGAAACAGGTTTGAAACTTGCATTAGATTCTCATAGGGTTTTTGTAGCCACCAAAATCAGATACAAACACTGCTCTTAAAATACGGTTCTGTTTTCTCTCCCATCTTCAGGGTAGCTTCTTGGGCCCTCTCTTCCCTAGCAAGGCTCCTTTAAAGAGGCTAAACTTGAAATGCTCTTTTTTCTCAGGTATACTTCGACTTGCGAATTGGAGATGAAGATATAGGCCGGGTGGTCATCGGTCTCTTTGGAAAGACTGTTCCAAAGACAGTGGATAATTTTGTGGCTTTAGCTACAGGAGAGGTAAGAGGCTAGAGCGGACATAGTCACATTCAAATGAGGGCTGACAGCGAACAACTGCAGAATGTGGCCCATCTGTGCCAGGAGCCCTCCAACTGTTGACATGTTGGCAAGGGCAACACAGTCTTGTCATATCTTGAGTTTTTTAAACTGAATCCAGAAATCTGGATTTTTTATTTTATTTTTTTTTGAGAAAACGTATCTTGAAGACATTGCAATAACTGAAGAAAACGTATCTGTGGAAACTAGTTTGTGGCCTCTGAACCAGAGCTTTCTCTTAAGAGTAAGGGGCCCAGAGTTTCCCAGGTTTTAAGAAAACAAGAAGGCCCCGTTTAAGAAAGTTTGTATTCCAGCTTAACTTCCCATTGGGTCAGCAGATAACCTTTTTATTTGCCCAGTTTTCTTCCATCTGTTCTCATGATTAGAAAGAAAAACAAGAGGGAAAGGGCGGAGGCATTGTGTGAAGCAGAATTATATAAAGTCTGGGAATTGCATGAAGGCAGAGGAACGTGCAGTCTAGCCTTTCCTGGATCTGTGTGCTCCAAGTCTGGCCCGTGGTCACTGCTCACTCAGTGGCATGTGAAACAGTGACTCTGGCCAGCAGTGGTGTCTCTTCTGCGAGCGGGAGTTGTGGGCAGGGTTCCTACAGGGCCAGGAGGTCTGTTTGGTGCCTCATGCCACCTCCTCACCTTCTCATCCCTTTTTCTAGAAAGGATTTGGCTACAAAAACAGCAAATTCCATCGTGTGATCAAGGACTTCATGATCCAGGGTGGAGACTTCACTCGGGGAGATGGCACTGGAGGTAACTCAGGTCCTCTGGGCAGAGAGGCTGTCAGTGCAGACTCCTAGGTGGGAGGGCCGGGCTGTGTACGGTGGACAAGACCTTTTCCTCCTATAGTTTCAGAGGCCGACCTGTCACCTGCTTTGAGATCAGCTGTACCCATCTTAGTACAGGGAATTCAGTACAAAGAAGAGGGAGTAATTGGGGGGTTACGTGGAAATAAGAGGATCTCGTCCAGCTGGCAGACCTGCTGATCCAGGCCTACAGCATCGGCGACTTCTCACAATACCCCATGGGGGGAGCGGAGCAAAGTGAGACACATGAGCAGGTGATTCTAGATCCGGCATGCAAAGCCTGTATGAGCAACCTTGGAAGCCCCAGCAAGGTGGGAGAAGTTGCTTTCCTTGGTGGTACCCCACGTGGGGCCACTTGGCAAGAGCTGAGTGAGTCTCGTTTCTGCATTACTTGTACACATAGAACAGACACATAGGACTAACCCACAGGTCTCACCATCCCACGCATCTGCAGCTCACTCAAGCTGTGGTGGATGCTGAGGATGCAAAATTGGGGCAGCAACTCCCTTTCACTTCCAATACCTGCACGCTCTCCAATTGGCCGTAATACAGACTCAGGCTCTGTCCTCAAGTGATCATCTAGGTGGGAAGATCCAGAAAACACTAGAAGAGCTCCGTAACAATACAAGATGTAAGCAGTAGCTGGTGGCAGCAGTGGAGAGGAACAAAGCAGACATAACCACAGTGCTGTGTTCATGGAGTCAGACACAGTTGGGTATGACCCAGTGTCTGCCACCTTCTTGCTTTGTGACCTCAGGCAAAGAAATTCTCTGAGCTTCAGTTTCCTTTTGTGTAAAGTAAGAGTGGTAAGAGTTCTGGGTACTGTGAGGGTTGGGTGAGGTCTTGAGTGTTAAATGTCCAGTACGTGGTAAGTAAAAGTCAGCCATTGTCGAAGTGCTGACAAGCGAAGGAATCAGTTCAGGCCAAGATGCTCAGGAAAGGCCTTGTGAGTGTGAGGAAAGATTTGAGTGGGGTACTGGCTAGGGAGAATTTGAATGAGCAAAGAAGAGGGCAGAATTAAGGTGTAAGCCCAGCTCTGTTCTGCAGCAGGAGCTGCCCAAAGGTGGGGCCTGGGAATGGAAGTAGAGCACACTAGCTTTGTCCTAGAGGGAGTGAGGTTCCACTGAAGACTTAAATGGGAGGAAGACCCAATCACAAAGGCCTTTGAGGGAAAATAATGTGACAGCAGGATTCAGGATGTGAAGGCAGGAGCAAACTGGTGAGGGTGTCACATCCAGCGCAACACAGGCAGTGAGCGAACGAGAAGGGGCGATGAAGGATTAAGAAAGTGAGAAACAAAAAAAAAAAAAAAAGAAAGTGAGAAACAGAAATCAAGAAAGTTATGAAACAGGGGCTAAGGGTCTCACAGCCTCAAAGGACTGAGAACCCTAAATGGGACCATCCTGTGGCTTTTATTGATGCACACACAAGAAAACAACATTGTTTTCTACAAGGTCTGTGAATTGCACACATTATACTAAGAAACTGATTTGAACTAATTACCCCTGCAAGCAGCTGAACCTTTATGCTTAAACTTACTGAAATGGATAGATGGAGAATTGATATTATTACACCATTGAATCTCTTCCCAAGCAGGTTGTGGGAAGGAATGCAGCCACAAAGGCAGAAGCTCTTCTTAACTGGGGGAAGGTGGGAGTCTATGCCCACCTCTGTCAACCCCGTGGGTTCTCCTGCTGGGCACCACTCGACTGTGCCTGGCTTAAGTTGTCCCCCCTCCGTGGGGAATCTTACTGGTCATTGACCAGTCATCCTCCGGGTCCAAACCAGCCATCCTCCGGGTCCAAACAGGGAGACATAAGGTGTAAGCACAAAGGTGAAGCAAAGTCCCTGAAAGGATTAGTCTCACAGACTCTCCTTTCTTTACGGGTAGGTACGAGGGGACAGACGGGTAGGCTGCTGCGTGACAACAGAGGGGATTGGTGTCCCTGGGTAGGGCAGTGTGGGCTGGAACCCCAGGAGAACATAGCCTAGTGGGTAAGAGCTGAGATTCGAAAGCTAGACCCCTTGGTTTGAATTCCAGCTCTGCTGCCTCCTAGCTTGGGTACCTTTAACCTCTCTCTACCTCAGTCTCTTCGTCTTTGAAATAAGGTTATAAGCTGCTGCTTCATCTGGTGGGATTTTTACGTGTAAAATGCTTGCACCAGTTCTCTGTCATGCATCTAATTAGCCGTTATTGCAGTAGGGCTGCAGGAATGGAAAGAAAGAATGACTAAGTGACTAGGGATGGGGACAACACTGACAGTGTAGAGGAAAGTTGTCAAAAGAATAAGTGGAATCTGGAGGGACATGACAAAGTATGTCAGTTTAACATGAAGAACTATCCCTTGAAACTTGGAACTGCTTGTATTTTGGGAAAGTGATTGGACTGAAGGATATAGATTTGGATAGCAGCAGTAATTGAAATCCTGCAGTTGGTTGAGACTTACAAAGAGGATTCTCACATCGGGAGGCTTTTATCCAGCATCCTAGCCAGGAGTCATTGCACAACATTGGAAGAGACCAGTTTCTTTCCAGTGTGGGAGTAAGAAGTGGGACACCCCCATTCCCACCAGCCAGAGTCTAGGAATTCTTGGTTTTCAGTCTTCCCACTTGCTACAGTCAGAAATATCTCCCTGATTAGCATCAGTCTGGGACAATTCCCCAGCCTGGTTCCATTCTGTGGAACCATAGGATGAAAATATGTGTATTAAGGGGGAAAAAAGGTGGAAAGGTGTTGGGTAAAACAAAATGAAAGTTCTTTATTGCTGGGTTTCTCGGGGCCTGTAGTATACTAGTACACAGTGTGAATCTCTAGAAGGGGATGGGGGAAAAAAAGCGCCGTATTTCTCCTGAATCTTAGGATCTCTGAAACAGTGTGGAGATCTGCTCTCAGCTCCCTTTGTCATGTGCCCCGGCCCCAGACCCCTCATGGATAGACCCATTACACACATTAAAAGCCACCTTTTTTCTGTTCATTTCTTGATAAGAGGCTCTTGACTTTCCAGAACCCAAATGGCAGCTACCTCAGTGCCTTCTATTCTCTTCAGAAGAAAAATTGGTCAGCCACAGCATTCCTCCTTTCCTGAAGAGTTCTTGCCTCCCCCCCTGCCCCCTGAACAGCAGCTCTCCAGCAGAGTCCCTCTGTGGCACTCCTCTTGGGCTAGAGCCAAGGCTAGTTAATATGTGTGCCTTATTTAAAAGCCGTAAAACCATATTCTCAAAGTAATTGATTGTGTGAGCTGTTCACTACATTGACCTGGCCTCATGCTCTACTTGGTCTGTCACCACAGTTTGGCTCCAAGGTCAGAGGGTAAGAGGAGTTCAGCTTTGATGCCCTTACACTCCACTTGAGCTTGGCCTGGTACAGAGGACAGGTGGAGCCCCTGGAATCCTCACCTCAAACATGTGCTTGGTTTGGGCCAGCTTAGCTCCCCTGACCCACTCTGTCTTTCTTCCCAGGTAAGAGCATCTACGGTGAGCGCTTTCCCGATGAGAACTTCAAACTGAAACACTATGGGCCCGGCTGGGTGAGCATGGCTAATGCGGGCAAAGACACCAACGGCTCCCAGTTCTTTATCACAACAGTCAAGACAGCCTGGCTGGATGGCAAGCACGTCGTGTTTGGCAAAGTCCTAGAGGGCATGGTGAGTTTTCAAGGCACCGACCCTGGGCCGGGACGCCATGTATTTTATCACTTTCCCAAAAGATTCAGACCAGCATTGTGTCTGCGAACTGGGGTGGGGAGGGTAAGAGTAAATAGCCTGCTGCTCTGTGCCCCAAAGTTCTGAATCCTTTCAGGCCCCAGGCAGGGTCCCACCAAGAGGCCTTAAGGCTGCACCACTGCAGGGACCCCCATCCCATCACTCAGTCACATGCTGGCACCACCCTGAGTTGTACAGGGCACAGCTGAACATGATGTCCATGAGAAGCCACGTGTACCCACTCCCCAGCCACCCATTTTCCTCCTCCTCACCCTTTGCCCATCTGGGTTGTACTTTAGGATCACACGGCTGCCTCCTCTTGTCGTCGCTGGGTTCTCCCTGCCCTGGGCTGGCACCTAGCACCTAGCAGTGACTGTTAGGATTCTGGGACCTCGAGGTCTGTAGGCTGTTCGTCACCTGGGGTCTCAGTCCTCCCTAGCCATACACTGGGCCTGTGTGTCTTGAATGGCGGACCTCCTGACCCACCCTGCTTTCCTGCTTCTGCCTTTCCCAGGAGGTGGTGCGTAAGGTGGAGAGCACCAAGACGGACGGCCGGGATAAGCCTCTGAAAGATGTGCTCATCGCAGACTGTGGCAAGATCGAGGTGGAGAAGCCCTTTGCCATTGCTAAGGAGTAGGGCCTCAGGGGCCTCTTCCCAATGAGCAACTGTCTGTGCGGCCCTGTTGCCCTCTTGAGGGGTGAAGACAGCCTGCCACAGGGCTCTGCTGCACTGGCCCTAGTGCTGGCATCTGATGGAGTGGACCCTTCCTCTCACATTCCACAGGCCCACAGGCCCAGTTTTGTAACTAATTCCTACCAACACTGACCAATAAAAAAAAGGTGGGTTTTTTTTTTTTTTATATAACCTGTGTGTGAGCGGGTTGTTGGGCCTGAAGCACCTCCCCCAGGTCTACATTCCAGCCTATCTGGGCCTCCTGTGGCTGGGGTGCCTGTCCCCTCCCTGGGCTCCAGCCAGAACCCTTTAACCAGATGCTACCCACAAAACTTCCAGCAGGAGCTTTTGCTCCTTGCTTCTAAACTTGGCCTACTACGGTGCCTCAACCTTTGCTTGCCCCCTTCTGGTGTTAGTGAAGAAATACACCTGTACCCTTTCATAGCCTACCTCCTAAATTGACTTCTCCCTTAGTCCTCACTCTGTCGCCCCTGCCCTGGCCCCAGGGCTCCAGGAGTGCAGGAGTTCTAGCACCCCCAGCCACCAATGCAGCTGAGTTCTGAGCCTGAGGTGGGTAAGTCCTGGGTATGAAGCTCGCAGGACTGAGGCACGTGACTGTCCTGGCAGATGGTCCAGAGGCCTCTGGGCTGGTCAGGGCATCATCGATGGCAGAGGTGCAGGGTGACAAGGAGCCTCTGGCTGGACGTCAGCTGTGCTGGTGCCGAAGCTGTAGAAGCCCTGGAGCACGCCATTCACCACCACACTGGGCAATGGCTCTGTGGCAGAAGGAGAACAGGAGGAAGGTGTAGGGGGCTGCAGTGGAAGGCGCTGTGGGATGGGCCTGACCTCAGGCCTGCAGCTTCCGGAGCCTCTAGCCAGGTTTAGCCCCCCTTGGGAGCAGGAGCCCCTGCCAAGGCAGCAGGTAACAGCGGGTCACCTAAAATGAGGCGTGGGCATTCCCAGTTCACATTCTGTTCACATTAGCTTGGTAAAGCCAGGCTGGTGAGGAATGCAGACCAGGGGAGCCAAACTAATTTCACCATGTCTGCTCCCTGGTGAATACAAAGCAGGCTATGGGGGCACAGGAGCTGCAGGGCAGGTGTGGTCCCAAAGGAGGGCAATGAGGAGAGAGAAGCTGCCTGGAGGTCCTGGGAGCTGAGAAACGGCAAGTTCACCCCTACTCCCGCCCTGCTACCTATGCCCTAAATATGGGTTATAGGTCAGAAGCACCCCCTCACCTGGGGATGGGGTGCAAATGTAGGGATCCATGCAGAAGCTGACAACAGGCCGGTGGTGCAGCTGCACTCTAGGACAGAGGGTCAGGAGCATTGAAGAGGGAGGTGGAGCAGTCTCCTATTAGGTAGAGACTAGGAATTGAGATCACCAAGGACCCATAAAACGAAGTGAGAGGGCAGTGGGCTCGGGGTACCAAAGAAAACCTGGACCAGGACAGACAATACAAGCCAGTTTGACAGAAGGCCAGCCCCCTGACATGGCCACCAGGGGGCAGCAGGAGCGGGTACGGGTAGGGGCTTTGACTTGCCTGCTGTTGCTAGGCAGGAACTCCCCCAGGGTTCTGAAAAGAGAGAGGATGTGAGCTGCTGGGGATGCCCAGGGGGTTCAGATCTTCACCTCCCAGGGGCCACTGCCTCTTTTTGTACAAAGCTAATTTCCAGAGGCAGCTGGGGTAACCAAGGCTGTCCAGAAAACACCACCACCACCAGGGTCAAGAAAGCTGATGAGGGAGATCGTGTCTCAAAGTAGAACCAGGCTCAGGCCTGGCAGGTGTAAGAAGGAACACAGGGCTTGGCCTCTAAAATGTTCCTCTGCTTGCCGCAGAGAGCCCTGTCCTCCCAACGCTGGGGCCCCTCGCACGCAAAGCTATGGCCCCTAGAGGTTCTCACCCCCAGCTGCTGGCCTTGGGGCCGGTGGGAAAGTGCCGAAGACTCAGGAATTCAAGAAGCTCCTTGGGCACATCCTGGTTCAGGTACAGGACGCCCTGGAGAAGAGGACAGAGGAAACCTGTATCGGACCCAGCTATGTGCTGCAAAACAGCCCAGTGCAAAATGAAAACGCGGAGGTCCTGGCAAAAAGATTAAGAATTTCGAGACCGTAAGAGCAAAACATTCATTAACCAAGCTGGGGGCCCATCTGACACTGGGCCGAGTGACTACACAGTGATGCCCATGAGCCAGCCTGGCCTATAATCTGGCATCACTTTGGAGTCGTGGGGAGGGTACCCACTCTACATCCTCATCATGAAGGCAGCACCAAGATCTCAGCCTAGAGGGGAAGAGAACTAGCTTCCAGTTCCATAGTTAAGACTGAATGAGGTAACTAGGAGGCAAGTGGTCCCAGTTCCATGAAAGTTCAAGAATTAAACTAATTTCAATTAATTCCGAAATTACTGTTCAGAAAATTGAGCTTGAGGTACTGACAAACACGCCCAAGATGTGCATCGTTCTCCCCAGGCCCCCACACCTGGCTGGGTCCCACCTCTAGTCCAGCGGGCTAGAGAGCACGAGAGTCAGACCCACGCCCACCTGGATATAGGCCTCCAAACTCTGCCGCCGCTGCTCCAACCCTCTGGTCCTCCAGTGGGGCAGGCGTTTCGAGGGGAAGTCGGGCACTTTGTATAGTTTCTTGATCTGCGAGGAGGTTACCGCGGTGCGATCCCAGTGTCCCCACGGAGCCCTCAGGCTCACTCCATCCCTGCGAGAGCCTTCCCCAGGCTGCCTCCCCTGCCCTCACCCACAACTCGAGGCTCTACCCGGAACAGTCCCTGGTGAGTGGCGGTTGGGCAGGGGACCCAGTCTCCCAACCCCAGCAGATGCCCGAGGGTGGGCCAGCCGCGCAGGGCCATGGACAGTACCGGCCGGAAGCTGCCCCTCTGGTCCACCCGCAGCCCGTGGGGAGTTCAGTGCCCAGGACCTGAGTACCCTCCAGGGACTGGGGCAGTAACGGGGGTGGCAGAGGCTGAGGCCGCAGCTCGTCTGCCCTCCTCCCTGGGCTGGGCAGGAGCCGGGCCGGGGTCGGTCGGTCGGCGGTGCCGCCTCACCCGCTTGTGCAGCGCGTGGAACTCGCTGTAGCGCCTGGGCACCGTGTGTCTGCGTCCGCAGTACCGCACCTCCACTCGGAACACCTGGCAGGCGCGGGCCAGCAGGCGGATGCGCGTGAGGCCAGGCGCCCGCCCCCCTCCCGCGCTTAAAGGCACAAAGCAGCCTTGGAGCGCCGCCGCTCCCCGGGGACCCTCCCACGCTCCTCACACTCTATGTGGAGAGGACGAGAGCACCCGCCCCCCGCTCGGTGCAGTCCCTCACGAGCCCGCATCGTCGCCCGCCGGGCTGGCCAATTCTAGCGCCCCGAGATCTTCTGCTGGCTGTCCCCCGACGGCCTCGGCGGCAGCGCTCGGACGCCCCAGCCCGGGGCGCGGGGTCCCCACTGCGCTCGGCTCAGGGAAATCCGGCGGTCCCTGCACCCCTTCCCATCCAGTGCCCCCGCTCACCATGTGGCCTTTCTCTGGGCTCTGCTTGGGCGCCTCGGCCTCCGGCCCCACCGACGGGATGTGAACTTCCAGCATCTGCGCCCGCGCCCCCGCCCTCACCTCCCCAAGCAGAGCTGGGAGCCTGAAGTCTCCTAGAGCAGCGGAGAGACCCTGAGGGGGACGGCCCCGCCCCCTCGGACTCAAAGCCCCGCCCCCAGATGGCCCAGCCCCGGGCGTTCCCTTGCGCGCCGAGTCCTGCTCGGGGCAGATTAGGCAGCGCGCAGGGTGGCGGGAACCGAGAGCTGTCCCCTGAGCCTGGTGGGGCCGCAGTGCGGGTGGGGACCCTTCGGTGGAGAGGCATGTATTTGTCAGCATTCACTGAGCGCCCACTGACTGTGAAAAACGCGGGCGAGCCAAAATTTCCCCTGCTATTTGTTGAGTGTCTACCAAAGACTAGAGCCTGTGGGCGCCAGGCATGAAGGATTCAGGGCCCAGACCTTGGCGCCTACCTTCAGAGCCAACCAGGAACGTTCCTTCTGTTCCTCACGCCCTTCCCTGGGACCAGACTGCCTTCCATCCTCTTCCCTCCACCTTCAACCTGGACCCTGAGCGGGTGGCCGCGCCTGGGTAAGCCTTGAAACCCCTTCTGGTTTTGATGTCCTCCCCTCTCCCAGCATCCACAAACCCCTTCATTCATTCATTCTTTTAATCCATTCCTTCATCTTTCAGCCCTAACCTGCTTCAGGCCCAGTTTGCCAGCAAGAGGCGGTTTCTCAACCTAGGCTCTGCTTTGGGGGTCAGACAACTTGGATTTCCCTAACTGTGTAGACCTGTGCTCATCTACCAAATTGGGATAATATATCTCCCTGGGGAGAGTGCCTGAAAATTGAGGGCGATGATCCCTGTTAAGCCCTCCGCAAAGTAGGTGCTAAGAAAATGGCAGGGGCCGGCCTGGTGGCTCAGACGATTGGAGCTTCGTGCTCCTAACTCCGAGGGCTGCCTGTTTGATTCCCACATGGGCCAGTGGGCTCTCAACCACAAGGCTGCCAGTTCAATTCCTCTAGTCCCACAAGGGATGGTGGGCAGTGCCCCCTGCAACTAACAACGGCAACTGGACCTGGAGCTGAGCTGTGCCCTCCACAACTAAGATTGAAAGGACAACTTGGGGGGAAAAAAAAGTCTTGGAAGTACACACTGCTCCCCAATAAAGTCCTGTTCCCCTTCCCCAATAAAATCTAGAAAGAAAGAAGGAAGGAAGGAAGGAAGGAAGGAAGGAAGGAAGGAAGGAAAAGAAGGAAGGAAGGAAGGAAGGAAGGAAGGAAGGAAGGAAGGAAGAAAGGAAGGAAGGAAGGAAGGAGGGAAGGAAAGAAAAGAAAGAAAGACAGAAAGAAAGAAAAAGAAAGAAAGAAAGAAAGAAAGAAAGAAAGAAAGAAAGAAAGAAAGAGAAAGAAGAAAGAAAGAAAGAGAGAGAGAGAGAGAGAGAGAGAGAGAGAGAGAGAGAGAGAGAGAGAGAAAGAAAGAAAGAAAGAAAGAAAGAAAGAAAGAAAGAAAGAAAGAAAGAAAGAAAGAAAGAAAGAAAGAGAAAGAAAGAAAGAAAGAAAATGGCGGTTTGTGGGCTTGTCCTAGAGGCACAGGTGGGTGCTGTTGGTGTACAAGGAAGGCAGTGGATGGGGAAGAGGACCTGTGGAAGGTGACACTAGGCTGTTCTTGCCCACCCCTTGGGGCAGGGTCTTTCTGGGTATGGGGCAGGACTTAATCTATAACTCTCTCACCCCCTGTTCTATTATTCCTCTCTGCTCCCACCTCTCAGCCCCCCACCCCTCAGCCATAAGGGAGTTGTCTCACTCAGCAGAATCCACGCCACTGACTTCTCCCACAAAGGCCTAGGCAGGTGGTAAAGGGAGGGAGGCCCTGCCTCCAAGAGCTCACACCTAGTGGGAGGTCGTGTGGTGGGAAGGAAGAAGCAGAGTACCTGTCTTAGGGGGTGAGGTTGGGGAACCACTCACTCCATGCACTGCTAGTGCAGCGGTGCTTCTGAGCTGGAGCAGAAACTCTCCATTCCCAGCTCTGCCCCCAAGAGAGGCTGAGAGAATGATCCCAAGAGGAGAAAAGGGGGGCTGGCCCGGTGGCCCAGGTGGTTGGAGCGCCGTGCTCTTAACGCTGAGGTCTCTGGTGCAATTTCCACATGGGCCAGTGAGCTGCGCCCTCTACAGCTAAGATTGTGAACAACGGCTCTCCCTGGAGCTGGGCTGCCGTGAGCAGCCGGAAGTTGGCGTGAGCAGCCGGAAGTTGGTGTGAGCTGCCGTGTGCTGCCATGAGCGGCCGGCAGCCAGTGAGAGCTGCCGTGAGCGGCCGACCTACGACTGGCGACCGACTGCCTCAGCCGGGGGGAGTGCAAGGCTCATAATACCAGCGTGGGCCAGGGAGCTGTGTCCTACACAACTAGACAGACCGGCTTGAACTGGAGTGTGTGGAGGGGAGGCGGAAGAAAGGTGGGGGAAAAAGGAGAAAAGCAGGTCTTATCACTACTATGTCCCACACTTTCTTTCCTCCAATTCCATCCTCACAAGGGCCCTAGAATGAGGAAGCTGGACCTCTTTGGAAGGGAAATGACCCACCATGAGGAGAAGTGCACCATGAGGAGAATGGGGTTTCATTTCCCCCCTTACACTCTAGAGCCTCCATCATTCAGGGACTTTGCTCTGCTTGTCTTACTGCCCAGGGAGTCCTCTCCTGGGACACCCAGACTTCTAAACTTCTTGGTCATCCATGCTAACGACTGTCTGCCCGTTTGTCTCTATTCCTACCATCCAGCAAACTGCTAGTCTCCAAATGGATCTCCCTGTCTTTCCATGCCTCCCTCCTTCAGACGAAGTCCATTCTATCTAACAGCAGAAACTGTCATCAAGGCATCTGCTTAAAACCTTCCAAAGGCTTCCCACAGCGCTTAGAACAGAATCCACTCTCCCTACCACACTCTGCAGTACTCTAAATGGCCCAGCCCAGCCTCCATTTCTCATCTCACCTCCTGTCCTCCCCCTCCACGCACCAAGCTCCAGCCACAAGGACCTTCTTCCAGTTCTTCAAACCTAATGAGCTTTTTCCCGCCTCAGGACCTTTGTATATGATGGTTCCTCTCCCTGGAACACTTTTCCGACTCGACCTGGTAAACTTAGCCTAAAACTTCCAATTCTTAGCATAAATCTCAACTCCTCAAAGAGGCCTTCCTTTCTGACCACCCTATCATATCACCTTATTCCAATGTGTAGTTATGTCTGTTTATTGTGTCTCCTTAGTTTCCTTGACTCTGCCCCAGACTCTGAGCGACATCAGGCCAGGACCTGGTGTGTCTTCTCAGTGGCTGCCGCCATGGTGCCAAGCATGTAGTAGGCACAAAGAACACACTTGTGGTTGAAAGACTATATCAATGAATGGGGGAGGGAGGTGTTGGGAAAAGGCTAGGGAGAGGAGGGAAGACTGGGAGAGAGGAAGGGAGCAGAGGTTGCTGAAGGGTTAGAGGAAGGTGGGAAGGGGGGATAACAACAGGAATACCCTTCCCACCTTCAGAGTTCTCTCGCTCTCTCTCTCTGTCCAGATTGTTCTTCACCTTATTCATTTGCTTAATTTTCCAGTGTTCCTGAGAAGCGTCAAATCAATAATGGATTTTCATCACCAGTGGTGGAGGGAGATTTGATGCAATTGACTTGAAAAATGCCACAACATTCCATGGTAAACGAGTGAAGATCAATGAAGAAAAACCAGATTGTTGACCTGGAGACATTTCAGATGTCTTTGGGGAGATAGAACAAGTTATGGAGAATACTTGCCTGAAAGGAGGAACACGTGACATGGTGGACACCCCACGGCAGTGGTTACAGTCAGAGGTAAAGTTTATTTTCTATAGACTTTAAGCATCGCCCCGCTCAGTATGTGAACACTGAGCTAAGTTCCAGGCTCTTCAAAGTGACTTCCATTTTCAGAATGAGTTGTTTTACTGTATAAATTCTTGTCTTTCCTTCATCACTCTTCAACATACAAATTTAACGTCCAGGTTTCTCGGTGAAAGTTGGTTAAAAGTACTGGTTGGTCACATTTCCTTGGCCAGGGTATATAAGGGTCGGATGATAGAACAGTGGTTCTTGAACTTCAGCAAGAAGTACCACCAACACGGCCTTTAAGTCTCCGAGGGTTAGAGGGCCCTGACCCATTTTCTGAATATGGAGCCTCACATGTGTGCTTCTCGCAAGTGCCCTGGTGATGCTGATGCCCCTAGTTGGGGACCACATTGCAGACGCAGGTCTCTCGACTCCCCAAACAGCTCCCTCCAGGGAGTGGGGCCACTCTCGCCCCACTGTGCAGACTTGGCACCTAGAGATGAGAATCAGGGCCTAAGCAGAGGGCAGGAAGGACTGGGGGCGGTGTCCCCCTGACATACCCCCACTGGGGGTGGTGTCTGGTGGTGGGGTGGCAGGCCGGTGGGTTGGACCTTTGTTCCCACTCTGGCTTGGGCCCTCGCCCTCTGCCACCATCACACAAAGCCCCTTTCACACTAGAACCACTTCTGCTGGGCTGTGCAGCTGCTCAGGAGGTTTGCTTAACCCTGTTAAGAAAACAAACAGCTCCTGGGCCTTGGGCTGGCAGGCGCTGCTGGGCACAGAGGCTGGATTCTTTTCTCCAGGCGGGTGGCCAGAGGCAGACTGGCCCCAGAGGGAGCCCAGCCCCGCCTCCCCCCAGTAACTGGACTGCGGGGCCTGGACTGCTCCACCCAGGACTGCTCTGGTTACCTGGGCAACGTTGGATGACACCCTGTGCCTCAGGGTCCTTATCTGTACAGGGGAGAGTTGTGTGGATTAACTGACATTATGCTTTTAAAAAGTGTTTAGCATGGGACCTGGCTCGCAGTAAATGAATGTTAGCTATCATTATTTAACTGAATTCTATGAATTTGCTGTTTTGGAGGCCAAAACTGTGGGCTATTGGCAACTACATATGATTCATCCTGTATATTGTTACTGGTTCAACTTTGAAACAAGAACAAACTCTACTATTCCTCTTTCAGTATCCTGCGATTGCAAGGTTAGCTTTAAAAAAAACCCTATTTCAACTAATTCTGTGATCAGGAGTTTCCTGATTTTCTCAATATTGTGCAACCAAAATAAGGTAAAAGAATACATTGGAAGCAGAGGTTGGTGTAAATTAGCAGCTATCCTGTTCCTGTCAGCCCCAGAGTACTTACTGCTTGCCTTTTTAATAAGTGTATCTTATACATTTGAAATAATGGCATATTTTTGTTTTGACTATTGGACTTTGGCGTAGGTGTCTGAAAAAATAGTTCTGCTGCTAGAACATTTTAAATGATTGAGCCAGTCTAGATGCTTTATTTCCTAGATAAGGAATCTGAGGTGTGAGGAGAAGTGGGCCCTGGAGAGGCTGTGTTAGGAAGGCACCTGACAAGCCTGTCCTGCCTAAGCCCCAAAAGCAAAATTTGGCTCATGGTAGGCTGGTCACCTGCTTCTCAGGGGACAGGCAGGCTCCAGCCCCAGGCTCCATTCAGCAGTGTCACTCCTAGGAGTCATCTGCCCCCTGCCTGGACAAGAGGCAGCCCAGCTGCCTCAGATGTGAGCCAGGGCTGCAGCAGAGGGAGCTGGCGGAGCCCCAGCCAGCTGGCATCTAAGGCAGTGGAGCTTCCCAGGGGATGGATTCTGGTGCTACAATAAGCACCCTTAGCGTGGTATGTCAGTGGACCAACCAAACGGCCCCTTTGGTGTGCTCAGCGTTGGGGTTCAAGGAACAAAGATGCGTGCAGGTAGCCCCGGGTCACGGGGGTTCATCATGAAGAGAGCTGAGGACAACAGGAAAGCCGTGGCAAAGGCCAGGAGGGGCTGCAGCCCCAGGCCTCAAAGTCTGCAATGGAAGTGCCCTGGGTGCTATCTGGTCTCTTGGCAAGTGGAATTTTCAGTCTTCGCCAGTAACAGTCCCAGCTACTCACCCAAGCTGCTCCTGTCTTCCATCTTCTGCTCCTGCTACCAGATGAGAGAATATCTCAAGGGGTCAGAGAAGCTCAAATGCCTACAAGGTCAGGTGGGCAACTTGTCCTTAACAGGCCTGTTATATGGACTTACTAAGGTCTTTAAGAAAACAGTTTACTGGGTTAATGTTTAGCTTCCCCCGTCCATCCTTGTGGATCGTGTCAAGCAGATTGGGTTCAAGTCTTAGCTCTGGGGTGTGACCTTGGGCAAGGCTTTTAAGGTCCCTAAGTCTCAGTCTTTGAATGGGGAGAATGATGCCCGCCTGGCAGGGCCACGGTGACAGGTGATATTTCCAAGCCCTGAGCACACAGGCACAGAGTAGGTGTTTAACATATGACAGGTCTTACTGTTAGGCCCTGGGGTAGGAAGGGGCCACCGGGGAAGTCTGGACCCGCCCCATACTTGTCCCTAGCCGCCAGGGGCCTTATCATTTCCTGGCGAAGATGCTGTGTAGAGACCTGCTGGGTGGGCCCCTGTGGTCATCACTGCTGTCACTCAAAATGGAAGAGGAAGCGGAGAGTGCGGAAGCTAGGAGGGGACAGTCATTTGGAAAGAGTTATCAATTACCTCCCTGTTGGAAAAGGCCTTACCTCAGATTGGACAGGGTTTTTCTGGACCCAAAGTCCATCCTACAGATGCTGAGTAGCTGGCTTCCTCTGAGCAGCCTTGCGGGGAGGGGCTCTCTGCCCCCGAGTCTGGTCCTCACCGTCAGAGGGGCATCTCAACAACACACAAGGATGACCAAGGGGAGGAGCCTGCAGGCCGCACTTGGGGACACCTGAGCACCAACCCGGCCAAACACAGCAATGCCTACTGAACCCGATTTTTTGATCTCTTGAAAAATCCCAAGATCTGGGCCCACAGACTCATCAAACAATAATCAGCAGAGCTTAAGGGCACCACTGCCCTTCAGGGATGCCTTTGGGGTTAGAGGAGGGCACCCAGAGGAGTAAGAACACACAGTCCATAATGTAAGAAGTTCAGAGACACAAGGCTAATGAGGTCACCTCCGAGAACGTTACACACAAAGGTGAGAAAGACCAAGGGTTTAGGAGGATGTCAGACAGTGCCTTGCCACGAGGTTCACAGAAGGCCGGGCTTCCATTCCAGTCTGGGGATGGCATGGAAAGGAGATCAAAGGAAGCTTTCCAGAGAATTACGTATAAAGTAGGCCTCAAAGGATGCATGGAGTTTTTCCCCCGTAATAAAAATAGCTTTATTTAATTTTTATAATTATAAAATACAGAGAAATTCCAAGCAACATAAAATGATACAGACTATTAATCGTGCAACATTCCACCCCTAGAGGCAACCCCAGTTAACAGTTCAATCAACACCCTTTCCATAAATATAATTTTACATAAGTGTGGACCATACATGTAATTCTATAACTACTTTTCCACTTAAAAATGTTTTCTTTGTTAATGAATATAGCTATATAATATTATGTACCATAATTCATTTAATCCCTTCCTGCTGTACATTTAAATTGATTTCAATTTATTTTATACTTTTGTTTTTTGGCGAGGGGAAGGTGAACAGGACTTTATTGGGGAACAGTGTGTATTTCTAGGACTTTGTCCAAGTCAAGTTGTCCTTTCAATCTTAGTTGTGGAGGGCGCAGCTCAGCTCCAGGTCCAGTTGCTGTTGTTAGTTGCAGGGGGCGGAGCCCACCATCCCTTGCGGGACTCGAGGAATTGAACCATGGTGGTTGAGAGCCCATGGGCCCATGTGGGAATCGAACCGGCAGCCTTCGGTGTTAGGAGCACAGTGCTCTAACCGCCTGAGCCACCGGGCCGGCCAATTTCAATTTTTATAACTGTAAACAATGCTGTCATGCACATCTTTGCAGTCATCTTCATGGACTTGTTTTCTAGAAGTGTCTATGGGAATCCCCATTGAATATCCGGACACATTGGCCAATGTTGCCATCTCTATCTACCTACACTCCTATTCACAATATGCAGACTGTTTCAGACAGGTGTAATTGTGAGACTGGAGAGAGGATGGGAGCTGAGACAAGGGGCTTCAGGTACAAAGCCCACTAGTAATGAAGGTGCCTTCGGCCACACAGGAGTGAGAAGGAAAGAGCTTATTTGGAATCAGTTTCCATGAGGTGTCGGCATGGTTACAAAGGACTAGGGGGTACACAGGGGGAGGTGAACTGCGGCCCTCTCATAGAAGGCCATGAGTGCCAGGCGGCAGAGTTGCAGTTGGAGAACATTGAACAGTTATGTACTTGGCACCTATTCTAAGCGCCAATCTCTGCTCAGGCGATGGAATTATAAAGCTGTGCCACTTGGGAGTTTGTTTGGGGGAGAGAGCCAACATGAAACCACACAGCTGGGTCACAAGACATTAGCAGATGATGTACACACCGTTCCCAGGGCCAGAAGACGGGCTGAGTTGTTCTCACCCATTTCTAACTCAGCTCCAGCCTGACTTTACCCAAACACGGAGCAGACAGTCTGAGCCGGTGACTCAGAAGACAAAGTGTTCAGTTCGGGCTCGTGCTAACTGCAGCAAGTGTGTCTTTTGCTCCAGAAGTGATCACCATTCTCTTTCCCTTCCTTCTGGTTCCCCCAGGACTGGTGGGGAAAATCCCACCACCGGAGGGCCTGATGTCCCTCAAACTTCATGATCTTCAATCCATGTGGGCTCTAAATTCACTCAGCAAAGAACACTCCTTCCATCACCATTCTCTCTCCTCAATCAGTTCCTGGCCCAGTTAGCAGATTTCCATTATCTTCTCTCCCTTTTTAAAATTGAGCTGCAAAGGCATTTTTTTTTTCTTTTTCTTAGGGTTCCCAGCTACAGGTGCATCCAGAATGAAAATCTGGAAAGAGTTCAAAGTTATAAATATTTATGTGTAAGTGACCCTTCCTATCATTTTGACTTCTCTCACTTCTACTCACTGAATACTTGTATTAAATGTGGGGGTCCCTCCAGCTCTTAGTCCTCATCTACAGGACTCTGGAGCCCGGAGATCCTTAGGAGAAATAACCCAAGGAGAAGCAGGGGAAGTGTAGACTCATCTCCATACCTCTTCTCTAAACCACTTGCCTCCAAATAGGTAAACAAGACCTCCCTATCTGAGAACAATTATTAAGCAGGAGACCTTTACTCTGTACTCCCCACCCCACCCCCTGCCACCTATCTTTCCTGCTCCCTGCTCTGTGCGTTTGTTCCCAGACATGGTTCTGAAGGTTCTTCCCTTTCTCTCTTCTGAATGTTATTAATATGCTAAGTCTGATCCACCTTTAAATAAAACAAAGCCTTCTTTCATTCTGTCTCCCCCACCTATCACCACGGGTCTCCCTTCCCGTTCATAAGAGCCTCTTATACCACAAGGTCAGCACTCACTGTCCTCACCGCTTGCCTCCCATCTGCTCCAAACCTATTTGGCCTTCTGTGTCACCTTGTCACGAAGAACTTCACCCTGAAATCCACACTACAAACTTGTGGGTCGTCCTAGTTTCCGCTTCCTCCCTCAGAAGACAAGATCCTATGGCTCCATCTCCACCCATCGAACCTCTCTCCTGAGCTCCAACCCAAGCACTGTCCGCCCCAGCTCTCTGGCTGGCTGGGATGAGCCTGCCTGCTCTCCGTGCCCCCAGTCTCAAACCTTCTGCTATGTCTAAATTACAAACGTGACCATGTTATTTCCAGCTTAAATCCCTTCAGTAGCTCCCACACTTACAGGGTTATGTGTGACTCGGTTCCTGCTCATCCCTTTCCACGGACCGCCCACTGACTTACTCTGGCCACCCCGAGACACTGCATTTTACTAGACGGGCCCACCTTCCGCTGGCAGGGAACAGGGAGGCAGCATGGTTCCAGCAGAAGGAGCAAACCCCTCTCCACCTTTAAGATGGTTCAAGCATCTCCTTCACAGATCCCTTCCCGAGTCCCGGGGTGGAATGACTCCTTTTGTGCCACTATTCCCTGTACAGGCCTCTGGCTCAACACTCCTAACCCGCGAAGGACCCTCTTGATGTCTATGTCCAAGGCCTGCAGAAATGCACAGGCCCTGTCAGCCTTGGATGTAGGAGGCTGAGGAGGAAGTTCTGACACCAGAGGAGAGTCCATCCCAAGGAACTAATAAAAAGAGACTTATATCAAGATGATCATTGAATGGACCATAACAAAGCATAACAAATCAAGATAAAAAAGTAAGTTTCTGTGAAGAGTCACAAATATGGAAAAGGAAGGAAACTAGAATAAACCCTATGGGGCTAGACTGGAAGTATCAGTATGAATTCATGATTATAATAACTAATTCTTTATGTTATCTATCTCTTCATATTTCTACATATCTTCATATTTATTTCCTTGATTTTTTGACCAAGTGTAAAAGCAATGACACTCTAGCAGAAATGAGCACACTCAGCACCCACATCTTGGTTTGTAAATATAATTTCCCAGGAAAAGGAATCAAGACTCCTTGGAGAAACGGTTGATTCCAGGGCTGGGGCAGGAAAGATACAAGATAAGTCCAGAATACCTTGCTAAGTCAGAAAGTAAGAAAGTGTTCATAAAATGAAGGGGACATGTTAAAAAGACACAGGAGCTTGCTAGAAATCTGAGATGGATGGAGAATCAAAATAAATCAAAGGAATGACTTGCGACTTTAAGTAAAATAGGAATCTATTCATATTGATAAATAAGCAGATTAATAAATAGGGAGAAAATATGCTTTTCTTTAGAAGTAGAATGTCAACCAATAAACGAAGAAGAAATGATAGTTAGAAAATCACATTGGATAAGGAACAAAAAATTATCTCCCTGCAAATTACTTGTTCAGCACAAAGGGGAGAGTAGTAAATTTAAAATGAGGAAACCTGGCACATGTCAACTTAACCAAGCAATGAGAGTTAACATCGGCATTAATGAGACCGACTGACATCGCACGCCGACTTCAGGCACTGAGGACACACTCACTTCTGTGACGTTCCTGCCCAACATGCAAAACCCTAATCTAGTCACATGGAACCATGAGACGGTCCACGCTGGGGAACATTCTACAAATCACCTGACCTGTATTCTTCAAAAATGCCAAGGTAATGAAAGGATGAGAACTCTTCTGGAGTAAGAGACACATGCCATCATGAGTTACAGCTATATGTAACACATGATTCTGTACCAGGAAAAAGGGACTGTTATAAAGGACATTGCTGGGACAAATGACAAGAATTCAATATGGACCATGGATTAGATAACAGTATTTATTATATCAGTGTTAACCGTCTTGATTTTGATAACTGTACTTATGGTTATAACTTAACAAAATATATATTGAAGTTTTGGTGGTAAAGGGATACAATGTCTGCAACTTACTCTCAAATGACTCAGAAAATACATAATAAATATAGATAAAGCAAATCGGGTAAAATGTAAACACGGGAAATTTGGGTAAAGGATCTATGAGAGTTCTTTGGGACAGTCCTGTAACTTTTCTGTAGGTTTGAAGTTATATTGAAATATAAAAAGCTACCAAACAAAGCAAGAATCCAACAAGGGATGAGTCAGAATTATGGTACAGTTACTCTATGGCAGCCTTACAATGAATGACAGCTTTAGAAATAAAGTTTGTGAAGATACATAACAATACAGAAAAAATGCTTATAACATACGAATATACAGTGTTGAATGATAGAAGCAGGATACAAAATATTTTGTGTATATTATTACAACTATGCAAAAGCAACCATATAAAAGACTGGAAGGATAAAAATCAAAGGTGGTAATAAGGATATTGGGTGGTAGGAAGAGATTGTGACTTTTTTCAGAAAAACAAACAAAAAACAACCAAACTGTTGACAATACTTGCTAGCATTGGAGCTCTCCCCCACCCCCCCAGGTACTGGAAGTCAGTGCTATTCACTGCATTCTCTTGCCTTAGGCTGCCCTTCCCCAAACTTTAACCACGCACCAAGGAGAACTGACAGAGCAGGTCTGGAGCGCCTCAGGTAGAGGCATCTTTGGGGGTGGTGGGGCTGGGAGTGGCAAGGTTCCCATTGTAGGCAGTCTGCCAGCCCTGCCCCCCAGAGCAGCTTGGCAGGCCCTCTGACCAGCGAACTTAAGCAGCTGTAGACACAGCTGCGGGGAAGCCCAGCAACAGCGCATCCGCGTCCCAGGTCCCAGGCCGCCTGGCCAGGCCAGCACAGACCCCGCTGGAGGCCCTCAGCTTGTGCTGACAGCAGTCGGGGCCTCTCGATGGCAGGCTCCCTCCTGGGCGCAGAGTAAAGCTTCTTGGAACCTCAAATGGTTTAGAAACTCGTGGATGACCTTATCTAGAAGCAGAGTGCCTGGCTCTTGTCTATGGGGATAAAGACTTAAGTCCTCAGCCATCCTTTACACTTCTGAGGACATGTTTTGATAGGTGGCAAAAAGAAGTTGGGAACACAAGACTGCATTCAAAAGCCAGGACTCAGCACCCTGGCAGCTCAGGGAAAGTCTGCCTCCTCTGCAGGACTGGTTTTGCACCTCTTATTATAAGAGACATCTTCAAAATGCCTTCTCTAAAGAAGTAGGAATAAGAGTTTAACAGATTAAAAGACCCTCAGGACACGTAGCTGAGGTAGATAAGAAAAAAAGAAACTCCAGTTCCAAAGGGAAACAGCAGCAAAAGGTTGTGAACTTCTATGGAGAGAAACAATCTAACTGGGCAGCAGTGAGGAGTATTCCAGACCTTCCCAACTGCACCCCAGCCTAAAGCAAAAAGCACCACCATTCTGAGTCACGAGACCTGATTTTAAAATATTTTATTACATAATCTTTCATGGCACCATCAGGAGTAACAGAAAACGTTATTCCCAGTTCCTAACCACATCCTGAAAAATATACATTTGTATTTATATATTTATATCAATACTCCACCCCTACCCATAATTCCACCACCTATTATAGGTCTTTGCTTAAAGCAAGAAACTATTCTCTCAGGTAAGAAAATATATACGGAAGCTAAATGAAGTAATGCTTAGAATGATGGGGAAGCTTGGTCATGGGTACAGGGAAAAGGGGTCAAGTCCAGGCTAGGCAGGATGGCGTCGCTGGGGTCCAGCAGAGATGGAGAAGGACAGTGTATAAAAAGGCAGCGTCAGGAGGGTGGCTCTGGTGTCCTCGGTCCATTACGAGATGGCCTTTGCCTCGGGAAGGAAGGCTTCCCAGTACTTTGCCAGCTGCAAAGAAGTGGGGACAGTGAGTGAGTGCCCCCATCTAGTGGCAGAGCCTGAGGGGAGCAAGCACAGTGCCACAGCATTTCCTCAAGTGCCTCCGCAACCCAAAGGCAGGCGTGAGCTGAGGAAATGGCTAGGCTAAGAGTGGACTTGAGGACAGATGGCGGGCCGGCCACCTTGCCCTCCCATCTCTCTAGACTTGGGACCGTCTCTGAAGACAGTCCTGGTTCTGCCCGAGAGAAGTCCCCGTGGGGGCCACGGCTTTGCCCGGCTCAGTTAGCTCCTCATATTGGGGGCCACTGTCCTATATACTGACCAGGGCCTCCGCTTCAGGAGGGTCAGGTGGCGTCAAGGGGTTAAAGGAGAGGAGAGTTGGACTTTGTTCTTAGAAACTACTCATTTTAGGATTAGGCAATCCTGCTTAGCAAAAGACCCTGCTGGATGCTCCATGTTAGAGCAACAGGGCCTACTTTCAATTACTGATCATAGCAGGGCCCCTCAAAGGAGGGCCAGCCCATCCTGTCACAAAGTCACAAGCAGGCAGCTGGCCTTTGGAGCAGGCAGTAGATGATGCAAGTCATGCATAACTTACATACCTGCTGCTGTGAGTACAGGAGTGTCTCAAGGTACTTGATCACGTGGTTTTTGAAGTCCTTGGATTTCTCTTTCTATAGGAGAGAGGATTCTACACTGACCACTCAGACACTTGCTTCTTCCCTTCTTCATAGGATGGTGGTGATTTATTGCTGACTGAGGCCGAACAGAGCCTCAGGAAGTAGAGACAGCAGCTGGAATAGCTGTCATTTCCAGCCAAACAGCCTCTGCCAAGGGCGTGCAAGGACTCCTGGCATGGCAGACTGTGGGGGAGGGGAAGAGACAGGACAGGGGACCGGAGGGTATGTGCCAGCTACAAGTTTTGTTCTGTGTCTATTCTGGTCCAGCAACATGTGCAGGACAGCCACACTGCCTTAGGAGCAAACACACACACGGCCACGCCTGTTCACAACGGCCGAGTCACTGGCAGCTCCATCTATCTCTACTTGATACACTTGGACCAAACCACCACCACTAACTCCTAAAGCAGGCACTGCACACTGGGAGAAGTAAGATCTATCTCACCTCAAACCGTATCACTTCTTTTCGGACCACAGTTGAAATTCTTTCAAAGTCTCTTTCATACTGAGTCACCCGAGACTCCCACTGAGAAGAAAGAAAGGATCATTTCATGTTAAGGTACCATTAAGTCTTTGCCTTTGGACAGCAATTCTATATATGACCTCAATTGGTCATTATGTCTGCCTGTCCCTCTGGGTCATATGGAGACTTAGCATGTAAGTCCAAGTCCAGCAAAGGCCACCTTTGGTGCTGGCTGGGCAAGAGATGCCGGGTCCTCCAGGCCACACCTGATCTTTCGGAAAGCTTGGCTACTCCAGAGCCCCTGGTTTAGCTACTCACCAGAAGGGTTGGGAGCCCCAGAGAACTGAATTTGGTTCTCACCAGGGAGGAATATCTGAATCACCTTGGAGCTTTTCAAAGACCCAGCCAGGACCCCTCCGGAAGAGATCCTGATTTGGCAAGTCTAGGTGAAATGGGAAGAGAGTGGGGCCAGGCCTCGAGGCAAGCCTGGACCCCTGGACTCATTCTCAGCTCCCCCAGCAGCCACCACCCTTTACAGTCAATCAGCTCTCTTGACTGCTGTGGAGTTTTGGAGAACTGGGGGGGACAGGACCCAGGCTCCTGCAGGAACCAGCGCGCCCCGCCCCGAGCTGCCGCGGGGGCCTCACCTCTACGATCTCATCCTTGGCCTGCTGCAGCTTGTCGGGCTTGTTGGCCCACAGAAGCCGGGCCTCAGCCTCCCGCTTCTTCTGTAGCGTGGCCTGAGCATCCTGCCAGCGCTGCCACGTCTTCATGCGCTGGTCAAAAGCAGCCTGTGGAGGTGGGGGGGGGGGGGAGAAGAGCACAAGCAGCCTTCAGGAGCCCCGCTGGCTCTGCCTCGGGGGGCTCTCCCCGCAGCTGGGCTAGGGAAGGACCGAGCAGGGGCAGGTTCTGCAGCCGAGTGTTAGTGCCCAGCTGGAGCTGAAGGTCAGAAAGCACAAGCCTGGCTGAGACTCCTCTCCAAGACTCCAGTGGGCCAGCGCCATGCTGCTTCATGCTCTTCCCAAGACTGGATGGCTGGGAGCACAGTAGGTGACCTGATGCCAGTGCCCAGTACTATGGCTTCGGACGGCCTCCCTCAGATCAGTCAGTCACGAATCTATACACATTTCCTGAGACCTGCCATGTGCCAGGAACTGAGAACACAGCGGGGAATGAAACACATGGCTCTGCTTTCATGGAGATTATAATCTAACAGAAAAGGCCAAGATTACATTAATGATTACCAATAAATAATTACAAGTATACAGAGCACAGAGAAAACAAGCAGGGTACTACAATAAAAGTGGGGACCAGGCTTAGCTTGGAAGGTATGTCAAGAAGGCCAACCTAGGGAAGCAACCTTTAAGCTGACACCCACATTATATACAGAGTTAGCTTAACACATCGTCAAACTGTTAAACACACCGCTTTCATCTCATCTACACACTCAATTGCTCTAAGGCTATCAAGGCCCCCAAAAAGCTCCCCCAAAATCTACTTGCTGGTTTTCCCTGGTTCCTTGACCACAATCAACATTTCCAGAGGACAGCTGTTGGCCTAAGCAAACCACCCTCCATCATGCTGGCTTTGCAGGCTTCCAGAGAGCCTGGGTGAAGATCTGTGCCTCTGGCCCGTCCCCCAGCCAGATTCCGTTGGCTCCTCTTCCCTGGGTGTTTTCTAGGCCTCCTTAGTACAGGCCTTTGCCAAAACGTGCACCTTAGGAAGTAAAATGCCATCAAATTCACTTTCTCTAGTAGTGTCACTACTGCTCACCTGACATTTCTTAACAGCTCAATGTCAAAGGATTAGGTAAAGGGTGACCTCATATCCAAATAAGTCAGGCTCAAACCTAAACCCCTGGGTTAACAGTGCTGCAAATCCACGTCCAGGGCAGAGCGGAAAAGAAACATCTGCTCACCTCTACACGCCCACCACCAGCTCATGATCATGAGGGCAGGTAAGGGTCTCAGAGCAAAGCCCAGCCTGGCAGTTCTGCGCGCTAAGGTGTGCAGCTCCAGCACCTGGGGCTCGGGCGAGGCCTCCAACCCCCCAGTCCACAGGGGCTCACCCCACCCAGGTCTCACAGCCAAGAGCTCTGGGATCCAGGGATCCCAAACAGTGCCTCTCTCTGAAGGCTTCCCCAGAGTGCCCTTCCCGGGGATCGTTCTCCAGTCTAAGCAGCCTGACCAGTTCTAAGAATTCCAAAGCAGGTTATTTTTCCAGCCTTTTATCACTCTGGAGTCAGTAGCAAACCAACAGCAAAGGGCGAGGGCACTGAGCAATCCCACAGGCTATATTAAGCATCTCTGATATGGACAAAATGAGAATCCTGGGAGCAGCTCAGCTCTTGACAACACAGAGCTGTCTGGTCAGGGAAGTGTTGGGGGTGGGAGTGGGGGTGGCTCTGTTCCAACTGAAGAGGCTCATACATCCTGGTCCCAAGTGGACAAAGGGCAGACTCAGGCTCTTACAGGGCAGGCGCCAGGCTCCCTCTTGGCTCTTCCTGTCTCAGGGAGGTCATGCGAGAGCTAACACCACTGCCCAGTGAAGCTCCCTTGGCCACTCTGAAAGGTCCTGGTCACCGGTGGGAAAGGTGAGGTGCTTGACCTGAGGGGCAGGCTGCGGTGTGGTTATCAGAGTGGACAGCCCAGCACAAGAAGGGCTCTGGTGACAAGCTCTCTCAGCCCCCTGGCCACACTCCATGCAATGCCAAACTGGATCCATGTAGTTACCTGACCGTCACACTGGTGGACAAGTGGAAGCCAGCAAGAGCGCTTACAGGGTAAAGCCACCGCTTACTGTTAAGGAGGCAAAGACCAAGACTGAGGAAGTCACGGCTCCCAGGGCCCAGACAGCAGGTCTGTCATGAGCCGCTTGAAGAAAGGAGCACAGGACGCTGTCCGGCTTCAACACTATGGAGGGACCCGCGTGGACACTTAGGAGTGGTCTTTTCTCCTCATGCATTTAAAAACTGGCTGTGGGGCCTCAAAGGACTTAGTGGTACCTAGCTAAGTTAAATGGAGTTTTTGGTTCACAGGAGATTTTCTCTCTCAGAATAGAAAAACTTACACCTATTTCGAGGTATAATGGATGAAACTTTCTTGGGAAGGGGAAGAGCAAAGGAAAGACAAATGAAGGGGAAGAGAAAGAGGAAAGGAAACAGAAGCTTACTCGGACGATGGCCAGGAGGCGAATGTAGTCACTCAGGAGCTCGGCCAGGAGGAAGAAGTCGTTGTTGGCCTGTTCCTGGTGGAGCTGCTCAATTTTTTCTTCCACCTCAGCCAGCTGGGAGAGAGCCCGTGACAATGCTGTGTTGTCCTCTGAGCTCCCGAGCATGGCCAGACTCTTTGCGAACTGGGCTGTGTTCAGCGCTAGCTCTGGAAGGAGGAAGACAGCAGAGGCCACTCATCTCACCAAGAAAAGGGACCAGTCAGCTGGCACTGCATGGCATGTCTCAGCCCTGCTGCCCCCTGCATCTGCAGCAACTGTGGGCTCTGGAACCCAGTCACCTGCACCACAGCCAACTGTATTCAGAAAGGGAGGGCATGCAGCTTAGTCACACAAGCAGGAGAGGCACCTGCTGTCCTAAGTTTCAAGGTTAGGCCTCCCTGGAAGCAGCAGCTGCAATATTCCTGGAGAGCCAGCGGCCAGTTAATACAAATGGGACAAAGGAACGATTCTGATTTTTATGTCCAAGCTCAGGGTAAGCAGCCTGTGTGCATGGCACACTACACTACTTGCATGTTCTAGAGCAGGTCAAACTTTTTATGTGAAGGGTCCGATAGTTTAAGGTTTGCAGGCCACATAAGGTCTTACTTGCGCTCTCTCTCTCTCTCTCTCTCTTTTTGTTCCACTCATCCCTTTAAAAATGTAAAAAACATTCCGAGCTCATAGCAACAGGCCCAGGACCAGATTTGGCCCAGGGGCCAGGCCGCATTTTGCTAGCCCTCACTGGCCTCTTTCTAATGTCTTTTTGCCTGTTTAGATTTCCGATGATCAGCATGTTTAAGGCAGAGAAGGAAAGCATTCAAACCTGGCTAGTTTCACTACATCTTATGCAAATCTCACCAAAGCAAAGTGAGGATGGGTTAGGAGATAGATCTCATTTCCCTACATTTACAGATTGCTTGTTTGACCGTGTAGCTAAAGTGTGTGACATCATTTTATGGGTATAAGCCACCAACTCAAATCACATCAACAGAAGCCCAGGTCTCAGGTCAAGCTGTATCTGGAACAGCTTCCTGTACCCCTTCCAGGCAGAAAGTACAATGTCCACAGTGGCCAAGGAAAGACAAATGAAATCAAGGGGGAGGAGGGCTTTCCTGTCAGGAGACACAGGACGTATCTTTTTGATCAGAACATCAAGCACCAGGTGGGCTGAGAATTTCAACTTGAACAGCCAAGAGGCTTGTGAACAGCACGCCCTCCCCTCTCCAGCTCGCTGCACACATCAGTTTTCCCCAGCTCCAAGTGAACTTCAGAGCTTGTTACCTTTCCTGTGGCTGACTAGAGTTTCTACAACGGCATGCAGTTTCCGCAAGCGCTGCTCTTCACATTCTACCTCCTGGAGCTTCTCCTCAAACCACTGAAACACACAAGGCCAGAACTTTAATGGAGGCTACTCACATAGGCATAGAGCAGTCTTTCCTTAGCCATTTGTAAAAAAAAGGGACTGAATTATCTTAAAAAGAAAGTCCTTAATCTCAGAAATTTCAGGACCCCTCAGGGCTCCTGACCCAGGAGCCTGAGGGGGTGGGGAAGCTGCGAGGCCCAGGGCTACTCACAATGTCTGATTCATTCATCTTGATGGTCATTTTGCTGACCGCATCTGTGGCTTTGTTGAACATCTTGAGGAGACCAGCGCCACTCAATGTCTGAGTACCCACGGCGCGGGGCAGCTACAAGACCAAGAAGGCGGGGATGGCAAGTTATCTGCTGCCCCTATTTTAGGTTCGGAAGAATTAGTATCCATCAGATGTCATGCCTAAAACTTGCCAAACAAATTATTTGAACTGTCGATTGTTGTTTTCAAAGTCACTTACACAAATCCACCACCAGCACGTACAGAAAGAAAAACCAAAGGACCACGTTAAACAGAATCAGCAAACTTTCCAGCTTTGGATATTGTGTGCAGAAGGAAAGAAGAGTGTGAATGTTATGTGGCCAGGTGACTTCACGATGAGATTGTCTGCCCACCCAGGCATAAACTACTTTAATACCAAGCATGCCTTTGTTAAAAGTTAGAAGTTCTTTTGGATTACCACATGCTGCACAAAGCTGGACTTAAGGTCTTAAAAGACTTTGAAGTTGTACTGTGATTCCATTAGGATTTTTCCCAGTGAACAAAGATCCAAGGACAGGAGCATTATTTATTCAGATTAAGGCTACACTGAGGAATAATCTAATTAAGCCAAGCATGCCAAATATTTAGAAATAATCTGATTGGTTCTGTCTTACCACTATTTTCCTAAGGCATGGAAGGGATGCTGAAGAACCTACAGTATATATAGTATAGCATGCTGAGAAACTGGATTTAGTGCTCAGGGCAGCAGTACTCAACTTGGGCCCACTGTGCCTCCCAGGGGACATTTGGCCATGTCTGGAGATAAGGGGTTGCTCCTGGAATCTGGTGGACATAGGCCAGGAATGCTGCTAACCTACAATGCATAGCACAGCCTCTATAACAAAGAAGGATCCAGCCCAAAGTGTCAGTGGTACTATTGCCCACAAACCCTGTTCTAGGGGCATGAAGTGGGGACAAATGGGTGCAAAGGAAGAATGGATTTAGGAATCGCAGAAGAGGAATGAAAAGATTTAAAGCATTAGACAGAGAATCTTTAATAAAAAAAATTCCAGTTTGAGGAAAAAAAATACCCATATACTTAGTAGTATTTTCTTCATTAGAATACTATGTACTTTAAGTAAATTTAAAAAAATAAAAAACACAAAAAAACTACAAAATGATAATCCTACCCTGTGATTTATTTCCCTCTAGTGTTCTTTCCTATGATAGATACAACGTTGTTTTATTCCAGTGTTTCTTTTGATCCTTAATGACTAACGTGTTTCTACAGTTACATTTTCATGCTGTTTCATGTTTCACTTTTTATAATTCTTTTAATATATGCTTCTAGCAAATATTATGAACATTTCTGTATACTTTGTTTATGAGAATAATGTATTTGTTGTATTGATATATTTTACTTAATTCTTCAATTGTTAGCAATTGGGCTGGCTCCAATTTTTCAAAATCATGAATAGCCTACACATAGCCTGTAGAAAAAGACTGTCCACTTGAATCAACACTTTTACTACATGGCAGTTCTGTGGTTTGTGGTAACTGGTTTTGAACCAACGCCCCTCAGCTCCTGGCACACAAAAAAAGTATTGAATTTGAGCCTAGTAACTTATGAAAGATGCTGAGGACTTGCCAAATAGATCATTGTGTTAATCCAGTAAGACAAAACTAGGCTGCAGTGTGACCTCTACAACCAGTTGCTTTTGACTACAGGCAGAGCTTCTTTTATTTCAAAGGCCGAAAAATACTTGTCACTATTAGGGGTTTACAAACTAGGATAGAGTCTGGTACTAATTCCCCATATGCATGTTAAGTGTTCAAGTATTTGTTGACTGAATGTTTCATTTCACTAGGGGCAGATACAAATTATGAAATTCAGTTTGTACAATACTAACCTCTTCTTTTTCCAAGAACTCCCTGACATCAGGGTCCTGTAACATGGTAGGATGATTCACAATCCTCTGAAGGTACCTACAGAGTAAGTGGTCATCTGGTTAGTCAAGCTGGCCTCACTGGTTCTGGGTGTCATATAGCGCTGGCAGAGGTACAAGGTTTTTCATTACTTTACAATGTCCTCAGATAAGGCACTTAAATATGACTCTGCCTGTAGTAAGCATATTCAAGTTCATGTTATTCACATTTCTAAAAAGGGAAGAAAAATAACTGGTTAGAAAGAGACCTCAGAGCCTTTCATATCTTATTGTCCACTCTGGGCAGGGAAAGAAAAGAAGATGGTGTGTTCCCAAGGTGGGAAGATAAAAGACCTAGGAAAAGTTAAGAGATAACTTGGAAGTGTGAATCTTTCATTCACTCAACTTTCTCATCTCTATTAACTCTAGTGAATGTCTCATAATTGAGTCTCGGGTTTCAGCTCCTCCCTAGTTCTCATGTTATTCAGAAAAATGGTTAAATGGCACTTACCTTTCTAAAGCGGCCCTCCGTTTTTCAAGAAATTCTGCAGAAGAAGAATCTTCCTTCCCAACTTTTACTTTTGTCATTCCTGGAATGGAATTTAAAAAGCAAAAATAACCAATAACAATCATGAATACGATAAACCTATAAAAAATTCTAGAAGGAAAAGCAGTAGAAACAGTACAAAACACAACCTAAGGCCACTTCTATGCCATGAGCAGGCAAGAACAAAAGGTTCTTTACATGAGAGTCATTTGTTAAACAAGTCTTGAAGCGCTGGAGGTTCTAAACTCTGGGACTTGCAGAGCCTGTTTTCTAAAAGGGGCCAGTGGGATTCTGAGTATAGATCAAACATCAAATGATGGTAATGGGAAGGTTCTTTGCCCCTCACCCCATCCAATTTACTACATTCCAATCTGGAATAGCAATCACTTAACACTCTAGGATACCAACCAACCAACACATACACACACACACACACACACACACACACACACCTGTGGAAGCTAAAACAAGAACCACACACACACACACACACACACACACACACACACCTGTGGAAGCTAAAACAAGAACCACACACACACACACACACACACACACACACACCTGTGGAAGCTAAAACAAGAACCACACACATACACACACACACACACACACACACACACACCTGTGGAAGCTAAAACAAGAACCACACACACACACACACACACACACACCTGTGGAAGCTAAAACAAGAACCACACACATACACACACACACACACACACACACACACACACACACACACACACCTGTGGAAGCTAAAACAAGAACCTCCTACTATACCCAAAGAAAGAGAACAGGTCAAAACTTGCTGTCTATTTCTCTAGACCTCCTGCAACTTACAGGAAAACACCAGAAATTTTTGTAACCACAAGACTACACTGTTAATAGAAATCGTTTCATATACTAAGTAGAAAGCATACTGCAGAAGAATGCAAAGGAAAAAAATCCAAGCAAAATTAAAGACCACAGCCTTACCTATTAGGCTTTTCTCAGGCGGAGGAGGGACAATGAAGCCATTCTGCGAGTGTTTCTCGGAAAGCTTCTCATAAAGACCCAGAAAGTCACTAAATCTTCTTTTCACTGCAAACTGTTTACTTCTGAACATTGGTAAACTTGTCTTGGGGACAGAAAAAAACAAGGTGATTTTATTCCAAATAGGGGAAGCAGGAGTATCCCGCAAGTCATCCGGCTGACATCAAAGGGATCTACTGCCCAGACCCCTGTTGCTTAGCCACATGTCAGTAAATGTAACTTTCTCCAAGGCTGAAAATCTTCAACTGTTTTGAGCTATTGTCCCCTCTGGCTGTGTGGCAGCCTATGGAGCCCTTCTCTGAATAATTACTTGAAATGCATAAAATAAAATATGTAGGATTACAAAAGGCAATGAATTACATTCAAATACAGTTTCATTCCCTGGTTAATAACGCTCACCCAAAGGAAACAAATGTTGAAATCTACAAAGCTAGAATTCTATGTTAACCTATAACCATTCATCCTGCACTGACTTAAGGGTATTAGCTACTGGAATTAAAGCAACCAAATTGAAAAAAAGAGACTAAACAGTGCTTCTAAGGGGACGGAGCAGATGAAATGTCCACACTGCAGACACTTTAACCCCTCCAGGGTCACAGGATCTAGAACTTACAGGAGGCAGGCCAACAAGTAGCGGAGAGACAACATAAAGGAGACTTCTAGTAAAAAAGACCAGGCCTAGGTCACAACGAGATCATTTAATACTCAGCAGACAGGCAAAATTTAAGGAGACTGGTCTTGCCAGTTGTTGGCAAGGAAGCGTATCAATGGGAATTTTTACACACTGCCGATGGAAGTATAAATTGGTGCAAAGACTTTTAAAAAGTTTGCATTCCTTTTCTTCAACATGTGCACGACCCAGGGGAACTACTCCTGGTTATATACCCTAGAGAAACTCTTCTCCGTGTACCCTAGGAGACATGTGCAAAAGTGTTCATAGTTCATAATCATAAAAAACTGGAAACATGTCAAATATTCACAACAGGAAAACGGATAAATATATTATGCTACAGTCACACAGTGGACACCGACTACAGCTACACACAACATGGATGGGTCTGAGAAACAATGCGAGGAAAGAGAGCACTATTTTCAGCATGATACCACTCTTATGAAACTCAAGAACAAAAGCAAAACAGTATATTGTTTAGAGATACATCTATGAAGACTTTTTATACAGGAAATAAGACACAACTCAGGACAGTGGTCACCTCTAAGGTGTGAGGCAGGGGAAATGACAGGAAGAAACACACAGGTCAACAGTACTCATCTGAAGACTGGTGGTAGGTTTGGGGCTTCATTTTGTATGCTTCATAACCTGCATACAACATTGTGTAAGTGGTGTATGCATTAAATAGGAAAAAGGAAGACCAGACCTGAGGGGCAAAAGGTTAGGGCAAGTATTAAAAGAAGCTCAGTACAGGAAAGCTCAGAACTGACAATTTTTAAACAGCTGATAATAGTTCGAGGCAATCCACCAAACTAGCTGTTAAGCCACATAGTTCCTAAGAGGGACAAGACTATATCAGATACACTGCACGTCTTCAAAAAAACTGATAAAGTTTCACGCTGATGTGTTAGCTCTCTGGAAGAAAAGTGGAAAGGTGTGGATGAGATTACCAAGGGAATGCGGGCTTGCTCCATCTTGAGTTAACTTGAAGGAAGATGTTTGGCAAAGAAACTAAAGAAATACCCAGAAATAATCTGAATGATGACCTTCTTCGTAGAAGCACCCAAGCCCGTTAAGGTTCATCAGCAAGGTCACACGGGCTCACCTGTGTTGTGACTTTGTAGGCTACGTAGGCGTTCATACCGTCCCCTGTGGGAGAATAACAAAGCAGGAGAGGATTGAGCATTCTGTTCACCAAAGCAGTGCTCACCTTGTTCACATGTAGCCAGGAATCATAAGCCACAGGAGCCCTGTACAAGTTGGGACACTTGTTTCATCACCAAACTTTAGATACTACCCTACAATTCAATTCCGACTTTGCCTCATGGCCTCTGGTGCTTATCATGCCCCATGGATGCTGGCTGGGCCCCAATTTGAGTTAGACAAGAGAGTCCGTCCTCTGTTCTAAAGCCAGGCTCCATTCATGCCCTTCACAAAGCAGCACTGGATACTGACAATCCATCAGTTGTTACCATGCCAATATTTGAGCTATTTGCACACATCTGTCTAAAACCACACAATTCTCTTGCTGTATAAAGCAGGAGGAGGAGAAGGAAGCAAATGATGTAAAAGGAAACAAGTAGTTCTACCCTAAGCTAGCTCTGGGCTTGGTTTGCTCTTTTAGAAATACTGTCACAGCCCCTCCATCAGTGCTGGGGGACACTGACCTCTGTTATCTAGCATGTTCACCCAGAGCAAAGGGCCTGGCCGGAAGAGACTTCGGCTGCCTGATGTCACACAAATCTCTCTTTCCTGGAGGGATTGTTTTTCTGAAACAGCCTTTGACTGTTCAGTACTTTGGGATTCAAGCAATTGTTTTTCTCTGTATCAGTGTCCTGACCTAGGCCACTTAGGAATATAAAGACACCACTGACTCTCTGAGCACTGAAAAGACACACACTGCACTCTAGACAGATACAGCTTCAAGGCTAGACTCTGGTGTTTGGGGTTCGTTTTGTTCCTTCTCTCCCCACCCCTTGATTCTTTCTAACACCAAACAGGAAACCTAGGTCAACAATTACTACTTGCTTAAACTTCTGAACTGGTGGTGGGATGAGGGCCCAGGAGAAGAAGGTGCAGTACTGTCATAAGCAGGCTCATATACTGCAATTTGGTTTCCGTGAGATGGCTGGGAAAGCACACAAAGAAGCTGGAGATTGTACAGGAATAGAGGGTTTGCCTTCTCTGCCTCTCCAGCCTCTACCAAAAGAGTATGTGTAAAATGAAAATCATAGACTAAGCTTTAGAAATTATTTTATACTGATTAGTAGTGTTTGTTCTCTTCTAACCAACTCACACTGCATTGCCTAATGCTACGAAGGATGCTTACCACTGATAAAAGGAAAAAGTAATCTACATTTACTTTAAGGAAAAGTATTCAAAATTTCGTTCTCAGTTGAATAGTCATGGTCAAATGTCCAGAAGGTCAAGCCCATAATCTAGCGCCTGCAATTAAGGAACGTGTAAGTGCACATGTACATACAACAGTAGCAAAGCAGGGTCTTCAGACACTTCGCCTGCATATCAGGTGCTTTTACTGAGGACATGTGTGAGAACAGAGAACTACTTGCACGTATATACACAGCTCATAAGATACAGAAATGGGCTAGTAATACAGCACTTTTAAATTCAGGTTAATTTCTAAATAATTTCAGAAAGTTGAAGATAACATATGCAAATTACCAAGATTAAAAAGCATATCCTGGTAGAAGTAGGATTCTAATTTATTTAGATGTGGGTGGAAATGAGAAGCACATGTTGATAAAAAGCCCACCCAAACAGAAGGTGTTCTTAAAAAGATCAGGCCTTGGGGTAGCCAGTTAGCTCAGGTGGTTAGAGTGCGGTGCTCTTAACAACAGGGTTGCTGGTTCGATCCCCACATGGGCCACTGTGAGCTGCGCCCTTCACAAATAGATTGAAACAACTACTTGACTTGGAGCTGATGGGTCCTGGAAAAACACACTTAAAATATATGAAAATGCTTTAAGAGGCTGATTTCTTGGCATCAACATGACTAAGAATCTAGACTACAGTGCAAGGGGAAGAAGGCTTATCACCAAAAGTGATTTGTGTTTAAATAAATCTGGTCCATGTGACATTTAAATTACTGTTATGAGTTGAACTGTGTCCTAGTTGAGCTGTGTCCTCCTAAGAAAGTTATGTTGAAAGTCTAAGCCCTAGTACCTCAGAACGTGACCTTATTTGGAAACAGCTCTTTCAGATGTAACCAAGTCCTAATTCAGTGTGACTGGTGTCCTTATAAAAAAGGGAAATTTGGACACAGAGAGATACACATAAAGGAAAAATGATGTGAAGACACCCAGGGAGAATGCCATGTGACAATAAAGGCAGAGAGCGGAGTAATGCATTTACTAGCCAAGGAATGTGTGAGGCTACCAAAAGGGAACAGGCACAGAATGGTCCTCCCCAAGTGCCTGCATAGGGGGCATGGCCCTGCTGGCACCACGGCCTCGGACTTTTGACCTCCGGTGGGAACTCTGAGGGAATATATTTGGTTGTTTTAAGCCACCCCATCTGTGGTACTTGGTTACAGAAGCCCTAGAAAACTGATATACAGGATATTCATAAACATTAGAGAAGCAAGAGAATCCTAAACATGTAATTCCAAGTTCTAGTCCAGGCTCTACCAGGGACCACATTGTGACCTGACAGGAAAGCTGTATTTCACTTATTGGCCCTCAATTTCCTCTGTTGTTGGATGAGGGAATCGTATAAGATGCTTATAAATATCCTACCAGTGCAACTGTATAGGAAAAGTAAAACTCGACACTTTAACAACAAAGCATTTGGGCATAAAGTCTAATTAAGTTAGACTTTAGAAATTCCTGTTCCTAGTTCAGAATAGACAAAAGATGAGAAATTATCTTTTTCCTTTTACTATATAAACACCATCCCCATTTAGGAGGACAGGGCTCTGTACAGCCTCTACTGTCACGGGCTGTCTCTGGAACAAGGACAGCTGAGACCTGTTGCTCTCTGCTCACCAACAGCTTTCACAAGCCTGGGACACGGAAAGGCTAGCCGAGAAATTCAAGTCCTGGCCAAAGTTAAGTATTGTGCTTTTTGAAAATCTAATGTCAATCTGACCAAGATTCCACCTGGGTCTTTTAGTCTTTGCCTATGAAAGAGAGATGCAGACTGCCCCGCTTCAGTAGGTATCAAGACTATATGAGAAACGGTATGTAACAAGCATTCTAAACTTCCTGAGGGAAAAATAAATTCGGTTATCCCCAAATTATAGAACATGTGGGGTTTTTTGTTTTGTTTTTGTATTTAAATGGAATTTATGATCTGAAAAGGGAATAAAATGGTCTCATTAACTCTGTGAAAGAAGGCAATGTTTGGGTTTTTAAAAAGGGATTATAATAGTATTTGATGTCTCTGAGTTTTCTGCCTAAAGCCAAGAAAAGTCTAAATAAAGTACTGGTTGACTGTTGATTCTGGGCTTAGAAGCATAGTAAGCAGTGTAATTCTACAGGAAAGATAATGATGGAGTATTTACATTGGCTAGTTCAGCTCTGGTGGTAACCATCTGGAAATTAGCTAACTGTGCTTTCCACAGCCACATTCTAACAGCAGAAGGGGTCCCAAGTACACTTACCTATCTTCTCAGGATCAGTTATACCAACTGTCAGATCAAATTGGTCTTCCTGTTCTTCTTCCTCTAGCTTTTAAAGAGAAGACAATCATGAGAGTTGATATACAAAAAAACAATTTTACTGTCTTAATCAATCTTAAAAAACAATTTTATTGTCTTAATCTTATATCAATATAACATCAAGATATATTCTTCTATGCATCAGTGTTCAGCTCTATCCATTCCCAACACTGCTAATGAACCAGCTTCCACCATTTTAAATTGAAGTCTGCTTAAAGATCTTTTGTTGTATCTAGTCTTGTAAAACCTTATTTTGGTAATAATGAATAATTACTGGGCTTTGGAAGACTTGCCTCTGTCGGGCTAAGGAGGGAATGGAGACGACACTCTTGAATATGGGAGCACCAGACACTAAATATCATTAGTGACCATGGAAAGCCTTTGTGCTATCCTCGGGGTAACAGATACTCTGCACAAGAAAGAGTCCTTTATTGGATTCTGGCTGTCCATTAACCGTAAAGGTCTTCTCCAAAAGTCAGAAATATTTTCTCAAGGTTCATACCCAACTGAACTTTAGACTGGCAGCACAGTCCTAAAAATCCAACATAAGTAAGACCAATAGCACAGACTCTCACCTCCTCATAGCTTGGCTGGGGCTTAGAAGAATTTGTGGCTTCCTGTGGAGGAAGAGATATGAGCGTTTTGGCTGGCACCTTCTTCTGATTATTCTGTGTGCTGTCCAGGGATAGCTCCACTGTGGCATCTAAAAATAGTTGATTATTTTATAATGAAGGTCAATAATGGGTCTTTGATGGCTAAACTTCAGTTCTCTAGGCTAAGAGACAAGAACAACAGCAACCACAGATCTCTATACTTAGAGGTTCTCCGACTAAGAGAACAAGAATCAAGAAATTTTTACATGGATAAAAGGGGAGGGCAGTAAGGGTGGTATTCTTCTAGCACAAGTTTTGTACAGCAACCGCTCTCATTTCTAAATACAACTACTTGGCTACTCTCTCCTATAGAGAATTTAGGCAAGAACCAGTTATCAAGCAAAAAGACTACACAGCCAAAGGAAATGTACCAATTTATTTTAGTCTAAGGAGTATTCATTTAAAACCTTATATAAACTCTATTTGTTCTAGTTATAATTATTGTAAAAGAAGAAGTTTGGTTATCTGATTTATAAGCCAATATGACAGAAGAGGCAGGTATACTGAGAGTAAAAAGTGACATCAAAGGAAGGGTCAGAAAGACTGCAAACTAGAAAAAAGATATGTGTAATACTTGAAAATCTTTCTAATCAAAAACTTTAAAAAAATTAGTGCTTAAGAGCTCCCTTTATCTATCTGGGAAAATCTCAGTTGAGCAGAACAATTCATTCCCTAAGTGTTCTAGAGGGGGTACTTTCAAAAGAGCACTATGTACCATTTTTAGGCATTAAAATTTTTTTGGCAAACAAAAAGAATGTACTTTCAATTCAAAGCAGTGGAGCTAAAAGTTCAAAACCTAAACAGGTCAGCCTTTTCTTTTCTTTCTAATAAAGGAAAACAAATAACCATTTAGGTTTGGCCTGATCGGTAGGTATTCAATTTTAGCCTCAGGGAAATCAAAGAGAGAGGTTCCTTTTTCTTTTCTAGACTTTCATTTGGAGCTAAAATGAAACCCTGAGATGGGGGTCTACAGGGCATAACCAAGTCCTAGATCAGTGTTCTAATCATTAAGTGTGAATCATGTCTACAAACAAGGTTGCCACACTGTTAGAATGCGTTTCCTATCAGGAAAAAGGGAGACATGGTAATGTAATCTGCCCCTGGTGTGGGAGTCCAAAACAAAAAAAGTATACATAACAAACATCTCGGGATGATAGGATTCTTTGAAGCAAGCAACCAGCTACAGTATGTTTATGATATTCCCATCATGAAGGCCCCACATAATAATTAAGTTAATAAATATGTTTGGAAGTGAAACACAAGGTGCTTCTCATTTAAAACCTTTGACTTATTAGAGTGCTACTAAAAGCCCTTTGAAGAGCTGTGCATTTTCTATTGAAATTCATGTGACAAAGATGCTAAAACTTACATTAAAAATGTTTTTTCTCTGTACTCTTGATAAGAGTAATGGAAAAGCCTTTGGGCTCCAACCACCACTAAACTAATCATGTGGAAAATAAAATCAAAGCATTTAAATTTCCAGTCAGTATATAAAATATCGGAGAAGCTAAGAGTGCTAAAGTAAACGTCTCATTGTAAGCGTTACTTTCTGTAGATATCTTATGTTCCTTTCTTAGTGAGGCAGGTATTGGCTGCTTAGGAAAACAGTAGGGGAATGAAGTTAATCAGAACCCTCATTAGTAATAAGTCCCTAATACAGTTCTACATATTCATGCATATAAAACCCAACCACGGAAGTGACTCAAGTCACACTAAGATTTCAGGTCCTCTTATGAGGAAAGATCACAAACACTAAGTCCCAAAGATAGAAAAACCATTTCAACCTGCCATATAACTAAAGATAACTCATTATTTGCATTTCTCCTCCAGAAACTTTACCCAAAAAATAATCACTCCCAGAATGAACAGTGTGTACTTTAAGTTCAGAGATGAAAGGAACTGGAAAATCTTCTAAATCTTTATAGACCTTCTAACTTCTTCCCTTTCATGTCTTCTACATTTCCTACCAGAGTTCTAATGTGAGTCTTCCCAAGCTCTTACCCTCCACCCGCCCTTTCATCCCTCCTTTTCCTCACCCTTCACTCCTTTGAGTATCTTATTCTCAGGGCAGTTTTAACCTCTAAGAAGATCCCTTACCTCGTTCTTCCGTCTTTCCCCACACAGAGTACCACAGTTCAAATCACCTCCTGGGCATTGCCACTTGCATTTAAATTATCTAAAACCCAAACTCACTCTTCCCCAAAGCCAGTTTCTTTAGAATGTAGGCCTCAAAATGTTATCATTGTCTTCTTAATCCTTGGACTGGAGACATATTTTAACTGTCTTCAATCCCCATTTTTGGACACTCATTACATCTAATCACTAATACCTGGATTCGTTGATTTCTCTTTTGAAAAGTTTTCACCTTCCCCTTCCTTCATCACCTTACTTTCGGTCTTTGCCATTTCATTCTTGAACTAATTTGTGAATGACTTCTGCAGTCTCTAGTCTTTGTCCACTGCAATCTATTTTATATAATAATTCCTTGGATCAGTTTTCCTAAAACATTACTTTGCCCATATCACCTTCCTTTTTCAAAACTGCCAACGGCTCTTAATTGGCACTAGGATGAAAAAAAAATTTTTTTTAAATAAAAGTTTATTGGAGTGACAATGGTTAGTAAAGTCACACAGGTTTCAGGTGTACAATTCTGTACTACATCATCTATATATCACATTGTGTTCACCACCCAGACTCAGTTCTCCTTCCATCACCATATATTTTATCCCTTTTACCCTCATCTACCACACCGTTCCCCGCTTACAATGAAAATTTAAACTAATTAATACTGACATCGGAAATCCTCCTAAACTACATTTCCAGCCCCATCTTCCGTGGTTTCTCTAAGAACCCCGCTCTGGCCCACGAGGTTTACTGACTGTCCCTCATTGCACCTTGTACTTCCTGCCCAACCATTTGTACTCTTTCCGACATAAATCCTGCTTATTTCAGGGAGCCTTCCAAGGCCACTCTAGACCAGTTTCTCAGTGTGGGCACCACTGATGTTTTGGGCTGATAATTCTTTATTGGGAGGGGTTGTCCTGTGTACTGCAGGCTGCTGAGCAGCATACGTGGCCTCTACCCACCAGACACTGGCAGCTCTCCCAGCTGAGACAACTAAAAACGTCTCCAACCGTTGCCCAGTGTCTTAGGGGGCGGTACAAAAATCATCCCGTTGAGAACTGGACAATCCCTCTCAACAAAAAAATTACTGGGCCCCAAATGTTAACAGTGCCAAGACTGATAAACTCTGCTCTACACTCGTGTTTTTTAAACTGCAGATTGTAGCTCATTGGTGAATTGTGAAATCTATTCAATGGGTTGCAAATAACATTTATTTATTTATTTATTTTTTAAATTAAATTTATTGGGGTGACAATTGTTAGTAAATTTACATAGATTTCAGGTGTACAATTCTGTATTACATCATCTATAAATCTCATTGTGTGTTCACCACCCAGAGTCAGTTCTCCTTCCATCACCATATATTTGGCAAATAACATTTAAAAAAAAAAAGAGAAACAATAGGAAATTTCAGATTGCATTGAAAGTAGTAAGGGCAAGTCATTTAATAAAACTTGTTTCAGTTTTATCCAAGTATGTATATATTTTGGATTATGGCCTAAAATGTATTTCTTACCATGAGTCTTGGTCAAAAAGTCTAAAGCCACTGCTTTAGTCTGATCTCAGGTCCCTCTGAGCTCCCATGACTTAGTATTTCTAGCATTCCTCTGGCCACAGTTATATTATTGTTTAAGTTTGTCTAACTCACCTTCTCAAATAACTGTATATGTATGTCTTACTCCCTATACCTGTAAGGATCTTGATGGCAGGGACTGCATTTTCCAGCTTTTGGAATCCTCCACAATTGTATTTTACATAGAATTATGTTTCCAATACACACAGGAGGAGGTTACTTTAATACAGCAATTTAGAAGCTCCCTAGTGTAAGTGTTGAGTCCATACTTGCCTGCAAAGAGATCCTGTGGCTCTTGGTCTTGTTCCTCATGGATCCCATTTTCTTTGGAGCCACTGTTGATGGGAAGGGAAGTAATTCTCTTTGGAGACTGGGGCTTACTCTGAAAACAAAGAGATACTCTTGAATAAAACAGTACCATTAAAAACAAACTTGGAAAGTGACTCTGAATGCATCCCTTGGTCGCTCCCACAGGTGTTTAGGGGAAGAGAGTTCAATAAGCAGCGAGACACTATGAGTGGGTAAGTGCTGCCCCAGTGATCACAGAGCTCAAATAAATGCATACATTTTAGAGTTAATTTCTAACACCATAACCCTGCTGAAATGCCCTGCTCCAAAGCACATGATACCGGTGTGGGTATGTGTACACGCAGATCATTTTCAAAAGAACCTGCCCAAATGCGTTCCTCCTTCTCAGCTGATGACCTTTATTCTTTCAAATGCTGATAGGGCACATTCTAGTGACCGGGATGCCACACTGGAGTCCAGATTGTAAGCTCTGATTCTGGCTTGAACTGTTCACTGAAGCCCAGTTGTATGGGTATTACTGACCCTTCTGACAGGCAAAAGGTAGAACACTTTACATGAAATGCTATTTATAAACATAACTTATCTTTTCATTCTTAACTTACACACACATAATTTTCAACTATACCCGTGTCAGGCTAGCAGAATAAAAACCAGTCCTGCTTAGACTAGTGGGCACATAGTGAAAACAGTCAGTCCATGGCCTTTATCAAAAGCTCAGTGATCAGCTGCAAACAGGGTGGGGAGGACCAGAACAAACAAAGCTGGATTGTGCAGATGGACAGAAAGCTGGGAATCTGGCGTCAGAAGCTATGGTGTGGTGTTGCAGGGTTTTGAAGTCAGACCCCAAGGCCAAATCAGTTAAAGACCTGACTTAAGGAAGCTTTTAGGAAACATATCCCAACAAATCTGAGTGATTTTGTTCCTCAGAAACCAGCATTTTCTGACCCAACAGAACAAGGTGAAATGACAGATCTATCGGGTACTCTGAATATGCCACACAAACAGTTCCATCCAAATATTGGGGCCACCCTCAGGGAAAGAAACTGTTACCAATATTTAGTTTTATATTAGCAAACACTGCTTCTACTGGAACTTTTCTATGCTAATGAAGTTTAATGAGCACTTAGCTGTACACGCTAAAATGTTACACCAATTCTGTTAGTGATTTTTTCTTCTAGCTGCTTCCATAATCTTAAAAAATAACAACAAAATCAATGCAGAGACAGACAATAATAGGGCAAAAACAAAACCCATGTTTCCTTTTGCCTCACACATTGCCAGTCACCGCCCTACATACACACTGCCTCCCTATACACTCTGTGCTCTCGTACAGTATAGGGAGCTCATAACAAGCCATTTGATTTCTTTTCAATTCAGTTTCCAATACCAGTCATCTGTAGATGGAGATATAGGAGAGATTAAAACACAAGCTACATTGAGGACATATATATATATATATATATATATATATATATATATATATGTATAATTTACTAGTAGCTCACTAGAGAGAGACTAAAGCAACAGGAAAGACACAGGTGAGAATTTAGCCATTTTAAAAAAACACCTAGAAGAACCCATTCCTGTGATAAGGAGATGAATAAAGCCAGCTCTGTATTTTTCTGATTTACCATCTAAACTTGCACGTTTTAAGACTTAAGAGCATTTTCTGGCGTAACACTAGAATAGCAGTCTGTCTAACCACGACTAATCAGGAGAGACAGACCCAGATGGAGGGGATACTATAGTGATAACTACAGCACATTACCCGTCTTTCTTCCTCCACCCAACCACCTTCAAGCCCAAACCATAATAAGTTGCTTGACTAGAACTGTGATGAAAACAAAGACTTGTGTTTCCTTAGTAGCTAGGTAACAACTACCTGTGAGAACCGAAACTGTTCCTCAGATGAATTCTCTGGGGCTCCATCCCAAAACCACTCAAGGCTGAGTTCTAAGAAAGTTTAAGATAGACTGATTACTATATTTACTACCCAAATCTTTCCTCTGTAATTCTTTACAAAATTAATCCTCTATGTAGGTAAAACTTTATATTCTGTATTCCCCCTCTACCATCTGAGCATTTGTACATGTCATTAAGAGCTGTACGACAATCCCACCAATGACTTAACTCTCCATAGTCATTTCTCTAAGGATGGACATACCGAGTTTCCAGGTTCTTTATCATCACAAGTATTGATGTGCTATCCATCCCTATATGTAAGTCCACATCTGATTATTTCCTTGGGATAGATTTTTAAGTAGAATGACTGGACATAAAATTTTCAAAGGCTCTGCTAATCTGCCTTTCAGAAAGACCAGCAGTTTACATCCCCCAACCCCCCAGCAATATATGAGCACTGCACTCACAGCAACATTAAGCATTCTCTCTTTAAAAAACATCTTTGCCAGGTTGACTGCTGAAAAGACATTGTTTTCACATGTTTATGGCCATAGGAACACCGCTGTGACTTCTCTTGATGTCTTTGCCCATTTTTCTATGCTAAGTTAGCATTTCTTAGTTAGATGTATGCACTTTTCTTACAAAGGTGTTAACCCTCTCTCTGGTATATAGTACAGTGCCCCTCTCCAACTTTATCTCTGTTCATGTTTTATTTTTTACTTTGTCGACGTAAGAAACATCCAAACTTGTAGGGAATTTTTATAAGAGTTTATTTGAGCCAAAACTGACGACAATATGCTGGGGAACATGATCTCAAATGCTCTGGAGAATAGCAGTCTGCAGTTTCTTTTGGAATTAAGGAGGGAAAGTAAGAGAGATTACAGGAAGGTGGGAGAAAGCAAGGCGGGGAATGGATTACAGGTTAGTCAAGATTCTGTGCTCTCTTGAGGGTGGTCATGCCTTCCAGGGGTCTAACTCTGATATTTCAAAGGTGTGTTAACCTAGATGCACAAGAACAAAGGACAGGGCTGGCTTAAAACACTTCACTAAATTGGTTACAGGTCTGGCGCGTGACTACCAACCAGTACCTGCTCAGTTAGGAATTTATGATTACAGCACCCTTTTTTCCTCCACAACCATACCAAATTTATTTTCGGTTGATTGATTTGGATTGGCATTGGACAAACTAACTTATTTCTTTGGGACTGTTAAAAAACAAAACTCAACCAAGTAAATTTAAAAATCGAATTGGTTTTATCCAACCATTCATGAATCGGGCAGCACCCCACCTCTTAAACAGAAAGGTGCTCTGGGGTACCTGTACAAACCGGCAGGGTTTTAATGGCAGGAGGGTGGGGCAAGGAAGTCATTAGCAAAAGAAAAGAGGATTGTTTCAGGCCAGGCATCTTTTGGGGGAAGGAAGCAACAGTGATTTTATGAAGCAGATTACCCTCACTAGTGCCACTCAGGAAATTTCAGATTGACTGTTTAAAGGTCACATTTCTGGGAGAGGTCGAATTTGAAATTAAGTTTTGGTGTACTGTTGCGAGGGCAAATGACTCCATTTGGGGCCTATTATTTCTTTTTTTAACAGACTGAAGAGTATTGAGCACAGAGATGTCCTTTGAGGCATATTATTCTCAAATTTTAATTAAAATCAGATTCAAAAGAAGCTGAGCAGAGCTATTTTTAAGGATAAGAAGAACTGCCCCCTATTGGTGGTATCCGACATTCATACAGGATGGTTAATAGAAAACAAGTCTTCCATGAGACTATAGAGTCTATAATAAATAATAGTTTACTTATGTGGACAAAAAGAGGGTTCTACAGAAAGTAACCTCACGGGTGATCTAATCATAAATTCCTAACTGGGCAGGTCATGGTGGGTAGTCATGCTCCAAGCATGTAACTTTTTTAGTAAAAGGTTTATCTTTTTATCTTTGCCGTAAGCAAGCTCTGTCCACTGCTTTTGTGCGTCTAGGTTAACACAATTTGAAATAAGCATAACGACCCTCCAGAGCACATAATCCTATGAACCATCTGGTTATCCAATCCCTACCTTGCTTTCTCCCATCTTCAGGTAATCTTCCTGAAGATTCCCCTCCTTAATAATTTCAAATGCATAAAAGAAACTGCAAAACTGTCATTCTCCGGAGCATTTGCAACCTTAATTCCTGGGGTCAGTTTGGCTCAAATAAACTCTTATCAAAAATTCTCCACAGGTTTGGATGTTTCTTATGTCGATACTTGTCATCAAAATAAATACCCACCTGGGCATTATAGCATAACACATTTCATATGCTATGCTTAAAGTTAAAAGGCTAATTTCTAATCAGTATTAAGGTATAATTTATATTAAAAAGCTAATTTTGAATCAACAATCACAATTTTGGGAAGGACTCATTTTGAGGGAAAGGAGGCACACTGATTACACTGAGTGGCAAAATCAATACTAAACATAAACTTTGCTTTATAATTCACATTTAAAAAACCTTTTAATAATAAGTCACAAAACTATACATCATGTGTTTGAAGGGGGCTAAATTTCTAGGCAACAGATAAAATTATATTCCGATGAAAATAGTATGGTTGTAATGTAGCTAATAAGCTAAAGCCCTGCCCTGCCAACTCCCCCGGGCCTCCCACATTTTTTAAAAATAAAGGAAGCATTCTTTCTGTTAGGGATAGGATCCTAGGCTAGGATATCCAACACTTGCTGACTCCCTTTGGCTGTTAATTCTAGCAGGTGGTTCCACTGATAAGCCTGTTTGAAAAAAAGTTGAAGTGCTTCTGTTTATAAGAGCACACAGACAGGCCTAAAGCTAATTCTCAGAGAGGAACTAGAAAGATCCGCCAGCATGAGAGCACTTGTGTTAAGAGCAAACAGGTATTCCTCACCAATTACCAGCCTCAAACCGTGAGGCCTGGGCTGCTAATGCAACTTTCTTAGCTCAGAGAAGGACAGGGGTGGACTTGCTGTCCCCTCAGAGCTGACACAGCCATCCAGCTTGGCAAAGTCTTACTGGGATTCCGGGTAACTTCCCTTTAGGTAACCAGTTGTGATTCTTCCTCCTGCAGCTCAAACTGCTCTTTGCTCCACGCAGAACCCTTGCATTATATTCAACCAACCTCAAGGGGTAGTACAGGCATTTTAGTGCAATCGGTTTCCTTTGTAATCTTGTGTATCTTACACATTCAAAGACATTATTCTGGGAATAGGTCCAGAAGCTTCACTGGACTGCTAACAGATCCACAACACAAAAGAAGATAAAGAACCTCTGAGCTAAGAGGGTAGAAGAACTAATGAAAATGGTAAAAGGGGAGCTGGAAGAGTGGGGAAAATGAGCCCAGAGCTGACCTTTCAGCTAGGTAAGGAAAACCATGAGCAAGCCCATTGGAGATCTCAAAGTGAAAGGGCAAACCACAAAGAATTAAAAGAAAACAAAAAAGGAGAAAAAAAGAAAAAGAAAGAATGGGCACACTATGATCTACCAAAATTCAGCTACCGACATTCTACTGGATTCTCTGGTGAAATTTCCCTACTAACCAACATAAGTTGGAAGGGCCAGAAAACTGCAGAAGGATCAGAGCACTAATGGGTACATTAACTTCTAAACTGAAAAAGCAAACCCAGTTCAAATCTGCTCTGAAAGCAGAACGAAGCCCCAGCTGTCCATCTGACTAAGCAAAAGCCAGAAAAATTGAGCAACAAACAGGCTTTTCCTGGAGATGAGATACTTATGGCTACTTGCTCTAGTAACTGTCCACTACTCATGATTTATTTATGCCCACAGTTACTCAAGAGTGCTGAGAAGCATTAAGGACCAAGGAAGAGAAATCAGAGTGTTCCTTTTCCTCTCTCCCCTCTCAACCAAACAAATCACAAATGGCCAAGTCATCGGAGCTACCTTAACACCTTAGTAAGCAAAGGGGCAGCAACTCCCTACAGAAATCAGAAGTCTCACTTCAACCTTTGCTGCTTCTCTCATACACTCCAAACTTGAATTTTAAATAATTTTTAAGTTGGGTTCCTATTCGTCATCTTTAAGAGTTTTCACTCAGCCCCCTTCTTCCAAAAGGGTCTTTAACTACTTTTGTTAGCTTCTCCTCCGTTATCTTGAAAGCTAGGTTAACTGCTAGTACAATGCTATGATCAAGAAATCAATGAAGCTATGCACTTCAGGCAAATTGAAACTTATTAGAAGTAAAACTTGTCTATAATTTGAGCTGAGCATTAAAATAAATCTTTGGACATAACACCAGTTACTGACTTTTTCACGAACATTTGTATTAGACCCATGTGAAAACAAGTGGAATTTTAACTTCTGATCTTTTCACCAGATCTGACACCTGTGATGATGGCAGCTCCAAAAACAAGTGTTTGAGACAATATACCTACAGAAAGTAGTACACACTAGAGGGACACTCATCCATGACTATTAATATACAAGTAAGTTGTAAATGACTACACCATTAACTAAAGAACCTAAGCAATAAATCTGTTTGGAATTATTGTTATGTAGATCAACTTTCAACTGGTTAAAAATAGAGAAGGGACAGTAACAAGAAACTTACTGAGTATGCAGAACACCTTTGGGAACAGCCATCATGTATTTCGTAGAACAGAGAATTAAGATATGAACCAACTAAATTATTAATCTACTTAGTTTTTAATAAAATTACCAAATTTCTGTCCAGATCTAAAGAAGTTATCCTACACTCACTCAAAAGGAAATGAACTAGTCTTTAAAAAGAGCTCAGATGGGATTGCAAAATGGTGTGACTGCTATGGAAAATAGAATGGAGGTTCTTCAAAAAAATTGAAACTAGAACTACCATATGATTCAGCAATCCCACTTCTGGGTATACATTCAAAAGAATTGGAAGGCAAGGTCTCAGAGGTGATACCTGAATAGTCATGTTCATAGCAGCACTATTTACAAGAGCGAAGAGGTAGAGGCAACCCAAATGTCCACTGAGAGATAAATACACATGTGTTATATAGTATATACAAATGATATTGTTCAGCCTTAAAAAGGAAGGAAATTCTGACCCATGCTACATACAACTTGGATGAACCCTGACGACATTATGCTAAGTGAAATAAGCCAGTCACAAAAAGACAAATACTTCATGATTCCACTTATACAAGGTTATCTAACGTAGTCAAATTCATAGAAACAGAAGGCAGAACGGTGGTTACCAGCAGCTGGAGAGTGGGGAAAAGGGGACTTGACTTGTTTAATGGGTATAGTTTCAGAAATGCAAGATGAAAAAGTTCTGGAGTGTGAATATACTTAACACTACTAAACTGTACAATTAAAAATGGTTACGATAGCAATTTTTTTAAAAAAAGATTTTATTGGGGAAGGGGAGCAGGACTTTATTGGGGAACGGTGTGTACTTCCAGAACTTTTTCCAAGTCAAGTTGTTGTTCTTTCAATCCTAGTTGTGGAGAGCGCAGCTCAGCTCCAGGTCCAGTTGCCTTTGTTAGTTGCAGGGCGCACAGCCCACCATCCCTTGCGGGAGTCGAGGAGTCGAACTGGCAACTTGTGGTTGGGAGTCCACTGGCCCATATGGAAATCGAACCGGCAGCTTTGGCATTAGGAGCACGGAGTTCCAACTGCCGGCGCCACTGGGCCAGCCCTCGATAGCAAATTTTATTGTGTGATTTTTCCACCACAATTTTTTAAAAAAAGCTCATTTGTTCCCCCTCAGGATACATGTTGATCATACTGATCACAGATGAGGGCTGGATTCTAAAAATACCATGCCCTTTCCTGGCTAAATGTTAACACATAACTTCCATTTATGTAGTCTATAAAACACTGTCAATCAGAAGCCAATTGCTATCCAAGACTTTTGAATATCAATAAAAGTTATAGTGTTCTTTAGTCTCAAACACCAGTGGGAACATGTAAATAATTCTTGATTAATCATTATTCTAAATATTCAATATATGACTTTTCAAGTCCCCTGCTATTATTTATTTTCTTTCTTTTTTCTGGCCATTTCTTTAATTAGGGTTTCAATTCAAGAACAAGACCAGTGGGAAATAAATTCTAACTGGTCTGATAATGTCATCAAAAGAAGTCACCGATTTGGCGAAAATCTGAACTGAAGACATCACTTACCTGTTTTCCTCTTTCTTCTCAGCAATGAAAGGCCTCCATAGTTCTCCCCTTTTATTTACACAGCAAATCTAATTGTGATCCTGGCATATTGCTAACAAGAGACAGGTATATAAGGATTCCTGAGGGGTGGCTGCTTAGCTCAGTTGGTTAGAGCGGGGTGCTCTTAACAAGATTGCTGATTCGATCCCCACATGGGCCACTGTGAGCTGTGCCCCCCACAATTAGATTGAAGCTGATGGGTCCTGGAAAAACACACTTTAAAAAAAAAAAAAAAAAGAACTCCCGGGAAGGCAAATAAAGAACTTGCTTCAATTTTCATTCAGGTTTAGAAGTATGCAAATAAGACCGGTGAGATCAAATGAGGTATGAAAGTATGTATGTCATTTTGTAGTCCTTTTAATGCAGTAATTTTAAGAATTAGGAGAGCCGAGAAAGAACGGCTCTAATTTAGTCTCTAGTTTTGTCTTTTTGTTGTTCTTTTTTTTCTTCTTTTTCTTTTGTTTTTTATATATATAATTTTTATTTTATTATTTTTATTTCTTTTTATTTAGTCTCTAGTTTTATTAAGGAAAAAAATCAATGCTATCCCAGAACTGAGAAAGTTTTAACTAAAAAGATACATATCTGGATTTAGGTCTACATCAAAGATTTAGATAATATATTTAGAATTTTAGATCTTTTTCTTTATAGGCTCACAAAGTAAGAGGCAGAAAAATAAGGTCTAAAATATTTTTAAGAATCAGACCTTCCACAAGCTGGTTTTCAGTCTTAAAGCAATGACTTCAGGTTTATTTTAATAATTTGTGTAACTCCAGTCTCTCCTTGTAGATTCTGAGATGCATTATTATCAAGGGCTGCCGTTTCAATTGTAAATCAAATGACTTTTATTACTGTATTAACAAAGTCTCTTGGGCTGTAAAAGAGAGCAGATGGGTGATTAACAGCAGCAGCTGTTACATCAATGTCCAGGAAATTACATGCATACCATAAATGAGCTTTAAATTTTACATGCCTCAGCTCCCCAATTCTTTAGTGCTCCTCTACCTTCAACATGCTACAAAAAAATAATATGAAGATACACTTAAATCAATAAAATGCTACCTAAATCCTGTCTACTTTGATGACTTCTAACTAATCAAATCAATTTTCCCAGTTTGATTTTGATAAATTGTATTAACCAATTTTTTTTAACTTAAAGTTTATTGGGGTGACAATTGATAGTAACATAAATTTCAGGTAGACAATTCTATATTACATCTTCTATAAATCACGTTGTGTGTTCACCACCCACAGTTCTCCTTCCATCACCATATATTTGATCCCCTTTACCCTCATCTACCACCCCTCCTCCCCCCTTACCCTCTGGAAACCACTAACCTATTGTCTGTGTCTAAGAGTTTTTGTTTCTCATTTGCTTGTCTTGTTCTTTTGTTGTTTTGGTTGTATTAACCATTTTTAGGGTTAATTTAAAATTTGTAATCCATTATTAGATTTTGTGGGGTTTTTGATACTTTTAAGTAATTTCAGTTTACAGAACACTCAACTGTTCTAAGTGTTTTATAGGTATGTATTCTAATTCAATCCTTATAAAAATGGTGGAGGTGAATACTATTATTATTATTATTCACATTTTAGAGGTGAGGAAACTGTACAAAGTAATTGAGTACCTTGCCCAAGCATAAGCTAGCAAGTAACGGAGGCTGGATTTAAATCAGACTTCAAAACCCATGCTTTTAATTATTTTATTCTTCATGTTGTTCATTAGGATACAGAACAATGCAATCCCCTACCTTCTCACATTGGCTCACAATTAAAGCATGTAGTGGAATATAAGTTGTATTTAATAACTATTTAACAAGAAATTCACAGCTTAACTAGTGAGGGATCTTGGAGTCTTGGATTCCTGAAGATTAACAGCAAGGTAGGCAGCTCAAAAAATGGCTCACAGGTGGCATTTCAGTTTCCTCAGCAATTCATTTTTTTAAAATCAAAATCTAAAAAATAATTATGCTTTCTATGGTAGAACAAAGTCATTGTAACCTCCTCCTCCTCCCTTTAGCTAGACATTAGGCAAATTATTTTTACAGTATTACAAGAGAAGTATTGATGCATCGGGACAGTAATCTGGTGCAATCAATCAAAGCATAGCCTCTTGAACTGTTTTACTAGTTAACTCTAGAAAAGAACTCCTCACCGTTCCAAGACCCTTTTTTGAAAATAAATCATTATTTGCCCATGTGACCAATCACTTTCATTCCCAGAGTTTCTCTTTTCAGATATTCAGTCTGAATATCTACCATCCCAGCAGTTATCAACAGTAGCTGTTTTCCATGAATATGGGAGAATTACCAAAGTAATAGACTCAAGATTTGTTTTAATGGAATACAGAGACTAAATTAGCAGCAAGAGTTATTTCTCAGAGTAACAGAGACTTCACTAGACAGTTTGAGCTGTTATACTATCATCAGCAAGTGCTTTGTGAGTTGGGATTATGGACTCAATTTCAGAATACAGCACAGGGGAAATTCTAATGATTGCCATAGATATTTCCAAGAATCTTAAACTTTTCCTGACATAAGTGAGACACACGTCCAACTTTTTCAGACACATACTGCATAAAGAATTTAAAGCTGTCTTATTTAATCATATGTGGCTACTATGAACAGAAGCATTATCCAAGACAGAAATAGACACAAATTCACAGACCTACCCTAGCACTGAAGAAGTTTTCAACCTGGAACCAACTGTACCAAGTGGTATTTGTCAATATTCTTACAAAACAACCTCAAACATCTTCACTGGTTCCAGAACTACTGATTACTGATTTCCACATTCCACATACAAAATTTAGTTTTTCCCAAAACCAAACTCATTAGAAACCTGGAAATTACTATGGGAAACACCATTTCCTCCTCATATTTACAGATTCGCTCCAACTAAGATACTTAAGCACTTGAACATATCCCTTTAAAAGCGACAACAAAGCTTTTGGTTTCTGTAGTGCTTTATCTGGCAGGGCGTTTTTTCAGCCGATCTCTGGCAGGATTTTCCTAGAGATCAGAGTCAATCTAACTCTTATGCACTATGATAAGATCCAGAAAGGGCCTTTGGTAATTACCAGTTAGTGTTGAGCTAACGAAAGCATTTGTGGACGGGTCCCTATCCTGGGCCACTTCATATAACAGTATTCATCCTAGGAGCAGTGAGGCAAGAGACTCTGCACCCCAGCCCCTCAACCGGACCTATTAAACCAGCCCCGTGGGAAACGAGCAACAACACAGACCCAGGGGCCGAACGCCGGCCGCGGGGGCTCTTCGCAGTCAGAGATCCAGGCGGAGAAGCCACCACACCCCTCCTTACTGTCCTCCCAGGGGCCAGGAAACCCGGCCCCACGTCTCGGCGTTCATCCAGCGCCCCCAAGCCACGACTACTGTCACCAATGCAAGGTCTCGCCGGGCCCCACTCCGCTCAGCCTTTCTTCCCTTTTGGGGCGATCGCCCGCCCTCTGGCCGCCCCAAAGGGTGCGAACTCACGGCCGCCGCGGTGCCGGTGAAAATATCCTCCCCCTCGGTGTCGCTGTCCCCAGCCTCGGGTTCTGACCCCCCGGCCGCCCCCTCGGAGTCCGGCTCCAGGCCGGGGAAAGGCGGAGGGAATCTTTCCGAAGCGCTACAGCCACCACCACCCGACGCCATCTTCCTCCACCCGCGGCGGAAGCCGCAACAACAACTTTATAAAGAGATAGCGCCACGAGCAAATCGTTACAGCCGGGCGAGGAATGGGATGGCTGCGGCCGACCCCGCGGAACGTGCCGTGCCGGGCAGCAGGGGCGGGGCCTAGGCGCCGGGGGCGGGGCGGGGCCAGCTCGCGGCTTCTGCCCAGCAAATCCGAGCCCTGGATCGCGACGCTGTCTTAACCAAGGGGCAAAGGGGCGAAGGAGGAGGAGCCAGGGAGGCTCAGGTTGGTAAGGCTCTTTGTGCTCTGGCTAGTCCTAAAAGAGATGTCATTTGAGTAAAGGAGTGTGGAAAACTCTACATGCCAAAACCTACCCAGGCCAAGCACAGTGCCCTCATACAAACTCAATAAATATTTTGATTGAGGTCTCTCAACAAATTGCAGTAACGTTTCGCCATTTATTCTTTGGACAACATGTAGTTATTTCATTCAAAAATATATATTGAGCATCGAATGGTGCCTGGCACCCCGCTACGCATCTGAGATATAAAAATAAAGGAGCTCCTGGCCCATTAGGTGCTTGAGGTACAGTCATGTAGAGTGACAACTCAACACGTTCAGTGCTATAATGTGCTGTGTGAGCCCAGTTAAAAGAAATCATCGATTCTATTTGTTGAAGTCGGGAGGCCTCACAAAGGAGGTGAAACCTCAGTGTCCTAAATGTGGTTGCAAGGAACTTAGGATTATCCTCTCAATTGCTGTGGAGTAAGTGAAGTTGAACAGATGGCAGGGAAATTATTAAACGCTGAACAAAATTTTCCTGGGACCTAAATGATTCTTTGCTTGTCTGGCAAGCCTCAAGTATAAATCAGCTAGATAAAACTTTATCTTTAAACAAGAGTTTAAAGATAAATGGGACATGGGATCGTTCTGCAAGATAATCCTGACTTTCTTCTCAATGGAGATAAAACTTGGCCTCAACTTTGACAAAAGAATGAGTTTGTTTTTAGCTGCAAATTCCTCTGCATCAGGAGTTGGCTCCCTCACAGGTCCGTGAGCCCCTGGAGGAGAGGGGCCGTGTCCTATCTTTGTATCTTTGGCGTCTATAGTCTAAGTCTGGCAAATTAAGTACCCAATAAATGTTTGAGAATCGATTGGAGGGATGGATAAAAAAAACCTAACACCATTAACCTTGTTATTGGCATCCATCATGGCCATGAACACTAGAGGACTTAAGGCATTCTTTTTAGGATTGCTGTCTCCAGTATGTCACAGTAGGATTCACCGGACACAGGGAAAACTCTCTCGTTCTAAGTTGTCTTTGAAGACGATTGGCAGAAATATTCAGCCTTTTTACTGGGCGTTGTGCTGTCCTGAGTCCCTATGAGACCAGAAAACGAAAAAGCCCTCCCCCCGCCCCGCCCACCGCCAGCCTAACTATCCTCACTGGGCTACCAAGACCTCCCGTTTTATCTCAACGGAAACTCACTTCCGGCCTGACAAAGAAGTAAGAAAACTGTGTGGAAGCGGCTTGGTGCACGCTCCTCCAGGACTAGAAATCACGATCTCCTTTCCCCTACCTCTTCAAGATTCATCTTTAGCTCATCCAAGGGAGCTGAGGCCATCAGTGGCGGGTAACAAACCGTTAGAGTACCGCCCCCCTCTCCCCCGCGGAAACTACAAGTCCCAGAATACAGCTCCCTGTCGTCGGAAGAAAACCTCCTACATATCCCAGCACGCAATGAGCCTCACGTTCCGCGAGGAATCTTTTTTCTCTAGTCCCGCCGAAACCAAGCAAAGCATGCTGGGACTTGTGGTCCTTGCGGCCTCCTTCCCTAAATCCTCCGCGCTACTGCGTCCGGATCCGCCTATTTTCTGCTCCCCTGGACCTTTAGGTTTGTGTTGGCCCCTATGAAGACCAGGAAGTTGATAAATCGCGAGCCCGGCTGCTGAAAGACGGTGGCTCGGGTGGGACAGTCGCCAGGGATGGCGGAGCGTGAGCATGGAGTGGATGTCGGGGCTGCTGTCCTGGATGCTGAGCAGAGTCGTGTGGCTCTCGGGCCTTTTTGAGCGGGGAGCTGCCCGGCAGCCCCGGATCATGGAAGAGAAAGCGCTGGAAGTTTATGGTAATTAATTTTACCCAGGGCAGTATTTGGCGTTATACGTGGAGGCGGGGGGTAACGAGTGCCTCACCTCCGGGCTGGGAGTAGCCACTCCGGTTTTTGCGGGATCTCGTCGGGAACGTGGGAAGCGTTTTCTCCAGGATCCTAAGTTAGGATCCTAAGTTACGCGGCATTGTGGGTCTTTCCAGGACCCAGGCTCTTCCTTAAGCTGGGTCAAGCCAAGTCTGGAAGTCTTAAACCCTGCTTTTCCCTTGTCTGCCCCACGTTCTAGTGGCACAGCGGGTGTGTAGGATGCTTGTGTAGGAAGCACAGCTGGCCTGGTTGCGCGACTTGAGTGTCTTTCTTTCCTATCCCTGGACACGCGCTCCTCCTGCCGCGGTTGAGGGCACTGCTGTGTGACTGCCAAGTTGAGGACCGGTCCAGGGTCACAACCACTTTCTTCTGCTGCAAAGTTAATAGGCAGAGATCCTGGAGAGAAGACGACGGGATAGACTCCTCGTAGCCGGCCCTGGAACCTAGGGCTTCTTAACAGAGCCGAGCTTGGAGTGCAAAAAAAGAACAGAAACACACACACACACACACACACACTATTCTCTCTTTACCCCCTGGGACCATCTTCATTGTACAGATGAGGAAACAAAAAGTGTAAAATGGTTACACAACTACCTGGAGGTCATGGTGCCAGTAAGGAAACAGCAAATACGGAAGCCCATGTCTTCTGATTCCAAACGTAGTGCACTTTCCACTGCTTCACAATTGCCTGTGACTGTCCTTTTTTGGACTTAATGTAGTACTGTTTTTGAAAACTAAAAAGAATGGATCTAAGTAACGTTCAGAGATTCCTGCTGACTGTGCGTAAGAGATATAACCATAAGATTACAAATATAATACAGGTAAGGATAATAGGCTAGGAGAAGGAAGCCAGGGATGGAAAAGACCTTTGAAGCTTATGTAGTTTACCTCTCTTGCTAGAGGCAGGACGTAGTCAACCCCAGCCAAATGATTGTTATGAGTGGAATGATCTCCACGAAGCACATAGATGCATTCTTTTCCTGTCAGACCTCTGTCTGTAGCATCTAGTGACAGCAGGGCACCGGTGATACAACTTTAGAAGAGAGATGATTCTTGCCTTCAAACTTACATTGAGGAGGACCTCTATGTACAAATACGTAACATTTCTTTATTATAGGCAGTAGAAGCCTGTAGACTTGAAAGGTACAGAAATTCAGAGGAAGGAGAAATAAAAATTCTGATTGAGGGATCTGGAAAGACTTTAGAAGGAATCACTTGAGTTGGGTCTTGTTGAATTAGTAGGATCTGGACAGATAGAGGGTAGAGGGCATACTAAAGAGAAAAGTAGAGCAAAAGTATGGAGGTGAGAAAATAGCATCTTTAGGGAATGGCAATAGGCAGGGCTACAGGTTTGTGGTTAAAAGTGGTATGATCAAAAATTGTTTTAGAAAGCAGGTTGGAATTGGATACTGAAGGTTTAAATATAAATGAAAAATTTAATGTCATTGCAGAGCTATAGAAGAATTTTATTCAGGGGAGTAATGTGAGGAGAGCAACAGCAACATTGCTTTCTTCCTAAAAGCCAAATCTCAAATCACTAGAAGACTAGAGAAGTTTAATAATGGGTGAGATTTTTCTGGGTTAAGTAGCATATAAAGAATATAATGCAGCCTGTATAAATGAGCCTTACAGAGAAAAAGCCTAGGATGAGGGGCAGCAAATTCCTTTTCAAAAACCCGTTTCCCTGAACTCCATGATGACACAGGCTTGTGTAGGAGAAGCTATGTCCTCTTTTTCCTGCCTCTGTTTTCAAGTTGTTTCTAATCAAGCGATAAGCCCAGGAGTTGCTGGACAGAAGGTAAATTTGATTGATTTGTTTTTCCAAGCTGCATTTCTAATTGAAGGGGTGCTATAAATAATAGAACAAAATCTCAGGCTTCAGCACATCAAGCCAACCCGTGTGGACTCCCTCTGCTTCTCTCCTTTCTACTTCACCACTCGTTTCTCTGCCATTCTCCTCCTGCATCTTTTTCTATAACCTCAGTAAGACGAAATCTTTCCTCTCCAAGGCCAACCCAGGTTCCCACATCCTTGGGCTCATTCTTTTCTGCTTAGTTTACCAGCCTCCCCTTCTTAAATTTTCCGCCTCTCTTTCTCTATCTGATCCTTTCCCTTGGGCTATACAACATACCCAGGCTTCCCTTAACCATGTCATTGTAGCTTTTTCTCTCTCTGTCCTTTCTCTCTCTGCCCTGCCCTTCCCTGACAAAGTCCGAGGACTACGTTTTCAGTTCCCACTCCTGCAACCTGGCTTCTGCCTTCACCAAAACTTCTACCAAAACTGCTTTCTTACAGGTGATCTCTTGGGTGACTAGTTAAAGACCTGTTGTAGTTCTTGTCAACCTGAATTTTTCTGCAGCATTTGATGTCGTTAACCACCCCTGTCTTCCCTTCCCTGCTTTTTGTTTTTTCTCCTGATTCCTAAATTAGGTGCTTTCCACAGAGCTATCCTAGGGTCTCTTTCCCTTTACATCTGTGATTTTCACACTGGGCTACACATAAGAATAACCTGAGAAATTTCTTAAAGTCTTAATGCCCAGGCCACACTCACATCAAATCAGAATCTCTGGGTGTAGGGCTCAGATATCAGTTTTTGTTTTAAGGAGTCCTGGTGATTCCATTGTTCAGCCAATGTTGAAAACCAGTGTTCTACTCATTCTTTTTTGTGATGCTCAGGGGTTCAGCCACCACTCTAGCTTTGGTACTCTTAAGCCTAATGCTGCAGTACAAAATCATCACGTATAAAATTGAACCCATTTGTTCCAGCTCCCACTCAAATTTATTCCTGTGTTTTCTGTTTTTTTGTTTTATTCTGTCAGTGTTCTTCCAGACACACTTGGAATCTGAGTCATGTTCCTTTTCTCCCCTTCATTGTCTTCTACACTTAAACAGTTGTCAAATTCTCTTGATTCTGCTTCTGACATTACTTATTCGTCTATCCCCTCCTCTCTGTTACCATTGTCAAAGGCTCAGCTTTTCTTCTTTCTCTCTTTCTCCCTTCCCTCTTTTTTCCTTCCTTCCTTCCTTCTTTCTTCCCTTTCTTCCTTCCTTCTTTCTTCCTTCCTTCCTTCCTTCCTTCATTCCTTCCTTCTCCACTCAATGAAAGGGAAACTGTTGAAGCCCCAGGGCCAAAGGGTTGGGACAGGAGGCGGCCTGTGGGTGGAGCAGGTGGCAGAGAGGCCTATTTGACCTTCTTGGGGCATAGGTTGTTGGTATGGCCACACTTCTTGCGGCAGTTGACAGCATGGGGATGCAGGTGAGAGTAACACTTGTGGCAAATCATCTTGTCACTGTTGTGGTGGAGGGAAGGCTCAATGATACTGCCCCACAGACGAAGCACCAAGTGCAGAGTGGATTCTTGATATTAAAGTCTCAGAGAGTGTGGCCATCCTCCAGCTGTTTGACCTCAAAAAGCAGACGCTGCTGGTCAGGTGGGTTGCCCTCTTTGTCTTGGATTTTAGCGTTGACATTCTCAGTGGTGTCCCTGGGCTCGACCTCGTGTGATGGTCTTGCCCATCAGGGTCTTCACAAACATCTGCATCTCTGCATTTGCTGGGGAAGCTGCTTTGCCGCCTCGTTGAAAAGAAAGCTAGGCCCAGCTTTTTCAGCTGGTATCCCTGCCTCTGCTCTTTAGTCCTGAGTCTACCAGCTGCTGGATGAGTTACCAGATGACAGTGTAATGCTGTCCACGTTACTCCTTTTCCAAAACCTCTTGAGGACATCCCGTTGCCTGCAGCTGACTGTAAAAGACCCTTCCTTGGTGGTCTGCACCAACCCTTATATTCTTCATTTATGCTGGGTTCCAGGCAAACTAAACTTCTAGTTCTTCACTTTCTTTGACCTTAAATGTTAAATATTGAAATGTTACCCGTCCGTAAAGGTTTGATTCAGATTCCACTTCCATAAATCCTGGTATCACGTTCTCCCAAGCTAAAAGTTATATCTTCCTCGTGAGCTTCTATGACACTTTCCCCATTCTTGTATTCTCCCTGCAATGTTGGATCTAAGAAACTGGATATGATCTAGTGATAATCCAAGAGAACAGTTTTCTCAAAAGGAATTTTTTGAGTAGTAACAATTTCTGTCAGAAATCTGGAGATTTGCTACAGTATTTGCTTGAACAAAAAGAAGCACTGGCTATCTGGATTAGGGCTGGCAGAATCATCCGTATTTAGAATTTTCATGTTTTCATATAATACCTTGTCTGTGATTTTTTTTTTAGATTTGATTCGAACTATCCGAGACCCGGAGAAGCCCAATACCTTAGAAGAACTGGAAGTGGTAACGGAAAGTTGTGTGGAGGTTCAGGAGATAAATGAAGAGGACTATTTGGTTATTATCAGGTTCACGCCAACAGTACCTCATTGCTCTTTGGCAACTCTTATTGGTAAAGTTTTATATCTACATATATATTTAATTCTAAATTATTCCAGCTGATACTGGTCCAAAATTACAATTAGTAGCGTGTGTCACACTTTGTGGTTTATAGCATATTTTCATGTACACTTGGCCTGTATTCGTGGGTTCTGCCTTGCGGAGCCAACCAACCAGGGATCAAAAATATATGGGGACAGAAAAGTGACAGTGTTCTGTAGTGTACTGCATAGTTAGGTCTAGGATGGTTGTGTCTGTACTGAACATGCACAGACGTTTTTTCTTGTCATTATTCCCTAAACAATACCGTATAACAACTGTTTACAGCATAGCATTTACATTGTGTTAGGCATTGTAAGTCCTCTAGAAATGGTTTCAGTTAAACGGGAGGATGTGCGTAGGTTATATGCAGAAACCATGCTATCTGATGTAAGGGACTTGAGCATCCACGGGGGGCCTGGAACCAACTCCCTGCGGATACACAGGGACGACTGCATTCATCTTCTGTAGTCCTCACAAGTAGCCTAGGAGAGGGTTAGTATTATCTTCACTTTACAGATAAGGAACCTGAGGCTCAGAGAGTTTAAGCCCAGAATTGAATCGCCAGGAAATGGTGAAGCTGAGGCTCAAACCCAGGTCTCCTGACCCCAAATGTGTTTCTCCCTCAGTTACATCATGCTGCTTCTCTTAGGTGGACATGCCTACAATTAGTGGAGAGTGGGTGTGGGCCGTCTTCTCAGTTCTGGGGATTGGAATGGCTGCTGGCAGACTAGCACTATTGCCATCACCATCTTCTCTTTTTAGCGGTTCTGTTGACATCTGTGTAGTATGGGCACAAGTCCTGGTGGGAGGGTATTTTTTGAGGTAGTTTTCTATTTGAGGGGCTGCATTCCCAGTATTTTGGATTAGTTAGCAGTAGGATATACAATAGACGTCTATAGGTATATATCTGTTATATACTTTGTTATAAAGAAGATAAAGGAAGTTTATTTTAAATCAAATGTTTATCAGTAGGAGATTGATTAAATATCAGTGATGGTGTATGTTAGCCATGGAATACTATGCAACTATAAAAAAGAATGGAGAAGCTCTCCATGTACTAATACGGAAAGAGCTCTTTAACAAACTGTTAGGAAATAAAAGCAAGTATAATAGTGCTACATTTATGTAAAATTAAGCAAAAATATACATTTGTATTTGATTGCATATGCATAAAGAACACCTGAAGAATGAGCAGCAGTGATGGGGGATGAGTGGGAGTAGCGGTGGGAACTGGTGAGATGGAGGCCAGGGTAGGAGGCAGACTTTACTGTATATCTTTTTAAGGTTTTTGTTTGTTTGTTTGTTTGTTTTAAGATTTTACTGGGGAAGGAAAATAGGACTTTATTGGGGAACAGTATGTACTTTCAGGATTTTTTTTCCAAGTCAAGTTGTTGTCCTTTCAATCTTAGTTGTGGAGGGTGCCGTTCAGCTTCAAGTTGTTGTCCTTTCAGTCTTAGTTGTGGAGGGCGCAGCTCAGCTCCAGGTCCAGTTGCCATTGCTAGTTGCAGGGGGTGCAGCCCACCATCCCTTACGGGAGTTGAACCAGCAACCTTGTTGTTGAGAGGATGCGCTCCAACCGAGCCATCTGGGAGCTTAGCAGCAGCTCAGCTCAAGGTGCCGTGTTCAGTCTTAGTTGCAGGGGACGGAGCCCACCATCCCTTGCAGGACTCGAATTGAACTGGCAACCTTGTGGTTGACTGCCCACTGGCCCATGTGGGAATCGAACCGACAGCCTTCGGAGTTAGGAGCACAGAGCTCCAACCACCTGAGCCACCGGGCCGGCCCTCTTTTTAAGTTTTTGAACCACGGGAATATATTCCCTATTTTAAAATAGGCAAGTTTATAAAAAGGATTGAAAAGGCAAATATATTATTGCTCTCACTGTTGTTGTGATTTCTGTCTTTCTCTTCTCACTTGTTCACCTGGCATCCCTCTTTTAGTGGTTCCCAGCATATGGGCCACGTCTCGAGGGTCCATTAATCCATAGATACTACTGTAGTTATTAAAATTGCAATGCTAGACAAAGCATTGTTGAATTCATATTTATTTTTTGTCATTGAACAATTTATGAATTAGCAGATGTCAAAAATACTGCTACTATCCTAATGTAAAGGAGGTGTCTTAACATATTTTGATCTATAAGAATACTTAAATAGACGGTCCATTACCCTTCTCTAAGAGCCTATAGCAAATTGATTTTTCTTTTTTTTTATTGTTAATAAATAATTGGACGTTTATTGTTAAGAGGTAGCATATTGAGTACTGTATTACAAATTGATTTTTCAAAAACGTAAAATTTATTTTGTATTTTTTCAATTATAAAAGTAACATGTTTGTTGGCAAGAATTTTGAAATGCCACAAAAGCATAAAGTAGAAAATAAAAATCAGCTGCTGTAATAAAAGATTGTGTGCTCTGGGCTAAAATTCCAGCTATGTCAGCCTGCCATTTTGTGGTCTTGGGCATGTTACTTAATCTTTCTGAGCCTCAGTTTCCTTATCTGTAAAATAGAGATAGTAGGGTATCTACAAAATTGTAAGGGTTAAGTAATAGAAAGCATGAAATAGAGGAAGAATGTTTTTTATTTCTCATTAAATATTCTTCAATTATATGGTCATGTAGATTATGTGCTAATCACATCGATATAGCATATTTTTATAACCATTTAGATTACCTCTGGCCTTTCACAATTATAAATAATACTGTGATAAACAACTTTGTCTCTAATTTTTGCCTCAGGATAAATTCCTATAAGTGGAATTATTAGATCATATGGTATAAATATTTTTAGCCTTTAGGTGGGTACATATTAGCAAATCCTTAATAAAAAGTTTTTACTCTTTGACCCAGGAATTAAGGAAATAATCCCATAGAAGAAAATAGTAGCATGTACAAAACATTTACGGTAAATATATAGTAATGAAACCTGGAAGAAACTATAGTATCCATCAATAAGGAAATGACACCAATATGACGGGATTCCATAATTCTATTGAAAATGATGAATTTAATCAAGGAATCAAAGTATCTGTGTGAGAAATGTATGAAAATGCTTGAATGATAAATTGAATTTACATATTATGATTGCAGTTATTGAAAAACTTGATGTGGACAGAGATTGAGAGAGCACATGAAATACAAATAAATGCATGTAATGGTGCCAGAATTAGGTTGTTGTTGATGTTTCAGATCTGTATACTTGAACAAAGTTTTGTCACTCTTTTTTTGGCTCTTTTGATACGGGTTTCAGTTAAGACCCTTGGCTTTTTACATGGGAGTATAGTAGTGTACCGTAGTAATTGTGTTCAATCAACACGATTGGAAAAGTCAAAGAGGAGAGCCCACTTTCTGGCCGATGTATTAGAAGGCATCTCTTATGAGCAAGTAGACCTAAGCAAGGAAAGGCACCTGAGTAATAGTGCCACCCTGACTGCTTAGGTTGTCACCTACTCAGAGTTACCCTGGTGAATAATTACAAAGACAGGGAAGTCTCAAAGGGGATGAGTGGGCAAGGCAGAGAAATCAGCTGATAGTCATCTGTGTTGACTTAGTTCAGACAAGAATGGCTGAAGGCCGGTGTGGTCCAACGTGAAGGGCATAGGATTTGGAATGATAAGTTCTAGATTCAGCTCCCAGCTCTGCTACTTGTTAGCTATGTGTTATTGACCAAATCACTTATCTTGGTTCCTGGCTGTAAAATGAAAATGATAAAATAGCAATAGCTGATTTTTACTGGATACTTATTGTATGCCAAGTACTGTTTTGAGTACATTGTATAGTAATTTATTTATTCCTCATAACAGCCTTATATATAGTGGTACTATTATAATACTTGTTTTTACTCTTTGATCCAGGAATTAAGGAAATAATTCCATAGAAGAAAATAGAAGCATGTACAAAACATTTGTGGTAAATTTACAGTAATGAAACCTGGAAGAAACTATAGTATTTATTAATAAGGAAATGGCATCAGTATGACGAGATTTCATACTTCTATTGAAAATTACTAATTTTAATTAAGGAATCAAAGTATCTGTGATAGGAAACTAAAGCCCAGAAAGATTAAGTAATTTGCCCAGGGTCACACAGCTAGTGTGCAGTGGAGCCACTTTTGAACCCAAAGTATCTCAATTATGCTACACTGCTTCTCTTTAGGATGCTTAAGAAAGTGCTTCGTGAATTGTAAGAGTTACTATTTACTTAATGGATAAAACACCTACCAACAATGACTAGGACACCTGAGGATACTCAGATGGTACACAAGCAACAAATTAAGGAAACAACGTGAGGGCAGAGGGGAGAGAAGAACTCTCTAGGCATTAAGGCAGATCCTCTAAAGGAAGACCCTCTGAAAGAAATTACATATTTTCTTTAGCGTTCCCTAATATGTATTATGGAATTACTGTGTTCTAGACTCTTAAGTCAGACCCAGTCTCGTTGTAGCTTATCTAATCCTTTTTCCTATTCTGGAATTTTTCAAACGATTCTGTTAGAAAACCTGACGGTACTTAGAAGACCAAAAGAAAATTAATTTCATACCTCCCGTAAAGATAGGTAGTCTAATAATTATATTTTGCTGTTTTGGGATGGTTTGGGGTTTTGTTATTATTATTTATTTTTAATCAAACCAAAATACTAAGAAAATGTTCCTTATAACAAGTCCTTAAGTATTAGTTGGGAAAGGAAACAAATTGCTCTAAATCAAAGCCTGCAAAGCCAAAACTCATTATTGAAACACTTTCTCTTCATAATAAGAGCAGTTTGATTTATTTTCTGCATCTAGGGTGTAGATTTCGTTTAAATTTTGTTCCTTATTTTGAGGTGGGGGAGAAGTGGAACATTGGTGTGGTGGGTCTGTTCCAAGCCCAGTTCTAATGTCTCTTACAAGTCTCAACTAGAAAAAAAGTTACTGAACTGTGACCTGGCATTGCAGTGATAAATTGAACTTCAGAAGAGCTTGTTTTAGGGAGGTAACTTTGTGCTTTGCAGTTATAGACGATTCCAACTTTGAGAAGTTTCTTGTGGTCCTTTTGAAGTGACTCTTACTTGGTTTTAAATTTTTGCATGGCCTGTTGTGGACATTCAGTAAAGTTTAATGAGTGAATTAACCTTTGTTGAAGGCAAATTCATGTAGTAGAAAGGACCTGGCGTTGCAGTGGTCTTGTGTTCCATTCCCTACTCTGCCACTTTACAAGCTCAGTGACCTTGGGCAAGTTACATTATGACTTTGTTTCATAATTTGTAGAGTGGGGTTGATAATACCTAGCTCACTGGGTTGTCATGAGGAATATGTAAGACTCTAGCTATATTAAAGTTGCAGGTATGGTGTGAGGCCCAAAGGAGACATGCCATGGATTGAGCCAAAGCTGTTTTCAGCTTCTGTACTGTATAGAGATGCCTAGACACAGCTGTATGCTTTTTCAAGAACCAATAAGAAGGAATACTTCAGGCTTTTTTTTTCTTCCATAGGACTGTGCTTAAGAGTGAAACTGCAGCGGTGTTTACCATTTAAACATAAGGTAAGGAAGATGTTCTTTGTTGTTTTATAACAGCTTTATTGAGATGTAATTCACATATCACATTCATACAATTCACCTATTTAAAGTACACAATTTAATGATTTTAAGTATAGTCACCAAATTGTGCAAAATCACTACTATTAATTTTGGAACATTTTTATCATCCCAATAAGAAACCCCATATGGATAGCAGTCATTCCCCATCTCTCCCAAACCCTCCCCCATTCCTAGGCAACCACTGATCTACTCTTTGTCTTTATAGATTTGCCTAATCTGGATGTTTTACTTATTTATTTTATGTTTTAGAATTAGTTTTAGGTGTACAAAACAACACAGTGATTAGACATTTACACCCCTCACAGTGATAACCCCAACAAGTCTACTATTACCCGTCTGACCCCATACATAGCTATTACAATACCATTGATTACATTCCTTATGCTGTATTTTACATCGTGACTATATATATATATTTAATTATAGTTGACATTAGTATTATTTTATATTAGTTTCAGGTGTACAGCACAATGGTTTGGCATTTATATAATTTATGAAGTGATCCCCCCGTAAGTCTTAATACCCATCTGACACCATACGTAGTTTTTACATTGTTGGCTACATTCCCGATACTATATTTCACATCCCTGTGACTATTTTATGGCTTACCAATTTGTACTTCCTAATGGACATTTCATTTAAATGGAATTGTACAATTTGTGGTCTTTCACGACTGATTCTCTTAGAATAACATTTTCAGAATTTATCCTTGTTGTAACATATATCAGTATTTCATTCCTTTCCATTCTGTGGGTATACCATATTTTATTTATACATTTATCAGTTGATAGACATTTGGGTTATTTCCACTTCTTATCTGTTACGAAAAATGCTGCTATGAACATTTGTGTACAAATTTTTGTGTGGGCACGAGTTTTTATTTCTCTTCCACCTAGCAGTAAAATTGCTGGATCGAATGGTAACTATATTTAATCTTTTGAGGAGCTCCTAGACTGTTTTCCACAGCTGTTCCACCATTTTACATTCCCACCAGCAGTGTACGAGTTCTGATTTCTCCACATCCTCGCCAACACTTATTATTGTCTATCTTTTTCATTATAGCCATCCTAATGGGTTTGAAGTGATATCTCATTGTGGTTTTGATTTGCATTTCCCTGATGGCTAATAATGTTGAGCATTTTTCATGTGCAAAGTCTTAAAACCAAGTAAGAGTCACCTAAAAAGGGCCATAAGAAACCTGTCAAATTAGCATTTTTATGCCTTCAAGGTACCAAACCAACTGTTTGGTTACCCTGAGGCATAGTTCTTATAGGAATAACAGGGTAAATGCTTAACTCTTCCCCTTTATTTACCATTTTTCAGAATTATGAGTCATGCATAATTTTAAACCAAAGTAAATGAATATGGAGTGATTTTATACCTGTTACTTTGTTGTCTAGAGAAAGAGTTAGAGCTGTGCCACTAGGGGAATTGATACGGTGTTTTGTCTTTTAAAAAAGACAGAAGTAGATGATCTCTAAGGTCTCTTTTAACCATAATAGGCTATGATTTTTCCTCTCATGAAGAACATTTATCTCAGTAGTGAAATAAGTATATAAGAATTAGTTCATATGCTCCAATGTTCTCTGGAAAGTAAACATTTCTTTATTATATAGCATGATTTATTTACCACAGGATTTGCAAAGGTTTGTAGGTTTGTCTCAAAAGCTCTGTTCTTCGAGGGTAGCTAATCTGAGGGAGCATGTGCTACAGGACCAAGGGGCTAGCTTAACCAATGTTACACCTGAGCATAAATTTATCAAGATAAACGTGGATGAGAAAAGGAGGATACTGAAAACTATACTGTGATCCCACTTTTGTAAAACAGGCATCCAGTCTAGGGGTGTGTGTGTGTATGTGAAATCTGTGTTAGATTATGGGAGTATAGAGAAAAATATGGAAGAAACTACACTACATTATTTATGTAGCTTTCTTGCGGCGTGGAGCAGGGAAGAAGTTTAGATACTGATTTAGGAGGAAGCAATAGAGTACAGGGGAGAGATATGCATGAGTAAAATGTATGAGATCGCATTTCTGTAAAATTGTATTAGTTTGTAGTCATAAAAGAATAATGGAATACCCTCTATAGAAGTTTCCCAGGTGACCACAATTAAAAATCGTACTCATTTCAGCACTTGTTTTAGAGAAGACTCTAAGGGATTTGTCCCGAAGTCTTTCATGGTACAAGCAGGATCTTTGGGCTTTCATCTGTGCACCCCTGAGTCCATGGTACATTTCCACCCACTCATCATCATAGAATACTCTAAATGTTTCGCTTTTAATATTTTTTCATTCTAGTTGGAAATCTACATTTCTGAAGGAACCCACTCAACAGAGGAAGACAGTAAGTGAATTATGAACTTTTATTTAAAAACAACTTCAGATGGCACTTGGAGACCAGGTTATTCTGCCAGCCAAATAGCTACTGGATCATTTGCAAAAAAGTGCAAAATCAGTTATTAACTCTTCCTTGAGGTGGGGAAACCTAGGCATTTCAAGGAAGTATTTTTTCAGTAGGATTCGAGGTGAATTAGAGTTAGACCTTGTGGATATTGACTGACTAGGTCAGTGGCTACACATCGATAAAGAATATCCAGCTCTAAGAACTTTGATTTATAAGCTCTAACGAGGACTCAGTTCTTTTCCTTGGTGGTGGAACAGAGAACTGTGTACTTGAAATTGAAATTGAAGATCTAGCAAGTAAAGCTTTAGGGAATCTTGGGGTAGGTGTTGTCTTTGTGAATTAATGTATTAAAATAGGAGTGGGAAACCTTTTTTATACAGAGGCTCTCTGGCCTACAGAGAGAAGTCAATTGGAAGCCACTTAAAACTAGCAGAGAGGTGGAGTTTGGGAAAGCAAAAGACAAAATGTTCCCATAACCTATGTGTTACATTAAAAACAGAATAGCATTTTATTTACAAATGATAGAGTGCAAATAATGAGAAATACATTCAAAGTGCATGTTGTACTTAGCTTTCATTGCTAGCTAATTGAAAACTTGGAAAAAGTCAGCAGATGAGGGGAAGAAAGGGACAGTAATAGAGTCAGAGTAACAATAAGACAGACACACAGAGGAAGACAGTGACTCAGAAAAACACACGAAGGAAGAGGTGCAGGAAAACACGAACATAGAAAAGAGCTGCAGAGAGCGAAGCCCATTGCTTTCAGAGGAACAGCCCATCCAGAACACTTTTTAGATATTGTCATGTAACCTACCAAAACCATGTCCTCTTTTGACAATTCCCAATATGTAGATTATTTTACTCCTCATGGGTTAAATTTATTCAAATCCCGTAAACTCATGACTTCTACCACTTAATTTAAAGAATATAAGAGTTCAGGTACCCTAAATCCACTCTTGTTATATTTTTGAAACTCCTCTTAATTATAGGATTTTATAACACCATAGTATTAATATTAAGCCTTATTCTGGATTTTTCATTTACTAAGTATTTATTGAGTGCTTTTTTTATGTAGGCAATTTGACCTTTGAGATACAGCCTTGCCGTTGTGGAGCCTACATCATAGTAGGAAGAAACAAAGAATTAAAATTGTTTATGTGGGAATATATATGTTTTCTACATGTGACATTTTAGCAGGATCCCAGAAAAGTTAGCCCACATTAAAAACATGAACATCTCTCTTTTGAACTTTTCCATCAGGAGTGCTTTTAGCAAATTATAGGCAACAGATATGGGCCAGTACCTTCATTATGTGAAGATCCATGCAAACTGGTTTTAAAAAAAAAAAGACTCAGCAGATTAATAGAAAGAGACGTGAACAGAAAATTCACACAACAAGAACTAATAAATAAACATGGGAAAATGTTATCTGACTGTGAATAAATTGCAAATTACAACAATAATTGGAGCCATTTTTCACTTCCTCTTTTATGTGTGTGTACGTGTATTTGTTTCTATTTAATACCGGGTATTTTTGGCAAACCGATAGCTCATGTATTGCTGTTGAGAATATAAATTGGTAAAAAATATTAAGAAGTAATTCAATGATATGAATCAAACCATAAAGATATTTATATCCTCTGATCTAATAATCCCACTTTTAAGAATGTTTCCAAAAAAGGAGGCTATATGTTTAAAGGTACTCACTGTGGCATAGCCTTCATAATTAATTTAGAACACTTATAATTTTTGCTGTGTTAAATAACCCTACTGTTTAAAAAATAGGCTTAAGGGGGGAAAAGAACAGTTTTCAAAATTGTGTTTACTCTGAACTCTGAACATAACTATATGGAAATATGTATATGGCCAGACTGAAAAGAAAGAAATGAAAATAGTTGTGGTAAAGTAGTAGAATTATAGGGAATATTTTTCTCTTTATGTCTCTCTTCCAGAACTTACGAATAATTAGCCAAAACTAGCTTTAAGTTCTCAAGGAGTTAAATTTTCTGTTTTAGCAGGCTAATAAAATAGTGTCTGTTGTCATATACTGATGCAGTTTTTTCTGCTAACTTTTTTCTGTGTGTTTTGCAGTCAACAAGCAGATAAATGACAAAGAGCGAGTGGCAGCTGCAATGGAGAACCCCAACTTACGGGAAATTGTGGAACAGTGTGTCCTTGAACCTGACTAATAGCTGTTTTAAGAGCCACTGAACTATAATTATTTGATGTAGTTGTTTAAGCTCTTTATAAAATATGAAAGACTCATGTTTAATACATAGGGGATTTGTACCTCAAAGCATTTTTTTAAAGGATGATTTCCAAGCAAGATTTAAAATTATAAGGTAGTACCTAGAATGTTCAGTGTATAACATCCTCAGGATTTATAACACTTAAATGATCAGACAAGAAAATATTTTCTAGTTGTTACGTGTAATATGAATTGCTATTTTTCTGATGCCCATTCTGATACAACTACTTTTCATGTCAAATATTTACCAGGCCCAAATGTATTCAATTTAAATCATTACTCTGTAAAATAAATAAAACAGAGATGATTCTTATAATGACACACCTTAGAATGTTTCTTATTGAATTGTAAATTTCAGTGTCAATGTCAACTCTGAAATATATTTCTAAAACTTTATTTTCTGATTAGTTAGAATTAGAGATCTGAGAACCAAAAAGAACCCTTAAGGTTAGCCCTAGGCCCTGCCTTCCTTCAAGGAGAGTCCTGGACCCATTTATAGATAAGGAATTGATGTACAGAGGGCCAGATGATATGTATAATTTTGAAGATCAAGAAGTCCCCAAAGATGTTTTGATTAAAACAATCTAAATGGTCTCTTTATGTGTACTTTGTTCAGTTTGTTTGATCATTTGAAGTGTAACAGGGTGTGGTAGGCAGCCTCCCCGATGACCCTTGATAATCCTCAATTCGTGCCATTACATAGTTTTCTTCCATATTGAGTTTGAGCTGGTTGGTATGACTATTAAAGAATCAGAGGTGACAGTGTGTGACTTCTGAGGCTAGATCGTAAAAGGTGTTGCTGCTTTCACCTTGATCTATTGGATTGCTCATTCTGTGGAAATCCAGCTGCCATGTCATGAGAACACTGGAGCACCTCTGTGGAGAATTCCACATGGAGAAGAATTGAGGCCTTCCACCAACAACCAGCACCAACTTATAAACTGTGAGTGAACCATTTTGGAACCATGTTGGAAGTGAACCAGGTTGGAACCATGTTCGAAGCAATCTTCTATCTTGGACTGGAATCTCACGAGACCCTGAGCCAGAATTACCTAGCTAAGCCACTCTTGAATTTCTGACCCAGAGAAGCTGTGACCAATAATAAAAGTTTATTGTTTACACCACTAGGTTTTGGGGTAGTTTGTTAACGCAGCAATAAGTAACTAATATACAGGTTATAAAAATGGAACTCTTCTGCCTCAAATTTTATTAAGGATACAAAGGGGGAAACAGGAAATCTTGTTTTATAGCTCTTGAATTCCTTTACTACTTAAAGAATATAAGTTTTGAGAGAACAGAGGATTTGATAAGATTGATGAAGAGATTTCTTTGGATAAAGCTATTGCTGTGCTGAGTTTTCGCATCCCCTTTTGGCAGAAGGGTAGGGAAGTGACACCTTCACCAATGTCTGCTGAGGGGAATTTCAAGGGGACAACTCAAGAGAGTTTGGAAATGTGTTCTCTGCAGTTGGAAGACCCAGAAAACTGGTGCCTGACCCAGGCCTGAGAAAGACAGCAGGAGTGGGCTAGCGAAGGCTGTTATCTGACTCCTGCCTAAGAAATCTAGAGGGCAAAAGAAAGGCAAAGCTAGCTGCGTCCTTGTGGCAAGAGATGCATGAATTTTTCTCACGGACCGTACTGTGGGGTTTGTTGACTTTGTCCAACAGACCATCAGCAAAGCCAAAGACACCTCAGCAGAAAGGCCTAGACATGAACTGCCTGGTGCCCGAGGACTGAGGAGAGGACAGCAAGTGAGCAGACCGGATGGAGAGGCATCTAACGGGCAAGGGGCACAGTGGGAACCTCTGGTTAGCTCATGAAACTGTCAACCCAAGAAAAAGCCAGCTTTAACACCAGGCAGGCCCAGAGCACAGGGCCAACCAGGTAAGTAAGAACTGCTCTGTCTCCAGAGCTTCTCCCTCAGCTTCTGAGGCCGTAGTAGAAAAGCTAGCAAGTGGGTGAGTTGAGGAAAGGAGAGAGCAAAGGACTCCATCCCATTGCTCAGCTATAGGTTTTAGGCCTAAAGCAAGCTCAAATTAGCATAAGATTTAATGCCAAGTTTGTAGTGTTGGCTAATAGATGTGACTAGATACTTTGACTTGATGAGGTTACATAATTAAAAGTGACAGGAAGACTAACAGAAATCATGTCTTTACCAATGGACAGAGGAAGATCATATCTCTATAACAAAGTTTCAAATGATAGTGGGGGACAAAAATAAAACTACGAGGTGTGATAAAAAACTTTGGTGAATGTTTAAATAAAAACTTACAGTAAAAGACACGTTGCCATTAATCCTCCTCAAAATACTCCCCTTTACTTTGAACACACTTATCCCATTGTTCTTGCCACTTTCTAAGGCAGTTCTGGAAGTCCTCTTTTGCGAGTATCTTTAGTTGCGTTGTCGTGGCTGCCTCTGTCCTGAATCATTTTGACTATGGGGAAGAGCCAGAAATCACACGGTGCCACATCCAGTGAATAAGGTGGATGAGGACACAGTAATGGTTTTATGTGACAGAAATTGCTGTACCAGAAGCAATGTGTGACATGGAGCATTGTCATGATGGAGGATAAAACTGCCCATTTCTCAGGCCATTTTCTACAAATATGAATAACATCAAAGTCATGTTAATTGTATTTCTTGACCTCGATGGAACTGTGCGAGCTGAGTTTGTACCCAGGAAAGGTGAACTCTGAATATTATAAGGGCTTATTGGAGTTTAAGAAAAGATGTATCAAATATTTGGTGATGGAAGGAGAACTGACTCTGGGTGGTGAACACAGTGGGATTTATAGATGATACAATACAGAATTGTACACCTGAAATCTGTGTAATTTCACTAACAATTGTCACCCCAATAAATTAAAAAAAAACACAAAACGATGTACATAGAAAATGGCCTCAAAAAGGGGCAAACGGTTTCATCCTCCATGTCACACATTGCTTCTGGTACAGCAGTTTCTGTCAAATAAAACCATTACTGTGTCCTCATCCACCTTATTCACTGGATCTGGCACCGGGTGATTTCTGGCTCTGCCCCATAGTCAAAATGATTCAGGACAGAGGCAGCCACGACAACGCAACTAAAGACACTCACGAAAGAGGACTTCCAGAACTGCTTTAGAAAGTGGCAAGAACAATGGGATAAGTGTGTTTAAAGTGAAGGGGAGTATTTTGAGGAGGACTAATGACAATGTGTCTTTTACTGTAATAAATTTTTTTTAATTTAAGCATTCACCGTATTTGTTTGATCACACCTTGTAATTCTTATACCACATACTGGTTATAAAAATCCTGTTAAGACAAAGAGTGAAAGGACAACTTGAAGCCGAACGGCACCCTCCACATCTAAGATTTAAAGGACAACAACTTGACTTGGAAAAAAAAAAAAAAAAGCCTGGAAGTACACACTGTTCCCCAATAAAGTCCTGTTCCCCTTCCCCAATAAAAATATTTAAAAAAAAAAAATCCTGTTAAGCCATCTTGACTTCTGCTACGGCTCTGCACTGTGGGAATGTCTCAGCACAGCTTTATCCCCGTCTTCTCCCTCTCTGGAGATGATTAAAAATTCTGCTATCAAACCACAGACGTTGTGGCATTGGAGCACTAGCTTTGGGGAAATGTCACTATTGATTCCTGATCTTCTGCTTTAAAAGTTCCATGTTTCCCCGAAAATAAGACCTAGCCAGACAATCAGCTCTAATGCTTCTTTTGGAGCAAAAATTAATATAAGACCGGTATTATATTTTATATTTTATATTACATTATATGTTATATTTATTATATTAAAGACCCAGTTTTATATTACAGTAAAATAAGACTGGGTCTTAAATTAATTTTTGCTCCAAAAGATACATTAGAGCTGATCATCCGGTTAAGTCTTATTTTTGGGGAAACAGGGTTCTCATTGACTCCTCTCTTTCCTCCAGATCTTAAAACTCTGTCACCTACCATACATAAATAGACCCAGAAGTAATGAGATGTTGCTGATCTTTACTTACCACGTAAGCACTTCTTTCTACATTACAAACCCACCCAGCAAGGTCCTTAGCGCCCACACTGAGTTTCTTACTTTACAGCTGTCTGCAATGCAGGGCCAGGGCAAGAGCTAGTGTACCTGGTGTACGCACTGTTCCATATTCTCCCACCCCGTGCACACGTGCAAACACACATGCTTTTTGACCAGCTGCCCTCTAAGATATGAATGAAGGCATTATCTGAGGGGGCACTGGGGTTCATAGCCCAAGGTCAAATTCACACTAATCCTCAAGTTCTGACCATTTCTCATCACTGGAGCCCTGATGGTCTGGGATACCCAGGAAGCTATATATAGGACTTATATATAGGATATATATGTAAAGAGCAGGGCTGTCTTTACATCCGCTTCTCATGAAACCCTGATACTTGAGACTCTCATTACCAGTTTCAGGTAGCCAGAGTATTGAAATCAGAAATCCCTAGTGGATGCTTTCTCCAAGTCATATATTTACTCATTGGTGTGCTCATCAACAGATATTCAGTGAGCACCTTTCAAGTATCAGGCATTATCTTAGGGGCTGAGGATACAAAGATGGATCAGCCACTGTCTTCCTGGAGTTCGTACTTACGGGGTCTCTGTTTTCAGCCCCTCTCTTGCTGCAGGCAGTGAGTGATGCAGGCTCAGTCTCATCTAGTGCCTGAACTTGTCCTGGCCAGGTAAACATGGAAGCTAGACAGCCAGGACCAAAGACAAAACCATACCCGAGGGACTGTCCAGTGAGGAGACCACTGATGTGCAACCTGAAACAGGTCTCAGCTGCACGTGCCCCCATCCTGCTGGCCCTGCTGCACTTGGAAGTTAGATGTAATGCCGCGGTCTCCACTGCTGCCACAATGATCTCAATCCCTACTGCTTTGTGTGACTCACTCCAGCCTCAAAGTCCTAGGTGGGTCTCTAATGGGCTGATCCCAGGTAACATCTCCATGTCCTGGCTACCAGGGAGAAGGGACAAAGAACGTGGCCTTCTATATGGGGAGGCCGACTCTCCCAGCAAGACTCAAGTGGTGGGAATTCCTCACATGCAGTAAGAGGGTTCCAATGACTAATGTGCACTATATTAATAATATATTTAAATGAATGTTGTGGGGACAGAGTCCCGGAGAGCAGCTTCCAGGCTCTCAGCCTCGCGTGTGGAGGTGCTGGCTGGGATAGCGAATGACGATCAACTGTGATTGGTTGGCCATCAGCTGTAACCGGTTAGCCAATTGGCTACTGATGTAACTGGGACTGCGTTGATTGGTTGGTTGGTTGGTAGGCAGAGAAGTGAATGGCGGACTGTGGATCATGTGGCTACTACTGCCTGTGTCTCCCGGCTGCCAGAGAGAATATAGTGGTGTGACTCCCCTATCTATCGCTGCATGGGAGGTCCTTTTTGGCCTCACCATGTCCTGCGTTCTTATGTGGGGGGTAAGACCAGAGGCCCCGCAGGCCGCCCTGCACGACAATGTGTACTTTATGAATCATGATAGCATCTACGTACAAGTGAAAACTAGAGGTATACAAGATGTATTATCTACTCCCATCTAGTCAGTAAACTTTTTCAGAAAAGGGCCAGATAGTAAATATTTTAGGCTTTGCATTTCTGTTGCAACCATTTAACTCTGTTCTTACAGTGTCAAGGCAGCCATGACAATATATAAATATATATAATTTGTTTGTGTTCCAACAAAACTTTATTTATGGACACAAGTTTGAATTTCATATAATTTTCACGTCATGAAATATTTTTTTTTAACCATGTGAAATATAAAAATTCCATTCTTATAGCTTGTGGGTTGTACAAAAGCAAGCACTGCTTAATTTGGCCTGTAGGCCATTTGCCAACCCCTCTTCTATAGGAAAGATTCTTAACCCTTTTGGAAGGTCTCAGACCTCTTTGAGACTCTGACAAAAGAGATGGAATGTCTCCTTTCCCTAGAGGAAAAAGGCACTCACATGAAGCTTTGCATGTGACTCCAGAACTTTCATGAATTTGCTAAGCAGTCAGTGGGTCTGAGGTGAATAACTGGTGTACAAAGAATGCTAGCTAAGCACGTGACCTCCCATTCCTTCCATGACTCCTCAGAGCCTGGGGCTCACAGCTTTGGTTGGGAGCCACTACTTTCCTAGACCATAACCAATAATGAAGAAGCTTTCTCAGCTCCACTGTGAAGCAACTGCTTTGTTACCTAAACTGCAGATGTCTCCAGCAGGATACAATCAACTGTAATCAGGGGAGGACTGTTTATTAGGAAGGAAAAGAATTGCTGTAAGAGTCGCATTGCATTTATAACCCAGATGGTATCCCACATGTGTTAATTCAATGGCAAAAAACAAGCCATCGAACTGTGAGGGTGGAAACTCATCACTGATGCACCATTAGGGTAAACACTGTTTTTTTCTTTTTCCTTTATTTTATTTTTTCCTTTTTATTTATTTATTTTTATTATTAGTTTCAGATGTACAAAAGAACGTACTAGTTAGATGTTTCACCCCTCACAGTGATAACCCCTCCCCCAATCTATTGCCCCTCTGACATTGTATATATCTATTACAAAATTCCATTGACTCTATTCCCTATGCTGTACTCCATTTCCTGTGACTACATATATATTAAGTTATAGTTGACATAGAATGTAAACACTATTTTTAAAGCTGCTGGTGGGTGCTGAGTATTTGTTATGTTATTCCTTATATCTTGGTGGATATAGTATGAAATATTTTACAAATAAGAATTTTTTAAAAAATCCACTGGATCTATCCTGGGCCAGTGTTTGTCCCTGACTCAGCTTAGACTGCCTATAAGGCAGGGGTGAACTCAGTCTCTTTGTGAACTTATTTGGGTCAGATGTGCTGGGGTTGAGGGGGAAGATTGTGTGGGCTGTGAGGTTCTCTCTGAGCGCCGTCAGTGTCACACAGACCTGTGACTCTCACGAAGGAGGTGGTTCAGAGCACAGATGCTGGTGCTGTCTGTGGAACAGTCTGCCACTTGTTCTAATCCTGGACTTAGCCAGTAGTAGCTGTGTGACCTTGGACGAGTCACTGAATGTCTACGTGAGTTCCCTCCTTTGTAAAATGAGAATGATAAAACTACCTGTTTCGTAGGACTGTTACAAGGATTCAGAGGGAATGCTAGTAAATGCTGCGTACAATGCCTGGAACATAGTAAATGCTTTATTACTGTTTGTTAAATAAAAATAGAGAAGAGGGCCCGTTGGTGCTAAGTTACTACTTCGTGGAGGCGACAGTTTTCCTCCCCCAGCTGGGTGCGATTACCTGGGGAGCACTAGATGGCAGCAAAGCATGGTTCCTCAGTGCTAGCTTCCTGGTTTCCAGGCTCGTCCACAAACCAGACAGCACTGACTGCTTAGTGTCAGCTGTCCTGGGTGTTCCAAGCACCTGCCGAGGGACCCCCCCCCACACACCTGCTCAGGTCACACTCACCACCACTGGTGAGCCTAGTCAGAGGCTTACTAAACTGTGCCAGTGTGGGGACAAAGCTCCAGAAAGCAGTTTCCAGGCTCTCGGCCTCACATAGAAAGGGGCTGGCTCAGGTAGTAAATGGCCATCAACTGTGATTGGATGGCCATCAGCTGTGGCTAGTTGGCCGTCAGCTGTAACCAGTGAGCCATTGGCCACTAATATAACTGCCGTGGCTACGCTAGCAGGAGAATGGGGGCTAGCAAGACGATGGTGGCTGAGCCTGCAAGCGGAGCAGTGAGGGTTGCGGACAGTGTGGCTCCTGCTTCCTGTGTCTCCAGCCCAGCCGCCAGCGAGAATATAGTAGTATGACTTCCCTACCTATGGCTCCGTGGGTGTTCCTTGTTGGCCTCACCATATCCTGCGTTCTTATGTGGGGAGCGGGAGCAGAGATCCCACAGGCTGCCCTGCATGACAGCCAGATCACACTGGGTGCATTGCAGTCTGCACCTTTGTTCTGATTGGGGTGATTATTACAAAAAACTTTCTTACATATGGATTACTTTGCCAAAGGTTATGAGTAATTTGGAGGCTTTTGATACGTATTGTTGAATTGCTCTCTGAAGAAATTGTGCCAATTGCTATACCACTAAGAATGCTGGGTTTTGTCCCTTTTCCATACTACTATTGGGTATTATCATTTAAAAAAACACTTTACCCAACATGGGGGGGGGGGGGTTTAAAATGCTATCTTTTTTCATTTGTGTTTGTTAGCTAAAATTAAATATTGAAAAACATTTCTATTGGGGTGTGGGGACAGAGTCCCAGAGAGCAGTTTCCAGGCTCTTGGCCTCACTTGGGAAGGTGCTGGCTCAATTATCAAATGGCCATCAGCTGTAATCAGATGGCCGTCTGCTGTGGCTGGGTGGCCATCAGCTGTTACCGGTTAGCCATTAGCCACTAATATAACTGCCATGGCTACGCTAGGGGGTGGTTGGTTGCCAGAGGAGTGGACGGCGGGCTACATATCGTGTGGCTCCTGCTGCCTGTGTCTCCAAGCCAGCCGCCAGCGAGAATAGAGTGGTATGAACCCCCTATCCATGGCTCTGTGGGTGTTCCTTTTTGCCCTCACCATGTCCTGCATTCTTGTGCGGGGAGCAGGACCAGAGACCCTGCATGACATGGGGTTTTAAAAAAAATCTTATAAGTTTTATTCTTTGCTCATTTTTCTGTTGAGATGTTCACTATTTAGAAAACTATAAAATACGGATATTAGCATTTTCTGTCATATAAATAAATATATACTTATATATTTAAATATATAATAGATTTTATATATATTACATATATATATATATAAAATCTCTGTTTTTTTGGGTTGCATAGATCTGTTAACAATTATTTATTCTGTTTTTGAATGAGTAATAAATACATTCAGGTGGTTCAAACACCAAAAAGCATAGAACGGTTTACAGTGAAAAGATTCCTTTCCAACCCTATTCACCCAGTTCTCACCCTTCCCCAATAGGTTTCATGGTTAATAGTTTCTTACTGCTCCAGAGAGTTTTTATGCCTGTAAAATCCCATACAAATATACATATGCTTTTGGCACAAATTTTAGCGCATATCTTGCCAGACCTGCCTTGCTTTATTTTTTGTTTTTACTTAACAATGTATTCTTGAGATATTTCCATATCAATCTACAAAGAGCTTCCTCATTACTTTTTACAGTGTTAGAGTGTTTTGTTGTATTTATCATATTTGTTAACAAGCCTCCGATTGATGGACGTTTAGGTTTTTACCATTATTTTGCTATTACAACAGTGTGATAATGAGCAACCTTATATATAGCTCATGTTATACATGTACACGTGTATCTCTAGGGTAAATCCCTCAAAATGGGATTGTAGGGTAAAGGACCTATGCATTTTTGATTAAATAGATACTGACCAATTGCCCTTTATAGAGATTGTGCCACTTTACCCTCCTGTTATCAATGTATTAAAGTGCCCATTTCACCACAGCCAAATAGGGAATTATCAAACTTTTAGATTTTCGTCAAACTGATAGATAAAGAATTATACCTCAGTGGAGTTTTAGTTAGTATTTCTCTCATTATGAGCAAGGTGGAACATCTCATTTATGTGTTAGAGACATTTGTATTTCCTTTTCTGTGAACTGTGTATATCATTTGTCCATTTTTTCCTGTTAGTCTTTTCCTTCATGATTTTCAGGAGGTCTCTACAGAGTAGGGAGGGAGTAGCCCTTCGTGATGTGTGTTGCAAGTATTATTTTTCCCAGTTTGTCATTTGTTTTTGACTTTATTGCCATGAATATTTTCTTTATTTTTATGTGATGTAATTTATCTGTCTTAAATTTTGTGTATCCTGGATTTTTTGGTCATAATTAGAAAGGGCTCCGCTCCAAGGTTATAAAATGTTTTCTATGTTTCCCTTTAACTTTTGTGATTCAACATTTTAACATTTCAATATTTACACCATTTAGAATTGATGCTGGTATACAGTGAGGAATGGAGCCAACTCCGTTTTCACCCAGATTGTTAATTATTGTTTTGATACCACTTTGATACCACTTTGTTGAATAATCCATCTTGTCCATGACCATTATTTTCAAATCCTTTATGAACCACATGATCACAGAATTATTTTTTATAATGAAACGTGTACAATTTAATGTCCAACAATGGTAAAATGTTAAATAATTTATACTATATTCATTTAATGGAATCTTAATCTTTTCTTTTTAAAAGATTTTATTGGGGAAGGGATACAGGACTTTATTGGAGAACAGTGTGTACCTCCAGGATTTTTTTTCAAGTCAAGTTGTTCCAAGTCAAGTTGTTGTCCTTTCAATCTTAGTTGTGGAGGGTGCAGCTCAGCTCCAGGTCTAGTTGCCGTTGTTAGTTGCAGGGGGCACAGCCCACCATCCCTTGCAGGACTCGAAGAATTGAACTGGCAACCTTGTGGTTGAGAGACCATTGGCCCATGTGGGGATCAAACCGGCAGCTTTCGGAGTTAGGAGCACAGAGCTCCAACCGCCTGAGCCACCAGGCCGGCCCACTTAATGTTTTCAAAGACTAATTACATGAGAGAATTCTCAAGATAAAATTAAAACAGAAGAGAAAAACACAAAGCAATATATGCCAAGTGATTCCAATGAAAAATAAGAGTACATTTACATATAAATGGATGGAAGAAAATTATAAAAAATTAAGAATAGTTATCTCTGCCTTAAAAGTAGTTTATTTTCAATGAATACGTGGTATAAGTGCATGGCGGACAACTTAATTGTCCGGCCTTCAGTCTGTTTCCTTTTAGTAATTTCTAACCTATAATAAGTGTTATTTGGGTCAGGGAGCCTGACCTTTAATCCTGGCTCTGTCCCCAGACAAGTGTGAACTAAGTCACTTCCCCTCTTTGGGCCTCTTTCTTCCTTCTATAAAATGAAGGTGTTAGATAATCTCTAAGGTTCCTTCCAGTTTTAAATTTCTACCTACTAGAAGCCACAGTGGATTCTGGCTTTCTGGGGCTTTCAAGGATTCATTAGCATTATTAACAACCACAGGAATGATTAATATTAAGCTTGATCCACAGTTGCTAATCCATTGATTCATGCAGATTAAAGATGATTATGACCCTTTACTAAAGCTTACTAGTTGTTCTTTTTCTCTTTTCTTTTTTTAAAGGAATGTTACACTTCTTAGGTTTTGTGGTGGTGGTGGAGGTGAAGCTAATTAAGCTAAACTGAGTCATATCAGCTGACTTTCCTTGTTGCTGGATTCCTGAGTCTGTCATATCAGTGTTTTGGCTACATTAAGTTGAGGTCTGTTCAGATTATTCCCCCCCTTACCTGTGGGGAATATGTTCCATGACCCCCAGTGGATACCTGAAACCACAAATGGTACCAAACCCTATGTATACTATGTTTTTTCCTATACATACATACCTATGATAAAGTTTAATTTATAAATTAGGCACAGTAAGAGACTAACAACAACTAATAATAAAATTAGAGCAATCATAATAATATACTGTAGTAACAGTTATGTGACTGGTCTCTCTCTCTCTCTCTCAAAATGTCTTATTGTACTGTACTCACTCTTCTTGTGATGATATGAGATGATAAAATGCCTATGTGATGAGACGAAGTGAGATCAATGACTTAGGCATCGTGATGCAGGGTTAGGCTACTACTGACCTTTTGAAGAACCATCTGCTTAGGGTGATTGTGGATGACTGAGCCGTGATGATGTCAATGGTTGGATGTCAGGAGCAGATGATGTCACTGGTTGGGGAAATTTAATATTTTCAGACCACAGTTGACTGCGGGTAACAAACTGTGAAAAGTGAAACCGTGGATAAGGGGGACTACTGTATACATAAAATGAATACATGTGCAAAGATCAAGGTTGCCTTGCAGGGTGAATCTTACCAAGTTGCAGAGCCTTAGTGGACCTTCATTTCTCCAACTGAAATACCTGGCCATCATCAGGAACTCTGGGGGTTGATTTTGTGTTAATCTAATCCTGCTACCTCATTTTATAGGTAAGAAAATGGGGTCAAGTGATGCTAAGTGACCTGTCCAAACTCACACAGCTTGGAAGAATCAGGATCAAGACTGTGGGGTTAGGATGTACAGAAAGAGGCCTGGTTTCCAGCTGAGTATTTGCCAATAATAAGCAGTATGATTTGGACAAGTCATTTCTCCCCACTGATTGAAGTGAATTAAAAGATAGCAAAAATGTAAAATTTTCTAGGTTCCTTAATTATTTTGTAAAATAGGGGCTATTTTACAAAATTATTTGTAAAATAGGGGCTAGGTAAGTTGACAGAGAAGTTACTGATGAAAAAACACACAACATAATAAGATATAAAAATCAAGATATAATTCTACTCATTTTGTCATTTTCATCAGTATTGAAGGCTATTTACGTCTTTATATGTCTCCACATTAATGATATTAAATGTTCTTCACCATATTTTTTTTCTTTTAGCAAAATTTAGCAAAAGAATACAATGTTGTTCAATAAGTGCTATTGTTGAGTAGAAATGAGGATGAGGAAAACTGAGCTCGAAGGACCTCAGCACTCATTAATAAGTCTAAAAGCTTAATGAACATTAATGGGCACTACACATGATATTTATGAATTCTCTCCTGAAATGAAGAGGCCTCCATGGATACAAGCTTACCTGTGTTGTATATATTGTTTTATTAATTAACCTGTTTTTTTAATCACAGAAGTAATATAGAAACAGCAAAACCAAAAAAAAGTTCAGAAAATAGAAAATGAACATTAAAAGTTTCTTTTTCTACCCACCTGTGTGACTCCGTAAAGGCAACCACTTTCAACAATTTTTATTTTTAGTTTTTCTACTAGTTAGCATAATAAATGTTATGTTTTACTTTCCCTAACTTTTGATTTTGAAAAATTTCAAACTTATACAGAAGTTGCAAGAAGTCACCTAGACTTATCAGCTTTCACAGCTTGCCATATTTAGTTTTCTCTCACTCTACAACATACATATTCTTGTTTCCTGAACTATTTGAGGAGTACTTGTAGCTACAATGCCATTGCTCCCAAAATACCTCAACGTTCCTTTCCCAAGAATAATGACATTCTCCGTAACCAAAATTCTCCCAGCTAACAAAATGTAGCATTGATAGGATTATGTATTTCGTAATTCAAATGTTCACAGTTGTCCAATAATGTCCCTTTTAACCTTTTTTTTCAATCTAGGATCCAATCACTCATCACGTATTGCACGGATTTGTTTTGTCTCTTCCGTGTCCTTTAATTTAGAACAGCAAAGGTTTTCTTTCATGACATTTTTAAAGAGTACAAATCAGTTGTTTTGCAGAATGCCTTTCAATTTGGATTTGTCTGATTGTTTCCTCATGATTAGAATCAGCTTCTATATTTTTGGCAGGAGCACTACAGAGAGGATGTTGTATCTTTCTCAATGCAACACATCAGCAGGCAGAAGATGTCAGTTTGCCCCATTATTATTGATGCTAAATTTGGACATTTTATTTAGGGGGTATCTGCCAGAATCCTCCATTGTAAAAGTACTGTATGGTGGGCCATCTTGGTGGGTCCCTGGTGAAAGAGCTCTTAATACTCATTTCAAACAAACATTGGGCTTCCTAGATCTATTCTCTCTGCTTCTGAACATTTCTCTGTATTTCCCATTTTTTTTTGTTCTGGCCTGGCAGACTTCTATTTTTTCCAATTTACAAACTGTGTAAGTGGGTTGGGTGTGTTGTTAGTGTAGCTTTCCTGTTGGGGACAGGGTGGGGAGCGTGCAGGCTGGGGACAAACTGATAAAAAGTAGAATGTTACTCTGAATGTGGTGCACCATGGTGTATTTCACTTCTAGATGGAGCCAGCTTCCTTTTTCCACTCTCTGCCCCTCATGGAGTACCAGAGTTACCTCTGCTCTGCTTCTCCCACGGTGCCCCTCTCCCCCCAGGAGGCCTCCCTAGGCAGATTGTTCTCTTCTTCACAGAGGTATTCTTACTTAGGCTTTATGCCAAATCTAAAGTTGTGGCCACTGTTAGGTGGAAGGGTAGGGGGAAGTCTACTTGCTCTGCTGTGCCTGGGGTCCCTTAGCCTGGAGAGCAGGTCTGGAGCTGAAGGAACAGGTCCCAGTTCTGTTTAGGGCAGAAGTCACTGTAGATGGCTAGACTTGGCCTTCTGTGTCTTTTTATCCTGGATGTAGCTGCTCAGAACTGGGTCAGGATCTGGGCTTAGCTGAGATGGAGTCAGCATGCAGACCAGGGAGGACAGAGCAAGGGCCCCGAGTGGAAAAGCCAACTACGTAGAAGTCAGGGATCAACCAGGGGTGTGGAAGGATCTGCCTGCAGAGTGCCCAGGTCTGACCATGAAGTTTCTCTTCAGAAGATGGGTAGGAAATGCTGTCCTACCCAGCCTTGCCTCATGGATCCACCAAAGGCCTCTGATATTATCAACAAAATATGGAGAAGGTGACAGGAGTCACTCAGAGGGTCCATTAACAAACACAGGAAAGTGGAACCATGACTTCAGCTCCTCAGGCATGACTGTGACATCTAGGAAGTGTTATTTCCTTAGTGTTCTCTCCCTGCCTCTGCCTCGTCACTCAGGGATCATCCCTCCCCTCCCCGCAGGGCTCCCTGGGGGCTCTGCCCAGCCTCTGACCTGGCTCCAGAACATGGGATTCTGGGCATTTGTCCCCAGGGTCTTACCTCTGCTTGGCTTTGAGCTCCTGAAGGGCAGGCCTGGTCCTCATTTCTCTCAGAGCCTGGCTCACGATGGGCACCAGGAAATGTTTGAAAAGTGAATGAGGTTGAAATTGAGCTGAGTCTTAGATAAACGAAGGGCAAAGGAAGAAAGTGTTTCAGAGACAGTGGTAAGAACAACATGATGGGGAGATATGGCAACAGTGAGAGACTGTCTTGAGAGAGGGAAACATCTGTTTTGGGAGAGAAACTGACATATGTACCAGTGCTTTCTCAAATATTTTGTCTGGTGTTCACCTCAGTCCTGAGAGAGAAGTGTAATTATTCCCATTTTACAGATGAGGCAACTAAGGCTCAGAGAGGGGAAGTGAATTGCCCAGATAGTGGCTGAAAACAGGAATATAAATAGTCCAATCTGATTCCTGAGCCTAGAGAAGGAGGTGGTTTGAATTTATAACCCTAAATGTGGGCATAATTTGGGGGCTCTAGCCGAGCACCCAGTACTTGTGTCACCAACCTCTGCTCCAGACAGAAGGTGACAGCATCACACACTGTCACCCCCATGCTGGCTCAAGTGTTGAGGCAGTGAATGGCAGGTGGTTTTATACTAGGCTTTTGTACACACAGCTGCTCCCACCTATTGTGTGTTCCCTCCCTCTCCCACCTCCGACTCTCCCTGGTCCTCTTTCATGTTTGAATCAAGCCTCTCCTTCCTCTCAAGCCCCTCATGATGCCCGCTGGAGTAGACCTGACCCTTCTGGGCATGGAGCCTATACTTCCCCCTACCTGTACCTGGCCCCAGGAGGTGCCCTTGACTGTTTGTGGAGTGAATGAGTGTGCACGCATGCTCAGGAATCCCCACCCTCCAGGGCTTCCAGGGAAAGGCAAGCCTTCCCAGGCCCCAGCCCCTTTCTATTTTTTTCTTCCTCCCCTCTCCACCCTACCCGTGTGGTAGGGTCAAGGCCTTACTGAGTTAGGCAAGGCTAGAGGTTGAAGCAGCCTACATCCTGAGGGAGGAAGCGGGAAGGACTGCCAGGCCTGTTCCATCCCCCCACTCCTGCCTGGCTGGGTGTGGGAGAGCAGAGGGCACAGGGCAGGGTGGGCAGGGCAGGGAAGGGCTGAGACGCCAGACCACCAGGCCACCTCTGGGAGGAGGAGGCTTCTTGCCTGCCTTCCACCCAGACGGTGAGTCATCTGGGGAGGTACCTCCTGGCCTGCCTTGATAACCTAAGAAAGAAGTCAGCACTGGACCCATTCCTTGTCAAGAAGCCTGCGTTCAGGTTTCATTTGACACTTGCTTAGAACCTGCTTTGGGTCAGGATGAGGATGGGTGGGGTACAAAGATGGGTGAGATCCATTTACTCCTCTAGAGGAGCTCACACCAGACATTTAAGGAATAATAAACATAGCTAATATTCACTGAGCACTTTATCCTGAGCCAGATATTAATCTAAGTCCTTCATACATATCCATAACTGAGTGTTCACAACAGCCTATGAGATAGATGCTATTCTTGTCTCCATTTGACCAGTGGAGCTAATGAGGCACAGACAGGTCAAGAAGCTCGCCCTAGATCACACAGTAAGTTGTGTGCTGGGATCCACACTCAAGCATCTGACGTCCCTGCATGTAGCCCTCACACATGCGTCCTCTAGGCCAACTCCAGTGCCAGCTGCCCTGGCTACACATGCAGCTACTTCATCTAGGCCGTGCCTCCTCGTCAGCAGGTGGTTAAGCTCTGTAAACTTGCCAGGTACCAAAGTGTGCTTTAGGAGATCACCACTTTCATTGAACTTGACTGCCTGCCATGGTCACGTCTTTCCCTGGGGGCTTGTCTTTTCATCTTGTGTAAGCATTACGCTCCTGTGACACACCTATCTCGCAGTCCCTTGGACGGTCTTGCACAAAGCAGGTGCTCGGATGTGTCTGCAGTTTAGTGGGTTGATGGAGGGTGCCTTCATTTCCCCAGATCTCTGTGAAAGGAACAAAGTGGTTCTCAATCTGTATGTTGAAATCACCTTGGGAGTTTCAACCATTACTGATGCCCAGACCCCACTCCCAGGGGTTCTGATGTAATTGGTTTGGGGTGCAGTCTGAGCATGGGGAATTTTAAACCCTCCCAGGGAACATCTGATGGGCAGCCAGGGCTGAGAACCCCACCATTGTAGAATACTTGAAGTTTCCATTGAGGCCAGCAGAACTCGGGCTTCGGAGATGGGCAGGCAAGATTCACATCACAGCTCAGCCTCTTACAGGTTGGGTGAGATCGGGCAAGTCTCAGTTACCTCGATTACCTGTAAAAGGGGATAACAACATCTACCTTGAAGTAAAGCCCCTCGCACTAGGATGCCATCTGCTAAATGAAATGTAGTTATGTGGCAGCTATTAAGATTAATTATACATCTCTTCATCTAACATGACATTACCAAGTGCCAGGCACGTGGGTACTCTTGGGAAACAATAGGAAACAAGACAGGTATGGTCTCTTACTTTGTGGCATTTACATTCTAGTAATTCAATTTAAAAGCTTTGTTAGGTTTGGGATATCAGGCACTGTATGTGTACAAAGATCAACAAGACATTGTGCTTGCCCTTGAGGAAAAGAGAAGTGAACACTAATCATAACTGAAATAGAGGAAAGGGAATACCGATTAGGTACAAGGCAAGAGTGATAGGCATCAGGAACAAAGCCATCTAAAGGGCTGATCAAGGAAGTTTCCATGGAAGACATGATACCTCGAAGGCCCTTGAAGGATGGATAGGATTTTGTGGGATGGGATGAGGGTGGTGGTGGTCGAATGGCTTTAAAAAAAGCGAGTATGCAGGAACAGTCAATAATCCAACCTAGCAAAAGAGCTGGATGTGCATGCACAAAAGAGCAAACGATGTGTGCGCATCGTGGGGAAACGCAGGCTGGAGCCTTCACGGCCGGGGTGAGGCACTTGGACTCGATTTGGTCAGCTGTGGGAACCACGCAGGAATTGGAGCAGAGTTGTATCATTCTTAGCTCTTAATACCTGGACCTTCTCCTGTCTTCATTCTGGAGTCTCCGTCCTTGTTTCCACCACATTTCTGCCCACTACTGCCATGGTCCCACATTCAATGCTCAGTGTCCTGTCACTGTTCACAGGTAAGGGTCTGAAAAATTCACTCGACCTTGAGCATAAAATGCATTTCCAGATGGTACCTCTCTAGGTACCTGCATTTGGCAGGTACAGTGGAAAGAGCACCAAACTGAGACTCTGGAGGAGGCCTGGTTCTCGTCTTTGCTCTGCCTCTCACCAGCTGTATGACCTTGGGCAAGTTGTTTCTCTTCTTTGATCCACAGTTTCCTCATTTAAAAAATAATCAGGCTGGATGGGGTGATTGATGACGCCCCTTCCAAGTGCAATGTTCTCTGACTAATTTGCCAAGTACCGCATCCAAAACGGGTTGTTTTGCCTCATGCAAGGGGATACTGTTGCTGTGAATCGGGTATTAAGCATGAGGCTCAGAGGGACTGGATGGAGAGGCCACATGTAGGTGCTCCAGCAGTGTTCGCTGAGCTCAGCCTTGGATTCATCGTGGCTCAGGTACTGACCATGTGCATGAAGAAGCCTCCACAATAGTCCCTTCTCCAGCCATTCAGGTCTTCCCAGTGGATGCTTCAGCTTTGTGGAGCAGAGATAAGCCACACGTGCTATTCCTGACTTTCAGAATTTGTGAGCCTAACAAAGTTGTCGTTTCAAGCCACTAAAGGTGGTTTCTTATACATGAATAGATAACTGGAATGGAGGGGAGTGTTTTGAGGGTGGTTTGAGGAGGAAGGGTGTCCCTGTGCTGGTGAAGCCTTAGTAGATGTCCTTTGCCTGCTGAATTTCGGAAGTCGCTCTGGGCTTGGATAATTGCTCCAGGGAGCGTGGTGCTCTTTTGGGAGAGGAAGCTAGGAGCCTGCACTGACCTGAGAGGTTGTAAAGTTTATAAACAAGGAAGCTCCGGGGTATTTCCCCAGGCTGTAGGAGACCCTGAAGTACTGGTCAGCTGGAAGGTGGGTTCCTCTGTACTTGTCAGTACCCCAGTGTGGGAAAGGCTTAAGGGCGGAAGGAAGGCTGCTCACTCAGACAGAGGCCTCTGGGTGCATCTTACACACGGTCTCATTTCAGTCTCACAATAGTTCCATTACATGGTGTATGAGGCGGTGTTTCCCCCATTTTACTGATGAAGGAAAAGCTCAGATGCCATGCGGAAGACCATACATGGGGAATGTCAGAGCAGGGCTTTGACACCAATGGCAGGACTCTGAAAACGCTCTTTCCTCCATGACTGTCTTGAGAAGCTCCGTGGGTGACCTAGGGATGGAAGCTCTGGGAAGGGGCTTCCATTTCCTTTTGCTAAACAGCCTCTTGTCTTGAAGTAAGAACACTGAACTCAGCTGAAGTTCCGTTTCTGTTTCCTTCCTCCCCCACCCCCCTCATTCCTTTTTTGCTCCCGGGATTTGGGGGTAAGGAAGAGAGGAGGAATCCACTAGCAAGTTCTTTATCAGGGAAGGCTTGATGAAGATGAGGGGCTTCACTCACCCGTCGTGCCAGCGCTGGGGTAGAAAGGGCAAACGAAGCCAGGCTACTCCCAAGCTTGGGGGTGGTGGTGAGTCGCGGAGTGTCCCTCCCCATCACAGCCCCCACCGTGAACCGTGGGTGGTGAGGTTCCCAGAAGAATCCTTGCGGTGTCAGGGAGCATGCTGGCTGGCAGGGAGGAAGCAGCCTACTTCCTAGTGGGACTTCCTCTCTCACGGTGTGTGTTGGGGGATAAGGGCAATGGAAATACCATTTTCTGAGCCATGTTATGTCTCGTGCATCAGTTCATTTGAATCACTTTCCAGACCAGGCTTGACTTGCGCAAGGCCACACAGCACGCGAGGGGCACAGCGGGTACGGAGGCCTGGCGGGTCTCGCTAGAACCCTGGAAGTGACCGCCCGGACCTGGCAGGCTGGCGCTGGGCCCCCACCCCGGGGCTGTCCGGAGGGGCTTCCAGCAGGGGGCGCCCTGAGCCCCGTCCCGGGCCACGGGGCGCGCCTCCCGCCGGCGCCCTGCTTGGCCGCTCCGCCCCCTGGGCTGCTCGGTGGTTCGGCGGGCGGGCGCCGGGCGGCTGGGAGGACAGCGGAGCCGAGCGCCGCGCACCCACTGCGCACCCGGTGCCCACGGCGCCCACCGCGGCGGAGCCTTCTGCAGTGAGTAGGGCCGGTGTGCGGGCTCGACGGGCGGATGGGGCGCGTGGCCAGACGGCAGCGGCGTCCGGGGCCGGGATCGCGGGGCCAATCACTCCGGGCGCTGTCTCCAGTGCCCGAAGCCAAGCCCGCCGCCCCGGTCCCCGACGCCGCTCCCCGGGCGGGGCCCGCCGCGACTCTGGGCGCCGTGGCCGGCACTGGAACGTCAGGCCCCGGCCGCTGCGCCCCCGGTGCGCGCTCCGAGGCTTGGCCCTTAGACCTGAGGGACGGGGCGGCGGGCAGGGGCCGGGCACCCAGGGAGGAGATGGGAGATGGGAGACAGGCGAGGCCCCCGACGGGGAGGAGCACCTCACGTTTCGTGGAGGAGAGGGACCCGGTTTTCTTGGCCTCAGCCTCGTCACACACCTCCTTCTCCCCGCTTGTTCCAGGAGGTGATGCTAGGAGGCCGCTCCCCGCCCGGTGCGCTTCCTACGTTACGGAATGAGGCTGTGAGCCCCGTGGTCAGGAGCTCGGCCTGGGGGAGAGCGCGGGTGGGCACGAGGGCAGCCACGCAGGTCTGTGCAGGCTGGGGGACAAAGCGTAGAAGGCTGTTGTCAACAGTTGACCCCGACTCTGGGCCCGGCATTGTGGATGTGTCATGGCATGCGTGGGTCGGGCTAATCCTCATTGTAACTCTGCAAGGTGGAAGTTAGTCTTCTCACTTTAGGAAGGAGAAAATGAGACCCAGAGAGGTGAGCATGGAGGCCATGCAGGTAGTGGTAGATTGGGAGTGTACACGGGAAGAGAGGGCGCCACAGCTGGCTGCCTCCGAAACAGGTGGGAAAGTCCCTCTGGACGGCTGGAGCGAGCACAGCCCCGATGCCTGGTACTCTGGAATCCAGGACGGCAGCTGGGGGCTGTTACTATCGTTTCGGACGCGCATTTCCCAACTGCCTCTGTAAGGTATTCCTGGGAGAGTCCTGGTGACTGACGATTCCGCCTTGGCCCCTTCACAGATACCTTGAGTCCTAGTCTTCCCAAACCACCCATCTCCCAGGATGTGTTTTTAATACCTAAAGTGGCCCCACTAATAATTCATCAGCTTTGGGAAAGGCTTGGGTACCGGGCATAGCAGTCTGTGGACATGGTGGTGTGTGCTGGTCTGGGACAAGTTGCTGGCTGTCAGGAATGAGATCTGAACTGACCCTGACCACCGCCCTGAGGCCTCCCTAGGTGTTAGATGTGGGGGTGAACAGGCAGGCTGCCCTGGGAGCTGGACTTTCACTAAAAGAGATGGAGTTTCCTCGAGTCAGCTTAGGGAGGGGGCTGATCTGTTGGGAGCCCCAGCTTCCTGATCACAGATTAGGGTGAGTCAAAGCCACGAGTGCCTGGAGGGGCTTTGTAATGCCAGAGCCCCTCCCTCCTGCTGGCAGCCTCCTCTGAGCCTGAGTGTGATGATTCCTAATTGCAGGGCTGGGGTAGGAGGCGGAAGAGGACAATCATGCCTGCTCTTTGTGATGGTCCCATTTCACTGACTTGCACCTGGTGAAATGGGGTGAGGATCTCAGAGGGCAGCAGAGTGAGCTGGGGCCAGTGGGGGAGAGGTCTCTGTAGGACCGAGAGTCCCCTATGGGGTAATCCTCCAGGAGGCCACTGATTTCCCCCACCCTGGTGCCACCATTGGAGGGTTGGGAAAAACAGAACCCCAGGAAAAAGAGCTGGAATGGGCTGGAGGTGTGACTTTTAGTAAGTCCCTTCCCCTGTCTGGACCTCAGTTTCCTCCTTTTGTAAAACAAGTGGGTCAGACCCAATAGCAGTGGTTTTCAGACCCCCCTCCCAATGAGTTCTTACACAGAACCCCAACATATAGTATGGTTAAAGTGGAACTGCTCTGGCTCCCCTTCCTCACACTGGTGGCTCTGGAAGCAGAGTCTGAAAATCCCCTACATGATCTTTGAGGCCCCTTTCTGTGAGGTTCTAGGAAATCTGTGTTAAACCTCAGAAGTGTCGCCTAGTGTTAGGGTTGGGGGCAGGAATATGATTTCTGGAGACTCCATTAAGAGAAATGTGGGCATTAAATGGGGCCTCATCCTTAGAATGCCTGGAGCCAGTGGCCTGTACCTCTGGCCAAAAGTTGTAGCTGTGTCCCTCCCCTGGGCCGAGTGGTTTCATCTTTTTAGAGCCAGAAAGGTACCTATGCTTCTGGGTCCTCCTGTGGGTCCTGATTGGTGACTGTGTGTCCACCTCAGAGTTTCTCCCCTTTAGCTTCATGTTTCTAAACTGGTAAAATGCAAATTCACTTTGGAGAGAGATGTAAGGAAAAGGCTTTAAGTTGTTATCAGTTGTTTTTATCTAATGAGGTATCATCACTTGTGGCGTTCATGTTGTATAGAAGCTACTGCAAGGGACAGAGGTGAGACTGTCACAACCCCTACCCTTAGGAGCCTCCAAGACAATAGGTAGGAGGTAAGGAACTCACATTTGTTGTGACCATCCAAGCACTATTGTACACATTTTACAGATGATATCTCATTTGTCCCATAAATTAGATATAAGATTCATTTTGTAGTATGTAAAACTTTGCATAAAACAGAAGTATATGTCCCATATACCCATGTAACCACTACCCAGATCAGGAAGCAGCGGTGCTAGCACCCTGAAGCCCCCTGCTGTTCCCTTCCAGGCATGCTCTCCCATCCAGGGGTAACCACTATTCTGATTTCTAGCACCACAAGTTTTGCCTAAGTGGAATCACACAGTATGAAGTCTTCTGTGTTTGGCTTCTTTCATTCAATATTATGTTTGTGAGTTTCATCTAGGTAGTGTCATGCACGTAGCAGTAGTTTATTCCTATTGTTGTGTAATAATTCCATTGTATGGGTATAACTCTGTCCATTCATCTATTGATGGCCATTTGGTTGTTTCCAATTTCTAGTTATTACTAATAATGCTGCTGTGAGCATTCTGACATGAACCGTTGAGAAAACATCTGCACGCAGCTTCTTAGGTATGTCCATAGGACTCCCCAGCAGTTTTCCAAAGTGGTTGTCCCAGTGTTTGAGAGTTCTGGTTGCTCCCCATGCTCACCAATGCTAGGCATTGTCTAGACTCATTTTCCATGTAAGTAATTTGAAACTCAGCGATGTTCTCCTGTGCTCATTGTGTGCTGGTCAGTGGCAGAGCTCGGGCTTGAACCCAGGCCCTTGTGACTATGGAATTTGTGCTCCTTTCCTCTGGGTTAGACGTGGCTATAGACTATGATGAGCCAGGTGATGATATAAGTTCTCACCCTGAAAATGTATGAGGAGCTCTCTCTGGGATTTTAAAGAGGGGGAGAATTTTCATCTGTATGGGCGAGAAAAAAGGTCATGGAGCCTCACAGAGAAGTAGCAGTGGAGCCACTAGGAGGGCTTTCCGAGTGGGCCTGTCATGGAAAGGACGCTGCTTGAACTGAGGCATGGCAGGGGTAAAAGTTTTGGGGGAGTGGGAAAAGTCTACTTTGGCTGTAATATAGGTTATGTGGGGGGAGGGGCCCAAGGCTGAGAAAGTGAACTGGGGCCAAACTCGTGGGACTAGTTTGTCTTTGTGGCTCCCTGCCCCCACCCCAGCCACCCAGGATGTAGAACCTAAGGATGGGCTTGTTTTGCTGGGGAGCTGGATTGCTTCAAGTCCAGCTCAGCTCCTGGTAACAAATGGCCCTGGCCTTGTGCCAAAGGAGGATCGTAGCTGTTCCTGGGACCACTCTCACAGTATCTGCCAACAGAACTTTTTGGCGTTTTCTGTTCCCATCTAGCTACGTAAAATTAGTAAACCACTTCCGACCCCCCATTCCCCAGCCCCCCAGGATCTGACCAAATAGTTTATTTGGAATGATTTTTTTCAGCACAAAGAAGATGGTGGGTAGCAGGATTGCCACACTCTGGGTTTATCTCAGGAGATTTGCTAGGATGGGGGTAGGGTTGGGGTGAGCGTGTCAAGCTTCTGACTCTGGTCAAGCCACGTTTGCCAGGAGGATCTCCAAACCTTTCCTCAGAAAGGAACGGAATTGGTTGTCTCACTGGCTGTGGGAAGCAGAAACACAAACGTTAGCCTGCGATGAGTCAAATAATAATGGTAACAATCATCCTGTTATTTGCCTAGCAGTTTATGTGCTTTATCACAATGGATCCTCACACAGATGTGTGAGGGAGGTAGTATAGATGTTATCACCCCTGTTTACCGATGAGGGGAACTGAGGCCCAGAGAAGGTGCCAACCTGCTGTGAGTAGCACACCTGTATCTTATACACCCAGACTGGCCTAGAACTGGGGCTCCTAGAGCCTGCTCTTTTCGGTATCCCATGCTCGCTGGGCCCTGGTCGTACAGAGGGAAGACCAAGTGGGGAGGAGAATATGTGATGGACCATGAGGTCAGCAGGTGACCCTGAGAGTAAGGCCTGAGCACCAGGCCAGCTTGGCCTGGAGGTCTTCAGGGATGTATGTGCTTCAGGGGAAGGGAGGGTGGCGGGTGGCATCTTGGTAACAGAGCTCTGGTTTGCAGAGGGCAAAGATGGAGGAAAGAGGGTGAAATGTACACATCACCAGAAAGTTAGAACAGCTCAGCCACTTGGCATTCATGAATTGCGTCCTTATGTAATGGCGCCTCCACCCAGCATGGTGAAAACAGTCTTTTGGGGCTCATGGAGCCTGGGTGTGGTTGGTATCTGATTGGCAGGCAGAAGAAAAGCTGCCAACACTAGCCAAAATGAGCTCTGAGAGGCCTGTGCTAATGATTCTTGAAAGACACATCAACAGGCAGCTGGTGTTATATTTGTGGTTTGCAGATGGTATCTTGGGCCCTGCCCTCAGGGTGCTGTCCAGGGTGGCAAGAATGGGTGAGCTCCTTGGGGTAGGGGGATCCCAGGGCAGGATGCAAACAGTCTCTTCTGGTGGATTGGTGAGCACTCCGCATGACCCAGAGTTGTCCTGTGGTTCTCACGGAGGTGCCCTCGGCAGGCGGAGTTAGCTCCATTTTTCAGATAAGGAAACTGAGGCTCCTCTGACATGAGATGAGGTCACAGAGCTAGCTGTGGGTGAAACTGGAACTAGAACCTCAGGCTTCTGGTGCCTGTTGTAATTTGTCACACCACTCCCACCCATCTTTCCCTTGGGGTGATGAGTGAGAGTTTACACGTCAGTTCAGACTCGCCTTCTGGTGGCACAGCCCCTCAGGGAGCTGAGGTCATGAAATACCTTACCTTTTGACTACATTTTATAATTTACAAAGTAATTTCATGATTTGCAGTTGGTTTTTATAGCATCAGCCCCTTTTACAGATAGGGAAGCTGAGTCTTCTGCTGTTTAAATGACTTACTCAAGTAAAACTGAGACTTGAACCCAGATCTTCTGACTCAAAAACGAGTGTCCTTTCTCCTCCATCACAACTGCCTCTTTTCTCAGTGCACCTGAATTTCCTGAGAACAAGTTGCTGAAGTTGCCACGGCTCTGTTTCTCTGATTGTTCAGAGCAGATCTGAAGACGTGAGGAGTGCTCTTTTTCTGTCTCCTTCACACATTTGAATTAATCTAAATCCAGTAAGAACCATACAGTGTCATTTGGTCACAGGTGAGGAAAGGCTTGAGCAGGGCAGTTCTTGAGGAACCAGGGCTATGGATTATTGTCAAATTACCAACTCCCTAGCAGCTGTTTAATTTTAGACCCAGACTCTTAGGCTTGTGCCAATTTACACATCTGTCCTAATCTCAGGTGTCTTCAGTTTCAGGGCTGTATGCTCCAGGTCTCAATGAGGAGCCCAAACATGGAGACGTTCAAGCAGCAGAAGGTGGAGGACTTTTACGACATTGGAGAGGAGCTGGGAAGGTAAGAGGCTGTGAGAGGCAGAGGGGGTGCGAGATGGAGCCAAGAATACGCTTCTCTTGGTACACTTGTCACTTGACCTTGTAGGGCACGAGCTTGTCACATGTCACAAGACTCATGGGAAGCTTTAAAAACAATCCTGAGGTTTATTCATCTCTACGTGTGGCTCTGCAAATAGTCATGTCTCTGGAAATAAAGACTTGCTGGCAAAAGGGGCTAGCACTGTTGAGTTCTGTGTTTTCAATATATTCTGGCTGAGAGTTATGGTGGATCTCAGTGAATCTTGGTTTATCTGTTATTTTTCTCACAAAGCTGTCCTTAGGCTCTGGACTGAGACCTGACCTGCTGGTTTTCTTCACCAAGTCCCTCTTGGCATTCTCCATGGCTCCCAGGATTTTGTTTCATAAGCTCAGAGCCCAAATGGGAGGTGAAGTAATCCTCCTGAAAGTGGATTTGCATTGAGTAACAAGCCACACGAACCTAGTCAGGAAGGTTCCTGGGATCTGAGTTATCGGGTGCATTTCCAGTTTTGCTAAACCCAGAATGCAGCCAAGGCTAACCTCTGAGGGACGAAAGTAGTTACTATTTGGGAGAAATGAAGGTTTTCCCAAAGCTCTCTTTTTGCCTTCCATTTCTAACAACTGTTTATACTTAGATGGTGTTTTAGTGATTACAGAACACTCGTCCTGAAGGCTCATTCTCACAACAATGCATGAAAGGAGAATTATTTTTACTTTCATTTTTTAGATGAGGAAACTGTGGTCCAAAGTGTTGAAGCAAGTTGCCCAAAGTTGCTCAGCCAGCAAGTGACATAGCCAAGGTCTGGCCGGTCCAGTCTGTAACTGCACACCTGTCGGCTCTCCCCCATGTGCATGGCACTTGTACACTCACACGTGTTCACCAGTACACCCAGACTCGCCCTTTCACACACCCAGCAGAGCAAAAACATGGGGGCTTAGGGCCTCCACTGTATCCAAGAGGTAAAACAGGAGGCCTTTCCCCTTTGTAGAGGTCTTGGGTCAGGACTAATTCTTTACTTTTGTTTTTACAAGACAGAGCTTGAAAGCTAGAGGCTTACTCTGAGAAGAAGGGGAGGTGAAGCTGCTTCACGTTCAGGCAGTGCTTGTCTTGGGTGACTTCCTGGCTGGCTGAGTGGGGGAGGAAGTGAGGCAGAGACCCCAGAGAGGGGTGACTCTTCTGCCTTGTGTCCGAGACAGCCTGACACTGGCAATCCGGGGCCTGGTGAAGGGGTGGGAGGAAGACGGGCTGGGGGTAGTCCGTCTGCCTCTGAATGGGAAGTCAGGTTCTCTTCTCCTCATGTGCTTCTCCTGACCTGGGTGACGCCAGGGGCTGGCGGCATCCTCAGCAGCAGACCCCGCCAATAGCATTAGATTTGGTGGCCTCACCTCAGCCATATCCTGTGTGGAAGAGTCTGTGTGAAGTGCTGTGGGTACAAAGATGAGGAGGACACAGAGCTCCCCCTGGTCGTGGGGGCAGCTGTGTGCAAGGGCAGAGTTGGATGGGACTAGGGTTGGGGTGGGCTAAGAACTGAGAAGTTGGAGAGGGGACTCTGAAAAAGGAAGGAAGGAAGGAAGGAAGCAGAATAGTTTCCTGGGGGATTCATCTATGATTCCTGCCTTGTTCTGTCTTCCCCCACCCTATACATCAGAGCGATGAGAGCCAGAAGAGAGCTCATGTTTTCTTGTCCTCCCCTGTACAGGGTGCCTTCATGGACTCCGCCCACTTTTCTGAAGGGCTAAAGGGACGTAGGGTGGTGAAGAGGCAGCAGAGGCCTGAGGCCTTTGCAGTGGCTTGACATCCTAGAATTTGTGGTCTAGAGGTCAGATGAGCTGGAAGGCCGTTGGAGGTCCTTTCTAACAGGCCCTTCATCTGATAGTTGAGGCAACTGAGGCTCAGCGAGGGGAAGGTCTCGCCAGGGGCCATAAACAGGCTGGAACTAGAGCTGCCTCCAGATAACTGCTTAGCATCTGAAGGGACGCTTCTATCTTTCTCTCCTCCCCTTCTTTTCTTCACTTAGCATACTATTGAGGACCTACTGTGTGCCAGGCACTGTCCAAGGCTGTGGTAAATAAACAGACATTCCTGCCCTCTTGCAACTTATGATCCATTGGTGGAGAAAGGCACTAAACAAGTGGCTAAGGGAACACAAAAGGACACATCATCATAGCATGTGTTAAGGGCACAAAAGGAGACAGCAGGATGCTCTGAGAGAGAATAGGGGATGGAGGTTAGTCTAGCTGGTCAGGGAAGTCTGGGTGCTCTGAGAACTGAGAACTGAGGGGTCAATATACAGGTAGAGGCAACAGCATGCACATAAACCCCATGGGGGAGGGCCTGGCAGGAGGCCGGTGTGGCCTTAGAATGGGAGCTGTGGGTCAGTGGTACTCGATGAGGCTGGAGACATAGGAGGGGGCCAGATGCAGCTGGCGAGCTCCCTGTCAACACAGAGTGGTGGAGAGGTTTGGCCTTAGGGGTCACACAGATTGGGGTTGTGGATCCCTTCCTGGTTGTGCAACCTTAGGAGAGCTTACGCAACCGCTCTGAGTCTCAGTTTTCTTGCCTGTAAGACAGGAATGACAACAGTACTTACCTCACGGTTGGGGGATTAAATGAGATGCTGAGTCAGAGCTGGGCACAGGGTAAGTGTTCAGTGAGCAAAAGCTTCTGGCCTTTGAAGTAAGTTTGGGGCATCAGGGTCCTGCCTGCCACCTATGGAGCCCATAGGAGGAAGGTGTGGGACTCTGCAGGAAGAACAGCAATGGAAAGTGGTCCCTGTTATTTTGGGGAGAGCTGTATGTCAACCTGCTTTCTTGGCTGTCAGTACCCTAGCCTACACTCAGGGCTAGCTCCTTGGTATTTAGCTCCTCATTAAATCCTTACTATGCAAAAATGAAAATGAATGACAGTCATTTTTCATTTTTACCTGTGTTGACAGGTGAAGCTCACAAACATAATGTTGGGCGAAGGAAGCCAGAGTTAAATAGCCCATGCTGTATAATTCCATTTGTGTGAAGTTCAAAACAGGCAAAATGAATCAGATGTGTTAGAAGTCAGAATAGTGGTTATTTGGGGGACTAGTGACTGGAAGGGGTCACAAGGGGGATTTCTGGGGTGTAGGTATTGTTCTGTTTTTTTTATCTGAGTGCCTATTTCACTCATTTCATGAAAATACATCAAGCTGTGTCTGTTCATGTACATTTTCCTATAGGTATGTTATACCTTAGCTAAAACCACATGTTAACAGAAAAGGAATCTTGTCTCCCTCCACTCCCTGCCCTGGTCTGGTCCCTGAAGCACATGTTTCTGATTCCTTTGGGGGGTCTTCTCTGTCCTTGTCCCGTGAGTAAGACAACATCTGTCAGAAAAGCTGCAGAGCCCAGCTTTGGATGGGGACACGTGCCCTGGCTGGAGAGGCCTGCGCTCGGCAGGGACCTGGCCCTTTGTATCTCACCTGATTTCTGGCTCCCCGCTCTAAGTGCAGACACTTGGCTGCCCTCACATTTTGGCACCAGCCTGCTGGGGATGCTGGAACAGTTGGAGAAATGCAGGCCTGCAGAGTCTGGCTGCTCCTAGCCTGGGTAGCCGCCGTAGGGCAGAGCAGGCGAATATTAGACTAGGGCTCATAAAGAGAAACTCATCCAAGCCTTCGTTTTATAGACTAGGCTAAGACCAGAGAGGTTAAGTGACTTGTCCAAGGTTACATAGTGAACTGGTGCTAGACCAGGGTAGGGACTGGTGGTCTAGGGCTTTGGCCACCACACCGTGAGGACCCACAAAGCACCAACTCATTTTTAGTCTTTAATTTGAATGCTTCTGAGGAGTGGGGGAAAATATATGGTCAGACGGTCTTTTCTGTTTGACCTTGAGGGTAGAGTAGCAGGGTCAGAATCAGGAGGTAAGCATTTGGGAAGGAGGGACGTTCCCCAGGGGAAGAATGCTAGTGGATGGGCCCAGAGATGAATAGCGTATGCCCAAGGATTGAGTGTAAGCAGCATGGAATAATCAGTGGTTTCTTCTTTCCTGTATTACTTTCCTTTACGTAGATTATCAAATTATTACATTAACATAAAATCATAAAGTGTTACTGTTAAACTGGATCTCAACAAGAATTTAGTCCAAGTCTCCATTTTATAGACCACGAGAAGTGATGCCCAGAGAAGAGAGGTGATTTGTCCAAGGTCACAGCAAGCAATATAGGAGGTGGAACTGAAAGAACTTTTCAGCTACACTGTGCTAGTTTAAACAGACAAAAGCATTTATATGTACCTTCAACTTTTATCCACAGTCCCCACCTCTCTCAGGGAGCTTCCCTCATTATGACCACATCCATCCTCTTCCCCCCTCCTCCCTCCCTGGTGAAGACAGAGGCCATAAGCCCTGCTACTTACTCACAGGGTGCGAGGTACCCTGCTAGGTACTTCACCTGCCGAATCTCCTTTTGTAGGGACAGGAGCCTTGGGCCAGGGAGGAATCCACTGCTGTCAGACTTCACCCTTCTTGGGAGCTGAGGAATTCCCTGGAATGGCCGTGTTAATAGGGCCACCTGCCAGACCTGTCTCCCAGTGGGGTCCTCTGTGGTTAATATCACCCACTACATACTCAACTTAGCCAGGGCAACCTCCTCTGGGGGAGAAACGAAACCTACAGGAAATGTGTAGGGATCAGATTTACCCAGGCTGGGTGCTACGGCCCAGTCCAGCCGCAAAGCGCTATGGAATGCAACAATAATAAGTGTTTGGGTTTACCAGTCTCAGTGCTTGGGAAAAGGGTTTCCAAGATGAACTCTGAAGCGGAGGGGCTTTTACTATTTCTTTTTAAATTACAAAAAAATTATTATAGAAGTGATGCATGGCAAATATCATGAAGATATGAAGAGTTTAAAGTGAAAAGCAGAACTCCCTCTGCCTTTTCTCCACATCTCATACCTACAGGTAGACTTTAATGATAATTTTCTTCTGTTGCCTTTTAGAGCTTTTCTAAGTAAAGCAAGTGTGTCCGTGAATGGGACACATGACCGTAATAATCTATAACTTGCTTTTTTCCTAAAATACATTGAATGTCTTTTTATAGACATGTATATACATCTACGAGATGTGTATAATTTGGATGAACGTTTTTTTATTTTAACAAAAAATTTAAGAAGATAGTTTAATCCAATAAAAGATCAGCAGCCTTGGGGTGGCCGGTTACCTCTGCTGGTTAGAGCGTGGTGCTAATAACCGGTTTATTCCCTGCATTGGTTGCCGGTTTAATCCTCCTCGCATTGGCCTCTGTGAGCTGCGCCCTCCTTAAAAACAAACAGACAAACAAACAAATAAATAAGTAATAAAAATAAAAAAGACAAAAACATAAAATGTAAGAAACAAAAAACAAAAAAAGATTAGCAGGCTTAACACAACAGTAATTTTTATTTCTGTCATCTAATCTTTCCATGGCTATGTCTCACGTCCACGCTTCCTGTCCTCTTTTGTGTCTACTTGAGGGAGACAGACGCTCATTGTTCACATCCCCCCAAGTGCTAAGCTAGTGGGGCAGGTCGGGGAGGCCACGGGAAGCAGGAGTAGTGCCCATGGCCCTGGGATTGCCCAGGGATGAGATTAGGCCTATGGTGTCTCACCTTTGTTTGTACTGGGCTATCAGCTCTTTGAGGGCAGGTCCACATCTGTCCTCCTATTTTGAGCATCACTACAGCTCTGAGACAGAGGCGAGAGGTCCCCCAAACTTCTGTCACTTCTCTCTGCGCTTGCTGGGAAAAATTAAACTTTCCTTTCAAGGTCCAGATCAAATGCTGTGTTTCTGGCAAAGCCTATCGTGACCCACCCCATCCTACCCCACCCCCTTCTGTGGATTTCATTACCTCTTATTCTGGACCCACATGTCTATCAAGTGTAAACTCATCGTGCCTCATGTTACACACAAGGGTTCACCTGGTCATCTTCCCTGCTGGAACGGAGGTTCTTCCAGGCTGGACTCGCATACTTCATCTTTTCTCCAGCCATTCACCGTCCCTGCCGCCACAGTGTCCAGCCCAGGCCTTTTATACTTGATAAGTGCTCAGCTTCCACAGATAACCCATCAGTTAAGTGCAGAGCTGTCTGGAACATGCCTGGAGTTAAATCTCAGGCAGAAAACCTCAGCAAAGCCCCCAGCTTCCATAGGCCTTGGAATCCATGAACCTCCAGGATTCTCCAAACACATGGTGGGAAACAAAACAAAAATTACCTCTATTTCCTGGGCGCACTTTTTTGTATTTAATCCTTGTAATACCCTGTGAAGCAGTCATTGTTCCCATTTTAGGGATGAAGAAACTCGGCCTCTAAAATGTTAGGTAACTGGCTCAAGAAATATAGACAGACCTACCTTATCCAGAAGGAGCCGTGTGAGAAAATTACATTTTGTGCAACACAGCAAATCTTAGAGAAAGTCAGAAATAACAGCCAGAAATTTCTCTGGTCAGAGCCCTGTTTGCACTAGGCTGGGATTTTGTGCCTCTCTGACACACACGCTTCTATTTCCTGCTGCTGCTAAAGGGAAAGTGACCAACATGTGTGAGGAATCCTGCCCTCATATCAGTCTGTGTTGAGTACATTCCATCCTTCCAGAACAATGAGCTGGATCACATTCCTGCTTCCCAGACGAGGAAACCAAAGCTCAGAGAAGTTACACAGTGGTCTCCTGTCACTCAGATGCAAAAGGCTTCCTTACCACTAACACGAAGCTTGTCTGTGTCGGGCCCAGGAAGCTCTCAGCTTGGGGTCAGGGACCACAGCTGTGCCCTAGACGAGCCAGTGGTTTCCAAAAGATGAGTGAGTGTGTGTGAATGAGTATGTGCACGTCTGTACTCGAGGTCATTTTCACAATCCGATGACTCTTCCCAGGCATCCACTGTGTGATACAGGACACTTAGGGCTCAGGCCTGGCTCCGGAAGAGCTTAAGGCCAAGTGGGGCACAAGGATCCTCTCTTCAAAAGCTAATGAAATGAGAAGATGGAACAGTCCACAAGAACATAGAGGGACCCCCAAAACATGTGGTGTTTGTTCAGAGGAGGAAGCTATCGCCCTGGGTAAAGCAGCCCTCACAGGCTAATTCGGGAAATGGCAGGTAACCATCTTGAGGTAAGGTTTCTGCCAAGGACCGGGGAGCATCAGGCCTCGGCGTGGGCAAGTGGGCCCGTGGAGAGGGTCGTCGGGATGGGGCTGCCAGGAGGATAGGCGACTGCAGAGGGCCCTGGGTGTCAGAATCTGTGGGTGAGGGAGAGAGGCCTTGTTATCATCCTTTGTTAGGAAAACAAAGCACAAAGCCACTCAAAGTGGCTGCATTGCAGGCTTCAGTCAGAAGCTGGCACGCAGAGCAAATTATTTGCCCTGAGGGGTCGGTCTCATTGAGCTCAGTTTGCATTATGAAAACTCTAAGAGCTGGAAGGAGGTACTTATGTGGGTAACTGAAACCATTATATACCTATTATCTACTGTATACACTTTCTTTTCTAATTTGTCACCAGCATATACATTTTGTGTTGTCGTTTTTTTGACTCAGTATTGTTTTATTTATATCTTTCATGTATCCAGAGTCAATATAACTTAAAACATTTTTTTGTTTCAAAATAACTTCAAATATAACAGAAAAGTTTTCAGAATAACAACTATACACCTTTTATCCAGATACACCAATTTTTAACATTTTGTCACTTCCTGCCTCCCTCCCTCCCTCCCTCCATCTCCTCCTCCTCCTCCTGCTTCTATTTCATCTTCTTCTTCCCTGCCTCTTTCCCTCCTTCCTTGCTTTCTGTCTATCTGACTATTGTTTCTGAACCATATGAGAGTCAGTTGCAGACATTAATGCCTCTTTATCCCTAAATACTTCATTATTACATCTACTAAGTACATAGATGACATAGATATTCTCTTTTGTAACCACGGTACAGTTTTCAAATTCAGGACATTTAACTCCGATATAATGTTTTTGTTCCAGTTTTTGCCAATTTTCCCATTAGTGTGCTTTATAGCAGAACCTGATCCAGGGCAGGTCATAGATTGCATTTCGTTGTCATATCTCTTTAGTCTCCTTCAATCTGGATAGTTCCTTAGCCTTTCTTTGACTTTTATGACATTGATATTTTTGAAGACTACTGGCCCTTTTTTTTTTCTTTTTAATAAAATGGATATAGTCCATATACTTTTGTTAGCTTCATAATATTTCACTGTGTAGACATTCCCAATTTACTTAACTTTCCCCTATTGTTTCTCACTACTAAAAATAAATGTTTCTTTGAATATAGTTGTTTAATTTCCTCTCTCTGCATTATTGCCCAGATGTGGAATACCAGGTCAAAGGTTATGAGTGATTTGCATAATGGTTGAAACTAGAAGTATTAAACCAGTTTACCAGGTCTCCAGCATGCACTTATTCCA